>NC_061814.1:14705652-15366485 GCF_021462225.1 Girardinichthys multiradiatus
GCAGTTGTTCTGTGGTTGTGTTTTGGATATAATCCTTCTCAACTGTTTGCTATAAACCCTGCCAGTCATTTCTAAAAATCAAAATTATCTGAATGAAATGCCTCCCTTAGAGTCAAAAACATAAAGTTAATTTTGTGTTTTCAGGTTGATATAATATAATTTTTAACATAAGCTTTAATTAACAGCAAATTGTACAGTGTACACTGTGAAAGTAAAAAAAAAAAAAACTGAACATGCAGAATCTCCATAGTTTTATACACCGTCTTACCCTGCGATTTGTAAACGCAGTGTAGCACTCCTTCACCAAGATGGCTTTTATCATCACAGGGTCAGCAACCATCATCAACGGGGTTCGCCCCTCAAACAAACTGACAAGGTGGCAGGAAAACAAAAAATAAATCACAGCTTACTTCTGATAAAGCACAGATATTTGACAGAGCATTTATGTAAGCACAAATTCATAATCTAACATGAATTTTAACTAAATGGTGATGGCACTGGCTCTTCTGGCCCAATAAGAAATTTAACAGAAATAAAGGGTGGAGATCACTTGATGAAATTGCTTTTCAAGGAATCTGAGTTCAGTATTCAAATGTTCTGCTAAATAAAAACATAAAATGAATTTATTTTTCTACTAACCCCCAGATATCCCCATATTTGGCTTTGCATTCACGGTCAAAGGTTAATATTCCCTGCAGAGAAAAATTACAGGAGAGAATTAAAGAAAAGCCATGAGTTCATTACTTGGAGAAAAACAATGCTTGCGTTCATAAAAATGGGAAGATCATCAGCACTTTCATTTCCACTTTTCTGGGATTGTTTAAGCACTACCTTTGAGAAACCCAACATGGTTCCCACAAAAGGGAGGGGTCTCGGTCCGGATACCCCTATCTTTTTGTAAAACCTGTATGGCCAGGTTCCGTATCTAATGTTGAAAAGAGACCGGAAAAGAAACGTAGGAATTAGAGTTTTTGTTTTGTTTTTTTGCATGTGAAAGACAATAAATACTACAGAATACTCACAGTAATAACAGCGTGACACAGAGAGCAACTAAGGTCCATGTTGTTGCTGAAAACATCAGGAAATCCATTTTGTCTTCTATCAGACTGAAACCTGCTGTCAACAAGCTGTTTTAAAGCCACCACTGGAGGGAGGAGTCCTGAAACCGAGGGCGGTCTCAGTCTTATCTTTTCCCCTTTACTTTTATGTTTTATTGTCTTTTTCATTTGTTTAGATGTTCATTTTGCTTCAAACCCACATTACTAATATATCCTGTTCAAACTGTCTTCCCTCAGCAGGCGTATGCCTTTAAAAATGTGTGCTCAAATACTTTTACTTAATAACTACATGTTTATTTTATACAATTTGTTATAAATCTTTGTATTGGTGTTTAAGACAAAAAATATCAAATTTTATTTGTGCTTGAACCTTCGCCTGCGCCTTAAATCAAAGGGAATTTATTTCGGCTTGCCAGAAAAGAGCCGACTGTTTCGGCTCCTAAATGGCTCTTTGATGTGTCGTTTTGTTTTCATAGTGAGGTGTTGGTCCTTATTTAGTATGTTTATATAGACAATATGTAAAACAATTTGAAGTTAATAGTGTGGAAAGACATATCTGTTTTCAATGACTGAGCACTACGTTCACTTGAACGAGTTAACGTGTCGAACCGAGTCAGTCTCCAGCGATACGTCGCTGCTCCGGAAATACAACAAATGACCCCTGCTAGCTAGCTAGCTGTCACATTTCCACGGTTGGGTTTTTCTGATTTATTTCTGGACGTGTTTTCACCTCGGCGTCGAATATTTGACTGTATTTAACGTCTTTATAAGGTGGGGAAAATAACAAAAACGTATCTTGCTACTTTTATTTCTGTCGTAAGGTTCAAATTAATCTGTTTTAGTCTGTCCTTGTTCTGTAACGCAGGCTAAGGCTAATTCAGCTTTAGCTAGAAGTTTAATCGGAATGCCGAGATACTGACTTTTCTTTCAGCAGCTATGGTTTGCATGTGTTTTTATATAAAGCTTTTATATTTGTGTGAGCTGCGTATACATTTCATTTCCCCTTATCTCCTGCCCTTTTCCACAATAACCCCGCTAAACATGCAGAGATGAAGTAGATTGTTTTTAAACCACGTTATACTGCTGTTGTAAAATGATCATCGTCGTGACTCAGTGCAAAGGCCAGCTTTTAGTAAAGCAATAAATTAGCCACATTTATTACATGTGACATAAACCATTAGATTTCTTTGAGGGTTGGTTAAAATTTACTATATAACGCTACATTACTACTGAGTGCTACTTTGAACAATAAACGTGCGTAATGACTAAAGAGACATCAGTAAAACCAATATTAAACTCTCTAAAAGCATTCGCTTCCATCTACAGTACAGACCAAAAGTTTGGACACACCTTCTCATTCAAAGAGTTTTCTTTATTTTCATGACTATGAATATTGTAGCTTCACACTGAAGGCATCAAAACTATGAATTAACACATGTGGGATTATATACTGAACAAAAAAGTGTGAAACAACTGAAAATATGTCTTATATTCTAGGTTCTTCAAAGTAGCCACCTTTTGCTTTGATTACTGCTCCACACACTCTTGGTATTCTGTTGATGAGGTTCAAGAAGTAGTCACCTGAAATGGTTTTCCAACAGTCTTGAAGGAGTTCCCAGAGATGATTAGCACTTGTTGGCCCTTTTGCCTTCACTCACCCCCACACCATCAAACCTCCTCCTCCATGCTTCATGGTGGGAACCAGGCATGTCCATCCGTTCACCTCTTCTGCACCGCACAAAGACAGGTTCTTCAAAGTAGCCACCTTTTGCTTTGATTACTGCTCTGCACACTTGGTATTCTGTTGATGAGCTTCAAGAGGTAGTCACCTGAAATGGTTTTCACTTCACAGGTGTGCCCTGTCAGGTTTAATAAGTGGGATTTCAAGCCTTATAAATGGGATTGGGACCATCAGTTGTGTGGTGCAGGAGGTGGATACAGTACACAGCTGATAGTCCAACTGAATAGACTGTTAGAATTTGTATTATGGCAAGAAAAAAGCAGCTAAGAAAAGAAAAACGAGTGGCCATCATTACTTTAAGAAATGAAGGTCAGTCAGTCCGAACAATTGGGAAAACTTTGAAAGTGTCCCCAAGTGCAGTCGCCAAAACCATCAAGCGCTACAAAGAAACTGGCTCACATGAGGACCGCCCCAGGAAAAGAAGACCAAGAGTCACCTCTGCTGCGGACGATAAGTTCATCCAAGTCACCAGCCTCAGAAATCGCAGGTTAACAGCAGCTCAGTTTAGAGAACAAGTCAATGCCACACAGAGTTCTAGCAGCAGACACATCTCTAGAACAACTGTTAAGAGGAGACTGTGTGAATCAGGCCTTCATGGTAAAATAGCTGCTAGGAAACCACTGATGAGGACAGGCAACAAGCAGAAGAGACTTGTTTGGGCTAAAGAACACAAGGAATGGACATTAGACCAGTGGAAATCTGTGCTTTGGTCTGATGAGTCCAAGTTTGAGATCTTTGGTTCTAACCACCGTGTCTTCGTGCGGCGCAGAAGAGGTGAACGGATGGACTCTACATGCCTGGTTCCCACCGTGAAGCATGGAGGAGGAGGTGTGATGGTGTGGGGGTGAGTGAAGGCAAAAGGGTCAACAAGTGCTAAGCATCTCTGGGAACTCCTTCAAGACTGTTGGAAAACCATTTCAGGTGACGACCTCTTGAAGCTCATCAACAAAATGCCAAGACTATGCAGAACAGTAATCAAAGCAAAAGGTGGCTACTTTGAAGAACCTAGAATATAAGACATAATTTCAGTTGTTTCACACTTTTTTGTTCAGTATATAATTCCACGTGTTAATTCATATTTTTGATGCCTTCAGTGTGAAGCTACAATATTCGTTGTCATGAAAATAAAGAAAACTCTTTGAATGAGAAGGTGTGTCCAAACTTTTGGTCTGTACTGTATATAGCCAACCCACACAACATGGCAGCTGCATGCCTGTTTATACAGAGCAACAAAGCTGATCATTTGTCATTGACCAGATAATTTCCAGCAAAAATCAAGGATGTATTTGAGATTACTCTTACTGGTGGGAGCATGATGGAGCTTTGGTTCAAGGGTCACCTGAAAATAAAACTCAAAACAGATAAAACATGGCACACGATCTTTTATCACATTTCTGAAGATAACCAGTGAAATTGAGCAAAGGTGTGAGGAATAATTAAAGATTAGTCTAAGTACAATACTTTCTTTAAATCTAAATCCTTCATACAAAGTATCTTAAAATATGAATATCATAAGGCTGAACATTGCACTGCAACAAGACGATTAGTATTACTGAGTGTCATCATGTAATGGATTCATTTTGAACTATGCTTTAACCTTGTTTAGATTCTACAAGGCTTGTTCACACTTTTGACGATTATTTTGCTAATCGATTAATCTGTCGACTGTTTTTTCAATTAATAATCGGTAGCAAAAGGTGCTTAATATGAGATTTAGTTTTTACAGAATTTAAACCAGGTGAAGCTAGATGTATGGCCCTTGAGGACTTCTGGATAGAGAATATTTACAGAAAAAGAAGGTTTTTCATCTTAAACGCAGAATGTATATATTTTTGTAGAAGTTAGGTCTAATTACTGGTCTGAGTGGGTTGTTTTCAGCAAAGGGCATGTTTTAGAGTCTGTATATTCCAGTTAATGATTGTTCAATTACTAAAGTAGTTGACGATTATTTCAATAATCGATTTATCCGATTAATTGTTTCAGCCTTAATTGCTTTCTCTATTTGGACTGCTTACCTATTATTGAAAAGTCAATTTTAGTTACATAAAGTGGTGCATTTGTACTGCTAAACATTACATAATATTTGCAGCAAATCATATTTTCAAAAATATTGATTCCAAAGGTGATTTTTTTTTTCTTTTTTACAAAAGAGTCCGAAAAAAAAGGTTAAAACAGTGAAAGTTAAAATCTAAACCATAAAGTGAGGGTTTGAGGTTTCCAGAGTTCATCGTTAACAATACTTTTTTAACTTTTAACTGCTTTTGACATTCCAGGGTGAATTTGTCGCCATGTTTCTCACCCTCGCCCTGCTGCGGAAAGGTATTCCCGGGAAGCAGTGGATCGGGAAGTATCGCCGTCCACGGAAGATCACGTGGCAGATGAAAAGCAACACGCTGAAGCATCTGGAGCGTGAAGCTGAGAACGAGTACTGGATCAGCCGCCCGTACATGACAAAGCAGCAGGAGCATTCCCACGCCGCGGAGCGCAGAGCTCAAAACTGGCTGAAGATCAAAGACACCAATTTTGCCAAATTTCCTGAGCACAAGCACATAACTGATCACCTGAGTCATCTAAGAGTCACCAAGTCGTGGTCAAGTTAACATCGGCAGCCAGATATAGATGGAGAGACTGGTTTTATAAAGTAACAAAGTGTTTCCTAATTTATGTTAAGAAGACTTTTGCATCATCTGAACGGTGTTATTAACATATGAATGGTAGAGCCTGTCTGTCTGCTTAAAACATTGCTCTTCTGTGATTCTGGTTGTTTAAAAAAAATAATAATAAAATCTTCATTGTTTGCTGTGTTACTTGTCCTCTTTATATTAAAACAGCTTAACTGTACTAGCTTATGTTTGGTGTAAATAAAAAAAAAAAAATGCATGGTAAAGTTCAGTTTCATTCATGCAGCCTAATTTTCTGTCCTAAAATTTTAAAATCAAGTTTAAGAGTTTCATATGAGAAATTAGGCCAATTTACAGAACTATAAAACAGATTCGTTTATCTGTAATGCAACACCATATAGTTTTTATTTCCATCCAAAATGTATCTTTACCTGTTGGTTTAAATCTTTTTCAACCAGTTAATTAGAATCTACTTGTGTTTTTTCTTCTAGCAATGTCATAGGATGAGCGATATCGACACATTGCTGCTTTAATGACTTGAGATAAACAGCTTGTCTGATAAAGCCTTGCCCTCATGTGAGAACTGCAATAAAACAAGAGGCTGTAATTTAGGCCCTTCTTGTTACCATTTAAGGATTGACTGCAAATGCACACCAGATAAGGTAGATGTTGATTCAAAATGAAACCTTATATAGACATTTTGAGTAACCTAGTTGGCTTTATTTCAATTTCTGATGCAAGGGTAATGATGTACATATAATGTTTAGTTGGATGACCACTTTTATACACGTAACATTTGTGTTGCATTCAGTTGGCCAATTTCTGACCCCTGTAAACAGATGTTACAGCACAGGGTGAATGAAATATTTTGCATCTACTGGTTTAGCCTCAGACACAGCATGTTTTTTATGTCACCCCACAGGTTTTTAAGTAGGTTAAGGTCCAAGGTTTGGACTGGCCACTCCAGAACTCTAATCATGTCTGTCTGCAACCAAAATTCATTGTCTTGTCAAAACACCAAGTGAAGTATTCTGATATATTCAATTTAAAATATGTTCTCTGTTATGTGACAGATAGGACCAGTTTAAGAAACATCCCCATACCAGGATGCCTGAGCCACCATGCTTTACAGTTTACTATGGCTTGACAAACTATACCTCACCCTTAATCTAATCAGAACAACCATGCTTTCATTAGTGCAGAAATTATTGCATCATTTCTCTTTAGTCCACTTAATGTGTTTTTTAGCTAAATGTAACCTCTTTAGCTCATGACTGCAGGAGCTTCTTGCTGATTGCGTGGTTTCACAAAGCGTTCATTTTGTGCACTTCTTGTTTTCCCTCCTCTAATCAACCGTTTTATCAAGGTCCATTGTTCTTCTGATTAATGACTGGAGGCATTTTATCCAGATGTTTAAAGAAATGCACAATAACTAGCATGTACAACATTTGCTGCCTTCATCCTTAAATCAGGACCACCTGTTTTGATCTGTTTTTTCACAGTTTGAACTCCTCACTGCTGTTATTGACAACAGATCCCTTTCAATTGATGATTCAGTTACACAGAATTATCAGCATGACTGTTAGGTGTGTTGGTTTTCTAATAGTCTACTAGACCTACCAGTATTATATTCAATTTAGAAATAGTTCTATCAAAAACAGTGATTCTGCCAGACCTCTTGCTGTTAATTAATAAGGACTCAAAAGCCTTCTAAACTCAAGGGATGAACTGATATGCCTACAAATTAGTCATCTCAGCAAGAATTCATATTTAAACAGAGTTCGTAAAAATGTGGTTTTGGACAGTCAAAAATAAAATTTGTCATCATTTCCTTATTTGAACATATAACACTAAAGATTACAGAGTTTGAAAGAAAAGAAAATAATTTTCATTTTAACAAGGTGACTCCCAAAGACCTATTCCTGCCTGGGGTCTTTCTGCACGGAGTTTGCATGTTCTCCTTGTGCATACACATGTTCTTTCCAGGTACTCCAGTTATCTTCCACACTAAAACAAGACTGTTAAGTTAAATGGTCTCTCTATATGGCCCTGTGGGTGTTTCTGTGTTGCCCTGTGATGGACTGGTGACCTGTCCAGGGTGGACCCAATGAAAGCTGGAGACAGGTGCCAGCCCCCCTCCAACCCTGCAAGGATAAGAGGGTACAAACAATGGACGGACGGATAATATTAATAATGATTATAAGTAATCTACATGGTTTAGTATTTGTGAGGACTCCACCACTAGGGGTATGTATTTCTACTTGTTTTGGGGGAATATAACGTAACCAATGGACATGCCCCTAACTGGACCGCTCCTGCCTGCTGTCTGTGCTGCTCTCATTTTCTGCTCTTCAGACTGTTCTTCCAATAAATTCCTCAGCCAAAACGTTTCCCATCTTCCTTCATCCCTGGGTTTTTACTTGTTTGGCTCATTCTGTAACTACAGTACTACAGTAGATTTCTTTCAATATGGATGATAAAGTCAGTGGAGCATGCGTGCCCACATCTGGTGTGCACAGCGTAATCTCTGTAACAAAATATGGCTGCACACAACTTCTGGATAATAACAGTGTTATTAATATCGGATATCGATATCAGCCTGAATTTTCATATTGGTGCATTCAAGTAAAAGAAGAGAAAGCTACAGTCAGCTGTTGTTTGAAATCTGAAAAATTCATATTCACAGCATTCGTATTAAGATATTCCGCTGTAAGTTATATTGTTTTACATCATGCTATCCCCTTTCTAATACTGTCCTGGGAAACTGCCCATATGGCCTGAGTAGAAAACTGTTACAGAACAGTTGTGTTTGTACTGACTTTAAATAACATGCAGAAGGACTCTATTGACCAAATGGGTATTTTCTGAGGGGAATAGGGTGACTTAGATTTTATGTTGGGGGGTCAGAAAATAAGGGACTGAATATAAATACACTTCACAGCTTTTTATTTGTTCGAATAATAAAAACCATGCACTCGTTTATGTCAACTTCGCAATTATGCGCATAAAATCAAAATAAAATCTGAAAAAGTTCCAGAGGTGTGAACATTTTTGGAAGGCGTTGTAGCTACAACCCCAAACTTCAAATACAGGTCCTTCTCAAAATATTAGCATATTGTGATAAAGTTCATTATTTTCCATAATGTCATGATGAAAATTTAACATTCATATATTTTAGATTCATTGCACACTAACTGAAATATTTCAGGTCTTTTATTGTCTTAATACGGATGATTTTGGCATACAGCTCATGAAAACCCAAAATTCCTATCTCACAAAATTAGCATATTTCATCCGACCAATAAAAGAAAAGTGTTTTTAATACAAAAAATGTCAACCTTCAAATAATCATGTACAGTTATGCACTCAATACTTGGTCGGGAATCCTTTTGCAGAAATGACTGCTTCAATGCGGCGTGGCATGGAGGCAATCAGCCTGTGGCACTGCTGAGGTCTTATGGAGGCCCAGGATGCTTCGATAGCAGCCTTTAGCTCATCCAGAGTGTTGGGTCTTGAGTCTCTCAACGTTCTCTTCACAATATCCCACAGATTCTCTATGGGGTTCAGGTCAGGAGAGTTGGCAGGCCAATTGAGCACAGTGATACCATGGTCAGTAAACCATTTACCAGTGGTTTTGGCACTGTGAGCAGGTGCCAGGTCGTGCTGAAAAATGAAATCTTCATCTCCATAAAGCTTTTCAGCAGATGGAAGCATGAAGTGCTCCAAAATCTCCTGATAGCTAGCTGCATTGACCCTGCCCTTGATAAAACACAGTGGACCAACACCAGCAGCTGACACGGCAACCCAGACCATCACTGACTGTGGGTACTTGACACTGGACTTCTGGCATTTTCTTCTCCCCAGTCTTCCTCCAGACTCTGGCACCTTGATTTCCGAATGACATGCAGAATTTGCTTTCATCCGAAAAAAGTACTTTGGACCACTGAGCAACAGTCCAGTGCTGCTTCTCTGTAGCCCAGGTCTGGCGCTTCTGCCGCTGTTTCTGGTTCAAAAGTGGCTTGACCTGGGGAATGCGGCACCTGTAGCCCATTTCCTGCACCCACCTGTGCACGGTGGCTCTGGATGTTTCTACTCCAGCCTCAGTCCACTGCTTCCGCAGGTCCCCCAAGGTCTGGAATCGGCCCTTCTCCACAATCTTCCTCAGGGTCCGGTCACCTCTTCTCGTTGTGCAGCGTTTTCTGCCACACTTTTTCCTTCCCACAGACTTCCCACTGAGGTGCCTTGATACAGCACTCTGGGAACAGTCTATTCGTTCCGAAATTTCTTTCTGTGTCTTACCCTCTTGCTTGAGGGTGTCAATAGTGGCCTTCTGGACAGCAGTCAGGTCGGCAGTCTTACCCATGATTGGGGTTGTGAGTGATGAACCAGGCTGGGAGTTTTAAAGGCCTCAGGAATCTTTTGCAGGTGTTTAGAGTTAACTCGTTGATTCAGATGATTAGGTTCATAGCTCGTTTAGAGACCCTTTTAATGATATGCTAATTTTGTGAGATAGGAATTTTGGGTTTTCATGAGCTGTATGCCAAAATCATCCGTATTAAGACAATAAAAGACCTGAAATATTTCAGTTAGTGTGCAATGAATCTAAAATATATGAATGTTAAATTTTCATCATGACATTATGGAAAATAATGAGCTTTATCACAATATGCTAATATTTTGAGAAGGACCTGTATGTCATATGGTTTTATCCAGCAGATGGCGCCCCAGGCTGGCAGCTGCCCCTCCTGTGCAGTGCGGTGAGGTGCGTCCCGCTCTTGTTTTCCACTCACTCCTGCATGATGAGGCAGTGCGTGAGGCGATGCGTGGGACGCCAACGCATCCAACCGGGCTGAGGAGGAGGCGGTTAACGAGCAGCGCAGACAACCCCTGTCCACGAAGCGCACGCAGGTTTTCAAAAACAGGAGAAAGCATGAAGAGCAGCGAGGCTTTGAGGGGTACATTTTTAACTGCAGAGGACTGAGTGAAGCCGCAGCATGGCGGGGGGGCGGAGGGGACTTGTGGCCCCCCAGAATACTTTTTTGGAGAATATTGTCAGACGGTCGAACGGTAAGGATGATGATGATCACTATAATGGAAGACTAGGCTGCAAGGTGCAAATAGTTTAGCAAAGATCTCAATCTTCAATCTAGGCTCAGAAATTGTTAGTCTCAAACCAATCCAATAATCAAATGATGAAAGGAAGGAGGAGGCTAATTAGTTGCACCGAATCTAACATGTCTTTATTTATTAAAAGTTCTAAGAGAAAACTGCTGGAGTGTGTCTAGATCCTGTTAATGTAATTAGTGAGATGTATTTTAAGAATGATTGGATTTTTAAAGCATCAGTTTTAAATCTGGAGTCCCCTGCAGTGTGAGCAGAGAGGAGAGACAGCAGGTCACTGTAATCATTAAATTGATTACATAAGAAGCTGGAAGTCTCCGCCGAAAAATGTATGGACCAGATAGGATGGAGAGGGATTTCTATGAACCTGGACGTCTGAAAGATGCTGATTTCTAACATGCACAAAGGTGCAGAACTGCCAGAGAGCTCATTATCATTACTGGTGTGGAAAATCATCATTCTAGCTGCAGTTTGTAACTCAACTTAAGTCCTTGTTGCAAATGCCTGAAGCTGCTAAGAGGATTTAACATTCAGCATCAGCTAAATAACAGATTCTGCTCATCCAGACAGAACAAAAAAATGTAGTTACTCATTTATTTTGTTGTAGAATGCCACTGATTGTCAAAGTAGGATACAAAGGCATGATCAGGCAAGCAATTACATACTTTGTTTAAGGATAAAATTGATTTAGATTAAACCCTTTTAATGGCAATCACAGTTTTTACAGTCATTCACAAAGCATAAATAAGAAATCTCTTAAACATATTTAATCGTGCAGGGTGAAATATTTCTTAGCTTGAAAAAAGTAATCAACAAGAATTTTTACAGATGGATAATCCATCATACTGGACACAGAAACATATTTAACCCCATCTGAAAATTGAAAGCGCTGATGCAAGCCCTGTGCATTGTTTCCTGTCACCCTTTGGCCTTTATTAGATGAAATAGAAAGTGACAGGAAGAGCTGGAGAGGTGTAACACTGAGCAGTGATCTGTGAAACTGAAGCAGGGATGCTTAGTGTATTTTTCAGTGCCATCCCGCTTTGGGGCCACGATGGATGTAGGCAAATCCCATCCATTTGTCCTGAGCCATGCTTTCTGTTTAAGTAAATGACCATTTCATTAGTGCAGTAACTATAAATGAGTGAAAACCTTCAGCTTCACTGTCACATCGGCGTTAAAATTCTCGATGACAAAAAACAGACATTTTATTCAACAGATTCCAGACCCATAACATTTTTTTGAAAGAAAAATCTCAAAAAATAAATTCTTGTGATCTTGTGGTTCATTGATTAGTTAGCAGTTTGTCACTATAAACAAAAAAAGGTGAATTTCTTATCCTTCAGGATAGAACTGAGACAGTGGTTGGTGAGAAATCATAAACGATAGAAAGAAAATTACATTTTCTGGAATGTTTAATTGTTAAATAAACAGCTCATCACAATTGCCTAGACATAATGATTTTCAGATTCCTAGCCAGTAGATTGTCTCATACCACTGATTTCCTAATTATGACAACCTGAAATCTTGTCATAATTGTATTGGATCATTACCTGACGCATTTTAAGTGTTCTGACGGACCAGATTTCTATTTAAAATCTTCGGTATTTGAAAGAGTTCATGATAACATGCACTCTAACAAGGTTCTCAGGGTTTTAGGAAGAGATACAGACCCACAGCATCACAGATTCCCCACTGTTGTTAACAGTGGGCATGATGTGGTGTTTTGCATTTTTATCCGTAGTTTCATGCCAAACTCATTCGGAGTGTTTCATAATCTTATTTGCATCCGATTGAACCACACAGTTTTAGCTAAAGTCCCAGTAGAGTTTAGAAAACTATATTCCATATCCTTCTGTTTGTGAAGGTAGGACAGAAAAGGCTTTTAGATGGTATCCCTCCTGAACACCCAGGTGGAATCTACATAGCATTTAAATGTTGTAATAGGGACTTAGGGGCCCCAAGATAACACTTTCTGCTGCTGTTCTCTAACTGTGCTTTGGGGATTGTTTTGACCCCTCTTACTTCCTTCCTCACTGTGCATGGTAGCAACTAAACATATACAGTATGTACTCCTCCAGCTAGTAGCCAGTGACTAAAAGTAACGGGCCTCTGTATCGGGTCACATTTATACCTCAGGGAAACAGAAATGTCATGGATTCCTCAATAAAACTCCCTAGAAACTCTGATTAGCTTAAAAAGTAAAGTACAAATTTAAGAAATGCTTCCGTTACGTTTATTTTAAAGGGATTAAGTTAATTTAATGAAGTTAAAGGCTTATTTTTTCTAAAACCTTCACTTTTAGAGTATTTGACTGCAATAACAGGCAGATGTATCTTCCACCAGGCGTACCAACAAATTTGCCCACATCTTTATCTGACCTATCTTTGAAAGATGAATGTTTTGAACCAGTTTATTAATTTTTAAATGTCCAAACATTTTTAATCTTTGGGCTTTGAGGGGTCTTATTGCATACGGCCAGTTAAAGAGTCTTTTCAGACATCTGAAATCAGTGCTGTATCTGTGGTGGGTCAGCTTTAACACTGTGACATGTGTCCAACTTGTTTTCTGTGTTGTGGTAAAAGGACAGGAAATTGAGTCCAATAATCCTGGAAAATTGTATTTTTTACAGATACACCACTCAGGCCTTTCTTGGCTGACACTGATTTTCGGTTTTCTATGAGGTCTCACCTGCTTATTCCAATTTTGACTGATGTTTTTGTCCAAAGACTATAAGACATAAAAGAACAGAAAATGTGCTGCTGCTTTTTAAATAGAGATATTAGTTTTGAATCAAACTGAAAATTCAGGAATTGTGAGATTATCCCCATTTATGCATAAAAACACAAATCCCTAATCTTTATCTGATTTTCATTAAACTCAAAAAAGCAGCATCAAAAGACAAGCTGTTCATTCATGTTTTATAGATTAAAAATATGGGATTATTTGATTCCTTTAAAAACTCAAAACATATGATTTTTTATCATTTGATCTACTGATCACCAATAACAGCCAATCAAGAGAAAATTAGCCGATTCTGAATGATTGGTGCATTTTTGCTCTTGATTTTTCTTTTTTGGAGGTGACTTTAACCATTTGAATGGACCAGAGATAAAAAAAAGAACAGAAAAGTAATGCCCCCGAACCCCAAAATTGCATGTTATTTTAAAGCTACTTTACAGTAATATTACCTTCCAATACTAACTGTACTTCCTGTAAAATAGTGACATTTTATATTTTCTTCTTCTTAAATGCAAAATGTGGTACTTTATTCATAAATTTTTTTTCTGTCTGTTGGCAAAAAAAAAAGGATAAATTGGATATAAATCAAAACAGTTTCATTTTGTGTTGCTGTGCCTGTTTTGCACCGACACTAAAAAGTGCATCAAAAATAGCAGCCAAGAAAACATTGGCAGTTAAAGGAGTGAAGCTTATAAAGCATCTTGTGTGTGCTGCAGGTTATGCTGTTTACTGTCAGGCGCTGTGTTTATTTCTTGGCACCATTGTTTGTATATTAAAAAACATGATTGGAAATAGATTTGTAATGGGTTAGGGTTTGTAATAGTTAAAGAAGAATTTGTGACACTGTAAAAGCTAGCTTAGACTTGTTTTACCCATACTGACAGTTCGTGTTACGGTCTTTCTCCATTTTATGACTTGAGTTTTATAGAGCTTTTTCAGGCAGCATTTTGTAATGTTTGGCTGACTGAATAAACTGATTTAAAATAAGAATTAAACCTTTCAGCTAACAGGTGTGTTAGAGATTCCACTTGATCGCCCCTAACATTTTCCAGTCAGTGAACAGAGCATTCCTAAGTGGTACCAGCTCACAACAAAAACACTAATTGGCGAGAAAGTTGTTACTGAGTTGAAGAATACTAACATTTTTGCCATATTAATTATCTTTACAATGTTTAAAAATGAGAGACAGAGATGTAAGAGGCTAATTATTGGAAAGCAATGTTTTGTTTAATATGTTTACTCATCCCAGCTGTTCATCCAGGCCTTGAGAGAGATCGAGACTTTCAGTAGATAACAGGAAGGCTGAAAAAAATACAGCCAAGTTTCTCTGTTTTATCCTTTAGAGCTTCCAGCCTCTTTCTGTCATGGAACAACCTAGATTTGAAAATGTTGGCAGCCTTTTGGAAATCACAATAAGGGAAATGAAATATAGTCTCTTGGGAAAAAATACAGAAATCACAGTTTTTTTTATGAAGCTTTAATAACAATAATAAAAAATATCAGTTGATAATCATTTTATATAGGTTTTCAAATAAGAGCACATAGCAGTTTTACAGTGATTGCTTAGTCTCTCACAGACAGTGGGACTTTGCCTCTGCTTTTAATATTAATTATTATTGATCACTCACATAGAAAAAACATATTGAAGCTGTGAATTACAGTTCTTAATGACAATCAGCTAAAACTGAGATTGGCAATCAGTCTCAAATTTCCATCTGTACAGCTCTAACCAGTGGACCTATATTCTTAATATTAATAAAGGTGACATACTCTTATCTTCTCATAAAATATATTCAATTAATAGAAAACATTGGAAACAGATGAACTATGCATATGTCCTTTTTTAAGCTATAATCATTGAGATGAAAGGACATGGCTGTGTGTGTCTTTTGTTTGATGCAGATCATCATCTTTGTCTGACATTCTTCATTCATTCAAATGTATCTCCATGTACTCTGTTAACTTTCTTTTCTTTTCAAAAATTTCAGTTTGGACACTGCCACATAGACAGACAGGTACACTGTGAAGTTTAACATGGCGTGCTCCTTATCACTATATCCTTGTAATGTTCTGTATCAAATACTGAAACACCTTATAGCTCTTTAGTCATTTGTATGAAATATTTTGCAGAAATAAGTCAGTCAGAGATTGTTTTCATTTAAGCCCCATTTCTCAAAAGATCCTCATGCATGTGATTGTTGTGAAGGACACATGGGCATGTAACGTCCTGTGCATCATCTTCTGTCATTGTGTTGATGTTTTAAGTTGGTGTTCGTGTCAGTGTGACTTTCGTGTCGTTGAAAGTTTTCTGTGTTATGTGGCCAAATTTGTTTTTGCTCCTTGCTTTTTTACCAACCCTCATGATGCCACATGGCAGTAGCAGTGCAGAGGTTTCACTCAGAATAAAACTCACTATTGCACCTAAAGCTTTCGCCTGTCAAAATTAGGATCATAAATTTATTACTTTCAACATATTTGACATATTTCTTTACTGTAAAACATGTAACCCTAATTCCTCATTGAACTTGTAGCATAAGATGTCTACATTTTAATCTGCCATTTAAGTCTGGTCAAACTGATTATTCTTCCGATGAGATGCAAACAATGTGATAGTTAGTGTAGCAAATTACTTTTACATATTATTGTTCTATTTATTTTGTTCATAAAAATAATTTTTAATAACTGACATATACATAAATAAATCTTTAAGGCATACTAACAAAAATGGGGATGCATGTAACCTAATGTATTAAATTTAACTTAAATTTATTAAAGATTTACTTGAATCTTTCTTTTTCCAGGGTGGAAGGATTATACACTAAACAACTTAAATCAGTTTTAAAGCTATGAAGAAAAATATTCCAAAGGTTTGATGCTAGCCTGCTTTATCACTTCTAAACCCGGTTTACACTTGTGTTTGGCATCACTGTCTTAGTGGAACATCTAACTGTGTCTAAATTCATACATCTCTTTGTTGATTTAAGATAAAGTTGGAAAAAATGGAGTTAGTCCTCCTTTTTTATGATACCATCCACTTTGTTCAGTGCACCAGTACCACTAACAGCAAAAAAAGCCCCACAGCATGTTGCTGCCACCGGGGCGCGGCGCTGATGGTGTAGGGGTTAAGCGTGTGACCATATATGGAGGCTACAGGCCTTGAAGCAGCCGACCTGGGTTCGAGTCCCAGACCCAGCGACATTTGCCGAATGTCTCCCCTTCTCTCTACCCCTCTTTCCTGTCTGCCTACTGTCAAAAAAAGAAAGAAATAAAGGCCACTAGTACCGAAAAAATATCTAAAAAAACAAAAAAAATGTCGCTGCCACCACCATGCTTGACATGTGGTGAAGTGTTTTGAAAGGCTTGTCTTGACTATTCTTAATGTACCTCTGGTGGTTGTTGTAGCCAGATTGTTCAGTCTTTGTTTTATCCTACCATAAAACTTTTCTCAGGGCGGCATTTGACCTGTCTGTGTGGACAGCTGCAAATTGTCATCCTTGAAGGTGTGGCTTTTGAAACAGGATCGTCTTTTTTTTGGTCCACACCCTTTGATGCTAATGCAATGTGGCCATGCTTAACCTTATTGGTGCACAGTTTCTGAACATCCAAAATTATTTTCTTTTCTTCCTGAGGTTTGGGTCAGATGGTTTAAACTACTGGATGTTTCAGCAGGACAATGATCTCAAAACTGCATCAAAATTTTAGAATACAAGGCAGAGTAACACTAAGTTTCTTAGAATGACTCCAACCTAAATTCTGTGGAAATGTATGGAATAGGCCTAAAAATCTGGTATGTACCAGGAAACTAACCTATTTAAATGAGCTCTTCTTTGGTCAAATATCCAGCCAAACGTATGCCAGAAGTTTGATGAAGACAAAAAAATGGTTTAGAGTACAGTTCAGCCCAAAATGACTTATATCCCTGGCAGATGTAGAGGAGGAGAAAGTAAAAAGTTAAAAAAAGAAAAGCTAATTTTATTGTGTTCTGTTCCTAAAGTAAACGATTTACCAGTGTGAAGGGTGTAATGAGCCGTAGACAATCAGAGATCCTAATGGCAACCACTTAAATGTGTTTGGGTAATCAAAGGCAGTGTATCCGCTACTTTTAAATAATGGTGTATACATTACTGGGTAAACACACTTTTTTAATCAAATCCACATTTCACATAACCTTCGAAGATTCAAATTATGAGGATATAACATATACCTTAAAAAGACACTGAAACCCCGTTTAATAATTAATAAGCTTGACCAAGACTAATCTCTTTATAATCTGTATATATTATACAAACGAAGATTCAAGACATATTCAAATCTTTGCTCATGTTTTAAATAGGGTTTTATTAAAGTTCCACTAAACTCACTCATCTTGACCTCTTCCCAAGCCAGAGTCTAATGTTAGATTGTGTATGTGTCAGCTTTAGACAAGACTGTTTTCTTTTATTTCCTCTTCAAAACAGATACCAACTTTGTCCTGGGTAACGCTCAGATAGTGGACTGGCCAATCGTCTACAGCAACGATGGCTTCTGCAAGTTGTCGGGGTACCACAGGGCGGAGGTGATGCAGAAAAGCAGCACCTGCAGGTAGGGACAAGGAGACGTTCGCCTAAAAGTCACCATGTTGAAGTTTGTGAACCTTTACATTTGTAAATGCGGATTCAAAAATAAGTTTAAGAACTTTTTTTGGCTTATTCACTTCATGCTACAGATAATTTAGATTTCATTTAATAAAACTGGCAATTATTTAACAAGTGGTTGCCATTAGTAATTTGTTTTTGAAAGCTGGTGATGATGCAAAAATAAATTTAAAGCTGTTTTTAGAGTTAGGACTTATTTCCTGTTTCTGTACTCTAATTAAAAAGACCAGCATGGGATTAAAAGGTTTTGTGTTTTAATCAAGTAGGATTAAATGTTTTCAATAAAATCTGTGTAATCTCACTTAGATCAGTAGGGAATAGGATAATGAACTATCACTATTTTCTAAAAATAAAACCGATAATGTCTGAAAATATAATTGGTACAAAAGATTTTGCATTTGCATTTCTTATAATTAGGCTTACTCTTTTCACTTAAATTACTTGTTTATGTTTTTTTTTTATTATTCCTGCAGTTCAACCTTTTTCATATTTTATAACGTTACTGCCACAGGCCTCAGTGTATTTTTGGGTTTTTTTATTTGATACACCAACACAACAAGTAGTGTATAACTGTGAAGTGAAGAAAGAAGGATACTTGGTTTTATTTTTTTTACAAATAAAAATTGGAAGCAATTCTTTAACATTTTTTGCCAAATAGCTCAAGCTCAGGCAGGTGGACAGCATCTATGAACATTGATTTCCAAGTCTCAAAGCAGATTCTCATTTGGATTTAGGTTTGGCCTTTGACTGCGCCATTCTAACGTATTAATATGCCTTGATCTAAACTAGCAATTCACTGACTTTTTATGGCATGTAGCACATAAGTAATTACCAACTTCCACCATCTTTACAGACTTTCTAAAACAGCAGTACATCTGGACTTGGACAAAACAAGAACTCCTCCAATTGAGAGTTGAAGGAATTCTGTTGATTTTTTAATTATGTTCTCCTGTGATGCAATTTGAGGTTTAGAATTACAAGATTAAAGTTGGGAAAAACAGAAGCAGAAACATCCACTGAAGGCAGAATTATGAGTGGAGAGTAATGTAACTTCATAAAATGTGAATACTTTTGCACCGAAATAAATATAGGGTTCAGTTTAGAACACATTTCTTATAGCCAGGTCTGTTTTAAATATTTTCAGATATATATATACTAAAGGAGTTAAAATTAATGAAGTAGTTTGTTAAAAGAAGGCAGAAGGAGTAATTGTTTAGAGAAGCCAAGAGTCGACTACATATAGATTTAGCTATTATTTATTGAGATGATAGAAAAATGAATGTCAAGTCCATCCATCCAAGTTTTTTTCTGAGAGTTTAACTCTACTGCAATTGTAATATATCAGTTCTCCCTACCTGCTTAAATATGAAAAATGTTATGCCCTCTGGCTCTCCTTCTTGTTGATTTCAATGGGATTTGTGAAAATTTTCCATGCCTCGTTGTGAAAAAACAACCAATTAAAGGCCCCTAGGACCAGCAACAGTCTGGACATTTTCTGCAGCTGCAGTGTTTTCTCTGCCGTGTTTGCATGACAGCCTCTTGTGCATGAAGGTGCCTCGAAGGCAGCGCTCACATACAGCAGAGAGAGGGAGAGAGACAAAGGAGGCAGACCTGCAAGTTCAATTTGTTCAAATATTTCCACCCTATTCCTATGATTTGTAATATTTTTAGTGCACATTTTTAAATCAAAATAATTTTCTAGCAGTTATTTAAAAAAAGATTTAAATATCAAGACCGCTGCAACAACACTAAAGTGCCTTTTTCATTCCAAGAAAAGTCCTCTTTCTTTGGGAATCATGATCATTGACCTAGTTTCCTTGAAATCCCTCCAAAGAGTTGCAGAGATTTTAGGGTGGACCAAAGCGGCAGACTTGTTGACTGATAGACTTTGACGGAGTCACGATGCTGACAAGGCTTAAAGGCTGAGCTGTGACAAACTGACAAATTTTTCATTTATCTGTCATTATAATAAACTTTAAATAGCCATCAATTAAGCCAAGAGCTCGAGGTAATTACCAAAATGATTAAAGTGCGTGTGCACCGATCATGGCCTTGCAGCTACCACTGACACCATTTCTTTTCTTTTAAAGTAGATAATGAGAATCT
Source organism: Girardinichthys multiradiatus (assembly GCF_021462225.1). Classification (NCBI taxonomy): domain Eukaryota; kingdom Metazoa; phylum Chordata; class Actinopteri; order Cyprinodontiformes; family Goodeidae; genus Girardinichthys; species Girardinichthys multiradiatus. The sequence goes on from NC_061814.1 coordinate 14,725,676, forward strand.
GATGTGATATTCTGAGTCCAGTAGATGTTTCCTGTTATAGATAACAGAGTCACAGGTCTGTGATGTAATCGGACTGTAAGAGCTAAAACTGCTTCTGTGTCCCGGTAACTGTAAAACCGAGGACCTACAGTCTCTTCTGGGCACTCGCTATAAAACTGTACGCACAAAGTGATAAAAGCTATTACAAATGAGCAATATTTCTGTTTTAGGGAGCTATTATCCAACTTGTGTTTTACTGTGCCTCTAATAAGCAAGTCAGTGCCCATATAAATAGGATCACAGTTGCTGCTGGCAGATTTGAGAACCGTGGGAGATTTCATCTGCTCTGCGAGGTAGTGTTCGTCACAGCCAGCACATCGGCTATTACTATTTTAGACCTGCGGGCCCCCTTAACATAAGCTTCAGAACACTTGCCAGCACACATATAAAAAAGCGAGTGTCAGATTATTTGTTTTAGGTTTATTTTCAGACTGCTGCAAGGAGATGTGGTGTAAGAGGAAGGAAAACAAACCTGGAAACCTCCCAACTGAATTGGGGAGCTATTAGAAAGCCTTTTGCTAACATTTATCAATGTGTCTCACAAATGAGTTTGGAGAGTGCTCGATACCACAACCTGGCAATTAATGAATGATTAACGACAAATTCCTCCTGAGGTAATTGTAATGAGTTAGAGGCGGGATATACTGTATTTATGTCTAATGATATAATCATTGGTGAGACATCTTCCACAGATGGGTAAATGAAGCTTTGTCTTTAGAAAGTATGGAGCAAATTCTAGTTTGTGCTGCTAAGGTCAGGATTGAATTTAAAAAGACAATAGTGTCAGACATTTTCACCATAGTTATCAGGTGTTTAGTTTTTTTTCTTGCTTTGGCTTTCTTCAAAATAACCCCAGGCTCTTGCTGGCTCAGCACGTAATTCAATGTGCAAAATGTGATTCTTATTTTTATTTTCTAAAGTTAGGACTCTTGCAAATCTCCTCAGCCCTAAAATGTAGCCCTTGATTTCTTTCATTAACAATTCTTTAGCTATGGTCAGGTAACATCAATGCATACTTAAAGGTAAATTGAGAATAATGGTTTGTATCAAAGAAAACAAAGTCTGATCATGCAGTAAATATATTCCAAACTCCATAAAACTGGTTTTGAGGAAAAGCATTGTGAACAGTTCGGTCTCTAATGGTCTCGCATCCAAACTGTCATTTGAACAAACATTTAAAGCAAAAATGTAGAACAATCTTTTTGGTTTGATTTAAAATAGAATTAAAAAAGCAACAGTGTTTCCTACTATAACTATATATGTTTAGATGTCATTATTTACTCAAATCTTTACATATCCACTTCCACCTCAGTTTTCTTGTCCAATTGTCATAAAATGAGCCAAATGCATGGCTAGCACTGGTGGAACAGAGAGAAACTAAAAATAAAACAGGAAATCCAAAAGACAATTTCCAAACAAGCAAAGCACATGTAGAAAGACAGAACTGACAGAGGATTCAGCACTGAACAATGATAATAAATGATAGAGTGAGGAGTGATTATGATAGCGTATGCAGGTCCTGAGCAATGAGTAATAGGTGGTGACATGGTGAGGACACTAAAGGCCAATGACAGGAAACAGAAAGAAGCGTTGGAGATATTTAGTTTAAGAGCTAAAGAAATGCTATATAAACAAAAAACTGGACCAGAAAAAAGTCATGAAACATAAAAGCCAATAGACTTTGGCAGCAATGTTACAAAACTAAAGTAAGTTGCTTAAAATACAAGAGTTTTCTTTGACTTTGTTGGATTATTGTTAGATCAAATGAAAAGTTGTTTCCTTTTCTGAAATCATTTGAATTACAGCACAGGCTAGAGCAATACCAATGCCATCTTCCAACTTCACAACAAGCTTTCTAAGTAATTTTGTAAAATGTTTGTAAATTTAGTAAATGTTGCAAATAATTTTGTAAAAAAGACAAGTAAATTTAATTCAAAACTGTTCATCTGAGATTTAAAAACCAGATTAACATTGTTTTAGTAATGACTTCTAGAAATGTTACCTCTGAATTTTGTGCAGATTTTACGTTTAAAACAAAAATGAAAATATGAAAAAATAAAATAAGAGATGAGACCTCATAGCAACCCTTAAATAACCCATTTAACAATCCTCTGGAAAGCAACCAGCTGTTCATTAGGAGGCTTTAATATTGGGAGCGGTGGGTGCTATGGTTTGTTTCTACATTACAAAAGTATATATTAGACAATAAAATGATTTATGTTTTATTCAAGCAAATTATTTTGTAAATGTAATGTTCAGAATTTTTCTATTCCAACAAAATGACCTACCTTATTTTGGTAGCAAATCCTACCTAAACATTTAGATTTTAACAGATGTTGGTTGGTTCTGCTGACTCTTATTCTAATTTACTGTGTTTGGTGTCCTGGAGGAATGGTAAGGCATGTGGTTTCAAAAGTTTTTGTGTTGGAAGCAGCATTTTTCAAATTCTTCTCCAGCACATTGTAAAGTTTCTTAATTGGGTAATGACTGTGTCCAAACCATGTGGAAGAAAAAATGTGTCATGTTCCTCTTTCACAATTTGAGTCTGGCATTTTTATCTTGAAATATACCCGAGCCATCAGGAAAGAAGAAATTCACTGATGGAACAACCTGGTCATTCAGTCTCTTCAGGTAGTCAGCTGACCTCATTCTTTGGACAAATAACATTGTTGAACCAAGACCCGGCCAACTGTAGCAACCCCAGCTCATAGCACCACCCCCACACAATACATCTTGCAGTAGGTAAGACACATGATGGGTGCATCAATTTAATGGGCCTCTCTTCTTATCCTGATACGCCCATCACTCTGGACTCGGGTAAATCTGGACTCGTCAGACCACACGACCTCCTTTGATTGCTTCAGAGTCCAGTCTTTATGCTCCCCAGCTATTTTTTTACGAGTACCCTTACTGATTAGTGGCTTTTTTAAGGCTACACAGCTGTTCAGTCTCAATCACTTGGCATTGTTCATGTGGAAATCCTTACTTTGCATATTGAACACAGCTAGTTAGTTCAGCTGTTGGTTTTTATGATTTAATACCACCAAATCGTCAATCACAATCATTCATTTCTTATGCAAAGATGATGATTCCCCACTATAATTACAGTTTTTGTTGTTAGGTCCAACAGTTGTCAACCCAATTTTCGTGGTTTCAGCGAAGTTTTAGATGTTTTTTTTACTTGGTGGGTGCAACATCTCTTTCATGAATTCACGAGCACAGGATGTGCCTTCATACATGGTTGTTGAGGAAATGAGAAGCTACTCATTGCACCAGTTAGGGTTAAATAACATGTTATCCAATCAGAACCTCTGTTAAATCAAGGTGGTGACTCTTTTTTTTGTAAAATGCTAATGAACGACACAGCTGTGGTTGTCAGGGAAAAGGTTTACAATGACATCTTGATTTTTTTGTGTTCATTAGTATTTCATTAACATTTATGCTTTAACTAGTTTAGCGACATGTTTTATCGCTGGAATCAAAACATAGCAGGCCGGGCTACATAATCCTGAGGTAGTTGTTGCACATGGCACATCTTATCTGTGGTCTTTTGATACTTGCTTTCTATGGTATTCCAAAACTGGTTACCACTGTCATGCTTGTCTTGTCCTCTGAGATGGGCAGTGGGTACATTTTGTGATGTCATTACAAACACTCCATGAATTTAAGAAAAGTTTTACTTATTTGGGTTTTAAAATATTATTATTTGAATAACATTTTTGGAGTTAATCGCAAACTGTTTAGTTTCTTTTTAATGGAGAGGACAAAGCAGATGACTTTATTTAAGAGAAGGTGCTTGTTAGTCATGATTCCACTGGATCTAGCAGAGATGTTTGTTATGAAGGATCCTCTGCATTCCTAAAACTTGTTTGTGCATGCTAAGGGTGGCAGACTGTACCCATAGGTTTTTTCTTTTTTGTAATGATCATTCTGAGCTTTTTGGTTTTAAGTATATAATAAAGAAGATGATTCTGGATCAAAATGCTGTTATTACTTTTATTTTATATGCTATTATCTTGTTAATATCGTGTTATATATATGTCCTGCTGATTCCTTGTCTAGATTCTCTGTACTTTTATTTGATTTATAAAGCATAAAATAAAAAATATTGCTTGTTGATTCTAAAATTCAAGCCGAATGTTGTAAGAAACTCAACTTATTTCAGTCACTAAATCACTAAATCAAGAAATTTTTGTAAAATGTTTTGTAAATAAGTTGGCATTTAATTTATTTAACTGTATTTTTAATTGACAATCTTAATCAATCATTTATATTAAACATAAATATTAAGTAGTACCTACAAAAACACCAATTGAGTGTTCTAACAGTTTTTTTTTGTTAATGTAGATCCATTCCATGTCTGGGCTTAAAAATGAGTCTAATCTGTGTCTAGATAAGTATCTGAAGTAAAGTCATATTAAAACTTGGTTACCTGTAAAATAAAAGATACAATACATAGGGAAACCAAAAACATAAAACAAAATCCCAAACTGAAAGTGCATATACAGCAATCAATGAGAGCCAATCACATAATAGCTCTATATGAATTTCTTGCAGTCTGCAGCTGTTTTTGTAATGAGTGTGCATAACTCTCTCCAACATGTCAATAATCTTGCTCCCTTTAAAAGATTGTTCCCTTCATGTGCAAGCTCCTGAATGAGCCTTAACTCTTAAAAGTGCAAGGTGTTACAACCCTAAACCCTCTGAGCAGCTGCACGTTTGTCCTGCACGTCCTGATCAGTTAAAGTAGCACTACAGCTTTCATCTGACAGCTTGACAGATACACCCTAGAGTCTAGTCTGCACCTTGAAAAAACTAGCGAGTTCCTGGATGTCGTCTCAGTCTCCCAGCAACCAGTGCCGAACTTGGGTACAGTTAATGAGCATGCACTTGTCTTGCTCCATCTTGTTTTTCTAAGTTAACCCAATGATACTGGGACAACAAACACAGTCGAAACCAGATAGCTACATTCTGTATAAAATTACCCATACCCTTTTTTCACTGACCAATATTATTTCCAGTGGCTAAATGCCAGAATAATGAGAATAATAATGCTTTTAGACACATTTCATTGTTTTCTTCAAACCCAGATATTTACACTATAAAAAAGCCATTAACCTAAAAGCAGCAAAAAAACATTGACTGCTATTTTTTAATACAGGGTCAAGGACCTTAATTTTTTGAGAAGATCTAATGTCAGACATTAGAAGGTATGTATCTTTTATGTATGTAGGAAATGTATGTAAATATAGGGTTTACCTGTATATGTCCTAATTATAGTGTTACCCAGAATGTACACCCTTGATAATTTTTTCCCTTGCCTTTCATTTACTTTTGCAAGGTTTTGAGTACTAACGCTCGTGATAAAAGTCTTTAGAGGTAGATTTTTGAAGATACATCTAATTTGTAGAATTTTCAACATCTAATTTGTTTTTGATAAATAGTCTTTCAAAAAGTTTGTCTTTCTGCTTTCATTTCTCTTCAAACAATTCTCTCTGGCTTTAATGACCACATGGTCTTTGAGCCCTTTTTAGTTTCTGTCTGAAACCATCTTTTTGAGCCTCGTTGAGCGGTCATAAAATATTCACTCATTGTGGGTCCTGGATGTTTTTGAGGATGATGCAAACATTAAATGTATACTCATTCCCCCCCGAGTCCAAAGCCTAAACCCCTCTGTGCTAGAGACGTGCTGTTATCAAAGATGTTTTTTCAATCATAACTGATCTTCCTGTGTCTTCATGATGTTTTTATCTGTGCTAGATCTTGTAAACACCATGGCAGACCTTTGGGAATTTCCGCACTTGACATGGAAGCTGTTTCAGAAATTATTATGCAATATTCTTCTTTGAAGAAAGTCACTTTTCTTCCGGCAAAGAAAAAACAGAACGAGCAAGGGGTGAAGTTAATCAGCGTTATTACATCAAGTGCTACTCTGAAAGCATCAGACTGTCTTATTGGATACAGCACTCCTTTTGTATTTCATAACAAGATATATTTATATCATGCTGGAAACCGCTGCTTAAGGCAGTAACACATGAAGAGAGATGAATGTCTCTGGAGCGTGGGTAAAGATGTTCATGGCTGCCTCACCAATTTTTAGGTTAAATTTGTATTTAGGGGTCACTTTGCATTTTGCCAATTAGACATCACGGATGATTTAACGTTTCATTGTTTCATGGGACATTTCAGTGAGTTTGTATCTTACGGTGCTCTGTTTTATTTCAATCTAGCCTTTAGATGTAACAAGAAATATTTTGACAGTTTCTTCAGATTTAGCATGTCTGCTTGAATTTAATTGTTACTTTTAAGAGGAGGCAGTGACATTATGCTACAACATTTGATGGGATATTTCATTCTTTTGATTTTTTTACCTGAAAACTGTGGTGATTGTATAAATATTATCCATTGTTGGGTTGAAGATGTATTCAAGGCATCTGTATGTTTCAATTTTTGACCTATTTGCTTATACATCTGGATTTTAAAGACTGTCTGATGTCTTAGCTTGAGGTTATTGACCGAGCATATGAATCCCAAGGCAATTTAGGTAAATACAGTTCCATGCTATCCTTCTGCGTTATGTGGCCATCAAAGTTCTGGGATAATTCTGGCTGGATTATTAACCGCTCCTCTTATCAGAAATGGTAGGGCTTATTTTAATTGGTTGGTTTCCTGGTGGTCCCAGCTTTTAAGCAAAGTCCATCACTTTTCAATATTTGATGAGCCTTTTTCAATTTCCAAATGAGTTTTTAAGTGTTTTCAGGAAATTGTCAGGACGTTGAAAAATCTTCTTGGGCTGTTAGACTATTTGCTCACTCAGTTGTTCACAAAGTGAACGCCCCATCCTTGCTTGTGAACGGCTAAGCCTTTCGGGGATGCGCCTTTTATACCCAATCATGACACTCACTTGTTTCCAATTAACCTGTTTACTTGTTGAAAGTTCCAAACAGGTGTTTTTTAAGCATTCCTCAACTTTGCCAGTCTTTGCTCATATCCTAGCTTTTTTTAAACGTGTTGCTAGCATCACATTCAGATTTATTGAAAATTTGCCAAAAAACGTTGATCAGTTTTCACATGTCTCTGTAGTGTATTCAATTGGATACAACTGATGATTATTTTGCTAATCAATAAATCTATCAATTATTTTTTGATAATTGGATAGCAAAAGTTGCTTAATAGAAGATTTTTACAGAATTTTAAATGCAAAATGTATGTATTTTGTGTACAATTTTGGCCTAATTGCTGTCATGTTTCGATTTAGTAGTGGACATGAGGTGCAGGACAAGCAGAGACAGTTAGTGAGATGATCACGCTTTAATGAGTTGAGCCAACTTACAGATACTGTACAGATGCTTAACAGGCAATCCAGGTAACAAAGTTCATGACAACAGTCCTGGTTTCTGGATCGCTGGACAAACTCCAGCGATGAAGAACAAACTGACTAAATAAGACTAACTTAGTTCAACCAAATTAGACTAAGGACACCGCATTGAACAAAGGACAAAGATGAACTTAAATACAAACGAAGGTGGACCTAGGGCAGGTAAGCAGGGGGGAACAGGACACAGGTGTGGACACACTAGGAGACTGAGAGGCAGGTGAACCAAATAGTTATAAACGAGAACATGAGGAGCCAGACAAGACAAACAGTAAACAAACCCAAGAGACCAGAACACAGGAAGATAACATATCTAAGAATACAACTAAAAACACAGTTAACAGAGTAGAACCTAGAAAATAAAACACCAAAAACAAGGACTCAAGAACTAACCATACTTAGTAACAGAGAAACACTTGATTAAATGTAAACAAATAACAAACCGAAATTCCACATCGTGACATCGAGTAGGTTGCTCTCTCAGCAAATGGCAGGTTTAAGAGTCTGTATACTCTAGTTAACGATTTTTCAATTACTAAATTAGTTGATAATTATTTCAATAATCATTTAATCACGATTACTCTGATTAATTGTTTCAGCCCTAATGTACAGGTCCTTCTCAAAATATTAGCATATTGTGATAAAGTTAATTATTTTCCATGTCATGATGAAAATTTAACATTCATATATTTTAGATTCATTGCACACTAACTGAAATATTTCAGGTCTTTTATTGTCTTAATATGGATGATTGTGGCATACAGCTCATGAAAACCCAAAATTCCTATCTCACAAAATTAGCATATTTCATCCGACCAATAAAAGAAAAGTGTTTTTAATACAAAAAACGTCAACCTTCAAATAATCATGTACAGTTATGCACTCAATACTTGGTCGGGAATCCTTTTGCAGAAATGACTGCTTCAATGCGGCGTAGCATGGAGGCAATCAGCCTGTGGCACTGCTGAGGTCTTATGGAGGCCCAGGATGCTTCGATAGCGGCCTTTAGCTCATCCAGAGTGTTGGGTCTTGAGTCTCTCAACGTTCTCTTCACAATATCCCACAGATTCTCTATGGGGTTCAGGTCAGGAGAGTTGGCAGGCCAATTGAGCACAGTGATACCATGGTCAGTAAACCATTTACCAGTGGTTTTGGCACTGTGAGCAGGTGCCAGGTCGTGCTGAAAAATGAAATCTTCATCTCCATAAAGCTTTTCAGCAGATGGAAGCATGAAGTGCTCCAAAATCTCCTGATAGCTAGCTGCATTGACCCTGCCTTTGATAAAACACAGTGGACCAACACCAGCAGCTGACACGGCAACCCAGACCATCACTGACTGTGGGTACTTGACACTGGACTTCTGGCATTTTGGCATTTCCTTCTCCCCAGTCTTCCTCCAGACTCTGGCACCTTGATTTCCGAATGACATGCAGAATTGGCTTTCATCCGAAAAAAGTACTTTGGACCACTGAGCAACAGTCCAGTCCTGCTTCTCTGTAGCCCAGGTCAGGCGCTTCTGCCGCTGTTTCTGGTTCAAAAGTGGCTTGACCTGGGGAATGCGGCACCTGTAGCCCATTTCCTGCACACGCCTGTGCACGGTGGCTCTGGATGTTTCTACTCCAGACTCAGTCCACTGCTTCCGCAGGTCCCCCAAGGTCTGGAATCGGCCCTTCTCCACAATCCTCCTCAGGGTCCGGTCACCTCTTCTCGTTGTGCAGCGTTTTCTGCCACACTTTTTCCTTCCCACAGACTTCCCACTGAGGTGCCTTGATACAGCACTCTGGGAACAGCCTATTCGTTCAGAAATTTCTTTCTGTGTCTTACCCTCTTGCTTGAGGGTGTCAATAGTGGCCTTCTGGACAGCAGTCAGGTCGGCAGTCTTACCCATGATTGGGGTTTTGAGTGATGAACCAGGCTGGGAGTTTCAAAGGCCTCAGGAATCTTTTGCAGGTGTTTAGAGTTAACTCGTTGATTCAGATGATTAGGTTCATAGCTCGTTTAGAGACCCTTTTAATGATATGCTAATTTTGTGAGATAGGAATTTTGGGTTTTCATGAGCTGTATGCCAAAATCATCCGTATTAAGACAATAAAAGACCTGAAATATTTCAGTTAGTGTGCAATGAATCTAAAATATATGAATGTTAAATTTTCATCATGACATTATGGAAAATAATGAACTTTATCACAATATGCTAATATTTTGAGAAGGACCTGTATAGGTCATGGTTTCAATCATTAATTAGCATACGGATTATGCCACATGCCTAGTATCCGTTTTACTCTGCCCTGCTCTCATTCACATACACTATATTACCAACAGAATTTGTCTGTGTACTTTTACATGTACATAAACTCTGATGACATCCTATTCTTAATATATAAGGTCCAATTTGTTGATAGATCCCCCATTGCCAGCAATAGCAACTTTAACTATTCTGTAAACATCTTCCACAAGGTTTAGGAGTGTGTTCATAGTTGGATAAGAAAACCAGAAGTGTCTCTCTAAATTGCCCTTAGGTGTGAATGAGTGTGTGCATGGTATTTAGTCCTGTGCGTTACTGTGTTGCCCTGCGATGGACTGGCGACCTATCCAGGGTGTACCCTGCCTCCCACCCATAAACTGCTGGAGATAGGCACCAGCTTCCCCGCGACCCACTAAAGAGAGAAGAAGCAGTAGGAAATGACTGACTGACCCTTTGAGAAACTTTTTGCACAGTCAAAAACACAGTAATACTAAATAAGAACCTTGGAGAAACACTCACTTGTTACACATGTTCTTATAATTTTACATCAAAAGAAATTAAAGCAATTTCAGTGGCCTATATATAATTTTGGTCATAAGTGGGTTAAAACCCTGATATTGTTTAAGCACAATACCAGACAGAATCCTCACTCATGTCAATTAATTTATTATTATTTTGGCTACCTTTCTAGAAACAGCGCTTCAACAGAGTGCAGTTGCAGCATTTCTTTCTGTCTTTGCTGTATCTCCCGCCCATAATTGATACGATCGCATCCAAAAAAATCTCAGTTTAGTCAGCTAGTTTTGAGTGGCATTAACCTTAAGTATTCTTATGTATAAAGGGAAGCCAATTCCCAAATCTTCAAGTTTAAATGAGGGGAGACACACGTTATCAATATGGGTCCTCACAAAGTTGGTAAAAATCTCCCGCATGTATACTACAGGTGAACTACTTCTCGGCTGCCCTTGCAAACACGGACACTCACTAGTCACTCAGCGCTTGCCTTGAGGGAAAAAGTTGTGGCTCTTTCGTTATGACATATGCAAAGTTTGCCCTTAGAAAACACAATCTTTCATTGCTTCTTTATGTTCTTGTGTAGGCACATTTCTTTAAGTTTCCTCTTTATCCTTTAGCTTCTTATGCTAGTTTTTATGTAGCAACATTACACTGAACAGTGCTGTCATTGTCTATCTTTTAAATCAAAATACAGTGTTTTGTTTTTTTACACAGAAAAATGCAAATCTGTAAAGAAAACTGTTCTTTATTTTTCTTTTCGAGGACAATGTATACAAAAGAAACTATAATAGTATTGTGATTTCACTGTAAATAATTCGTGATATCACATTTCTGGAATATCATCCACCCCAACGCTGGCCTTAGACTTTATGCAGACAGACTGTGTCAAAATCTGCAGCTTCAAACACATTAGCCGAAGTTGGCAACACCTTTTTAGACAGGACTCCTGGCTGTTTTCTTTCCAGTGATCAGCAGAGAGGTATCTGCAGGGCAAGACTAAATGTAAACAGCATAAATAAAGAACAGCCTCAAAAATTAGGCATTCTGTAACTTTCAACTTGATAGAAATGTACATAAATTTGGCTATAATCTCAGCACAACTGAAAACTGGCCACAAGTGACCTTAATGGGCACCGTTTAAACTTTTTAATGTTTATGTTTAACTTAAAAATTAGGAAACCATATGTAAAGAAAAAGAAACCTACTCAAAGTAGTTGTTTCCAGTAATATGTTGTTCTTCCAGACAACAGAGAATGTGGTGTATCTTTCCTGTTGCTGAGACATTTTACAGTTAGCGGAGTGACTCTAGAGAGCTTACAACAATAATGGAGGTAGAAGCAGCTGCTCATTTGAAAATGACAAAGGTAAATTTGGCAGCTTGAGGGCGACGCTCGTCTGGAAATGACAGCATAGATGATTATAAACCTGTTCTGCATTTTGTCTTCTGTGGAAAAAGAGAAAAAAGGGCATCCTTCACATCCTTCATAACTGACACATAAAAACAAAAGAGTAGTTGCTTGTTGGATATACAGTAGTCATAAATCTGTCTTTGCTCAGCAATCTGAGCAGGGCTGTCTATTGAATATTCAAATGTCTTCTCTTTTGTTTCTTTTCAGCTTTATGTATGGGGAGCTCACTGACAAGGACACGACGGAAAAAGTCCGACTAACGTTCGAGAATTATGAGATGAACTCATTTGAAATCCTGATGTACAAGAAGAACAGTAAGTAGCAGAGGCGAATTTGAAGAAAAGAGAAATGAGAGTCTCCACTTCTTTGTAATGTAAATGCATTCAGAACCTCTGTAGTGTAGAGCTGGAGTTCAAAGGCAGCCCAGAACATTTCAGCGTCTGTAGAAATGTGCTAATTGGTTTAAGAGCCAGACTGGAAATGAAAAAACTTTCCAAAGGAAAATATGGTTCTGTTTGTTTCTCTGTGCAGGTGTAATGTAATAGAACATTACAGTTTCTATTATCTAATGAAAAAATGTGTTCTTAAAACTAACCAAGGCCCATTTTTAAACTGTGATGAATTAAAATAATCAATGCTTTTTTGTTGGTTGTATGAAAATCAAACAATTACAAATTACCTGTTGAAATAAATTAGAAACCTTTCCAGAATTAAATGGATGCCTTTCATAAAAAATAAAATAATATTAATTCAACATAGCGTATATGGATTTAGTTAATAATAACCAATGTGAGTTGACCAAGCTTATTTATAAGTATTACTTCTCAGTTTAACTGGTGTGGTTTTAACTATTTTTTGATTACTTCTTAAATGAGCTAAAATATTTTCTCCCAGGCTTGATCATAATCTTGTTTTGCTTATTTTTTCATTCACTTGACAAAATTTACACAAATCACCAAGGTACAAAATCCATTTATGTGTTACTTAATGGTTCAACTTATATAGAGTGAATTTAGATAGATCTAACCATGCTTATTTGAAGAACATTTACAATAACCTATTTATTTAACAATCTGGTCCAAATGAATTAGAACAAGATCTAGTAAAAGAAACAAAATTTTATATGTAGAAAGAGTGAAGTGTTAGATACTTTTGTAAGTTTTTTTGTAGGTCTGTATAATTATGAGAAAAACAAGGGGCATGGAAAATATATATACATTTTCAGAGTTTTTCATTGTCTGAAGATAAAAATGTGGGTTTCTGACAATCAGTTGGTCCAGTCAGAGTTGTTTACAATGGCCTCCTATTCACCTACTTTTTAACCATAGTGCCAGCTTTTTTTATCTTTAAAAACCCATCTTTAGTTTATCATTTTTGATTAGCTCGATGTCAAAACAAATTTTAGGATTCTGAGATATCGTTCCATTTTTAAACTAAAGGATGAAAAATACAAAAACTTTAACGTGAATCTGGCAGTGCAACCAAAATTTGTCATTTGTCCTGACTCATCATTAAACTCACCAGGGTGAGATACAACAACGACAAACCCTGGTTCACAGCCAAACTCAGAAGGTTAAGACTGGATAAGGAAGAGGCCTTCAGTAGTGGGCACAAAGACATATACAGAGAGAAGTACAAGTTTGGCAAGGCAGTGAAAGAGGCCAAACGACTGTACTCTGAGAAGCTCCAAAACCAGTTCTCAGCCAACGACTCTTCATCTGTCTGGAAAGGGCTCAAGCAGATCACCAACAACAAGCCGAAAGCCCCCCACTCCATCAACGACCGACGCCTCGCCAACGACCTGAACGAGTTCTACTGCCGCTTTGAAAGACAAAGGGACAGTCCTGCAACCATCCCCCACGACACCCCCAACAGCTGCAGCCACAATCCATCACCCCCACCTCCCCAACCTCAAGAGGGGCCTTGGCACCTCCAACCCCCACCCTGAAGTTCCCCCCCACCAGCCCCCTGCCCACGCCGGGGACGGCTCTTTCCATCCAGGAGAGGAACGTCAACAAACTCTTCAGGAGACAGAACCCCCAGAAAGCTGCTGGACCGGATTCTGTCTCACCAGCCAGCCTGAAGCACTGCGCTGATCAGCTGTCTCCAGTCTTCACAGACATTTTTAACACCTCACTGGAGACATGTCATGTGCCAGCCTGCTTCAAGTCCTCCGCCATCGTCCCTGTTCCCAAGAAGCCAAGGACCACAGGGCTTAATGACTTCAGACCCGTTGCCCTGACCTCTGTGGTGATGAAGTCCTTTGAGCACCTTGTGCTCTCACACCTAAAAGACATCACCGACCCCCTCCTGGACCCCCTGCAGTTTGCCTACAGAGCCAACAGGTCTGTAGACGATGCAGTCAACCTAGCCCTTCACTTCATCCTCCAGCACCTGGACTCCACAGGAACCTACGCCAGGATCCTGTTTGTGGATTTTAGCTCTGCCTTCAACACCATTGTCCCAGCTCTGCTCCAGGAGAACCTCTCCCAGTTGAGTGTGCCCGACTCCACCTGCAGGTGGATCACTGACTTCCTGTCTGACAGGAAGCAGCGCATGAGGCTGGGGAAGCACGTCTCTGACTCCTTGACCATCAGCACTGGTTCCCCCCAAGGCTGTGTTCTCTCTCCTCTGCTCTTCTCCCTGTACACCAACAGCTGCACCTCCAGTCACCAGTCTGTCAAGCTTCTGAAGTTTGCGGACGACACCACCCTGTTTGGACTCATCTCTGATGGTGACGAGTCCGCGTACAGATGGGAGGTGGACCATCTGTTGGACTGGTGCAGCCAGAACAACATTGAGCTCAACGTTCTAAAGACAGTGGAGATGGTTGTGGACTTCAGGCAGAACCCAGCCCCACCTGCCCCCATCACCATCTGTGACTCCACAATTGACACTGTGGAATCTTTCCGCTTCCTGGGAACCATCATCTCCCAGGATCTCAAGTGGGAGCCAAACATCAGCTCCCTCATCAAGAAAGCCCAGCAGAGGATGTTCTTCCTGCGGCAGCTGAAGAAATTCAACCTGCCAAAGATTATGATGGTGCACTTCTACACAGCCATCATTGAGTCCATCCTCACCTCCTCCATCACCATCTGGTACGCCGCTGCTACAGCCAAGGATAAGGGCAGGCTGCAGCGTGTCATTCGGTCTGCTGAGAAGGTGATTGGCTGCAGTCTACTGTCGCTCCAGGAACTGTACACCTCCAGGACCCTGAAGCGGGCAGGGAAGATTCTGGCTGATCCCTCCCACCCCGGTCACAGACTCTTTGAGACTCTCCCCTCTGGCAGGAGGCTGCGGTCCATCCGGACCAAAACCTCACGCCACAAGAACAGTTTCTTCCCATCTGCCACCAGCCTTGTTAACAAAGCCCGGAAACCACCCTGACATTCTCCCTTTCCCCCACACCCCCCCTTTTTTTTTTAGGTGACAGGACACTTGTAACTTGCAACTCCATGCGATACATTAACGCTCAGCTTGGACTCCTGCTTTACTTGCACACTGATCACCTGCACTGTTGTACCGCTCTGGCATCCTATACCGCTCTACATTTACTCTCACTCACTTAAAACTGTGCACATATATTTATATTATATTGTAGATATGTTTATACTGTTTAATTTGTATTGTATTGCACCGACTACGCCAAAACAAATTCCTTGTATGTCCAAAAACGTACTTGGCAATAAAGCTTTTCTGATTCTGATTCTGAAAATCAGTTAACATAATACCAGTAAAGATGTCCAAGGAAAATCAGGCGTAGATATTTTGTTAAATGGAATTATGGCTAATCCCAGATCCAGAGATTATAACCCATATGTCAGACACACATGTTTTTAGTAACATACCTACTGTGATTTTTTTATATTTATTTCTTTAGACCAGAAATTCATTATTGTTTCCTGTTTCTTAGAACCTGTTGTATTTATGGTGTTTGAGGTTTATATATTCAAACATCTGTTGTACATAAAAGGTTAATATTTGCATTTATATCCTAAAAGATGTGTAGAAAATTTGACAAAGAAATCTGAAAATTTGAATTTAGAATAATATTGAACATTGAATTCAAAATGTGTGGCAACCTTGAACTTAAAGACTAAAATGACGATTTTGTATACATTTTTTACATTCATTCCATAAGTTGTATTATTTTCTACATTCATAAAGGGCCATGTCCTGTTAAAGTAAACAGATGAAACAGGTAAATATTCTTCTGTTTCCAGGGATGCCGGTTTGGTTTTTTGTGAAGATTGCTCCCATTCGAAATGAACAAGAAAAAGTGGTTCTGTTCCTGTGTACATTCAGCGATATCACAGCCTTTAAACAGCCCATTGAGGATGATTCTTCCAAAGGTTAGACACAATAATTCACATTTGTTCAACCTCATTAAATAGATCATCTACGTTGGAAGGATTTAAAAATATATATATATGTGTACATATTCACATTCATGCATGAGCATCAGACACATCAAGAAAATCTAGTTACATTTTCTTTCCCAGTGTGGTTTTCCTGAGGCACAGGTAACATCCAGCCTGTGCATTGCATATGTGATTTGGTACCCTGTCAAAAAAATACACAATCCATCATAATGATTATGGACACAGAGGATAAATTTACTGACCGGGATGAAAATGTGAAAAAAAAAAAAAGCAAAATGGAGCTTGAGATATTTCAAGAAAAAACTTTACAAATAAGCTGCAGAGAGAAAACAGGATCTTTGGTTTAACTAAACTAAAACTGTGAGTGTTATTTGTTTAAATGGACAGGGATCTGATGACTGGATGTGAAAACTAAAAAGATGATGCTAATGCTTCTTTATACCATATAGTAGAAGATGGCTGTTTTAAGCAATGACCCCCAAGATTGAAAGGCATGTTAAGGTCCTTGGGAACATACCCACAATCTGTTTTAATGAACTCCAGGTTGGGGGAAGTTTGCCCGACTGACTCGAGCTCTAACAAGCAGCAGGGGAGTCTTACAGCAGCTACAACCTACAGTTCATAAAGGAGAGAATGTCCATAAGCACTCCCGTCTAGCTGAGGTAAGTTCAGTTTAACCCCAAAAGTGCAATATACACTGCTCAAAAAAATAAAGGGAGCGCTTAAACAACACAATATAACTCCAAGTAAGTCAAACGTCTGTGAAATCAAACTGTCAACTTAGGAAGCAACACTGATTGACAATCAATTTCACATGTTGTTGTGCAAATGGAATAGACAACGGGAGGAAATCTTTGGCGATCAGCAAGACACACTCAATAAAGGAGTGGTTCTGCAGGTGGGGACCACAGACCACTTCTCAGTACCTATGATTTCTGGTTGATGTTTTGGTCACTTTTGAATGTTGGTGGTGCTTTCACACTCGTAGTAGCATGAGATGGACTCTACAACCCACACAAGTGGTTCAGGTAGTGCAGCTCATTCAGGATGGCACATCAATGCGAACTGTGGCAAGAAGGTTTGCTGTGTCTGTCAGCATAGTGTCCAGAGCCTGGAGGCACTACCAGGAGACAGGCCAGTACACCAGGAGACGTGGAGGAGGCCGTAGGAGGGCAACAACCCAGCAGCAGGACCGCTACCCTTACCTTTGTGGAGGAACAGGAGGAGCACTGCCAGAGCCCAGTTTGGCAGTGGGTCAGTAGTGGTGTGGGGTGGCATTTCTTTGGAGGGCCGCATGGGTTCCTCCTAATGCAGGACAATGCTAGACCTCATGTAGCTGGAGTGTGTCAGCAGTTCCTGCAAGATGAAGACATTGAAGCTATGGACTGGCCCGCCCGTTCCCCAGACCTGAATCCGATTGAGCACATCTGGGACATCATGTCTCGCTCCATCCACCAACGTCACGTTGCACCACAGACTGTCCAGGAGTTGGCGGATGCTTTAGTCCAGGTCTGGGAGGAGATCCCTCAGGAGACCATCCACCGTCTCATCAGGAGCATGACCAGGCGTTGTAGGGAGGTCATACAGGTACATGGAGGCCACACACAATACTGAGCCTCATTTTGACTTGTTTTAAGGACATTACATCAAAGTTGGATCAGCCTGTAGTGTGTTTTTCCACTTTAATTTTGTGTGTGACTCCAAATCCAGGCCTCCATTGGTTAATAAATTTGATTTCCATTGATGATTTTTGTGTGATTTTGTTGTCAGCACATTCAACTTTGTACAAAACAAAGTATTGAATCAGAATATTTCATTCATTCAGATCTAGGATGTTATTTGAGTGTTCCCTATATTTTTTTGAGCAGTGTATTTTAGCCCAACAGGGAAAAATTTGTATATTTTTCTCCATTATCTTTCCTGTTGTGCACTACTCTTTGGCAGGTGCTGCAGCTTGGCTCTGACATCCTACCTCAGTATAAACAGGAGACCCCCAAAACACCTCCTCACATCATCCTGCACTACTGCCTCTTCAAGACCACATGGGACTGGGTCATCCTCATCCTCACTTTTTACACCGCCATCATGGTGCCCTACAACGTCTCCTTCAAGACAAAGCAAAACAACGTGACCTGGCTGGTGGTGGACAGCATCGTGGACGTCATCTTCTTGGTGGATATCGTTTTAAACTTTCACACCACATTCGTGGGCCCCGCTGGCGAGGTCATCTCAGACCCCAAGCTAATCCGCATGAACTACCTGAAAACCTGGTTTGTTATCGACCTGCTCTCCTGCCTGCCCTATGATGTCATCAACGCCTTTGAGAACGTAGATGAGGTGAGTCTGTTGCTGTCTGAAGAGGCATCAATCACATATAAGTTCAGTAATCAGTTCACTTAGTCACTGTAAATGAAAACTGAACGTTTTCAAAACCACATTTGAACAAAGGTTTAAATCAAATTGACAGATTATAACTTTTTAATTCTGTATTAAGTCACATTTAATCAGCAGTTTACATTAGAACGTTTTAGTTTATTTTCTTCTGTATTGATGGAAATAAGTCAGAATGAAGAGCATGCTTGTGTTTGAATTATCCAAATGTTTTTCCATGGTGATGAGTGTTTGCTGAAGAACCATCACAGGATCTTGAGATAATTGGCACATTTTAATTGGCAAAGTGGCGTCTTTGTTAAACTAGGGCACACTGAAGAGCACAGCGAGTCCGACACCCGAAAACCATTAACTCCTTCTGAAAGCTGACAAGGACTGAACCATTGAAAAATGTGGTTTAAAGAAGGCTTTCTTTATTACTGTAGTAGTGCTGAGCTCTACCGTTTTAGGTAAAATGGTAGTTTTATAATTTATTTTAGACATGATAAATGGAGGTTTTTCTGAATATCTGGCTCTTTTTTATTACTCTGTTTTTCGCTTGGAAAAGAAGGTGCAATAAACTTTATAGCACCGTCCAGAAGTATTGGAAACCCTTAGAAAGCCTTAGAATGAATTAATCTTTTATTGCAGTAGCATTATCTGATACTGACAATTAAAAAATAAATAAACCGCCTTATCTCATATATATATATATACACAACATCCCTTTTGCCAAAAGGACAGCACTAACTCATCTCCTATGACAAAAAAGAGCGACCTTTAAACATTGCTCTTTGCAAAATCTCTCTAAATCATCTGAAGTATTAGGTTCTCACCTATGCTGTCTATGCTCTTCAGCTCCCTCCACAAGTTTGCTTTTAGATTTAGGTCTGGATATTTAGATTGTCATGGAAGGAGGTTGATTTTGTTTTTGTGTAAGGACATTTTTTTTCTGTTAATTTGGCCATATTTGGATAATTATTCTGTTGGAAGACCTAACGATGAGACTTGACAATGGCCACTGGATTTTGTATTTCAAAGAATCTGTGATACATTGCACTCTAACAAGAACCCTTGGACTTTTGGAAGAGAGACAAGTCCACAGCATCGCTGATCCTTTTAATTATTGCTGACTGTATGTGCACATTTAGCTGAGTTGGTACAGTTGTGTTCAAAAAGGGAGCAGAGAGCAAAATCCTTATATTAATTTTATTTCCCTACATACAAATTCATTAAGAATACTTTACGTTCTGTTCCATAGCAAAACAGGTTGAAATACAGGTCCTTCTCAAAATATTAGCATATTGTGATAAAGTTAATTATTTTCCATAATGTAATGATGAAAATTTAACATTCATATATTTTAGATTCATTGCACACTAACTGAAATATTTCAGGTCTTTTATTGTCTTAATACGGATGATTGTGGCATACAGCTCATGAAAACCCAAAATTCCTATCTCACAAAATTAGCATATTTCATCCGACCAATAAAAGAAAAGTGTTTTTAATACAAAAAACGTCAACCTTCAAATAATCATGTACAGTTATGCACTCAATACTTGGTCGGGAATCCTTTTGCAGAAATGACTGCTTCAATGCGGCGTGGCATGGAGGCAATCAGCCTGTGGCACTGCTGAGGTCTTATGGAGGCCCAGGATGCTTCGATAGCGGCCTTTAGCTCATCCAGAGTGTTGGGTCTTGAGTCTCTCAACATTCTCTTCACAATATCCCACAGATTCTCTATGGGGTTCAGGTCAGGAGAGTTGGCAGGCCAATTGAGCACAGTGATACCATGGTCAGTAAACCATTTACCAGTGGTTTTGGCACTGTGAGCAGGTGCCAGGTCGTGCTGAAAAATGAAATCTTCATCTCCATAAAGCTTTTCAGCAGATGGAAGCATGAAGTGCTCCAAAATCTCCTGATAGCTAGCTGCATTGACCCTGCCCTTGATAAAACACAGTGGACCAACACCAGCAGCTGACACGGCACCCCAGACCATCACTGACTGTGGGTACTTGACACTGGACTTCTGGCATTTTGTCATTTCCTTCTCCCCAGTCTTCCTCCAGACTCTGGCACCTTGATTTCCAAATGACATGCAGAATTTGCTTTCATCCGAAAAAAGTACTTTGGACCACTGAGCAACAGTCCAGTGCTGCTTCTTTGTAGCCCAGGTCAGGCGCTTCTGCCGCTGTTTCTGGTTCAAAAGTGGCTTGACCTGGGGAATGCGGCATCTGTAGCCCATTTCCTGCACACGCCTGTGCACGGTGGCTCTGGATGTTTCTACTCCAGACTCAGTCCATTGCTTCCGCAGGTCCCCCAAGGTCTGGAATCGGTCCTTCTCCACAATCCTCCTCAGGGTCCGGTCACCTCTTCTCGTTGTGCAGCGTTTTCTGCCACACTTTTTCCTTCCCACAGACTTCCCACTGAGGTACCTTGATACAGCACTCTGGGAACAGCCTATTCGTTCAGAAATTTCTTTCTGTGTCTTACCCTCTTGCTTGAGGGTGTCAATAGTGGCCTTCTGGACAGCAGTCAGGTCGGCAGTCTTACCCATGATTGGGGTTTTGAGTGATGAACCAGGCTGGGTGTTTTAAAGGCCTCAGGAATCTTTTGCAGGTGTTTAGAGTTAACTCGTTGATTCAGATGATTAGGTTCATAGCTCATTTAGAGACCCTTTTAATGATATGCTAATTTAGTGAGATAGGAATTTTGGGTTTTCATGAGCTGTATGCCAAAATCATCTGTATTAAGACAATAAAAGACCTGAAATATTTCAGTTAGTGTGCAAGGAATCTAAAATATATGAATGTTAAATTTTTATCATGACATTATGGAAAATAATGAACTTTATCACAATATGCTAATATTTTGAGAAGGACCTGTATTTATTGAATTTGCTAACAAAGTAAGGTATTAAAAAAAGTTAGGCTGTGTCTGATTTTTCTTAATAAACTCAAAACCTTCAATGTTGAAACTAGGAGAGAACTAATTTTAAGTTGTATAACCTGATTATTGGCTGAGTCTCTAGCAATTGGCTATCCTTCAATCCATTAAAATGGTAGTTTTCTTTTTTCTTCTACTTCTTTCTGGTTTTGATTT
Organism: Girardinichthys multiradiatus; assembly: GCF_021462225.1. Taxonomy (NCBI): domain Eukaryota; kingdom Metazoa; phylum Chordata; class Actinopteri; order Cyprinodontiformes; family Goodeidae; genus Girardinichthys; species Girardinichthys multiradiatus. Next base: position 14,747,117 of record NC_061814.1, read on the forward strand.
CCATTTTAAAGCGTTTGAGAACATTTAGGCTGTGATCTTTTGGGTCTGTTTGTTTTCTATTACTCTACTACACCTTCGGGTTAGGGATTTGCCGGTATAGTTTCTACTAAAAACAGTGATTGATCTCATGTACGATGTTGGACCTCTATTATTTTGAACACAGCTGTATTTTCTCGTATTCATTTCCAGACTAAAAGATCAACACATATCTGACTGATTTGAATGGCATGTTCTTTTGTTTTCTTAATTTTGAAGAATTGCTGAGGCATCGTATTCATACCCCAGGAAAGCAAAGACAAGTAGTACTAATGAAAAGGTCCCAGACACTCTGATGAATTTTAAATTTTTTCTTTCATGTATTTTAAATGAATCATTACGGGGATACTAGTTAGGGACCAGTAATTTTATTGGAAATAATTATACTTATCCTACTGCAATAAAAGATAAATTTTTTAAGGCTTCTTAACACATTTTCCCCAGGGTCGCTGTTTGTATTATTTGATATGTGTTGATTAGATAAAGAAACAGTTTAAATCTCCTTCAAAGTACCTAGAAAACTATTAATCAAGATCAGTTTGAAAGATTTATTGCACACAAAAAATATTGGTGGTTTCCAAGATGTGCAAGGTGTTCCAGAAGGAGATATGTGTTTAGTGCCATTCACATTGATTAAACTCAGCTTCGCGGTGTTGCATTTGTCAGTTTTCATTGTAGATCATTGTGTGTTTGAGTCCCTCCAAGTGCTTAAACATGTCGCGGTTCATGATTTATGTGTGTTATTGTGTCAGTGTGAAATGCTGTGATAGCATTTAACAGTTCAGTGTATCAGAATAAGTCCAGCACTGGATTTCAGCTCTTGGGGACTATTAGGTTGCTCAAACAGTCTGAGGTAACGTGAAAATCGGTACTAAATCTTTAAAATAGGGCAGACCGCATCGATCTGTTTCTGCAAGTCCAGCATTTTGGTCCTTTCGGGATCAGTCAGAGCTGCTGCATCCGAAATGCTGACAAGTTCAAGTGTGGCAGAAACGTTCAGGGGTTTGAAAAAAGTACAAAACAAGAAACCTTTTGTGGTTTCAAAAGATGCTGTTTGGGGTTATTGTAACTTCTCTATATTACCGTGAGAAGAAACTTTTTCAGTAACAAAGGTAATAAAGATGTCAAAAAACTGAACAACGGTTTGTGACCAAATTTAGTCAGCTAATTTCCGTGAATTTACACATTTGACGTGTGATTTGGCATCTTTGGTTTAAAGTGTTTCAGATTCTCTGAGTTTTTACTCGCTAAAACAAAATTTTTTTTTCTTTGTTTTTAGTGTAAATGTAATCTGAAGAGCTTTGCATTTTGTACTGTCAAAACCTAATTGTGTCAATCTGGTATCTAGAGCATTGTAACATATATGAAGCTCAGACAAATCACCATGATGATGTCATATGATTCCAAATGCATGAATCTTGCTAATATTATATGTAAACAGATTAAAACAAATATTAAAATGATAAAAGTAAATTTGCATCTTAGCCTTGGAAATTAAGTCAATAAAATATAATGACATAACACAATTTTGTGCATGTTTTAAAGATTATTAAACATATAATTGAAACAAGAGAAGTGGAATAAAGAAATAATAATATAATAATAATAATCAAAATAATCAAGTTAAATAAGTAAGGGAATGAGACTAAACAGTGGAAGAATGAGAGAATAAATCAAAAACAATAATAAACATTTGAACATTGAACAAGTTTTGTTCAATTATGAACACATCACGAATTTGGGATTTGTACAGGTCCTTCTCAAAATATTAACATATTGTGATAAAGTTCATTATTTTCCATAATGTAATGATGAAAATTTAACATTCATATATTTTAGATTCATTGCACACTAACTGAAATATTTCAGGTCTTTTATTGTCTTAATACGGATGATTTTGGCATACAGCTCATGAAAACCCAAAATCCCTATCTCACAAAATTAGCATATCATTAAAAGGGTCTCTAAACGAGCTATGAACCTAATCATCTGAATCAACGAGTTAACTCTAAACACCTGCAAAAGATTCCTGAGGCCTTTAAAACTCCCAGCCTGGTTCATCACTCAAAACCCCAATCATGGGTAAGACTGCCGACCTGACTGCTGTCCAGAAGGCCACTATTGACACCCTCAAGCAAGAGGGTAAGACACAGAAAGAAATTTCTGAACGAATAGGCTGTTCCCAGAGTGCTGTATCAAGGCACCTCAGTGGGAAGTCTGTGGGAAGGAAAAAGTGTGGCAAAGTGTGGCAGAAAACGCTGCACAACGAGAAGAGGTGACCGGACCCTGAGGAAGATTGTGGAGAAGGGCCGATTCCAGACGTTGGGGGACCTGCGGAAGCAGTGGACTGAGTCTGGAGTAGAAACATCCAGAGCCACCGTGCACAGGTGTGTGCAGGAAATGGGCTACAGGTGCCGCATTCCCCAGGTCAAGCCACTTTTGAACCAGAAACAGCGGCAGAAGCGCCTGACCTGGGCTACAGAGAAGCAGCACTGGACTGTTGCTCAGTGGTCCAAAGTACTTTTTTCGGATGAAAGCAAATTCTGCATGTCATTCGGAAATCAAGGTGCCAGAGTCTGGAGGAAGACTGGGGAGAAGGAAATGCCAAAATGCCAGAAGTCCAGTGTCAAGTACCCACAGTCAGTGATGGTCTGGGGTGCCGTGTCAGCTGCTGGTGTTGGTCCACTGTGTTTTATCAAGGGCAGGGTCAATGCAGCTAGCTATCAGGAGATTTTGGAGCACTTCATGCTTCCATCTGCTGAAAAGCTTTATGGAGATGAAGATTTCATTTTTCAGCACGACCTGGCACCTGCTCACAGTGCCAAAACCACTGGTAAATGGTTTACTGACCATGGTATCACTGTGCTCAATTGGCCTGCCAACTCTCCTGACCTGAACCCCATAGAGAATCTGTGGGATATTGTGAAGAGAACGTTGAGAGACTCAAGACCCAACACTCTGGATGAGCTAAAGGCCGCTATCGAAGCATCCTGGGCCTCCATAAGACCTCAGCAGTGCCACAGGCTGATTGCCTCCATGCCACGCCGCATTGAAGCAGTCATTTCTGCAAAAGGATTCCCGACCAAGTATTGAGTGCATAACTGTACATGATTATTTGAAGGTTAACGTTTTTTGTATTAAAACACTTTTCTTTTATTGGTCGGATGAAATATGCTAATTTTGTGAGATAGGAATTTTGGGTTTTCATGAGCTGTATGCCAAAATCATCTGTATTAAGACAATAAAAGACCTGAAATATTTCAGTTAGTGTGCAATGAATCTAAAAATATATGACTGTTAAATTTTCATCATGACATTATGGAAAATAATGAACTTTATCACAATATGCTAATATTTTGAGAAGGACCTGTATATGGGAAGGGTTTCAAACATAAGGTGACTCCATGAACAATATTCTGAAGCAGAAAAGATTTATTTTTCATTGTCTCTAATCTTATTTATTTAAAACACTTAAAAAATATATTTGTTTTGCTCATTTTGCTGCAAATGTTAAATATACTGATTCACTGGGTTTTGAATTAGACTTGATACAGTAAATTGTATTTTCAAGGCAATTATTTTATTACATTTTAGGTGTCAGGAAGTTTCTTGTTAATATTAATTCTCAATGTTTCATTAACTTTAACATTTTAAAGATGTCAAGCGTTAAGATTTTAGGTGTTTATTGTTGTTTACAGTTAACTGAAAGATGTGGTAAGCAATACATTTCAAAGATGTTCTTCTGCTTCCTGTCTCCAACAACTCAGTGAATCCTGTTAGTTTCATATTGGTTGAAGGCGATCCATGTCTGTAATGTGCCGTTGATGAAACATATTGCTTCTGCTGCAGACATTAATGACTGGTATGAATAACTTTGATAGTTGTTTCTCCCCAGCAGGTCTTTATTAAAGAAAGGGTGGATGATTATTAAGGTTCTTCATGGCAGTTTCTAAGTTATAAGCAGTTCAGGGCATGCCTTGATCACACTGTAGATCTGGTTGTTTTTTTCTGTTTCACTTTTTGATTGTTTTGGGGTTTTCATGTATTTATTTGTTGCTTATCAGTAATTAAGTATTCTTTCTCATATTCCTCGCTTTTGTTTCTTCTTTTTCACCCCACCCCCCATTGTGTTTGCATGGCCTCACCCCCTCTCTCTTCTGCCTGTGTTCATGCATGGGACGTGATGGGAAGAATTGGAACCACCGAGCTGTCACCCAAGTAGGCTTCAGTTTGATTAGAATATGATAATGCACAGTTTTGAGTTTTTACTTCACACATGCACACTTGAGACTTTGGATAAACTTCATTAGGCTTTAAAAATAGGATTGTATTACTTATGACAAAGCTATTTAGTTAATTTAACTCATTCTAGCATTAAAATTGCAGATGTTACTTCATAAGTCTTTTATAGGCCCTCTGACCTTTCTTTCTTTCCTGCCTTATAGGGCTGAACATAACTACAAACTTCAATGCATTTTATTGGGATTTTATTTGAAAAAGCAAAATAAATTTGTGAAGTAGAAGAAAAAAAGAATGCATTTTGTTTAACAATAAAAATCTGATAGGTGTGATATGCATCTGTATTCAGCCCCTTGAGTCAATACTTTGTAGAACCTCCGTCATAGTATTTACGCCCAGCTTTGCACATCTAGAGAATTTTGCCCGTTTTTTTGTTTTTTGCAGACCTGTTTTTATTTTAACCCTGTATGTTTAGGCTTGTTGTTCACCTTCAAGGTGAACTCCTGCACCAGTATCTAACACGTTTTGTTTTAGGATTATCCTGTATTCAGCTCTGTTTGTCTTCCCATCAACTCTAATTGGCTTCCATATTCCTGCTGAATAAAGCATCTCAGCAGCATGATGACTTCAGGGTTATGTGCAGCATTTGTTTTCTGCCACACACAGCACTTTGCATGTAGACCAAGAAGTTACATTTTTTTCTCATCTTACAAAAGCACATTTTTCCACATGTTTGCTGTGTCACCCAACATGAACTAAATGGGACTACTTTGGTTGTTTTTTTGCCACTCTTGCATGAAGGCTGGATTTCTTAAGTTTAGAACTAGTAGTTGTCCTGTCAATGGATTCTACTTCCTGAGCTGTAGATCTCTGCAACTCCTCCAGAGTTCCCATGGGCCTCTTGGCTGTTTCTCTGGTTAATGATGCTAATCCATGCATGTCAGTTTAGATTGACAGCCATGTGTTGGTAGGTTTGAATTTGTGCTATGCTCTTTTTATTTGGGTGATGGATTGAACAGTGGTCTGTGAGATGTTCAAAGCTTTGAAGATCTGCTTGATAGCCAAACCATGCTTTTAAATTCTCCATACCTTTATCCCTGACCTGACCAAATGATGGACTCTATTTACTAATTAGATGATAGCTAAACCCCGTGGGTCGCACTGGATTTTATTCAGGGGTACTGAAGTAAAGCGGGCTGAAAACAAATGCACACCACACCAAAAATATTTCAAAACCTTTTACCTCTATTTCACAACTGTAGATGCCTTTGTGTGGGTCTGTCACATAAAATATCTATATAACAAAATAATTTGTGGTTGTCATGTGACGAAATGTGAAAGATTGAAAGGGATATGAATGCCTGTAAAAGGAGATGTATCTAATTGTGAATTTGTTTGCATTGCTGTAGGGCGGCCACCAGAATATATTTTTTTAGTGGCACTGATTAGATTTGGGAGTTACTTTCCTAGAACAAGATCTGATAAAGGACATTTGATGCCATGAGGAGCAGTAATTAGATGATCTAAATGCCGGACACTAGAGGTAATAGGACAAAAGGAAGAGAAAAGGCTAATAAAACTTTCTAAAGCCTAAAGCTCTGCAAAACTAAGGCAGGTTGTAGGCTACAAAAGGCCAAGTACCAAAAAATCCATCTTAAATAAAAAAAAAATCATAAGTTCAAAGCAGTTTGAATCTCAGCAGGGGCTGATGAGACACAGATGGAAACAATAAATATAATCACAGGAACAGAAAAGTGGAAGAGCAAATCCAGATATAAAATGCATGGACAGACTACTGAAATAAAACAGAACCCATAAGATAAACAAGCCACAAAGAAGTCTAATGAAACGAAAAAGACACACTTAAACTGAGCCTCTAATGTCTGCACATCATAACAAAGGAACCAAACAGTACCAGAAAAATAGATAATTCTTCATCATAAAAGCTGCAAATACAAAACAATACATACCATTTAGCAGTTGATCTGTGAAACAGCAACTTACTTACCTATGAATTATAATATACTGTATGGTTAATTTCAAAATCCAATGACTCGAATAAAATAGAATAGAATAAAATAGAATAGAATAAAATGATCTTGTGTTTCCCCCCTCTGGGGAAATTCAGGTGTATCGGCAGCAAAGTGACAATTTAATTTCTCCATTGTGAGATCAATAAAGTCTAAAATTATTATTTTTAATTATTGTTTGTATTAGAAAGTGTGCCAAATATAGAAATTGGTCACCAGAAATATAGAAAATTTGGTACGGTCGGCTATGAAGCGGCGGACTGTGAGCAGCGCGGATTCTGTTCACCCAACTATGTTCTGCCCTTTACGCTTTAACCATTGAGCAGGATGTCCGATCTGACACATGGCTTTTACTTATCCTTAAAGACTAACGTGTTTAAAGATAAGTTGAGATAAACTGCTGGTTGAAAACAACATGATTCTGGTTATATTGCTAATCCAGCCCTAGGTTAATTGAACACAACATGTTTTGGTTACGGGTGGGCATGGTTGGTGTTATCAAGGTGAACAGAGGATCTAAAAATACGACAAATTAACCCCCCAAAAATGTCTGTCATCCGGTTTCTGTAGTCTAAAGTCCTTTTATTCAGAGACCTTACAAAGTACCAAAGTGAGTGGAGTTTTCTCTGACTTTATGACACATAAAGTGGGGTAGCATTTCCCCTCCCCCACCTGTAACTGTGCACCAATGGCCAGCTGGCTAAATGATAGCAACTTAACTTTTCACTTGCTTAGAACAAAGACGAATTTGGATATTTGGAAGTATTATTTTTGGTCTCAAAAACTGATATGTATGGTATTAGCACTAAAGCAGTGCCACCCGTCACTGCTGTTAAGGTAAGGCTGTTTTAAAACTGCATTTGGCGAGCTATGAGCCACATGTCTGTTGATCACATCACTGCTTTTCACAATCCTAGCAGATTGCCAGACTAATTCACCAGCTATTATCATCCTGTTAGACTTGCGTCACTCTTAGAAAATAATAATAAAACAGAGTGGCTAAATGCAGCATTTAATAGCTTTTCTATATTTTTAAGTCAGTGCATCAAAATTAAACTAATAGCAACTTACTGCTATAGATAACAGTATTATAACTGTACCAATCATTATGCCAGATTATTTCATTAGCAGTAAAAGTAATTAAAAGTAAAAGTACTTTTTTGTACAAACTGTGGTTAAACTTACTTTCAACAACTTAAGAATATCTTTCCATCCCATGTTTAGTTAGAGCTAGCATACAGGGCCAAAAAAAGGTGGCTAATGTCTAATATTAGGACTACCAGGGAGTGGGTTGAGAAATATAACCAATAACTTGAATTATTAAACAAGTAATATTTTTGTTTTTGTTTGTCTCTTTATTACTTTTTTCCAATCTAAGACTTTTATTAACAAACAAGTTAGTTTGGATAAATTTGAAATGCAGCCTCAGTATAAAACACAGAATAAAATGTTTCCTATCTATATTGACTTTAAATTGAGCTCTTTGGTCAAAGTTTAAATATTGAACATAGCATGCACTGGCTTTTTCTAGCAATTCAGCAGGTAAAAGGTAAATGTTATCCAAAGTGAACAAACTCTTTTTCTAGTGTGAACTAAAGTAATTTCCACTAACCATTCACATTAACATTATTTTACAGCCAGACCTCATTCATCCTGTAGAAGAAGTTCAATGAAGTCTCATCAAGTTGTAGAATGGTTAGAAATGGCCGTCCGTGAAGTATGATGAGGTTCCTTCTGTTGTCTTCATTAACCCAACATCTGGGTTAGCTTTTGGTTAAAACTGCCCAACCTGTGTAGCAACAGGCTAAACTCTGCATGTGGGTTGAATAAATACCTCATCTATTTTGCTTGTAGGAGTTCATCTTCTAAGTCAAGCCGAAAAAGGTCAAGGTGACAAAGTTTCAGAGCAAAACAACATACAACAGACGATGCTGCAGAGGAGCAAATAATTAGATTATTCTGAATAGGATATAAATAAATTATAACAAACTTGTGGAAAGATCTTGCCTTTATTGGATTGGTCCCAAAGCCTTTTTGGTGCATAGCTGCTGTACTGCTCTCTCTGGGTTCTCTGAGTGCTGTGAATCATCTCTTTTTGCCCCACAGAGTTATAAGTTATTCATTTGGTCGTCACATTTGAGACAAAAGGGTAATGTGATTACCCCTTTGATTATATTTTATTCTCAATAACTGAGATCTATCAGCTCTGACCTAGTAAGCATGCTCATGTTAAATAAAACATACATGGTGAGTGGAAATGGAAAAACAGTCATTTGGATCTATCTAAAAAAAGAAAGCTATTCACCATATAAAGAGCCAAGTTGCCATTTTTCTCTCACTGTCTGACATTAAATCAGACAAAGTCAATCCTGTTTTAAGTCTGTTAGAATTACCAAAATTATTTTCATTTGCTAAACGTCAGAATAATGAGAAATAATATTTGAAAAGGATTTTTTGTATTATTTTAAAATTCAGCATTTACATACACGAGGGCTACGGTGCCTTTAAAAAATCTGGGAAAGCCCCAAAAGGTAGATCCACAACATGAGTTAAATGGAGGCGAAACTGTGGATATATTTTAAGGCAACACTAATATATTAAATAAATAATATCAATAATATCATAATAAATCATCAAGTTATCAGGAAGAGAAGTGTGGACCCCTACAATTCATGTTCCAATTTGGGTACAATTTCCAGTTGCCTGAAGGGGGCATATTCATCTGTTTTAACAATTACATGCAAGTATTGTAGGAAAGTCCAGCCATCATATCGTCTAGGAAGAAGATGTGTTCTGTGTCCCAGAGATCAACGTGTTTTGGTGCGAAATTTGCATATCAACCCCAGAACAAAAGCAAAAGACCTTGTGAAGATGCTGGCTGAAGCTGGTAAGAGAGTGTCAAAATCCACAGTGAAACACGTCCATGTACTGAAATGGACCGAAGGACACTCAGACAGGAAGAAGCCATTATGCCAGATTATACTTTGTATATGCACTTAGAGGGAAAGACCTTAATAACTGGAGACATGTCCTCTGGTCTGATGAAACTAAAACTGAAGTGTTTGACCATAATGGACATCATTACGTTTGGAGGACAAAGGTGGAGAACCTCATCCCAGTTGTAAAATAAGGGGGTGGCAGCATTATGTTGTGGAGCTTTTTTGTTGTAGGAGGGACTGCTGTACTTAACAGAGTAGATTGCATCATCAGGACAGAACGGTATGTGAAAACTCTGACGAAACATCTAAAAACATCAGGAAGTTAAAGCTATCGCACACATGGGTTGTCCAAAAGCACAGTGACCCTAAGCTTGCCTACAAATGTGTCTAGAAGTAGCTTACGGGCCAAAAGTCAATGTTTAGGAGTGACCATTATAAGTGTCTGATCTAAGGGCTAGAAAGTGATTTCATAGAAGCTGAAGTTTAGGTGTCTGATAGGCATCTCCAACAGATCAAGTGACAGCTAACACAGCAGTTGTACTCGCATTGCAGACCACAGCACTTTAGCAAAATCAATACCCGGATAGTTCACAGACACACGCATAAAGAATACCAACAGAACTGCAGAGCAGACTGATGGGATTGCAGTTGTCGCTTTGAATCAGTGAGAGGGCGTTTCAGGCTGCAGCTGAGCTGAGTAGACATTTAGCCTTTGGTTATAGCTGCTCAGGGATAGAAAGTTTCATCACATTGTAAAGGAATGCTTTTACAATCAAATCCTGATGAACATTTATTTTTGTCATTTTTTTACCATGTTGCTGCTGCTATCACAAATTAAGCAAATTAAGGCGAATGAATTTTCAGGCAGGTTTCACTTTCTATGTTTCATGCTCACATTTGCTGTGGATTTTTACTTTAATGCTCACATGTCCAAAACAATCCCTGGAGCACAATTTATTTAAGCTGACTAACTTTATTCTGTGTGTCTCTTTTTCGTATCTGTTAAAAAAGCAAAACAAATTAAGAATGTACAGATAATGTTTTTCTTGATAATGACATTTATAATAAATACTGAGAAAAATAAATTTTTTAATAAATTGCAGCATTATCAAATCTCTCACACACAATACATAAAAACTGACTCAAATGTCAGAAGGCAAAACAAACTAATCCTTATCCAGCTGTTAAACCTTTATTTTAAATTTTTAAAGTTTGCCTTTTAGGAATAAAAACTATTACATATTAAGATAATTTTTAAACGTAGTGAAAACAGAAAGAAATGAGTCAAATGCAGTATAATTTATAAATATTCTTTCTTGACAAAAAGAGACATTCAATTGACACTGAGGAGCACAAATATAATAAACCAAAAAAAAAAAAATGTTGAACAGCTTTCAAAACTTTAAAAAACTCTACTTAGATTCTCCGAATGTTCTCATGTAACATTTCTCCTGTTTCACTCTTCTTTCAGGGGATCAGCAGTCTGTTCAGCTCTCTTAAAGTAGTCCGGCTTCTCCGTTTGGGTCGGGTCGCCCGTAAACTGGACCACTACATCGAGTACGGGGCGGCCGTTCTGGTGCTGCTGGTCTGTGTTTTTGGGCTGGCGGCACACTGGCTGGCCTGCATCTGGTATGTCTCTATGTTTGTCCCAGATCAGCTAAAACATTATATAACACATTTTCGTTCAGCAATATTGCAGTGCATTGATTGCAGAGCCATTTCATACAAAAGAGGTCAGCAATGACGCTGATGTGTGCATTAATTAAAACATACTTGTTTTCACTCATTAATCCAGTGTCTCAAAGGCTAAAGAGTTATTGCACTTTCAGGAGAGTTATTGTTTTTCTCATTAATATGCAAATTTATGGAGATGGGCCTCCAAAATCTAATCAGATCATCGACTCAACAGGAGGGGCTGCTATAGAGAGTAAAATTTCCATTATGTGTTTTATCTGATTTATTATGTTGATGGGAAGGTCTACAGACATAATAATACAGACATCATTTTGACTTTTTAATGCATCACCCACCCAAAAACAGAGAAATCTTTTTTTTTTTTTTTGCAAATGATATACAAATTTTTTCTGCAGGCATCTTTTATTTCTGTTTCTTTCTCTTTGATTACACACTATGCTCACCCACTTTCAGTTTCACGTGGAGGCTCCAAGCGGTGCGCTTTGCGTCAACTGTCGGTCCAGACAACATAATCAGACCTGAATAAATGTACCTGATGGTGCTCCAAAACCAGACAGCGATACCAGTAAAAATAGCTCCTGTGTGGTTTCAGTGGTTGCCATGGTCACATGCGGAGCCACGTCGGCGACTCAAGAAAAGTTTAACCGTCGTCAACTCGGATGACAGCAGCAACTGCGAGAGCTGGCATCCTGCAGTCATTTTCTTTTACACAGAAAATAATGGAGGCGGTTGAAGTGTTAGTTTGACACTAGAGCTGCAAAAACAAAAGTAGATTCTTGTGCTTGAATAAGAATACTGGAGATTTTTTGTTATTTTCTATTGAGAGCAATAAAGAAAAGCAGGCAAAACGGAGGAGGAAATCAACATGGAAACATTGCTTCATCCAGTTCTGTTCATTTGTATTCTGGAGACTAAAAAAAGCACCCTTTATACACGAAGCCAGGTATTTTCATATGCAAATAGCTCACTCAGACAGGTGTTCTGATTATGAATTGTTTTATTTCCATGCACACTAAAATCCCTCAGCGGTTACCGTGAATTACTCACTAATTTTCTTTATCTCATAAAAACTAACTTAAAGAGGACTTTTTTGGATTAAAAAAAAAATATAACCTTACTAACTGTGATGGTCATCATTTATTTAGGTTGGCTCTTTTTACATTATTTTGGTTCTCTTGGTACAAATTTCTCTTCATCATCTCTCTGTATGAAATGTATTTATTTTGGCATTATTTGATTTGATTTATATGACTTTGTTCCATGATTCTCTTTTTGAATGCTTTTTGCATTATTTTTGCTTCTCTTTGTGGCATTTTTTTCATGCTGTTGTTATAGCTGTTTTTACTTTTACGTGCTGATTTTTTTTTGTTTTCTGTGGACATCTTTCTTGGCATTTCCATCGCTTTGTGGTGAATTTGTGCAGTTTTGTTGTAAATTGTGTTCTTATGTATTTCTCTTTGTAGGGATTTATATTGTTTGTGTGGGCAATGTTTCATCACGTCATTTAGTTTGTTTCTTTTGTTTTATGTTTGTGATTGTAGTAGTTGCTATCAATTTGTTACAATTGTGTCTCTTTGAGGTTTTTGTTTGTTGACACTTTGTATATGTTTTTCTTCCTTTCAGAAGCATTCGCTTTCTGGTCATTTTGACTTTTAATTTAAATTTAATTTAATGACTTTGGTATATACCTTGAGAAGATTGAGTTCATCTCCTTGTGCTGCTGTTCTTAACTGAGACCTGTAAGAGCAATTAGCTTGATTTCTTCAAACTACAAAGAATAATGTATAAATAGTTTTGTTGAGTTAAAACAACTCAGACTGTGTGATAAGTCTTTAATCAGGCCCCACTGCTGGTTGTAGGATGAAAAAGGTTTTGTGAAACGTTTTCCAATGTTAACAAAGACTTAAAGAAAAATGATTTGGTAAAAGAGTTTTTATCAACATCAAAGAGTTGAAAAACGTTTTCAACTCTTTGAGGATTGAACTTGAATGCAGGTTTAATTACGGCATAGTGTACTTTCATACAGACCTGTTCTAGATTTGCACCACTCAAGGTGGCAGCAGGTTGGAGTATCACTGTTAATATGAGTTACAGCAACATTTAATTTCCCTTTGGGATTATTTAAAGTCTTTTTGAACTGAATTGAATTATGCTCAGTTCTCAGAGGAAGGTTTCTTTGTCATTTTGTCTGTTTATTTAAAGGAAGGATTATCCAAATCTGTTAGAATATGCCGACATCTACAGTATTACTTAAAATGCTGAGTATAGATACAGTAAATAAAATTTTAGGTTGTGAAATGATGGCCAAAACGTAACAAGCTAAAAATGATCTGATATAATATCAGGAAGTAAACTATATTGGTGCAGGATGGTGACTGACGTGTGTGGTGTGATAACCTATCTAGGTCCAGGGGCTTGTAGTACAAAGCAAAATATGGTGTTTATTTTTGGATCCTCAATACCACAAAGCTGGTTGACTTCTTACCTGAGTGCTTCTCCTTGGTAACTGATGTTGGACCCAACCTGCTCTGAGCACATTAAGGTTTCCAGATTAAAGAGATGGTGACTCCAGTTTCAGACTCAAGTCGCTCTAAAGTCCCACAAACAAAAACTTCAAAATTGACGTAAACTTGAGCTTTAAAGTTTTATTGACACAGAGTCTTGAACTCAAGTTTTATAACCTTTATCTCATTTAATCAAATGTGAAAGAAGCTGGAATGTAAGATACAAATACAGCTCTGAGAGGTCATGCACCTCAAGCGCAGACTGTGGGCTGTTAATGAATTATAACTATCTAAAAATGTTAGCTCTAACAATGACCACACTGATCTCTCTGTATTAAATCAGGTGGGGTCATTTCAGAACAAAATAAACATAACTTACCTCCTCTTACTGTGACTTTAGCTGCCTTATTACAAAAACACTTCCTGTCCACCCTTTGCTCATTATGTTGTCATTTATGACATACCTTGGAACATGTTTACTGTTCAAAACAAGGGATTTAAATTTAGATTTAGAAAAGGGATTTTGCTGATAAAATTAAACATCCTTCAATTCGGATTCTAAAGCCAATATCAGAATCAGCTTTATTTCCAAGTTTGTACAGGCAAACAAGGAATTTGACTCAGATACACTTGCTCTCAATAATAAAATAATAAATCTTTTTAAATGTGCATATATACATAATAGACTTTACAATAGACCCTCTACAGGGTGCTCGAGGGTTCGTGGGAGTTTGACCAACCGGTTCACATGTGCTTTGTGGACCTGGAGAAAGCATTCGACTGTGTCCCTCGTGATGCCCTGTGGGGGGTGCTCCAGGAGTATGGAATCGGGGGCCCTTTATTAGGGGCCATCCGGTTCCTGTACGAGCGGAGCAGGAGTTTGGTCCGCATTGCCGGCACTAAGTCGTACCTGTTCCCAGTGCATGTTGGACTCCGGCAGGGCTGCCCTTTGTCGCCGGTCCTGTTCATAACTTTTATGGACAGGATTTCTAGACGCAGCCAAGGGCCGGAGGGGGTCTGGTTTGGGGACCAGTGGATTTCGTCTCTTCTTTTTGCGGATGACGTGGTCCTGCTGGCCCCCTCTAGCCAAGACCTACAGCATGCGCTGTGGCGGTTCGCAGCCGAGTGTGAAGCGGTTGGGATGAGGATCAGCTCCTCCAAGTCCGAGGCCATGGTACTCGACCGGAAAAGGGTGGCTTGTCCTCTTCAGGTTGGAGGGGAGTTCCTGCCTCAAGTGGAGGAGTTTAAGTATCTCGGGGTCTTGTTCATGAGTGAGGGAAGAATGGAGCGGGAGATCGACAGACGGATCGGTGCGGCTGCCACAGTAATGGGGGCGCTGTGCCGGTCCATTGTGGTGAAGAGAGAGCTGAGCCGAAAAGCAAAGTTCTCAATTTACTGGTCGGTCTACGTTCCTACCCTCACCTATGGCCATGAACTTTGGGTCATGACCGAAAGAACGAGATCCCGGATACAAGCGGCGGAAATGAGCTTCCTCCGTAGGGTGGCCGGGCACTCCCTTAGAGATAGGGCGAGGAGCTCGGCCATCCGGGAGGGGCTCGGAGTAGAGCCGCTGCTCCTCCACATCGAGAGGAGCCAGTTGAGGTGGCTCGGGCATCTATACCGGATGCCTCCTGGACGCCTTCCTCGGGAGGTGTTCCAGGCACGTCCCACCGGGGGGAGGCCCAGGGGACGGCCCAGGACACGCTGGAGGGACTATGTCTCTCGGCTGGCCTGGGAACGCCTTGGGCTCCCCCTGGAGGAACTGGAGGAGGTGTCTGGAGAGAGGGACGTCTGGGCGTCTCTGCTGAGTCTGCTGCCCCCGCGACCCGGTCCTGGATAAGCGGAAGACGACGAACGAACGAACTTTAGAGAATAGAATATAATGTGAGATCAGTCCAAGTATGCATGGTGTTGTTTTGGGACTCTGACTGTCAAGTGTTCACCAGAGAAACAGCCTGTGGGGCTGCTGGTTTTAGCAGACAGCGCTCTGTAGCACTGACCTGAAGGTAAAAATCTAAACAGATTGTGTGCAGGGTGTGTGGGGTCTGTAGAGATTTTCGCTGCCCTTTTTCTGACCCTAGACCTATATAGAGAGAAGTTCAGCCCTGATGATTCTCTCTGCAGACCTGATTGTTCATTGCAGTATGGTCCTGTCCTGTTTGGTGGATGAGCTAAACCACACTGAGATGGAGGAAGACTGGACAGACTGAATTATGGGAGTGTAGAAGATGCCCAGCATCCTGTGGAATGTTGTACTTCTTGACTTGCCTCAGGAAGTACAGTCTCTGCTGGGCCTTCTTCCGAACACTGTCTATGAGTGAGGACCATCTTAGGTTTTGAGAAATGGTGGTTCCTTAGAACCAGAAGTGGTCCACAGCAGACACAGTGTTGGTTCACCACATGGTGAAGGGATGGAAAGTGTGAACATAGAGATTAATACAGGGGTTGGACAATGAAACTGAAACACCTGTCATTTTAGTGTGGGAGGTTTCATGGCTAAATTGGACCAGCCTGGTAAGCAGTCTTCATTGATTGCACATTGCACCAGTAAGAGCAGAGTGTGAAGGTTCAATTAGCAGGGTAAGAGCACAGTTTTCCTCAAAATATTGAAATGCACACAACAATATGGGTGACATACCAGAGTTCAAAAGAGGACAAATTGTTGGTGCACGTCTTGCTGGCACATCTGTGACCAAGACAGCAAGTCTTTGTGATGTATCAAGATCCACGGTATCCAGGGTAATGTCAGCATACCACCAAGAAGGACGAACCACATCCAACAGGTTTAACTGTGGACGCAAGAGGAAGCTGTCTGAAAGGGATGTTCGGGTGCTAACCCGGATTGTATCCAAAAAACATAAAACCACGGCTGCCCAAATCACGGCAGAATTAAATGTGCACCTCAACTCTCCTGTTTCCACCAGAACTGTCTGTCAGGAGCTCCACAGGGTCAATATACACGGCCGTGCTGCTATAGCCAAACCTTTGGTCACTCATGCCAATGCCAAACGTTGGTTTCAATGGTGCAAGGAGCACAAATCTTGGGCTGTGGACAATGTGAAACATGTATTGTTCTCTGATGAGTCCACCTTTACTGTTTTCCCCACATCCGGGAGAGTTACGCTGTGGAGAAGCCCCAAAAAGTGTACCACCCAGACTGTTGCATGCCCAGAGTGAAGCATGGGGGTGGATCAGTGATGGTTTGGGCTGCCATATCATGGCATTCCCTTGGCCCAATACTTGTGCTAGATGGGCACGTCACTGCCAAGGACTACCGAACCATTCTTGAGGACCATGTGCATCCAATGGTTCAAACATTGTATCCTGAAGGCGGTGCCGTGTATCAGGATGACAATGCACCAATACGCACAGCAAGACTGGTGAAAGATTGGTTTGATGAACATGAAAGGGAAGTTGAACATCTCCCATGGCCTGCACATAATATTTAGATCTGGCTAAATATTATTGAGCCACTTTGGGGTGTTTTGGAGGAGCGAGTCAGGAAACGTTTTCCTCCACCAGTATCACGTAGTGACCTGGCCACTATCCTGCAAGAAGAATGGCTTAAAATCTCTCTGACCACTGTGCAGGACTTGTATATGTCATTCCCAAGATGAATTGACGCTGTATTGGCCGCAAAAGGAGGCCCTACACCATACTAATAAATTATTGTGGTCTAAAACCAGGTGTTTCAGTTTCATTGTCCAACCCTTGTAGGTGTTAACTAAATCATTAAAAAGACAACATAAAAAGTCTGTTGTTATATTCAGTCAGAAATCCATCATTAACAGTGCTAATTATTGGCCTTTATCAATTTTCTAAATAATTTAAAACAGCTCATAAAAGTTTTTTGCATGTTAAAAGAAACGTTGAAAAGTGAAAAAATATCTCTTAAATGTTCATGTGTTAAATTAGGCCTAAAGACAGACAGTACAGGACGCAGGGCATGTATTTGATGAGAAAATGTATTTTTTAGTTATTAAAGACTCTTTATTTAGTTATGCCTAGTTTCATATTTTTGTCCATATCTTTGTCTTGTATCATAGAGCTTCATTCAAACAGTGGTGCTGAACAAGCAAAAGGCACAGAGAAAAAATTACACAAAGGGTCAATACACTGAAGGACCATGCATTGGAAGTTAAAAATCTGAACTAAAAACGCAGAAAAGGCAACATTATGGCTTAGAGTTAACCAATACCTACTTTATAAAAAGTTAATGTTTCTTGGATTTTGGGTCACAGCTCTCTAAATTCTTTTTGATTTTATAGTTTTGATTTTTTGCTCTAAGTGCACTGTTAGTCTCTTCAGCTTCTAAATTGTAATCTGTTCTCAACCAAGCCTTTGTATCTGATTGTATTGTATCTTCAATCTGAAGGTTGAGTTGGGGTTTAGGTTAGAGGTGGGGTTATGAGATTTCTTTTAAAAAAAAGTTTCATGTTTCATCCACATAAAAAAACGAGAGCAGTGTTTTAAGATTTCCCAACATTGCTTTGGGAGCTCCACAAAAACAGTGTGGACATAATAAAACACTTGCATATTTGCATAAGAGTATTCCCTTGTGGGTGGTAGCTTAGTTTTGTTTTAATAAAGGTTTCATTATTGCCTCGGCCTTCTGAGGCGATTCCATTTGTACCTTCTCTTCTCTTTGACTACACAGAAATGGGTCATTGGGATTTTTATGCTCATAATCAATGTGATGGTTTAAAGTCTCAAGATAATATTAAAATTTTTATTTAGTTTATTTTCAGAGCTGTAAGACAAACTTCTGGAAATTAGATATTATATTTCATTACTGCATGCTGTTTCTTAGGTTTTAATGTATATATTTACTTGGACCTCAATGGTACTCCTAACTTCTACCCACTCTAGTTCTTGACCACTGTTCCTTATAAAGTAAAAACAACACTATGAACCACTATAACTGAACAATTGTATCATTATCTACCCTTCAGGTACAGCATTGGAGACTACGAGGTGATTGATGAAGAAACCAATGTTGTCCGCATGGACAGCTGGCTCTATATCCTGGCTGAGACAATGGGCAGGCCCTACCGCTTCAACACCAGCGGTTCAGGGAAGTGGGAGGGCGGTCCGAACAAGGACTCCGTCTACATCACCTCCCTGTATTTCACCATGACCAGCCTGACAAGCATCGGCTTCGGCAACATTGCTCCGACGACAGACGGGGAGAAAATCTTCGCTGTGGCCATGATGATGATTGGATGTGAGTGGAAGGGCTTTCTGTTCTTTCCAGTGAGGCAGATTACCTGAGAAGCACAGTTATGCTTTTAAAAGCCGCATTGCACCGAGACGTGTGAATTAGTGAATTATAAATGGAGGCATCAAAGTTAAAAAACAGTACTCAATCAGATGAATAGCAGAGCAATATGTTTGGCTTTTACCCACATTATACATCTTACATTACATGGTGACAACTACTTTTCATTGAAATCCCAGTATAATTCACCTGTTTCTAAAGTGATACATTTACTGTTAAACTTAAATTTTGTCTAAGGAGATACTGGGTCAAGGCTATACCTGCCCAAACAAAACTCCGATTGGCTGTGCTGTTTGTAAAATAAACGGTTTGAAACCTCATCATTATTGTAACCAATGTTATGTAACATCTTGAAGATATGTAGCTCTACCTTGGCTTTTATATCAACTGTAGCACAAATTTAACATCGTGTATTTCACCCCTTAGTTTCCTTTTCAATCTCATCAGCACTGCTGTCAGCTCCATTCAGCCTGATTTATTACAATGACATAAAGTAAATTGACATTGTACTCATTATCCCAGTCTGCTGTGTGATAACGTTTTAAAATATTTAGATTTTCCAGCACATGCTTTCTGTTATCCTTCCTGAAAATAGTAAATACTATAAGAAGGTAACATAACCGACTTTGCAGCAACTTCAATAGTTAACAGTGCCTTGTAGAAGTATTCATACCCATTAAACTTTTGTCACATTTTGTTATATTGCAGCCACAAATGTCAGTGTTCTTTATGGGGATTTTATGTAATAGAGTGGCACAAAGTAGTTTATAATTGGAAAAAGGAAGAAAAAGCTACGTATGTTTCTGAAAAGTGTGGCATGCACTTGTATTCACTCCTCCTTCACTCTGATACCCCGAAATAAACTCTTTGGCCTACATGCATGGCACCCCCAGCATGAAATACGATGATGGCAGCAATATGCTGTGGGGATATTTTCCTCAACAGGGACAGGAAAGCTAGTCAGAGCTGATGGGAAGAAGGATGGAGCTAAATGAAGGACCATCCTGGGAGAAAACCTGGGGCAGAGGCCCACCTTCTAGCATAACATTGACTCTAAGCAGTCAGTGGAGAGGTTTAAGTTAAAGCCTTTTTAAGGGTTAGAATGTCAAAGTCCAGACCTGAATTCGATTGAAAATCTTTAACCAGACTTGAAAATTAATTTGCAGATGCTTTCCGTCCAGTCTGACTGAGGTTGAGCTATTTTGCAAAGAAGAAAGGCAAAACCTTTAGTCTCTCAATGAGCAAAGCTGGAGCAATTGCAGCAAAAGATTTATTTAACAAAATAGTAAATCCCAGCAAAAGGGATGCTGAGTACAAATGCATGAAAAGTTTTTTCGATGTTTTCTTTGTTTTACAGTTTTAAAACCTGACATTAATTTTCTTAAACTCTACATTTATCACTTTACATCCCAAATACTGTTAATCCAATAAGGTTTGAGGTTGTCAAGAGCCAGCAAGGAGTCTGAAGGTACATTCACCATTTCCCTGCAGTCGGGTCTAAAATAATACTAACCATGTTGTCGGGTTGTTCTTCATTTGTGAGCTTTGAGGAAATGTATGTCTTACCTAACAACACTTCCATTGGCTCTACTGTAAATAGTAATAAAAATTTTCAGCAGGCTCACACCTCATCACTACTGTAACCATAATTACATAACAACTTCTTGTATATTTGAAGCTGAACAAAGCAGCTTGACAAGGGCCTTCCTGTCAGTGTGTAGCCAATATTTAACATCATACAGAGAGAGCTTTAATGAATGCCATCCCCTTACTTTCTTTTGCAATCTCATCAGCACCGCTGCCAGATCCACTCAGTCTTAATCAATACAATGACTTCAAGTACAGGGACATTTTACTTGTTTCTCCGGTCTGCTGTTTGATAACGTGTTCAAGTTTTTTGATTTCCTGGCAACACTTTTTGTAATCCTTCCTTAAATTAATAGCCTAAAATGGGAAAATAAGAAGGCAACATCTTGAGCAATTTAGACAGTTTACAATACCAGAAGTCTTCACATTCTTTGAACTTTTTCCCATTCAGTCATGTTACAGCCACAAACTCCAATGTACGTTTTAGGTGTTTTTAATGTGTGAATAGAAAGCAAAAGCTTTTTATTGAAGAGTTGCAAGAAGCAAGCCAATTCTTGAAAGAAAGGCTGAGAAAACATTAGCCTGAAAACGGCACCCACACAGTGCAGCACGGTGGTGGCAGCATCATACTATGGGGTTTCTGTTCCTCAGCAGGGACAGGGAAGCTGGTCAGGGCCAATGCAGTAGATGAATGAAGTGAAGTACAAGGCATTCCTTGAAGAAAACCTGTTAGAAGGTGCAAAACATTTAAGACTAGGTGACTAGGTAACACTACAATGGAAAGTGTTTGCAAGGCACCAAGTATATTTGCTTTTTTTTCACCCAATGTTGTTAAATGTTCTTGTTTTGTGACAATTATTGGATCACTACTTAAAATCTACGAACAGGGTTGCAGATGTTCTTTCTTCACACATTATGTTATTGACGAGGATCTCTGCTTTTGTAGCTCATAAAGCCACGTACAGCGCGGTGCTATTACTGCACACAGAGAGCAACTTTGGAGCAATAACTGACACTGCCAGATCAATTTAGCACAGCACTCCCTCTGATCCCACCACAATCACCCCAAACCTCCACTCTACTTTTGTCAGCTACAGTCCCAACCCTGAGACAAGAGAAAAAATCCTGCACACACGCTCTCCTCCCCCTTCCATTCTCCCCCTTCTACTTTCACTCTGATTTGGCTGTTCTGGTTTATGAATACTCTCTCGGGGGAAACCCGCAAAAACTAATTTTCAGACCCGTCTTTGTCTTAAATTTTCATTGTGAGAGACAAATCACCTTAAATCTCTCAAAACCAGACAGCCTTGGGAGGATTCTGTTTTAGATGCAATCTAGTGTACTCTGTGGCTGTTCTCTATGAAATATGGATGCGCTCATTCTTGCTATTTTTACCAGCGGCATCGGATCGGCGCTTGCAGCAGAGGATCACAGCGTGGGGAGGGATTGTAGGGTGGCATGGGAAACAGTAAGGGGGATGAGGGGGTTGTACTGTACATTTGTCCTGTTTCCATAGCAACTGGTGGCCCCAGGGCTGGAGTTTCTATCAACTATGCTTTGACTACCTTCAAATGAGCCAGCTGTTTGATGGCATTCAATGAAGTTGTGTGCGGCAGGAAGTACAGGAGGATGTTGCCAACTAGGTGAAGCTCTTCTGTGCACAGAGAAACTGAGTTTCCTTTGTAACAGCATTTCCTGCTTTCCAAAGACGCGCAGTCATCCCCGAAGTCTCACTAAATGGTGTTAAAGCTGCAAAGAATATTTTAGGTCGGAATCCTGTGATAACATGTCTTTGCAGCTTAGAGATAGTGATGATTCTCCCATTAAAGGAATCATGAGCTGTTTTTAATTAGCATTATTCCGCTGCCCAGTTTTTTAGCACTTTGATTGAGCATTGTGAAATAAACAAACATGCACCGATGCATTGGCAGGTTACTGTTATCGTCATCAGAGGGTAATTGAAATGTTTGGCTGGCATGTTTCCTTCTCCATCCCTTCAAGCAGGGCTAATTAGGGCTCCATTGCCAGGAGAGGACTGCTCACACAGAGCAGACATCTGATAGCTTTGATCCACGCGTGTTCGCCAGCTGTTGCCATCTCTGATCCGCTGCTTGACTCTTTTCTTTTGGCTTTCAGAAAAGTCTTCTATCAATTTGTGATGTAGGATGTAGCACCATGAAGACAGCTCAAAACATCTCAAACTGAAACTGTAATAGTAGATTTTCCCTTTTAGCAAGAGGTCTTTGATTATATTTGGGCCCAGTTATGATTAATGCTCTGTAATTTCCAAAATGATTCATTTAAGCATTCATGGCGTCAAATTAGATGTGGTCTGGAGGCACATTTGGTCCTAATAAGGCAGATAAATATGAGGCCCCTTGCAAAGGTATTCATACCCCAATAAATGTTTTCACATTTTGACATATTACAACCACAAACCTTAGTTTTATGTTAGAATAACACTGAAAAGTGTATAGTTGTGAGCAATTCCTTTTACACTAATACCTCTAAATAAAATCCAGAGTGAACTATTGCCCTTATTAGTAAGTAGAGTCTATATGTGTGTAGTTCATTCTTAGTGCAAATCCAGCTGTTCTGTGAAGGTCTCAGAGGTTTGTTAGAGAACATTAACGAACAAACGGCATCATGAAGACCAAGGAACAGAGAAGACAGGTCAGGGAGAAAGTTTAAAGCAGGGTTAAGTTATGAAACATTATCCTAAGCTGCAGAGATCCACAGCTCATGTGGGAGAATCTGTTGACAAGATAACTATCAGGTGTGCCTTCCACATTTATGCCCTTAATGGAAGAATGGCTGGAAGGTAATTTTTTTAAAAAGGTAAATTTGTTTTGGTCATTTTTTTAGGCACCAGTGGCCTTTTTTTCAATTTTTTTTCGAAAGTGAGCTGACAGGAAATAGGGTGGGAGAGGGTGATAACAAGCAGTAAACGTCAATAGGCCGGGACTCAAACCCAGGACAGCCTGCATTGAGGACTAAGGCCTCCGTATATGGGTCATGTGCTTTACCCTTGCGGTAATAAATGTTAATTTGTCTAAATAAATATGTTAAATTTTTCAATTTAACATATTTATATGAGAATATATAAACTGTAATGAATATATTAAAACAACATCCAGCTGTTTGTATTGTTACATCTCAGTTGTTTCAAACAGTTCTTCTCACATGTTGCTGGCTGCAGACAACGAGTCGCTAACGGATGCAGGCGTGCGAACGGTGCTGAATGCAGGAGTTGTATCCGGCGATCTGAGGTTGTCGAAAATTGTGCACTCTTCAGCCTTGAAAAAAATCTTGTGCTTAACCAGGTGCTTCCTCAGATTAAACGTTTTCCTGCCGCTGGCCTTGCTCTTCACCTCTCAAATATTGCAGCGAGAGAAATCTGCATCGCATTTTCCCTTTCTATTAGACATGTTGTCTTTGTTGATGGTACCAGTGGCTACTGACGTCATTACGCTTGAGTTGATGGCAAGATCGATGAGGCTAAATACAGGCTGGAAAAGATTATGGAGGATGCTCACATTTCAGCAGGGCAATGACCCATAAACATAAAGATGGACCTAAATCCAATAAAGAATCTGAGGTAAGACCTGAAAATTGGTGTTACCAGTTTCGCTCCATACAATCTGGCTGAGGATGAGCTATTTTGTAAAGAATAGGCAAAAAATTAAGTTTCTAAGTTTCTATTTATGCAAAGCCCATGGTGGCATGACTTAAAAGACTTGCAGCTGTACGAGAGAAAGGTGGTTCTTCAAAGTATTAACTCAGGGAGGCTGAATCCAAATGCACGCCACCTTTTCCAGATTTTTATTAATGAAAAGAATTTCAAAAGCATGCCTCATTTTACTTTCACCTTATAGTAATGCACTATCTTGTCTTGGTCTATCACATAAAATCCCAATAAAATACAATGACTTTTTAAGGTTTTAAGGTGACAAAATGTGAAAAGGTTCAACGGGTATGGATACTTTTGCAGGGTACTGGGGATGGAAGTCTTTCAGAACGGCAACTATCAGTGCAGAACAATAAAAACTTCATGGATGTGTGGCCAGACTGAGGCCATTCCTCATTAATAGGAATTAATAGGATTCTGAATGATTCACAGACGAAGAAACAGAAAATCTTCAGATTTAATGTAAAAGATTACAAGGGACTTTGATCAGCATTTTAATCTCTTCATATCCGAGGCTTTATTAAAACTTTTTCATCTTTAGCCTCTAAGGAAACAAACAATATTAAAAAATGAGAAGTTACATCTTTTTTTTTATTATTATTTTTTGTAAATTATTCCTTTGGTGAGGGATGTCTGGGCGTCTCTGCTGAGTCTGCTGCTCCCGCGACCCGCTCCCGGATAAAGACAACGAGTACGAGTATTCCTTTGGTTCAGTTTAAAATAAAGATGATGTAAGGTTTGCTAGAAGCTGCAGCCAGAGGGGTTGTTTTATATGTTTTATATGACATAAGCAGTTAAACACGTCAGTATGGAGTGAAACATGGATGACGAGACATATAGCCTAATTTTGACTGAAAGTTTCTAGAACATTCAAGACCACATACTTAGGTGTAGTTTGGCTTTTGACAAGACAATAACTTGAAGGATAGCAAAAATTAAACCCAGGTGGGGGGAAAAAAAGTCCTACAGAGGTCTGAAACCAAAGTGAGCATCTCTAGATGAACCCAAAAATAGTTATGCATCGATGCTTCTCTTCCAGCCTATTCAAGTCTGAATGTTTGGGCTTGAGGATACAGAAAAAACTTCCAAAGACAGTTTGATACGGTTGTTGTTGCCAAAGTTTCCTGAAGAAGCATTATGCGAAAGGTCTTGGATTTGAAAAAGTGTAAAAACCTTTTCATCTGCACTGTACTGTATTTATTGATTGTGAAAATTTATTTTCTCCCAGAGAAAATTCAGCTTAGTATGAGTAAGTTTCTTCTAGGTCATATTGCATCTTGAGAGACATCTAAGTCATTGGGCATTAAGAGGACATTTTTCTCCTAAACTTTAAAAATTGTGATTTTTATAAATTATAAATCCATGAAATACATTTAACAAGGCAAACAATAAAAAAAAAAATTCCTTGGTTTTCTCATTCCTTTACATAATGTAATTATTTTACCCAAAAACCGTTATGTTTATGTACCACCTTCTTCTCTTTTGTTTTTCTAAAGCTACAAGACAAATTCGGTCTTTCCCCTCGTCCAATGACGCAATGGCAGAAAGTGTGGCAAATGTAGGAATTTGTCACAAGAAATGTAGGAAATTGTGTGTGTGGAGTTTGTGGTGCTCACAGTACATGCACAGGAACTCTGTGGGAGCCTTTACTCGATACCACAGCTTTTTGAGGAAATTTTTAACTTTGTTACAGGTAGTGATCTCAGAAATGCTTGAAGTGATACTTTTGGCGTTAGATGGTTAATGTTGAACGAGAAAGAATTTATTTATAGCAAATCAACAAAGCAGCAAATGTCACTTTTCAAAATAAAATTAATTCACTAAAATCATATAATTCATAAAGTTTTTGTATGTTTTTAAAAATCTTCTACCAAGAAAAAGTTCAAATAAAATAAATCTATAATTTTGCGTTAGATGGTGTCATGCAATTTCTCTCTGTTTTTCTCTAGCCCTTCTTTATGCCACCATCTTTGGTAACGTGACAACCATCTTCCAGCAGATGTATGCCAACACTAATCGTTACCACGAGATGCTCAACAGTGTTCGGGACTTCCTTAAACTCTATCAGGTCCCCAAAGGCTTGAGTGAAAGAGTTATGGACTATATCGCCTCCACCTGGTCTATGTCACGGGGTATAGACACTGAAAAGGTATGTCCTCCTGTTTCTGCAATGTTTTTGGTATTTTAAATAATTACAACACATTTGGCCCAAAAAAAATGGAATCATGTCTTTTAGAGGCTATATTATTGATCAGAAACCAAATCAAATGTAATACGTGGGCATTTTGTCTGGCAGAAGTACAGCATGTGAAACCCAAATTATTGTAGTTCTTCTTTTGTTCTGTTCAATATTATGTTTTTCACTATGCTGCTGCTGTTATCATGTCTGCATTTGGGTCCTCAACAAAACTAAAACATGACAAAATCTTCATTTTGTCTTTCGTGATTTTTAAGTCTTGATTTGAAAACAAAACTTAGCATTATTTGCAAGAATTTTATATAGTTTTGAGGCACATTTAACAAAGCCAGAACTTCGAGTCGCATCTAATGAACATTTTCCAAGTGTGGGGAACCAGTAAGTTTTGCCAGGAGCTTGTACAGTCTGGCTTAACGTGTTCCTCTCTCAAATTCCAATAATTCATGCACTCTGAATCAGTGTTCTTGAATATGCAAGAAAAAAATATCCTTAGCATTCTTGTTATTATACCCCTCAGTTTTTATGTGGATTTAATACATTTTACATTCAGTTTTGAAAAGGTGTCTGCAGAGATGGATTTTTGTTATTTCTGACTTTGAAGGTTTTTGGTTATCAAAGGTGTAACAGAGGCTACTGCTCTAATAACCAAGCAATTTCAGATAAACTATATTGTCAAAAGTATTTATCTGTCTACTTTTACATGTACATGAACTTTGATGACATCCTATTCTTAATCTATAAGGTCCAGTTGGTTGATGGACCGACTGTTGCTAACAATAGCAACTTTAACTATTCTGTACACATGGTTTACGGGTGTGTTCATTCTAGAACACCAGAATTCATTAATTTGGTGCCGTGACCCAACACGTTGGCTATATAGTTTATGTTTTGAAGTGGGCTTCTGTTGAGAGGTGTGATCAGTAAATATCTTACCTATGGTGAATAATTCACTGAACATCTTCACTTTAATGAAACAAACATTAGCTGTAGCAGAAATGGTTTGTGAGAGCAGAAGAAAAGTACATTTCTGGCATTTTAACACAACTCCAGGCTGCAACATAAGTGATCATCCCATTTGAAACACGACTGCACGGTGCTGTGAAAATTATTTGCCCCCGTTCAAATTTCTAATGTTTTTGCTTTTTGTCACACTGAAAAGTGTAAAATCAATAAATATATATATATATATATATATACGGTATATATATATTATATTTTTTAGATAAAGATAACTTGGGTAAATACAAAATGCAATTTGCAAATGAGGATTTCATGGATTAAATGAAATAAGCTTTCCATACCAGTCTTGCCTTATGTGTAAATGTAAATATCCCACAAACCCAATAACTGGCTGTGCCATCCTCAGCAGCAACTGCCATGCAGCGTTTATGATAACTGGCAAGCATTTAGCATGAATGACTTGTTTAAGCACAGCATCTCAATCTGACTCAAGTCCAGCCATTGACTAGGCCACTCCAAAGCCTTGAATTATTATTTATTTCTTTTTATGAATCAGTCAGAGTGGGACTTACTGGTGTGCTTCAAATCTCCTGCTGCATGCCAAAGTTCTGCTTGAGTTTAGCATAAAGAACTGTCAGATCTTCTGCTTCAGGACTTTCTGCTAGAGAGCAAAATTCAGGGGTCCATAAATTAGAGCAAATCATCCTGGTCCTGAGCGAGTAAGGAAGCTATGGTCCATCACAGTTCCACCACCACATCTTCTGAAATGCTATGTTAGTTTCATGCTAGATATAATGGGATACACATCTTCCAAACACTTTCATTTTGTTGCTTTCTTATTGATAATTCATGAACACTCACTTTGAACTGAGACAAGTGATGTCTGGAGTTCTTAGATGTTGTCATAGGTTCTTTTGAGATGTCCTGGAGGAGTTGTTGGTAGGTCAGCCACTCCTGGGAAGGTTCACTGCTGTGTTCAGTGTTTTCTCTAATTGTGGATATTGGCTTTCACTGTGGCAGCATGGAGTAGAGATGGCTTTGTGAGTCTTTCAGACGGAAATATTTCACTGGACTTTGTTTCTTGTATTTCTTTAGATCAGGACATGATGTGTTGTTTTTTAAAGATCGTATTGCCTACTTCATGTTGTCAGATGCCAAGATATCTATCTGTTGCAAGTAAGATAGCAAGATAAGCAGAAATCTGCAAATAAATGTAAACTATCCCTTTAATGCAGAAATTAAGTTTAAAAAAATGTGAAAATCTATTTTCCAGTCAAAGCACTACAGTGCTATTTAATGTAAGGCTTTATCATATGGATAAGAGATCCAAGAAAGCCCCCAACTGAATTTAGTTCAGCTTCACACTGGAAATTTACCACAGGGATATTTTTCAGTTGCCAAAAACATGTTACTCCTCTACCAACACAGCGAGCAACTTCCCATTCATTTAAAAGCCACGTTGAAAGACACAGAAGGGTTAAATTATTGATGTGCATCCAGCAATTAAACAGAAGTGCTGAAATTGATTTAGAAACTGTTTGGCCTGGTTAGTTAGTGGTTAAACACTGTTTAAAGAAGAACTGTGGGCAGGAAAATGAGCCTTTAAGTAATAACTCAAACATTTGTTAGACTCCTATTTAACAATTATCATTATTAGAGCTCATGACAGTGTTTACTGGTGAAAGTAAGAGGATATCAATATGTACAGTATAAAAGGTGACCTTAAGGTATTCCATCAAAATGGCTTTCAAGTAAGGAAGTTTCACGTAAACACATCAGAAAGACTAATTGGAAAGAATGGATTTAATTTACTGGACTCAGGAGTAATGGAAAAGGGTCATTGGGTTTTGGGGCAGCTTTATTCTGTTTCATTGTGATTGGTACATCCAGATGAGAAAATCAGTGGATGAAGTGATTAACTTATCATGCCTATTGGCTGCTCTAAAAGCCTGATGGGGCACAGTTGTTATCTCAGATTAAAGAATATGTTCAAGTCTAGTTTCAAAAATTAGGGCCAGCTTGCTACCAAAATAACCAAATTTGATATATATCAACCAATTTTTTCTAATTTCTAGATAGTTGTCAGGTTCAGAAACAACCTCATCACTCATAGCTCAACTAATATAAAGTTCAGGCCTCAGTTGTTTAAAGAACATTTGGATAATGAAGACTTTAGTTTGACGTTCTAAACATCAATACAAGTCCTTGATTAACAGTTATTCAGCTTTATCAATATAAACGTTTCTTCCTTTTCTTATTCTTTTTATTGTTATTATATAAATAGGATATTGCTTAACAACTGAAACCATAGCACTGGAAATGTGTACTGTATACAAAAAGCCTAAATGGTCCTACAAAATAAAACTTTTTGTCAAGACAGTGACTCAATTAAGTAACTACTTTACTCTTTGATATGTTATTTTATACAATGTAAAAATTTTAAAGTTATTCGGCTCAATAACTGTAAGTGTGTCATTATTATAATTGTTATATTTATTATGGAAGTTTGCATACAAATTGAAACTATGATACTACAAATGTGTACTGTGAAGTTACAGTGATCCTACAAAATATTGATTTTTGGCAAGGCAGTGACCAAAATTAAGTAACAACCTTACTGTTTTATTTTGTTAATTTTACAAAAATGTACATTTTGTGTCATTCCCAAATTGTTAAAATTGAAAATCATGAATCCAATTATTTACATTTTACAATAGGTGTCCCACAGGGTTTTATGTTAGGGAATAGTTTTTTTATTGTATGGATGTTACTGCTCTAACCCCTCCAGAATGGTAGAGTTGTAATACATCAATGCACTGAACCACCGCAGAAACAGTTCATTGAAAATTAGTAATTTTATTTCATCATTGTCAAATGTCATATATAAAGATATATACTATTCACCGCTCAGAAAGTGATGTAAAGTACAGGGCCCGTATTCACAAAGAATCCTAAGACTAAAAGTAGGTTCTAGTGACGTCATTTTAAGAAAAATCTTAGAATTTCTTGAATCGTAAGATTTTTCTTAGAATTTTTCCTTATTAAGATAAAAGTTCTTCACGAAGCATCTTAGGCCTTGAGAGAGCTCCTAAAGTGAACAAAAGTTTAGAGCAGTGAGGAGGACTTTTAGTGAGTCTACGAGTTTCTTATGCAGGCAAGATGGCAGGAAGACCGAGCGAAAGGAAAGATATTCTCCGTACAATAAATAACAGCGAATTAATGAAACACTACGGACTCGACAGTGCAGGGATCCACCGCCTTAATAGTCGAATAAATGAGCACATAAACTCCTATAACAATCATACAATTATTAACAGAGATAAGATAAACTTTTTCACCCCCCCAGTACGGCATTAAATAGTTTCAGCGGCAGGACAAGGTGCACCTGTAGTAAGGAAGGATAAAAAATATAATAGAAACAATAATAAGTAAAAAGTAAACAGAATTAGAAACTATAGTAGTACATATTATTTAAATACTTACAGTACAGTAAAAATTTGGAAAAAAATTGAAATACATACATATATATATATATATATATATATATATATATATATATATATATATATATATATATATATATATACATAAATAGAAACTCTAGACAAGATACAGTACCATAATCTAAACACTATATACATGGAAGCAAGATGTAAATTAGGTTAATAAGTATTTGCTGTATTGTACATGATGATGTCAGTAGCCATATTCTAAATGGTCATCTACAACGCTCCCTGTCTGTGGAGAAGTTCCCTGGTGTGCTGCTATCTCCTCTCTAGCTTCTGATTGCAGCAGGTACCAGAGCTGCTCACATTTCAGGCTGGTGCTGAAAGCAGAGGGAACGATGCATTGATCTGCTTGAGAATGCCTGTTTGTTCGCACCGTGATCCCAAGACCAAATCTACCTTTCAACACTCCTGTGTTCTGTTCGGTTTTCTCCAACTTTTTTTCTCTGTTTTGTTTTGGTCATTTTACCAAACTAAACCTCTTTGCACAAGAAGTGTTGTATAGGTTAAAATGAATAATGGTGTGTTGTCTTTGTACTTGGAAGTTGGATTATCTAGCTCAATAAAGTATGAGTTAACTATATTAGTGAAACAAAGTCAAGAACATCCAAAGGTGACACTGTTTTACGCGGTTTATGGTGTAATGTTGTTCTTTCTTCTTCCGGCGGCAGTCCTCACTGCTCAGTGCAGTTTAGAAATTCTTCTGTTACCAATGACATCGGTAGATTTTGTTAAAAATGAGGTTACAAAGGACTTGCTTGAGCTCAATGGGGTTTTTTTTTCTCCACCATGGGATGTTTTTTTGTGTGAGACCTTGGTAATCACACACCCTTTTATAGACCATCTGCTGGGACTGAACCAGCTGATATTAATTTGCACTAAGTGGCAGGATTGTTTTTTAATTACTGATATATTTCAGCTGGTGTCATGATTTTCCATTGCTTTTAACACCTCCCTTTCTTTATGTGTTCAATACTTTTTCATTCCAATATATTACACATAATTTATGGACAACTACGGATTGATTTCTTTGGATGTTTGGACTAGATGGGTTATTACAGACATCTGGGGAGAATTTCATGTCAGTTGCACCTTTAGAAATATATTTACTTGGTTTCTGCAACTGTGTCTTCACAGGTTTGCCTAAAATGAACGAGACAGCTGCAGTTAGTCCTGAATGCTACTGCCCTTGTTTTCACTAAAACTAAGAAAGTGGAGCACATCGACCCAGTTCCAAAGTTCTTACACTGGATTCCTGTATCTCAGAATAGACTTAAACATGCTTCTGTTAGTTTATAAATAACTAAATACATTAAAGATGTGTTGTCATTGTATCAACCTTCCAGGGCACTCAGGTCTTCCGGTTGAAATCTACTCTGCATCCCCAGCTACATTCAATTTTTATGCTCCACTGAAATGAAACAAACTTCCACGAAAATGCAAAACAGCTGAATTCGTGAGTTCTTTTAAATCATGGTTAAAATCCCGTTTGTTCAGAGTTCCTTTGATTGTTCTATTTGAACTATGAACTAAAACATATTGGTAAACATTTCTACTGGGCATAAAGATTAATTAGGATTTTCCATCTTGGAACAGACATCATAAAGGACCTCGCTGTCCACAGTGAGTAGCATTTACCTGTAAAAGACCCCTCCCCAATAGACTGGTACTGAGCTGGGCTCAGTTAGGAGGAAGGTACAGAGCACCAGGAAGTCTCTGAATCTTGGTCTAGGCGTGGACCAGTTTTAAAAGGAAAATTCATTATCTGACCCATTATCTAGACGCGTAATGAGTCAGAAAAGGATCTGCCTCCTCACCAGGGAGAAACATTTGATTTTATGTTGAGTGCATTCATTAATTTCAGGCTGTAGTCCAACTTTTGCTTAATTCGAATTTTACATCAAATTTTACTTAATTTCTTTTTTTTTTACTTTCCTTTATCATGCCACTGTAATGTACATTTTATGTTTTTTGTCACTCCAATGTACATCTTTTATTATGAAGCCAGGGAGGAGTGTACAGTCAAGCTCAAAATACATTTAATCCAACAGATTTTCCTTTTAGAGCATCACATTGATAATGTATATCTCAGTCTGTGCAGAGCTGTCATCTTTTTACCTTTTAAACTTTGTTGTGAAATTACATTTTGATCATTTGCATTTAAATTGTTTACATATTTCAATTACTTTATGGTGTGTAGCTATTCAGAATGTTCATGATCATGCATAATGTTTTTATGTCTTTAATTTGCTGTTTTATATTGCTGTGCTTTTGAAAATGTGTGCTTTTTTATATGATGCACGAGGACTTTTGATGGTTAATTTGGGTGCTTTTATATTTAACTTAACCAATGACTAAGTTTTAAATGAAATAACTTATTAATTATACTGCTCATTGAACAAAGTTTTTTTTTTTTTTTTTAACTAGCTATTTCTTTATCACCATGTAAAATTTCCTCATGAGATTTACATTTCTTTTTTTATGGCTCACATTTACCTCCAGCCTTCCAGATGTTGTTAAAATGAGCTGAGTGTTTCGAGATTAGGCATTTAAAGCTGAAAACAGCTCATTTGGACTGGAGCCATTCAGATGATTTGAAGCCAGAAACCGTTTATTGGTGCAACTAATTAAAATCCACTTGTCTAAAGTGAATTTTTTTGACTATTTCATTTCAAATTAGAAGCAAAGCTCTAAACAACACATGCATTTTACCACCAGGATTTCTCTATAACTTAATGACCCCTTTGTAATCAGAAGCAAACTAAAGCCTATTGTGCCCCTGTAGTCTTTCTCTTGATCTTTGTGTGGCTGCAGGTCGCACTAAAGGTGCTAAAAACGGCACATAATCTCTCTGCTTGCCATTCACCTTCAAAGAGATTTGTTTTAAAGGAAGGGCCCTCTGACAGCCTGGCATCCCGTTGATGAGGCGTATGTGAACAACATGATGCCACTCTGTGACACTCAGCATGCAAGCAAATAGACGCTGAGCTGATAGCTACCTTCACGCTTCTTTTTGTGTAATTGAAATATAAAAAGTGCTTAAGTCACCCAGAATGACTCACACTTCCACTGACTTAGTAAAATAAATCCAAATGCACAGTCACATTTATTGTCACCCCTTGTAAAGGTGTGTAAAAATCTTTAAAAGAAATGGATATTTGCCCTGGAGCAAGGAGGTCCTGGGTTCAACTCCCAGCCTGGGGTCTTTCTGCATAGAGTTTGCATGTTCTCCCCGTGCATGCGTGGGTTCTCTCCGGGTACTCCAGCTTCTTCCCACAGTCCAAAAACATGACTGTTAGGTTAATTGGTTTCTCTAAATTGTTCCTAGGTGTGAATATGTGTTTGTGTTGCCCTGCGATGGACTGGCGACCTGTCCAGGGTGTACCCCGCGTCTCGCCCATGGACTGCGGGAGACAGACACATTCCCCGCGACCCACTATGGAAGAAGCGGCAGAAAATGACTGACTCACCAACCATTAATTTGAGCGCATTTGGTCAGAAATAATTGCGTTTGACAAAATTACCAGTAGCAAAATTATAGGTACCAATAAGGACCGTAACTGAAGTTTTTATTTTTATTTTTACTTGACTTTGTAAGTTGTGAGATGCGGACCCATTTTTATGGTGTTTTCTCTTTGCATTCAAATGTCGGGCCGAGGTTAGAATCAGATTCACCTGCTGCACAGACAGTATACGGTTAAGCCCAAATGAATTCACATCCCTGGCAGATTTAGATTTAAAGTTATTTTCATTCAACCAAGAAGTTTGTTTCTGACAGGAAAGAAGACAGGCATCTCTCAAAAAATAAATCAATGTCAAAGGATCATCAATATTGAAAACAAACAAAGTTTTTATTTACATTCTATGAAAAAAATATTTATCTCTACATGCAGAATGTGATGGCAGAAAAACAGTTTTCAGTCCCACCAAATCAGATGTAACTTGTTTTCTAAACACGACTGGGACTTTTAACTAGAACCACATACTTTGGCCAGATGAGAGTAAGGTTGTGCTTTTCAGCAAAAAACACTTCATTTGGGTTTGGTATGAAACAAAGTTGAATACATGGGAAAGCAGCTCATGGTTACTGTTAAGTACGGTAGAGGATCTGTGATGCTGTGAGCGTGTTTCTGTTCCAAAGACCCTGGGAACCTTGTTAGAGCGCATGGCATCATAAAGTGTTTGAAAATAAAAGGATATTTAATCTGCTGGCTTCAACCAGTAAACTAAAAATGGTTCGTCATTGGAATTGCAGCAGGATACAGATCCAAAACAAATGGCCAAATAATTATCTTGATCTAAATCCTAGAATACTGTGCAGGGTGAGCTAAAGATAAGAGAACATAAAAGAAGACCCAGAACTCTGGGCAATTTAGAGAGACTTTGCAAAGAGAATTGGTCCAAAATTGCTCTCTCCGTATGCTTCAAACCTCCGAAATACTAAAAAAGACCGAGTGCTGTCCTGTTGGCAAATGTGGCTTTTTACAAAATATTGACAGCAGTTGTACAAAGAAACTGTGCCTCCAGGTATTTTGTTCAAAATAAATTGATTCTTAATTTGCGATTTTGTCCCCATTGAATAAATCTACTCAAATTAAAGGTGGATTTTTATAACATTGTTAGACAGAGATTATCCTACTGCAGTGAAAGGTACATTTCTATTAAGGATTTTAACACATTTACTAGTGGTCCATCAAATGTGTATTATATGTATTAGCTGAAAAGTATTTGGTATTAAGGTGCCATTTTATTAGTTTCGAGTTTATGGACAGTAACACTGGATGCCCATTT
This sequence comes from Girardinichthys multiradiatus, assembly GCF_021462225.1. Classification (NCBI taxonomy): domain Eukaryota; kingdom Metazoa; phylum Chordata; class Actinopteri; order Cyprinodontiformes; family Goodeidae; genus Girardinichthys; species Girardinichthys multiradiatus. The sequence continues at coordinate 14,782,567 of NC_061814.1, forward strand.
AGTTTTTTCTTTATGACTTTTAATGTGGGTTAAATAAAGATCAAGGCATAGTAAAATTAGTTTTCATTTTTAACCTTTTAAAAGTATTGCTCCTCGGAAGCAAAGTATATATTAATTAGGAACGGCACAAGAGTATATGACAGTACTTTATGTAACACAGTGGGATACACAAAGGCTGGGATGGGTGTCCTCTGAACATTTATCTTCCAACCCCTACTCTCTCCTTTTTTCTAGGTGTTGCAGATTTGTCCAAAGGACATGAGAGCAGATATTTGTGTTCATCTCAACCGAAAGGTTTTCAAAGAGCATCCAGCTTTCCGACTGGCCAGCGACGGGTGTCTTAGGGCTCTGGCTATGGAGTTTCAGACGATCCACTGCGCTCCTGGTGACTTGATCTACCACGCTGGTGAAAGTGTCGACAGCCTCTGTTTTGTGGTGTCTGGATCCTTAGAAGTCATTCAGGATGATGAGGTGGTGGCTATTTTAGGTGAGCTGTGAAATATTTGACTTGACTGTAGGTTTTAGCTTTTATTGTTTGGTCTATTGCAGTGCTTCTTTTTGTAAAAAGTACCAAGCCATATTTTTTATAAAAGGACTTGGAACTTATATGTGTGCCAAAGTTGAAATGCGTAAGCTTCAAGTTGTGAAATATAATAGAACGGCCTATCTAAAATTAGAATGCCAAGTGTGAAAGTCAGAGGTTTCTTGCCAACCCTGATCTCAAAATCCAATATGGCCGCCGCAGTGAGAAAAAAACATCATTTAACAATTTGCTTTTCTTGGGGTACAAATCATGCACTTTGGGTGCATGATTCGTACCCCATTCTATGAATCCTGAATTACTGCCAGAGGTGGTGCTTCAAGCACTGAAAGATCATTCTTGTGCATGTGTAGGTCGAGAATGAATAACAATAACATCACCTGTGACCTACCGGTGATCAACGTGAGTCTATAGTCACATTACACCGGAAGTTCAGTCTCTCTTACTCCTCGTGAGCACGCGGAGACCGAGGGCTCTGGCAGGCCAAACACTGTCACTGGAGATGAAGTAGAGCTAACATATACTTATACTTCAAAATGTTGCAGTGCAAGAAGCATCACAAGGGTTTCGTTTCCAATAGAGAGTATCTCAACTGATGAGGCTTGAACTTTACAGAAAAGTAACTGACAGGATGGCACATGTCCTTCTAACCGTCCTGCAGCAACACTCCACCAGCTCCCTTGTCGCACACATCTACTTCCAACTTGAAGGGCCTAGTGAAATCTGTTGCCTCTAGCACTGGAGCACCACAGAACAGTGATTTAGTTAATTTGTTGGTATTTACCTTGCAAATCATTGTGATACCAAAATTTCCTCTCAGTACCAGTCCAAGTACCACCATTGTTACTTGTACATAGTAGTCTTTTAACTGTAACGGTCACTTAAATTTAGACTTTTGCTGGTATTTCATATTTATAAGTTTATACGGTATGTGCAATGGAGTGTTACACATAGCTAAATAATGCAGTTTACCTCTAAATATAGAGAGACGTGGTCAAAGCAATTTTTTTACAAGGTGGCACTTAGACCCTCAAGGCAGATTTGACTCTGTCAATAAATATTAATTGTTGCTTTCTCATGCTTTAATGCAGATACACTTTTTATCTCAGAAGGTCATTAGCTTAAAAAAATCGGCAGTGATGAAACGGCTTGCTACAGTATTGTGTAAAGAAAATCTTTTTCACCACAAGAAAACGTTTTTGTTATAAAGGTTTCTAATTTTGCTTTTCTGTTTCTGTTCAGTGGCTCTTTGTAAACTGCCACTGACAGCAGCAAAAGCTGAGCTGATTGAGGATCATTTTCTGCTGAGTGATGATTCAGGATTTGGACTAGAATGTGTTTGCTCCGGTCTGATACATAATCCTCTCTGCAGCACTTTGTGACCAATCTGACATTTTCTGCTTTAAAAACAGTCAGTCCCATTACTTATTCTGGATCCATGGACACTTTTACAAAGACTTCTCCTCATGAATCCATGAAGTGTAGCGGCAAAGAAAGATGGTAACAACTTCAATGTTATGCAAGTTAACATATTTTTTACCATTATTTTATATCGGCAGCTGCAATAATACATTTGGCAGTGATGTTGTAGCTAAATCCACTTTGCAAATTGCTTAAAGATGGGATTTTTGGGCCAAAAATACACATAAAACTTACAAGACACACATAAAGTGGAGATTTTTAAACGTTCCTCTTTCTCTGAGACAGTCCTTTAAGATTTTTCTCTTTGTATGAGCAGAAAGCTACAATCATAAACTCCTTTATAGAGTTTGGATCAATACCTGTGTCATGCACTCCTAACAGTCACATGTCCTGAATGCATGCCTGGGTCCAGTTTGTATTGATTTTTTTAGAAGGCTTCGCCAATTTGTGGCTGGTTTGATGCTATCTGTGAATAAAAGGTCTTCAGAGGTTAAAAAAACTGTGAATGCTCTGCAGTACTGACCGTTATATATCTGATGCACACGGATGCCTTTTTAAAATAAATCAGACGTTCATAAACAATCAACATTAACACTGAAGAGAATAAAAACTTTGGACTCAGCATTCATTCACACGGTTACTCAAAAAAGGTCATTTAATTTAGTAATTGCATGTATTGGCTGGTAATTCCAAAGTTAGTCTGCTATATAGTTAGTTAATATCCTCTAATGTACTGTATTTGGCCAGTATTCTTGGATGCCAGAATAGATCTATTATAGAATGATCGGAATCACAGTGTTTCGATTGTAATAGAAGCCCTGAAAGTCATATGAAACCTTCTTTTTTTCTGCTCTTTTTCTGGCAAGTCTGGCAAAAAATGTCATTTTTTCTATATTTATCTGCAGAACATTTTTTTTTTCATTCAACAGTAAGACATGATAGTAATGTGTGTACATGTGTGTTTGCACGTGTGTGTTTGTGTGAGTCGTGCATGTGTGTGTGTGCATCCGTGTGTGTGTGTGTGTGTGTGTGTGTGTCTAAGCATGTAGGCTTCTTTCAGTAGTGAGAAAGCATTTTGGAAAATCAGGAATTTGTAAATTCAAGAGAAAGCCTCAGCTTTGTTACATACCAAGAATATTATTATAAATATTTTTATTGTTAATCTTTTTAGTGGCTTTTTTGGGGAAAGAAATATTCTAGAGGCATTTTGCTTTAGTGTTTTTTTTCACCTGCTGATGACTGGTTAGGTCATAGGGAAAAAAAAAAAACGGTTGGTCAGAAGATGAATATGGGGTTATATTTCCTTTACAGCACTTTTGTCCAACCAGCGTGACAATACTGACAAGGACTAAAGTTCTGAAGCTTTCTTTGATCTTGTTTGTAACACATATAGAAACAGTACACATTTTTCTTGACGGTTAAAACCCAGCAGAATGTTTTATATTTATAACAAAATGTACAGTGGTAAAGGAATCACCGTGGACTGTGATGTTTGCAGATGACATTGTAAACTGTGGTGAAAGCAGGGAACAGGTGGAGGAAAATCTAGAGAGATGGAGGTTCGTCCCAGAAAGAAGAGGAATGAAGGTCAGCCAGCGCAAGACAGAATACATATGTGTGAATGAGAAGGACTCAAGTAGAGCCATGAGATTTCAAGGAACAGAGATAAGGAAAGTTGGAGGATTTTAAGTACCTAGAGTTAACAGTCCAGAGCAACGGTGAGTGTAAAAAAGAGGTAAAGAAACATGTCAATGCAGGTTGGAACCAGTGGAGAAAAGTGTCAGATGTGTCACTGAGGAAAAGACAGGAGGCAGAGCTGGAGGTAGCACAGGTAAAGATGTTGAGGTTCTCCTTGGGAGTGACCAGGATGGATAGGATCAGCAATGAGTACACCAGAGGGATAGCTCATGTTAGATGTGTTGGAGATAAAGCCAGAGAGGCCAGGCTGAGATGATTTGGACATGTAAAAAGAAGGGATAGTGAGTACATTTGAAGAAAGATGCTAAGGCTAGAACTGGCAGGTAGGAGGCCTAGAGGAAGACTGAAGAGGAGATTTATGGATTAAGTGAAAGAGGACATGAAGGTAGTGGGTGTGAGAGAGGAAGATGCAGAAGATGGTTAGATGGAGACAGATGACTCGCTGTGGTGACCCCTGAAAGGGAAATGCCAAAAGAAGAAGAATAAATGGCAGATTGAAAGCCCAGTAATACCTTTGATCTTTTTTGGTTAAACTGTTGAATTTAAATTGTAAATATCAGGTTCATACTGTTGACTTGAATAAATACTGTAATTGAGCCTGATGCTATAAGCAGGATACTATCGCCAAGGTTCTCATTAAGCAAATAGCATTGTTATCAATACAACAAGCAGCATATACAGTATATTCATACAAGACAGAACATGTCAACAAACATTGAAGAGGATTATCTTGACATCAGGGTGGAATTTAATGTTATTTGCTTTTTTAGATAGTTTGATATATGAAACTATCAAGTTGGACATTTGTGATCCTAAGGAGACCCAATAAATATTTTTCCTGGTCAAAACATTTTATTGAATCATTCTGTAAACCTTCTTGGTTTTAACTCCTCATGGGGTCATGTTGAGCCCTTTAACTCATAATAGTTCTGAGCATGAGTTGCAACTGGCGGCATACTGAGCACATGTTCAGTTAACATCTCTATTAAATCTGCCTTTAAAAACATACTTACATATAATCCTAAGCCATTTTCAGCATTAATAAACAACTTACTTAAACAATTTATGGAGCAGCTGAAAGCCTTTAATCAGGGCAATCCACAACTTGCTTTATTTTAAACATTCTCAAAAAGCCTGATTCATTTTTGGATAAACCTTTCTGTATTTAAAAGTCATGTTTGTATAAGTTAAGAAATCTGTTTAATCGAGCATCAGCCACACTTAACAACAGTCAGAAGTGTTTGAGTGGAGGTGATGATCGGCTCTGCAGCCATGTGAGCAGTGCAGATGGAGGTAAGGATGTTTATGCTGTCAGAGATCAGTTAAATTAATCTGAAAAAAACAAAATGTTTGAAATAATGTCTAGAATAATTAATGGGAAATGATTTGTTGATCTATGGAAAAATAGGGAAGCTGCTCATAAAGCTTCTTTTAAGAACTGCTTTCATGTCACGACTAAAGCTAAACCAGCATTTCTTAAGATAAAATGTCTTTTAAAATGCAGTAAAGTACTGTAACCCTGAGAAATGGATTAGCAATCAAGTCCGATATCCAAAAATGTAAAAATACAGGATCTGGTAGATGAAACGTAATACAGTAATAAAATAAATTTTGCAGACGTGTGTTTAATGTTTGGCCAGAATAGAAAGTCTTTTTGATGACCTTTTTTACCTTTAGCTTTAGAAAGAAATCAAAAAACACACAGATGCAAATTGAGTAACTGATAAGTTACCTAAATCTGGGACATGATACATTTTACAGGAAAAACTGGAAAAAGTTTCATTTAATTTCACAGGGGTCCTAAAGGAAAAAAAATCTCTTGAAATCACAAAACGTTCTTGACTGTGAAATGTTCTGACAAACACACCACAAGCTGAAATAGATCAACAAAATGTAGATAGATAGGATGTTGTAAGCATAAATCTGAACTCAGAGACCTTGCAACCTAACATTCCTTCTCATGAAAGAAACACTGTATGGCCACATTTAAAGCATTCATTCAATATTTTCATACTATTATTGATGCTTCTTTATAAGCCCTTCAGACATGCTTGTGTCTGTGCCTAACCTAAAGATCAGGTTTCAGAGTGATTTCCTTGTTTAAAAATGTGTCCTCTCTCTGCAGGTAAGGGAGATGTATTTGGGGATGTTTTCTGGAAGGAGGTGACTCTGGCTCAGGCCTGCGCAAACGTCAGAGCGCTGACCTACTGCGACCTTCACGTCATTAAACGTGACGCTCTGCAGAAGGTCCTGGAGTTCTACACAGCGTTCGCCAACCACTTCTCCAGAAACCTGCTGCTCACTTACAACCTGAGAAAGAGGGTGAGTGACCCTGCAAACATCAACAGGAACAAAACAGTCCTCCATATATGTATCGTTTATTGTGAAAGCAGTCTAAAACTTTGCACTTCAACTGTTATTTATATTTATTCCATGGGGAAAAAGATATGTCCAGAAATAACTGTTCAAAATAAAAGCACCAGTGACACAAATACTTCACCCCTACCTATTCCTATAAAAAGAAACTGAACTAAAACATTGTTTTATTATTCTTACTTTTTTTTAAGTTGATCAGACTCTCAAGAAATGTTTATTTAATAATCCATGACTTCATTTGTCTTTGAGGTAGGGAAATTATTGGGCGCAGAGGCCCACTTCTCTTAGCTACTCTTTAAAGTGGGAAAGACAAGAGATCATGCCTATCAATCAAAGCAGATATTTTTGATCTTCAAATCTAGAAATACTAACGAGTAAAATAGCTGCTGGCCTAAACTTGCCTCTCTACAGTCAGAGTAAGAATTTTAAAAGTTTAATACAACTTAAACTGTGTTAAATAAGACTAATAGACCCAAATGTATCTTGCCACCAGGCACAGTGAGGAGGAGCTAACTGTTGAAAAACTGCAGCATCTTGGTATTACCAAGTACAAGTCTCCATAGCAACAACTTCTCTTAAAAGTTTTGAGACATCTTTACCAGGGGTGCCAATAATTTTGGAGAGGGATGTATTTCCAGTACCCTACTGTATGACTTAGCTGAGTTAGCAATAAAGGGAACTGTAGATTCTAAAGGAAAATGACTCTTTTCATGAGGTAAAATCTGAACATTTTAATCTTTTAAATGTAGTTTTTACCATAGCAAAGGCTGAGGTTAAATCAGTTTTAGCAAATGAAATACAGGTCTGGATGAAAAATGACATTCTGTAAATTAAGTTGTCATGAATTTTCCAGAGAGCCAAATCTGTTCATATGTCCAGTCACCATACGTTTACATATCTGAAGATGCATATAACTACAGCAATACATTAGAGTGTGCCTCTAATGCAACACGGTTGGCATCATTCCTCATATGGGCTGACAGTTTCAATGGTTGTTCCTCCTCTCAGGGGGGCTGTAAATACAACAAAGGTCAGATGAATGTTGTAGAAACACAAGGGAGGGAGCAGGTTAAGAAAAAAAGAAATTATGTTTTGGTAATAAGGAACAGAGCTGTATATACCATGCAGATGTTGCTACGAATTAGAAAAAGGCGGACCCAAGATTCAGCCAGACACAGTACTGAAAGTTTAAAAGGTTTATTCAGCCACAGGAAAACGTCACACAGGTAACACTCCTCACAGCTTACGGGAATCACTGCTTTTGTCTTGAGTAGAACTTGAAACCCAGAGGGGAAACCTCAGTGGGTGGCAGGCGGTGATCTCCACAGCTCAGGTAAGATGTGACTCCAGGCTGAATAATCCAAGGGCTAGGCTGGCTCAATAATCCGAGGACAGAAACAGGGTCAACGATTGGAACAAGAGACGTCAGGCAAGGGACAGGCAGAGGCATAAACCAGATGCAGGAAACAAGGTCAAAACCAAAATCCAAACAGTCCAACAGGGAGCTCATAACAATACCCCCCCTCTAAGGTCCGGCTCCTGACGGACCACGAGGCTGATCAGGATGGAGACGATCAAACTCACGAATTAGGTCCTTATCAATGATGAACCTCGTAGGAATCCAAGTCCGCTCCTCAGGCCCATAGCCCTCCCAGTCAACCAGGTATTGCAATCCACATCCTCTTCGCCTGGACCTGAGAATGCGCCGGACCGAGAACACTGGACCACCATCAATGACCCGGGTGGGTGGAGGGGGCACAGAGGTGGGCCCAAGCATTCTCTGCAGTTTTCTTATCCTTCTCCAGTTCATGAATTGTCCTTCCTGTTTCACTAATATGCTCAGTCAAATCACTTATTTCCTGTTGCAGGTTCTTGTTCTCCCTCTTCAGGGTGTCCAGAGCTTCTTCATAAGAGTTTTTCCTTTTGAACATCTCTGCACGCGCCTCCTTCAGAGCTCCTTCCAGCTCGACCTGACTCTCTTCATACTTCTGCTTCCACTCTGCAAGAACCTTGTCAAAGTTCCTCTGCTTCTTGTCCAGGTTTGCAGCCAGAGCATTAGCTCTCTCCACGTCAATCATCAAGACCTCCACTTCATCCTGTAGCCTCTGTTTGGTCTTCTCCAGAGAGGTACATTTCACATTCATGGCCTCGATGGACTCTTCCGCATCCTGAAGACGCTGGGCAAGCTTCTTCTTTGCCTCCTCGAGCTCCTCAGTGCGCTGAATGGCATCAGTTTCATACATGGTTCTCCACTGAGCCACCTCGTCGTTAGCCTTGGACATAGCACGCTGCAGCTCAGCTTTGGCCTCCTGCTCCTCCTCATACTGTTCTCTGAGCAGATCACAGTCATGACGAGCCGAATGAACAGCATGAGCCAGAGCGTTCTTGGCCTTAATCTTATTAAATACTTCCTTTAGATCATGGTATTCTTGAGGTACCTTGGATAAATCCGGATAGGTCTCCTCAACCTCATTCTCCACACTGACTTCCGTAGCAGCAGACAAAAGACAGTCAGCGGAACATGACTCAGACCAACCCAGAACTTCTTTTCTCCTCCAGTCAATGTGAGGGTTGTGTTTCTGCAACCAGGAGGCTCCTAGGACAACAGGAAGTTCAGGTGAATTTATGATCATGAAGGTTACATTCTCTTGATGATTACCTCCAACTGTTAAGGTAATCTCCTCCGTTCTGAGATGTGAATTGTTCATGCTGTGACCATCCAATGCTAGCACTTTACGTGTGTCAGCTGACGGAATGAGCTTTATGTTATTCTTAATGGCGAATGCTTCATCCATGAATTCAGTGTCTGCTCCTGAATCAATAAACACCGCCCCCTGGAGAGACATGGAAGAGGTTCGAAAATGAGCAGGAAACAAGAAGGAGGAGGCAGTTAGCTGACTTCGGCTCAGTAGAAAACTCCCTTCCTCTGCTGAGCCTGTCCTTTTTAATGGACACCTGAGTGCTAAATGTCCCTTCTCTCCACAATAGAAACAGAGCTTGAATCTTCTCCGACGATCCTTCTCTTCAGGGGTAATCTTGGTTCTGCCCAACTGCAAGGGCTCACAATCCTCATTTTCCTCAGTGAGAGGTGACCGGCTCCTTCTCTCATGCCAGAGTGCAGAACCCTGAGTTGATGATGAGCGACCCTCCTCATGTCGCTTCCCCCTCCCTCTCTCTGCCAGCCGAATGTCAATGCGAGCAGCCAGATCCTCAAGTTGTTTCAGGGAAGAGGGGTAGTCACGGGTTGCTAACTCATCCTTGATGTCTGCGTTTAGTCCTTGCATAAATGCATCCATCTGTGCTGCCTCATTCCAACGGCTCTCTGCGGCCAACAAATGAAAGTCGATTATATAAGACGAGACAGGCTGATCACCCTGTTTGAGGGACAATAATCCTCTTGCGGCCTCACGACTTGGAATGACCGGGTCAAAAACTCGACTGAGTTCCTTGGAAAAAGTTTCATAGAAGGTACAAGATGCAGACCTGTTCTGCCATTCAGCAGTCCCCCACTGCTTCGCCCTTCCTGCCAGCAGAGATATAACAAAAGCCACCTTAGAACGTTCAGTGGGAAAGGATGATGGCTGAAGCTCAAAATGAATTTCACACTGAGTTAGGAAAGCTCGACACTGGTCTGGGTCTCCCCTGAACATCTCAGGCGGAGAGAGGCGCGGCTCCTTTTGTGACGGTGGCGGCTCGGAGACAAGATTGCCAGAACGTAATGTGGAAATTACTTCCTCCAAGCCAGAACCCAACCAGGAAAGGGTCTCATCAACGTGGGTGCGCCACTGTTGTTCTGGCGATGGGTCCATTTTTGGCCAGATTTTTCTGCTACGAATCAGAAAAAGGCGGACCCAAGATTCAGCCAGACACAGTACTGAAAGTTTAAAAGGTTTATTCAGCCACAGGAAAACATCACACAGGTAACACTCCTCACAGCTTCCGGGAATCACTGCTTTTGTCTTGAGTGGAACTTGAAACCCAGAGGGGAAACCTCAGTGGGCGGCAGGCGGTGATCTCCACAGCACAGGTAAGAAGTGACTCCAGGCTGAATAATCCGAGGGCTAGGCTGGCTCAATAATCCGAGGACAGAAACAGGGTCAATGATCGGAACAAGAGGCGTCAGGCAAGGGGCAAGCAGAGGCATAAATCCAAAAGGCAAGGCAAGGTCAAGAACACTGATCAGACAGGAAGGAACGCTGGATATCTACTCACATGATGGTTTTCAAAAATCTGGCACCGTCTGCTTGTCAGAGTCGGTATATATCAGGGCAGACACAAGTGTATGGCATGCCATAGATTGCACTGCACAGCAGCGGCCACCAGGTGCATCTAATCTGCTGAATGCAGCCAGGGAGACAGGGTAGAGCAGATGTGCCAGAATCATAACAGATGCAGTAAGAAGAACATTTTAAACACAAACATACAGGTCCTTCTCAAAATATTAGCATATTGTGATAAAGTTCATTATTTTTCATAATGTCATGATGAAAATTTAACATTCATATATTTTAGATTCATTGCACACTAACTGAAATATTTCAGGTCTTTTATTGTCTTAATACGGATGATTTTGGCATACAGCTCATGAAAACCCAAAATTCCTATCTCACGAAATTAGCATATCATTAAAAGGGTCTCTAAACGAGCTATGAACCTAATCATCTGAATCAACGAGTTAACTCTAAACACCTGCAAAAGATTCCTGAGGCCTTTAAAACTCCTAGCCTGGTTCATCACTCAAAACCCCAATCATGGGTAAGACTGCCGACCTGACTGCTGTCCAGAAGGCCACTATTGACACCCTCAAGCAAGAGGGTAAGACAGAGAAAGAAATTTCTGAACGAATAGGCTGTTCCCAGAGTGCTGTATCAAGGCACCTCAGTGGGAAGTCTGTGGGAAGGAAAAAGTGTGGCAGAAAACGCTGCACAACGAGAAGATGTGACCGGATCCTGAGGAAGATTGTGGAGAAGGGCCGATTCCAGACCTTGGGGGACCTGCGGAAGCAGTGGACTGAGTCTGGAGTAGAAACATCCAGAGCCACCGTGCACAGGCGTGTGCAGGAAATGGGTTACAGGTGCCGCATTCCCCAGGTCAAGCCACTTTTGAACTAGAAACAGCGGCAGAAGCGCCTGACCTGGGCTACAGAGAAGCAGCACTAGACTGTTGCTCAGTGGTCCAAAGTACTTTTTTCAGATGAAAGCAAATTCTGCATGTCATTCGGAAATCAAGGTGCCAGAGTCTGGAGGAAGACTGGGGAGAAGGAAATGCCAAAATGCCAGAAGTCCAGTGTCAAGTACCCACAGTCAGTGATGGTCTGGGGTGCCGTGTCAGCTGCTGGTGTTCGTCCACTGTGTTTTATCAAGGGCAGGGTCAATGCAGCTAGCTATCAGGAGATTTTGGAGCACTTCATGCTTCCATCTGCTGAAAAGCTTTATGGAGATAAAGATTTCATTTTTCAGCACGACCAGGCACCTGCTCACAGTGCCAAAACCACTGGTAAATGGTTTACTGACCATGATATCACTGTGCTCAATTGGCCTGCCAACTCTCCTGACCTGAACCCCATAGAGAATCTGTGGGATATTGTGAAGAGAACGTTGAGAGACTCAAGACCCAACACTCTGGATGAGCTAAAGGCTGCTATCGAAGCATCCTGGGCCTCCATAAGACCTCAGCAGTGCCACAGGCTGATTGCCTCCATGCCACGCCGCATTGAAGCAGTCATTTCTGCCAAAGGATTCCAGACCAAGTATTGAGTGCATAACTGTACATGATTATTTGAAGGTTGACGTTTTTTGTATTAAAAACACTTTTCTTTTATTGGTCGGATGAAATATGCTAATTTTGTGAGATAGGGATTTGGGGTTTTCATGAGCTGTATGCCACAATCATCCGTATTAAGACAATAAAAGACCTGAAATATTTCAGTTAGTGTGCAATGAATCTAAAATATATTAATGTTAAATTTTCATCATGACATTATGGAAAATAATTAACTTTATCACAATATGCTAATATTTTGAGAAGGACCTGTACAAAAGGATAGGCAGAAAACTTCAAGAAAAAGGTTTTAGGGTAGGGTTTGATATATGATTTCATATATTTATTCTAGGGCTCAGACTTTAATGTGTTATGACTACAGAAAAAATGAAGCATTAAAGCAATTAATTGCACTGTGCAATGTTAAACCCATATGCCATCTTAACTGATGTTTAAATGAGTAAATTAGAGGTGTCCAATTTCAAGTGAATGCAGCGCATAATGATCTGTGAGCTACATAGCGCTCCCCTCCTTCATATGTTTGGCCAGTGCTGGGGAGAGTGGAGAGGCAGTGCCGTTTAATGGGAGGGTAGTGGGATGAAACAGTGCTGGATAACCATCATCACCATTTATTGCCCTGAATGGGCCACTCAGTTTGCAACAGGTCCTTCATAAAAAACAAAAAAAAGGGGAGTAAAAGTAAGAACACTACTCTTCAGAGTAAACTTCAAAGTTGATTGTTACAACAAAGCCCCAACATTTAAAATCTAAAGCCAGAGGAAATCGTTAGTCATATAAGACGTAAGACAGGTGAGAGGGAAAAAACAGCTGAACGTGTATCAGTGTTGCTATGCCAGCATGCTTTCAATCCAGAAAGGTTTTTTGTTTTTACTTTATTGGCTTTTGTGTAATTATGAAGCATTCAGATTGGGGGTTGAGTCAGAAAAATACATTCATGTAAAGGATTTAAAAATCACATTTCCATTAAAAAGCAGAGTGTAAAGAGTGACACAGAGAGGGGTTGAACACTTTTGAATATAGAAATGACAGAAACCCAGTTCTGTAAAATATAAGTATTGAACTTTTTCCCAACATAAATGTATGATTTAGAAGAACATAAAGCTTAAAGCTGCTGGTTTACTTGCCCGAAGACATTTTGAATTGAACTGCATCTGGATGTGTACGGTTGGATGAACCACAGCATGAAAACAAAGCTGTAACATGCTAGTTTTCTCTAAATCCAGGTAGAAATTGCTGTACAATAATCATACTTCACATTTTATGTGTCTACCAAAATTGATTTGAATTACTTATTGTGTCAGATATTGGTATTTGATAAAAATTGTTTGATAAATTGTTTGATAAATTAATTGTGATTAATCACAATTAATTAATCACAAGGGTTTTAAGATAATTTTGAATCGCGTCTCAACATTTGTTCATTCTGTATATTGATGATTCATCATGACGATGTGCACATTTATCTTAGAGTTCTTAAGTTGTAATAAAAAAAACTATCAGTAAATTTGGTAAAATCTTCAAGTAGTGATGTGGCAAATCAAAGATAAAGGATATTATGTTAAGATAAGAGACACCAGAGCCATCGATGCAGATGAGCTGAAGGCCACTAGTAAAGCAAGCTGGGCTTTCTTAACACCTCAGCAAAACCACAGGCTGATTACCTCTATGCCACGCTCCATTGATGCAGTAATTCATGCTAAATTATTGAGAGCACAGTACATGGACATTCTTTCAGCAAGCAAACATTTCTGTATTAAAAATCCTTTGTCATTGCTCTTATTTAGTACTCGAAACTAATGTTTGGATTTTCATCATCAAGCAATCTTTTGACAGTTACCACTTTGTGTGTACTGATTTTTAAAATTTTTGAAATTGAAATACTAAAATAAATAAAGTTTTTGATGAAATTCTAATTTATTGAGATGCACGTTTGACACTTCATCTGTCCACATCCTGCCAGGAAGCCTGGCAGCTTCTCTGAGAAGAGAGCCAGGCCCTTGTCACTCAGCACCTGGGTGGTTGTAGATGTGCTTCTATGAAGGAGATAAAAACATAGTACTTAATTTGCTAAAAGGAGCTCCCAGAGCAAAGGACCTTGTTTCAGCACATCCAGCTTTGTATTTTCGTCATGTATCCCTGTGTGTGTGACAGGGTGAAAAAAAATCCACTCTGCTTCACAGTCACAGTTTGCATCTGTTGTTGGGGGAGAGGATACACAGAGGAGCTCCTAAAGTGGCAGCTCTGCTCAAGTGGAGGATTGGAGGGGAGACATGTGAGAGCTTTGCTTGCAGTTCATGAGAGGAGACACCTCTACACACACAAATGCAGAGAAACAGTGGCAGATGGTACAGCAGTTTAAACTCTTCCCTGAGTTGATATCAGGATTTTATACTCAATTAACCCAACAGTTTGAAATTATAACTAGCATATTAACATATAAATTGTGTGCAGTTACCAGGGTTTTCATTGACCAAACCATGTGAATATGTTCATTTTGCTTGTAAACCTTTCAAATATAGAAACAGTCCTTGCTGTATCTGAACAACAAAAGATCATGTGGACTCTGATTCTAATCCTCTGTGAGTGAAAAAATGTTTCTACTTAACAACATGGTATATTCACTAGAGGTCATAGGACTACAAGGCACAAAGACATTAAATAGCTGCTGGCTTTGGTAAAATGATGAATTCACTGCTCCATTTTCAAACAGCAAATGACGGATCTCTGCTGTAAACTTTATGCCATTAAAGGATTTTTTCTGAAATGGTGGGAAACATTTAGTACTACACCTAAATGTCTCCCTGAGATATACTATACATTTTCATACCTTTAGCCATAATCATTAGTTTTATTTTATTTTACAAGGACCAAGTGGTTTTACTACCGTCCGTCCGTCCGTCCATCAGTCAATCCATCAGAGGGCAACTGGACTTCTTCTCTTGTTTCCTAAAGAGTTTTTGTCACAGTGTGTCTCTTGGTTCTGTATTTGTTTACATTTTAGTTAGGTGGTTGCTGTCCAGTATGATTAGTCTTTGAGTTCCCGTTCTGGTGTCTTATTTTTTAGGTTATGTTCAGTTTATTGTATGTGGTTTTGATTCTGTAATTAGTTACGTTTAGTCAGGTGTTTTTTCTGTTACTGTTTGGTTAGTCCTTAAGTCCTCGTTTCTGGGTTTTGTTTCTTAGGTTCTCTTCTGTTGACTGTGTTTGTATTATTATTATTAATTATTATAGATCTGTTCCCCCCATGTTCTGGTCCCTGGGTGTGTTTACAGTTTTGTTCTTCGTTTAGTTCCTCCATGTCCTCATTTGTCCCTATCTGGTTCACCTGCTCTCTCTGCTTCCCTGCCTCCTTGTCTCACCTGTTCCCTGTTCCTCTGATTACCTGCCCTATTGTTTCATGTCCACCTTTGTCTGTATTTAAGTTTGCCTTCGTCCTTTGTTCCACACGGTGTCGTTATGTCTCTTCCATGTCCTCGTGATATGTCCTTTGGGTTACGTCTTCCACGTCTTGTTGGAGCTTTGGATTTACCCTTATTTGTGTCCTGTTTTCAACGCCTGTATCTCGCCTGTAAGTAAGCGCTGAGAATTAAAGATGGAGTTCTCTCACTGATCCTACTCTGCTCTCTCCGTACTTGTCTGCCTCTGGTCCACCACAAAAATACAGCATTATGACAGTTTTCACCTCTCATTTAGTGGTTAGGGTTTCTTCTTCAGTTCCCATTTTCAAAACTGAAGAGGCCTTTTACATGAGATGTGAAAGATTTTCAAGGAACACAAGAGAATGTCAATTTGCCTTCCTCGTAAGCACTTAAAATCTTGGGTTGTTTATGACACTTGCTCTCACTGTCATTAGAGCTGTTTGAGCTGGTTAGTTCAGTTTCAGATGAACTCTTTAGAAAAGTCAACCACAGCATTACTAACTGTATCTGTCTAGTTACAGATGAGCACTTCTTTTTATAAATAGAGAGAGTTCATTTAAATGCAATCTAGAAAACTGTATGTGTAAACATGACCTGGAAATTGGAAAATCTGCAAATGAATCCATTAAGCAAATTTTGTCCATACAAACTGTTTATACAAATCATAATTAGACAACCTGCATTCATATGGTTAGCCTGTCCAAGAAAATGTGATTGCAAGATTGAATATCCTGCATATAAAAAAGCAATCTCATCTGCTGCATCAAAATCTCTATTCACCAATGCATTTCCTTAATGTGCACAGCAGGGGAAACTACGGGCTGAGAGATGGATTGGAGGATTGAGTATAATATTTTGTTCATATAGTGCTTGTGAGACTGACTTCCTGTAAACACAGAAGACAAATGTCCAACAAATTACATCCCATCCAGGTACCAGTTATAAAAACAGTTTGGCATTGAGAACACAGGAAAATAACTGTCTTCCTTTTGGAAAGAAACAAGCTGTTAAGAACGCTAAAAAAACAAGGATTGAATGAGGAAACTAGGATTTTTTTTTTCTGGCACTGTGTTTGATGATAAGCAGAGGTATACAGAAGAAGAAAGGCTAACATAAGCCATGGTTCTCAAACTGCAAAACTAGTAGCACTTGACTAAGGGTAGTCAGAAAAAGGCCCAAAACAGTGAGAATATTAAATTAAGGTGAGAGCACACAGCATAATGTGTCATTCTGCAGTTTCAGCACAGAAAGCATGAAGGCATCACATCTAAAGCTGTACCCTTCAACTAAATGCATACGTTTTTTTCTGTTACTGGAAGAAAACTGGAAAAAAACCTGAAGAAGGCCCATAGGCTGCTGGAGATAGGCACCAGCTCCCTCGTGACCCACTGTGGAATAAGCGATATAGAAGATAAATGAATGAATGAATGAATGAATGAAGGAAAATGCTTTTTTAAATACCATATAAAAACCAAGAGAAACGCATAATCAATTCACTGCTTTTTGGGGTTTTTTATGGACAAGATGAACTATTGCCTGTTTTTTAGTAAATTTAAGTGACTCATGTTGGCAAATTTGATCATAGTAGCATAGGCAGCTATGCTAGTGCCGTGCTAAGGTTACTAGCTGTATTTTACAATAAAAGACTATCATGTTTAAAACTTAAAAGATATTGCTTCCTGTTAAATTGATTCGGAACATATTTCCACTGCTTTGTTTTTACGATTCAGTGAAAGGCTTTTGAGGGATGGTGATACGGATGGACTAATTAATTCCTTTTAAGGTATACCAAGTTTATAAAACATTATTTCCAAACTTCTAACATTTTCAGTCATACCGTTCCTTTAATGTAGCACCAAAGATAGTGCCAAAGTGATTATGGATTTCTCCAGCTGTTCTCCTCCATCTGCTGCTGGGCACGGCTGGTCAGCTGGCTGAAAGAAAACTACCACGCTTTTTCCTTGGTCACAAGATAGACAAATTAGCTTGGAAATGTTTCCAATTGCGAAAAGCAAAATGTCATGGTGCAGGCACTGAAATAACATCACGCATCAGCCTTTAATGTGTGACATTGTTTTAAAACTGTGGTGTAGAAGCTATGAGCAGCATGTCTGTTAAACAAAATGACTCAAGGCTCTTCTTGAGCAACTCGTCGACCAGCTAATATCATGTTGTTTACCCCAGTATAATGCAATAGGGAGCAGAACGGCAAGCACTAAAAATTTACTTTATAAATAAATCCTACAGATGACATTATTATAATACAAAAATCAATGTTATCATGTTTTAAAAAAAAATAATTTTATCAATATTAGGAATATTTGTTGTTTGAAATGAGAGATCATCCCTCCATCTTACCGGGTTGCAATGGGACTGAAACCTATCTCCAGTAGCCATTTGGCGAGAGGCAGGGTACATTGAAACACAGGACAATCAACCGTGAGACTTTCAAACCTTTCTCAAGGTTACCATAATTAATGCCAAACCATACTTAGATGGTGAAGACTGTTTAAGCTATTATCGCAATTAGATGATTAACCTAGAAATGTTCATGATTGACTGGCAGGTACCAATTTTTGCATTTGAGAACTTAAGACAAGTCTTCGTAAAGGGGCCTGTATGTTTTGTTTAGAGACTGACTGATCCCCACAGCATGCGTTGCTTATTTTGATTTCTGGAAGCTGGCAGTGGTATCCAATGACAGGCTGTTGGCTCCATCCACACCAACATCGATGTGGTATTTGTTCTGCTAATCTCGCTTAGCTGCAACATTTTCAAAGCTTTCAGCCACACAACATATGATCCAGCCTTCCTTAGTGTACAGGCTTTGCTTGGATAGAGCAGCTTTTGTTCACATGCAGTAGCTGTTACATTAAGACTCACTGTATCATTTTGCATAATAGGTACTCCATCACGAAGTTGTTAAAGTTGTGTTGGACTTAAAAACTGGAAAATAAATTGAGACTGAATGCAACATTTTTATGATGACATTATTTGTCATGTATTTAAAAATAATTTTTCTATTAGGACTAAGTTTATCAGGTTTTTAATCAAAAGCAGGCAAGAGTGTCTTGAAAGATGTATTAGCAGCTGTCTGGTAAGTTTACTGTGTCTTTGCCAGAGGCTTGATGTGAACTTTCTCTGTCTCTTAAGGGAAATGCTTTCTTTAAGAGTGACATTTACAACCTGCCCACACTTTGAAATGTTGACAGTTTTCCTGACAATTTTCTAAGGTCAGCACGGACCTTCAAACAGATGTCTTATTTTTGTTCCACCTGAAAGATATGTAGTCTTTTTGTAGACAAGGCTGTATGATGAATTTACAATATTTCATACAGATTTAAATTTTTTTTGCTTTGTCACCATACAACAACAACCTTTAGTGTCTTTTATTTGGATTTCATGCATAACTTTTTGAACAAATTTTGAACAGGAAGAAAAGCAATACATGTTTTTTAAAATGTTTTACAAATACAAATCTGGAAAATGTTGCATGCCATCCTACTCAGCCCGGTTTACTCTGAGGCCCCTAAATAAAATCCAGTGCAACCAACTGCTTTATATAAGAAACAGAGCAGACAGATCAAGCTTAAAGCATAAAACAAAATTCCAGGCTTTAAATGTCTCATGGAGCTCTGTCTAAAATATAATTTGAAATTTGCTTGCCTTGAGCACAGCTCAAAGAAGCCCATGGTAATGTGGGAGGAGCTAGAGATATACACAGATCAGGTGGATAATATGTTGACACAACTATTTTTCTCCATAAATCTAACCTTAGGAAAGCATAGGAAAGAGTGGGCAAAATATTCTCTAGAAGTACAGAAGCTGTAACTGCACGAAAGACAGTTCTCCAAAATATTGACTCAGGCAGGCTGAATACAAAAGCAAAACAGGTTTTAGAGTTTTATTTGGAGACCTTTTTAAAAAACCTTGTATTCTTTTCCTGTCAGTTGCAGTACTTTGAGTTGCTCCATCACATAAAATCCCAATTAAACATCATCAACGTTTGTATTTGTCACTTAACAAAATGTAAAAACAAAAGCTCAAGGGGTATGAATACTTATTTGAAGCACTGTACCAGGAATCAGTGGTGCAGATGGTTATCTACCACAGGGAAGTGAAACCTATTGTGGTATTGTTTATATTGTGGATGTGTGCAAATTATACCAGCAAAAAAACAAAGTAAAAATGAAGCTATTAAAGAAGGTGATTTGAGAAGAGACTTTAAAGGATGTTTTTGAATATGGTCTGTTAAATACTGATACTTTAAAATCAGATCTACATGATGCTTATTATTCTGGTTGTCATAAGTTCTATAAATTGTTTTGTAGATTGTCTTCCGGAAGATTAGTGATGTGAAACGGGAGGAGGAGGAGCGACAAAGACGGAAAAATGAAGCCCCTCTGAACCTGCCCCCAGATCAC
The DNA here is from genome assembly GCF_021462225.1 of Girardinichthys multiradiatus. Taxonomy (NCBI): domain Eukaryota; kingdom Metazoa; phylum Chordata; class Actinopteri; order Cyprinodontiformes; family Goodeidae; genus Girardinichthys; species Girardinichthys multiradiatus. Next base: position 14,802,228 of record NC_061814.1, read on the forward strand.
CCAGTGAGAAAACTCTTCCAGCGCTTTCGACAGCAGAAGGAAGCCCGCATGGCAACCCAGAAACAGGAACTCAGCGAACAAGATGTTGAGAAGGGTCCAGTCTATGTGGACGTATCAATGGCCAAAGCACCTGTTATGACTACCAGCATAGTCACGGTAACAGAAAGCCCAGCAACACCCTCCTCCTCGGTCCCTTCACCTTCAACGCCAACCAACTGCACCTCAACAGACAAGGCAAAGCTGCAGGTGCCTTCGCCAGTTTCTTTGGCAGCATGCCGACCTGCTGAGCCGGTCAAGGTCAAAGGCTGGGGCCGCTTCAAGGAATCCATGGCCAAAGCTGATAACTGGAACAAGGTGGCTAAAGCCGAATCCATGGAGACTTTACCTGAGCGGACCACTGAGCACGAGCCGCACACGACTCTGAAGAAGACGGACTCATGTGACAGCGGGATCACCAAAAGTGACCTACGCCTGGACAAAGTGGGCGAGTTCCGCATGACTCCTCAGGACCGCAGTCCTGCCCAGCCTCCGGAAACCAGGCATGCCTTTTACCCCATCCCAGAGCAGACTCTTCAGGCCTCACTTCAGGAGCTCAAGCTGGAGCTGAAGGAGGACATCAAGAACCTGAGTGTCCGAATGTCGGGCCTGGAGGCGCAACTTGCCGAAGCACTTAAACTCCTCAGAGCCAGGAAATCAAGTACTGGCTCCGAGCTGCCGCTTTTTGACATTTCAAGGCCCACTTCACCAGAACTGGACAAAGAGGACATTTTTTCATGAGGGAAGGAAGTCTCATCAGGCAATGGTGATCAATGAGGTCAGCTGGAATCCAGTAATGTTGAGATTGCTTGGATAGCTGAGTCAGTGCAAGGCACACCGTCTGTATTAGGCGTCACCGTGGTGTGGGAGAGCCACTGACCTATAAAATAAGGTGTGCCTGCTGGTTAACGAGAGACTGTCAAAGATTACAGTGTCGTAGCACTGAAAGCTTGAAGGTTCCATAACAAATGACAGAAAAAGTTTGTACATAATTTATTTTTCCACTGTACCATGTTGGAAAAATAATGCGCTTAGTTTTTAATTTATCCCAGCCGCAGAATTTACTGCAGAATTGTAACAGTTGGGAAGCCCCAATGGAGGCAGCATGACCCGATGGTTTGTTATCGAATCACTCGTATGAAACTCTTTGCATGTCATAAAAATAGATGTGTACCTCTTATTGCAAGCAGGGGTCATATTTGATTAATTGCGGCTGTACAGCAAGTCATTTGCATTATTTCAGCGAGAAAGAGCAGCTTCTATCCAGATGTCGAAACAAACTCACTGTAATTTTCTCAGACACAGCTCTTATTAAAATCTGCCAGGATCATTATGAATTATACAACAGATAACTCTGGCCGGGCAATCTGATTTCCCAAAAAAAAAAAAAAAAAACATGCTTGAATAGAGCTTACAATGTCATTTACATGAAGCACTAATGGATGTGCTAGATAGAAAATGAATTTAAATGCTAACTCTTGAGCCTGCAGTGAAGAAGCTATCCATCTTTGCTGTAGTCTAGCATTTGTTAATCTCATCTGGGAACGCTGCAGCCATATACATGATGCACTGTTGTGTGAAAGTTATGCATTCCTACCATTGAGAATGCGTTCAGTAATTTGATAATGCAAACTGCAACATTTGTTGAGCCACGGCCCCTTACCTTCTTTTGGAAATCCATTGAGCATAGTAAGGAATGCTCATTGGTACAATGTTTCTAAAATAATATGTGGTAATATGTATTTATCCAAACGGAGGCTTACATAAAGTTGCATAAAACTGCTAGGTAATCTGGATCTGATAATAGTAACCCCCTTCCACATAGTTTCACAGTTTAACCCTGCTGCTGCAACGCATGATGCATTGTTTCTTTTTTTTCACCTCAGCTAGTTTTGCATGATTCTTGTTTTTATTTAAAAAATCCTTATTGATGACATCTTGTTGCAGCCCAATTTTTAAAACTTTCCTATGACTGGGTAAAAACAAACTTACATGTCACTTTTTTTGTTGGATGTAACCTCTTATAATGTAAGCTGACGTCAGTTTCTCATGAAACTAAAGAAAATTGGTTATTTCACTCAGAAGTATGTTTACCATTCGGATAACTAGAGGCAAAGCCTTCAGTTTGGTATTTTTGAGCATACTAGCTCCGGATCAGTGTTTAAAATGCAGACACAAACAGCTTAAATGAAAATAAAACTCACAGACATCTACTTTTAAAAAGTAGATTTTAAAAGGGAGAGATTACATACAGAATAAAATAGACACATAGCTGTTTTCTTCCTCACTGTTTGACATTAGCGTAAACGTATCCTGTTTTAAGTTAGTTAGGATCATCAGAATTATGTTGGTTTGCTGAGAGCCAGAATAATGAGAGATTATGTTTTAGATTTTATTTGATCTTTTCACAAATATATACTCAGGACTGAACCAGGCTTATGGAGGTCTGATCTCATGATGTCGTAGAAGAAAGCAATGTGATTGAGGTGTTGTCTTAAAATACGTCTTCGGCTGTACCTCCATTTAATTTAATAGTTGTCATTTAACCTATCAGAAGCTTCCAAAACCATGACATCATCGTCTAGGTTTTCCTAAATTGTTGACATAATAAACTTAGTTCATATACTGTATTTATACATTTGAAATTGAAGAAAATAATTTTTAAAACTTCCGTCATTATTCTAGCATTTATCAAATAGAAATAATTTTGGTAATCCTAACAGATCTGAAGCTGGAAAAGTTTAGTTTGATTTAATGTCCGATAGTGAGAAGAAAATGTTTTAATGAATCATATTATGTAGATTAATCACAGACAGACTGGTGTTTTAAAGCCTTAATTTGTGGTAATTATAATGATTTTCTGCTTACAGCTAATGAAAACATACAAATAAAAAAATAAAAAACGTTTTAATACAGAAATGTGGGTTTAATGAAAATGTTATTTTCCAAAGGTGACAGATAAGCCTCATTGGAGTATTCATTAAATAACTATAGTTACATTGTAAATATGATAAATCTAAAACCAAACGAAAGCAAAAATAAGATGTAGTTCAGTTTAGAGAAAAATCTTCATCAAATATAAAATAATTGAGAGCCAAGGAGTGTTAAATATAACATGTTTAGTCTTCCAGGGAAATTAATGATCAAAACCTTTACTCATAGCACTTTACAAATTGACAAATGGAGGAGTGTCAATGTTTTAATTAGCAAATTTGTTGAATTGTTAAACATTCCTGCCATTTTTGCCACATAATAAAATCCTAAATAAATGGACTGTAGTCAATGGCAGAACTGTAATATGTTACACACTCATAAAAACTAATTTTGAGTTGGTTTGTAATGTACGTTTTGCTAAATTCAACATTAGTTTACTGGTAAAGTATTCTTCTGTGACTAAAATAATGACTACTCTGTAATACTTATTGTCCAGAAGGATATTTAATTTTTCCGGCATGTTTTTTTTCCCCCCCCTTATTTTAACGAGGCACACGGTCAGCTGAAATGGACACAGCGGAGTGGAAAAACATCCTGAGGTTCCGTTGCATCCATTTACATTAAATATTCAGCTCTCATAAATAAACGGGCATGTCATCACAGAAGTGAGAACGTCTTGGGTTTGGCGCCTGGATTTTTGCGGCTGTTTCTGCTTCTACGAGCGATTCAGTTGCTAGGTAGAGGTAGAAAACGCACAGGCGTCTTCTTGCGATCCCCTACGCTCAGACCACGGATGAGTAATAAAGATGTTGATCATGTGTAAAGAGTTCACAAATCAAAGGTTGAGAAAAAGAGGTCAGACAGCATCGCAGTGGAATTTAGACACTTTGGTGAGGAAAATAATTTTGTAGAAGAAAACCATAATGTGATCAAAGCAGCAATATCATTTCTAACATATCCTTAACCCTTCAGTGACGTTATGGCATACATATATAACACAAGCTTCATCTGGTTAACATACACTTCATGATAGATTTGACGGATTTCATTTAATAAATTGTTGTGCTGTAAAAGCCACTGCAGGATGTCTGATGTTTAAGAGGTTGCCATTTTATTTTGGATGATCAAATAATAACTTTAGCTGAGAAATCTACTAACGTTTTTTAAAATAATACATAAATAACACATAATAAGAATAATAATAACAAACATTTAGAACCCAATGTATTTTATTGTTTTTCTATGTGATAGACCAACAATAAGTAGTGCAAAAATTGTAAAGTGGAAGGAAAATGATGCATGTTTTCTTTTCCACAAATAAAAATGTGGTAATGACAAATCATAACCCACCCACCCACCAAAGCCCATGGCCATACTTTGGCTGAACCTCCTGCTTCTCTTTTGGGGTATTTCTCGACCAGCTTTGCACATCTTAAGACAAAGATTGTTGTCTTTGCAAGATAACTGAAGATCAGTTGGATTGGGTGGAGAACACCCAGTGTGTTCCCTCATCTGAACTGGATGTAGGTCTGTACTTTAAATGGGCCATTCTTACATATGAATTTTGATCTTAAGCAATTTCAATTACAGCTTTGGCCGTATGCTTAGGGTGGTTTTCCTGCCCTTCAAGTGTTTTGTAGCCTCTAAATGTTTTTCTTCTGGGATTATGCGGCATTTAACTCCATCCAACTTCTCATAAACTCTGACCAGCTGCCCTGGCCCTGCTGAAGAAAAACCTCTCTGCCTCATGATGCTCCCATCGCCAAGTTTCACCAAGGGGATAGTGTGTTCAGGGTGATGTGCAGTGTTAGTTTTTTGAATATAAGACAGAAGGTTAACATTTCTGTCATATCTGACCAGAGCACCTTGTTCCACATGCATGGTTTATAGCAAGCTGCAAACAGTTCTTGTTGCTTTATTTTAAAAAAAATTATTTTTTCTTTACTATTCCTCCATAAAGGCCAAATTTGTGTTGTGCATGATCAATAGTTGCCAAATGAACAGACTCTCCCATCTGAGTTGTGGATCTCTGCAGAGTTACCATGGGTGTCTTGGGTGCTTCTCTGAATAATGCTCTCCTTACCCGGCCTGTGAGTTTAGGTTGAACAGTTATGTCTCGTTAGGTTAGCAGCTGTGCCATAATCTTTCAGTTTTCATATACTGAATTGAACAACAGTCTTTTAGATGTTCAAAGCCTGGATTACTGTTTTATAACGTAACCACACTTTCAACCTTTCCATAACTTAAATGTGAAAACAATGCATCATTTTCCCACCGCTTCACCGCTATGCACTACTTTGTTTTGCTCTGTCAAATAAAACCTCAATAAAACAGGGAGGTTTGTGTTTTACAACTTGGCAAAATGCGAACAAGTTCTCGGGGTATGAACATTTTTGCGAGGGATTGTATGCATTGGGATTTCGAGCAATGAGAAAACGCAGCACTTGTTCATCAAAAACAGAGAAAAAAACTGTTCAGAGACCTCTGCAAAGAAGTAAGGCATTACATGTTGCTTGTTTCAGTATAATAGCTGAAATAAGGTCAGTTTGTTTGTAAAAATGGACTTCTTATGAAAATGGCCCCCAAAGAGAGCCGCAATTCTTCACTCTGACTTATTTTACTATGCAACACTCCAGAATAACAACCCTGAACATAGCCAGGTTATTATTTCCACTCTGCTTCCAGTCAATGTGATGAGCTCTGGCATTGGAATTCCAGGACTAAATCTTTCAAATTGGTCCTGATTTTTCACTTTTCCATCCATCAAAAGGACCTTTTTCTTTAAAAATCTGTTCTCAAACTAAGATGGCATGATTTCATTGCGCATGTAAAATGGTTTTAATGGTGGTAAAAGCTATTGTAAAAGACAATTTCGTAACGTTGGATTTTTATTTGTGTGGATTTTGAGTGTCAGAATGACAGCTTTAAGATGAAACTTCAAGTCATGGGGTTGAAACTGTATATCTTTGAATGTTAGAACTTGAAATGAAAACATAAACTTTTATGAATATTCCTACAGAGGTGATATTTGCCTCTTTTCTGTCCTGATGCAGCTGAGAGCATATTTATTTTTTACAACAGATGTTTTCTTGTACTTTTCTTGCAAATGAATTAATGAATGCTATTCTTTCGAGTTGTTTTGTTTCACCACTGACACAGATGAATGAAATGGTCAGAATTTGTAAACCTTATCTTATATTAACACTTTGAATATGTATTTTCATGTTATGTTAATAGAACATTTTCAACAAATTTGGTTTTGTTAAACTCTAATTAAAATCACATTGGTTTGATTGTAAAATGAGCATTTGTTTTAGCTACGGTCACATTGCGTTTATGTTTGGTGGCGGTCCAAAAGCCCAGAAATGGCTTATGGAGGAAACCCTCACTTACACTCTTGTTTTTAAGGCCATAAATATTTTACAATTCAGATCCTTGAAAGCAATATGTAGCTCTGCGCTTTAACATTTAGAAATACCTTGTGACAAAAATGCTTAAACTACTGCACTAACTCATCTCATCGAACCCTCATGTTACTGGACTCGTTACCTTGGAGAAGCATGCGAACTCGTGCCTTTGTATAAAATGTCCCCCGTAACTCCTTTTCCAGCCTGCAGAGTAAGAGCAGTGCTCATGATCCAAATTACTGTCGCTCCACTGAAATGATTTGAACAAAGATCTATTTTTGTGGTCAGCTCTAGAAAGCTGCCTAAAAGAAAAAAGAAATAAGATATGGATATAAACATATGCACAAGTTATAAAGCAATGGTAGGATTCTATTTAAAGAGCAAAGTTTGAATTTGGTGTATGTATTATGCACATGCCTCTGTGTTAACACATCCTATGTTGGGAAATGTACTATTTCAAGCACAATGGAAACTCTTTGTTATAAAATGTGACATACTGTGCTATTGATAATAAATATTTTATATATACTGCATCCTGTCTCTACCCTGTGAAGGTGTGTCCTTCTGTTTTTGGCTCCACTGCTGGTGGTAAACACTAATCTTTAAGAAGCTGTAACCAAGCAGGTGTATTCTTCAGCTTGAGCTGCTTATGTCAGATAAACCTCACAGTTTTGTGCTCATTTAAGAGGATTCTTCGTTGACCCTCTGCTCCCTTTGATCCAACTTACTGCCACGAACGTGATAATCCCAGAGAAAGAAATCAGCTAATGGAAACCGAGCTTCAACCGAGCAGCAGACATTTTTAAAAGAGTTCATTTTATAACACGAATAAGGTCAACTGTTGAGAAATTCAACATCTTAGATGAATAAAGGTAGCACGTTTGACTTATATCCCACTAATCCTTAAAAGTAACCCTCTTGATATAATACCCTGAGTAGCATGAAGATGTCAAACTTTGTACGATCAAAACAAGCTGAAAAGGGAACATTTCCTTAATAATTGAGATTCTTAAAAGTTTAAAAGGCAAATGTTTTAAAGGAAGAAAGACTTGTCACATAGTTATTTGAAGCTAGTTTTTCCTCCCAGTAAATCGGATTATTCAAGCTTTTTAAATTCATGACTAAACACCCCTGATGAAAACTGGAATATATGCTTAGACCAGCGGTTCTTAAATTATGGTTCAAGAACTCCTGGTGGTACATGAGCCATGTTTAGTGGGACTCCGAAGAAATTTCAGAGTAAACTACATTAACTGTGATGTGGAGCTTACAAGCGCCACCAGCTAAAGGAATGAGTTATTCAAGCACAATGATCTCTACCAGTCTCTACATGATCAGAAGTGTCTGAACTGGGAAATCCAATGGGGGAAATTTTGAGAACTGCCAGCATAAACTGGAAGTGGATGCTCAACATGTCCTGGTTAATTAGTACGATGTGTTCCTGTTAATGCTGAAGTCGTAACCCTGAAGGAACTTTAAAATTTACTTAGAGAAATTAAATCTTTTCTGCTAATTTAGACCTAAACCCACAGTTTTATGATTAATTTGATTTATTTTTGCTTTTAAGCTGTTTTGTAAAGGTGGATATCCTGAACATTTTGGACAGGTTTTGACTAAGAATGTGTGGTGTAGCTGTCCTAGGTCTGATGCTTAAATATCCTGAAGCAGCAAATGCACCACATTGGGAAGGTGCACACTGCCTTGAATAGCCATAGAAGATGGTTTTGGTACTTTGGAAGAAAACTACTTTCAGCCAAATCACAAAGGTTTTTACCATGAGAAAAAAACATTTTTAATAAAACTGACCTGAAAACCATTGACTGGGTTGGCTGCCCAGTGAGGCACTGGACTGAGACAGGAAGATACTTTTAGGAGGGCCATTTCAGTGGAAGTCCAGGTGAGCCATTGTTTTCTGTTGCTTGCCTAAACCAACGCCTATAACCATTATTTCCATTCTATTCAATTTCACATACGCACGAAGTTAATCGTTAAACGTTTAAGTCAGTCAGTCATTTTCTACCGCTTATTCCATAGTGGGTCACGGGGGAGCTGGTGCCGATCTCCAGCAGTCTATGGGCGAGAGGCAGGGTACACCCTGGACAGGTCGCCAGTCCATCGCAGGGCAACACACAAACAACCATGCACACACTCATTCATACACCTAAGGACAATTTAGAGTGACCAATTAACCTAACAGGCATGTCTTTGGACTGTGGGAGGAAGCCGGAGTACCCGGTGAGAACCCACGCATGCACGGGGAGAACATGCAAACTCCATGCAGAAAGACCCCTGGTCGGGAATCAAACCCAGGACCTTCTTGCTGCAAGGCAACAGTGCTACCAACTGTGCCACTGTGCAGCCCGTTTAAGTCTTTTGGCATTATTCTGCTTCCACTAGCCCATAACCATTGGCCAAAAAGCAATTCTGCAATCTTCCAAAAAATAACTTGGAAAGTGGAATATTTGGAATGAGGTTATAACAGGCTTGCTTGACTAGGTAAAAACTGTTTTGATGCATTACTAGGAATATAGATGACCATTTTTAAATCCAGGTTATAAAGAATTCAAATGCTTATGATAGCCAGATATGATGAAATAAAGTTCAAACTCTAAGCTGTGATATGTTGTTGCTTTGTGATTTGTTTTTTAATCCCCATGAAGTAACTATAAAAAAATGTCCACTTTTACTTTGTCTTGTCCTTTGGACATGAAAAACTTCCATTAGTAAGACAGTAAAAATTAAAAAGATTTTTTTATGTAGCCTTTATTCAAATATGGACATAAGCAGATTAATTATTATATATTTCTAGCAGTTTTTACCACAAACTGATATCTACATACATAACATCTATTGACATGTGAGTCTGAAGGTTAATTTTCCTAGTGTAATGGAGAATATAACAAATACACTGCCCTGATTTCATATCTGATATTTGTAGTTCTGCTACATCAAAACTACATCTATATAGAACCTGGGCCAGGTGACTACTGCTCTCTTCGTCTGCTTCTGCCAAAACAGCAGCTTTTAGTATACTTCGAAAACAGCAGTAAACATTTCTCCAATTAACTGCACCGCTAAGCAATATCATATCAAAGCCAAATAACAAAGACAGACCCAGGGCCCAACATTTGGTTTTATGGTCTCACATGGCTTACTCAAGGTTGTGTAATAGAAACTGCCTTGAAATACAGCAGCTCTTATTTCCTAACATTTTCATGAAAAGTCCACACAGACTTTTGTGCAGCTCCGCAGGCTGTGGAAAGCAGCCGAACTTCAGTCATGTTTGGACACTTCAGGTGGCTGTCAGCCAGGTCTGCCACAAAGGCTCCGGTTGCTGCGGCTATCCAGCCAGCGGGTTGTTCTGGTTGTCCGGCAGCAGGGATTCTCGCTTTTGTACAAAGTCAAGGTGACTCACGGTGCGAGAGAAGTACGCTCAAGTCCAACCTGAGCAAAGCAGTAGAGGAAAGCAAGCATCGATGGAGCAATGGTGGACCACCCTGAAACGAGAAAAACAACATGCCCATTATTTCTAGTAATTAAAATAACAATTACTTAAAAGATCTTTATATAATTTGTTCCATAATATAAATACTGATTAGTTCAACTGATATCTCTCTGTAATGATACATTTCTTTTTTGTCTTTTGCCATTTATAGCTAATTCTTCAAGGCTTGAGAACAGGAAGGTAAGGACGGCCGTCTGTGCCTCCTCCCAAACTGGCCTCCCTCCAAATCATCTCAGTAACCTGCACCTGCACCCACAATGCTTTTGAAGGGTCTATTCTTTTCTATTCATGTCAAAATCTAATTCACATACACATGAGCTGCTTAAAGCCCAGCTGAGCTGTCAGCTACCTCTCTACAGAGAACGACGGTTATAAGAGACGTATATGGAGAAGCCACATTTTGAGCTAAATATATTTTTGCTTTACATTCTGTTTTATTTTTGTTTATTTTTTAATAGGTAATTATTGAGCATGATACAGAACTGCCCACTTTTGTTTTTTAGGTACCCTGGCAAAGATGTGTAAAGAGCTTTAAAATACATCAATTCATTGCTTTTGCTCCAGTTGGCTCTCACACTCAAAAAGTTACTAAAATCCAATGTTTATTTGAGTACATGTATTCAGTGGGGAAAATTTTGTTTTTAAACAAATGGCTAGCAGCAAAAATATATGTACAATAATTGTGACAATCCCTTTGAAATTGAGGTGTCCAAAGTGGGACCTTTGGAGTTATTTTTTGTGGCCCCTGACCAGTTTAGGAATGGCACAAATTTGACCTTTCAGCAAATGGCACTAATGCAAAGGGACACTTTTTGTATGTTTTTAGAATGAGAATTTCAATGAAGAAATTATCTTAAATGGAAAATATTCACCACAGTATTTTTCTCTCATCAGTCTTTTTTTTTTTTTTTTTTGCTTTTAACAACATGGTAAGTAGGGCTATAAACATCCTGTTCCTTTTTATTTAAAAACAGATTTGGAGTCGCCCATTCGATAATCTTGGCTAAATACAGCAAAGGTTTTCAAAGGAAGTTCCTTGTTTTCGTTGTTGTACATCTTTCTTTTAAGGCAAATGTCTGCGACCTTTTTTTTGGGACCTACATAATTAGGTTTTTTTTTTTTATACCTTGTCTTATTGCATGTTTATTTTAATAATTCACAATAAAATGATTTAGCATTTTAATTTAATTTATTCTTTACTTTTTTGAAATACCAGGAGGTTTAAAATCGGATATGCTGAACTGAAAATGGGTCATCATTGGGTCTTTCAGCAGGATCCAAGTCATGTGACCAAATCGACACAAATGGTTCCCTGGACCCAAAATCAACATTCTTCCATGGCCATCTCAGTCCGCAGAACAAAATACTAAAGAAAACGAGTAAATGAGCTGGAGAGATAAAAACAAGATGGGACGGCCCGGGGTTCTGGATGATCCAGAGGGGTCATGCAAAGAGGAATAGTTAAAACATTCCTCTCTATGTATGCTCCACCTCTACGAAATATTATTGACTAAAATGCTGTCCTATTGGCAAAACATGATTGTACAAAGACAGCAGAAGGACCAATAATCATGTAATGTTGATTTTGTTAAAACAATTATTTAACACAGGATTTTCTTCCCCTCTAAATAAATCCACTGAAATGAAAAGTTGTAACTTTAAAAGGTTATGCTGCTGTAATAAACGCTGAATTTATTTTATGTTGAAGCCTCCAACACATCTTCACCAGAGTTGCCAAATACGTTTACAGCACTGCTACACTGTGAAAACATAATAGCCACGTCTAAATAAAACCATTGACAGATCTTCAGAAAGCCTGAAGAGCTGCTGCTCAAGACTGCAGTAATAAAATAAACTATACAACCGACTGGTCGGAGTGTACAAACAAACGTCTGTCCAGTATTTTACATTCTCCAGCGGTACCCATCCTATTTTGGCTTTCCAAGATTGACATTTTACTGCTGGAGTGGATCTGAAAGTTCAATAGTGCATCATTTTGCTTCAGACCTTAATATCTAGATGCCTCTTGATGGATTGTCACTAACTGTTGTACAGACAGTCAGTATACCAAGAGCATAAATCTTATTGCCAATATTTCATTAGGCTTACAAAGATGTCAAGACAGCTTTTGGTTGGACTAGAAGAAATGTAATAATCATTCTGGCCTGTGGAAGAGTCATAGCAGCTCTTCAAACAGACTGTAGCTTTAGAGTCGTTTCCCACAGGGTCACAGAAGAAATACACACTCCATTCATTGGTTCAGCTCACAGAGATGGGCAACATCTACAACTACAAACACAGTGTGGTTAGAAAATTGCAGACTTCACCAGAGAGGTCAGAGAGCAATTACACTGCTGCCTGAACAACTGAAAATCCCAGTCAAGCTGATTTAAAAACATTGATCTCACGGTAATCAAACAGCTCGGCCCTGTTGGTGGTTGAGTGCGCAGACACCGGAGGGCACGAAGAGCGCTCGATCAGTTACAGAGCAGAAGGAGAAAACCAGCGGGATTATAAAGCAGTTTGATAAACGATTATTTAAGAACATGTCAGATATGCGTCAGATGGTGGTATGTTTATTCAAGTGTTATCAATTCTGAGATTTTCTGTTTAATTTACAGCTCAGAATTATTCATAAGGGAAAAAGTATTTCCAAACACACATGTTGAATTTTATTTTCTAACTCTACAGACGTTCAAAAGAGGTCAGGACTTCTACAACCCCTGGCAAAAAATCATGGAATCACCAGTCTCTCAGGATGTTCCTTCAGTTGTTGAATTTTGTAGAAAAAAAAAAAAAAACAGATCACAGACATGACAAAAAACTAAAGGCATTTCAAATGGCAACTTTCTGGCTTTAAGAAATACTAAAATAAATCACAAAAAATAATTGTGGTAGCCAGTAACAGTTACATTTTTTAGAACAAGCACAGGGAATAAATTATAGAATCACTCAATTTTGAGGAAAAAAATATGGAATCATGAAAAACAAACAAACAAAATAACACTCCAACACATCACTAGTACTTTGTTGCACCACCTCTGGCCTTCATAACTGCTTGCAGTCTCTGAGGCATTGACTTAATGAGTGACAAACAGTACTCTTCACCAATCTGACTCCAGCTTTCTCTGATTGCTGTTGCCAGATCAGCTTTGCAGGTTGGAGCCTCATCATGGACCATTTTCTTTAACTTCCACCACAGATTTTCAATGGGTTTGAGATCCAGACTGTTTGCGGACCATGACATTGACCTTATGTGTCTTTCTTCAGGGAATGTTTTCACAGTTTTTGCTCTATGGCAAGATGCATTATCATCTTGAAAAATGATGTCATCATCCCCAAACATCCTTTCGATGGATGGGATAAGAATAGTGTCCAAAATGTCAAAGTAAACCTGCGCATTTACTGAAGATGTAATGACAGCCATCTCCCCAGTGCTTTTACCTGACATGCAGCCCCATATCATCAATGACTGTGGAAATTTGCATGTTTTCTTCAGACAGTCGTCTGCATAAATCTCTTTGGAACGGCACCAAACAAAAGTTCCAGCATCATCACCTTGCCCAATGCAGATTCGAGATTCATCACTGAATATGACTTTCATCCAGTCAACCACAGTCCACGATTGGCTTTCCTTAGCCCATTGTAACCCTGTTTGTTTCTGTTTAGGTGTTAGTGATGGCTTTCTTCTAGCTTTTCTGTATGTAAATCCCATTTCCTTTAGGCGGTTTCTTACAGTTCGGTCACAGACGTTGACTCCAGTTTCCTCCCATTTGTTTTGTTATGCATTTTCTGTTTTCAAGGCATATTGCTTTAAGTTTTCTGTCTTGACACTTTGATGTCTTCCTTGGTCTACCAGTATGCTTGCCTTTAACCACCTTCCCATGTTGTTTGTACTTGGTCCAGGTTTTAGACACAGCTGACTGTGAACAACCAACATCTTGTGCAACACTTGATAATCCTCTCCTTTTTTTCAAGTGACATCTCTGGTGTTGGAGCCATGATTCATGCCAGTCCTCTTGTTGCAGCAGCTCTCCAAGGTGTGATCACTCCTTTTTACCTGGACACTAACGAGCAGATTTAATCTGATGCAGGTGTTATTGTTTGTAATGACAATTTGCAGGGTGATTCCATATTTTTTTCCTCAAAATTGAGTGATTCTATAATTTATTCCCTGTGCTTCTAAAAATGTAACTGTTACTGGCTACCACAATTATTTTTTGTGATTTCTTTTAGTATTTCTTAAAGCCAGAACGTTGCCATTTGAAATGCCTTTAGTTTTTTGTCATGTCTGTGATCTGTTTGTTTTCTACAAAATTCAACAACTGAAGGAACATCCTCAGACTGGTGATTCCATGATTTTTGCCAGGGGTTGTAGAAGAATGTGAGACACCATTTGCTATAGGCTTTCCTGGGCATCCAGCAATTTTTTTTACTGTCGCAACACAACTTATCTTGTGACTGGAGTGTGACCTTTATTCATCTTTTTCTTCTCAATAGGTGCTGTATTGCCTACTACTTTTTTCTACTATACTTTGAAAAAATTGTCACATTGTAACTGTTTATATTCTTCCAATCTGTATTAGAAAGAACCATGTGCATTCAAAAAAGGTTTCAGCGGCATTGAAAATGGTATTATCAAGTATTGTACTGTGCCAACCTTAGCTCAGGTTCCCTTTCCCTGCATTTTCTTATCTTATGTGGGTCTAATTGTTATTTTACTCCACAAAAAAAAGTTACAGAGTTTAAAAGCATATCTATCCATCCATGTATAGTCATGGGGAGTTGGGTGTCTGTCTCCAGTAGTAACTGGGCGAGAGGCTGGGTACGCCTTGGATAGATAGTCAGTCCATTAAGCATCCACATGACACGGATTTTTAATTTCCTTATTTTAATGCAGTATTGCACTGTGACTCTGTATTGGCAGACTGCTTTTCCTGAATTTCCAGTGTTTCTAAGCCAAAATATCAGCTGTAAAATCAGTTGACATACATCCTCAAATCAAGACAGATTTGTATACTGAATGATATGGCTCACCAAGCCTTCCATTGCACACATTATTGGAGCTAGTAACCAATTGCAACACTGATAAATTGTCCTCCGACAGCTGAAAAAACAATATATATTATTGATGAGCATATTTAATTTTTTTAATTTACACCTACAAACAAAAACTGTTTGCACCAAATATGTTGAGGATTTATTACGTCACTAAGTTCAGTGTCTTCTAAAGCCCAAACTAATTTCCAGTTTGAAATGAGAACTTCTTGAGGCAGAGCTTGAATTGTCAGCACTGAATCTGTCCCAAGCCCAGCAGCGAGTGCACATTAGAATGCTTATCATTAATGGACAGGCTTCAGGAAGGCTTCCCATCTCGCTTTAGGTACCCAATGAGCCAAATACAACCGCAGGGAGCAAAGTAGGCACTGGCACATGCACGGAGCAGATGTGCTCCTCCAACGTTCACGGCTCTAATGGTTAGTTTGATGTCCTATGTATCCAAACAGGTGCACAAAATAGCAGGAGGCTATTTTGTGCACCTGTTTGGATAAATATTACAAGATGTTGCAGCACATTAAAAAAAGCGCCTAATTCACATTCATTAAAAAAGTGTTTTTTTTCACATCTAGATGAGACCTGGCCTCTCTCTAACTGCTGCTTTAGACAGTCAGATTTTGACTGATTTGTCCGAAACCTTACCAACAATGCAGTGAAAATAAAACAATATCTGTTTAAGGCAATTTACCTTGAACAAAGACGCGCTTCCAGACGATTCTGCCCACGTGTATTCCCCCAAGGAACACCAGATTAGATAGGATGAGCATGGCAGTCGAGAAGGCACAGAGAAGGGCGATGCAGCGCCTCTGCACCCCCATGGAAAAATTCTGCTCCTGGGAAATCAGTAAATAACTAAGTAAAAGTACAATATATTCTTATTGTCAGTGTATGAGAGAACCCGTAAGCTGAAAAAAATGAACCATGTGGCCATAAACGCGGAGGATTACACAGCATCAGACTTTAGTACTATTTTTGAAGATGAGTCGACTCCCAAAAGGAGGAAGCCAAAGAAATCCTAGTACATGGAATACAAACTGCTCAGCACATGCCAATTAGATGAGGCCCAGTGTGTTTGTCTCCTGTCTGTATGCTTTAAAGCTGATCAACAATCAGCTTTATGAAATATAACTACCGTACATGAATTACATTACTAATGATTTCCTCACTTTTAAATTAATTTATCCATTAGAGCCTATTGTTGTTGCACTGCTGTGGTTTAATGCCTTGATTAAAAACTTACAACTATGGAGCGAAGGCAGGATAAGGCAAAGAGAGATTTGATGCCATTTTCCACCAGAACACCAGCCCAATTCATCAGGGCCCAGTAGCGCAAGTAGTCGAGGCCACCGTGCCAGAAGCAGACAAATCCAAAGGCAAAGCCAGTAGATAACACTTTGTAAAAAGGACCATGGCGAGAACCACCCAGTGGCACATAGATGTATCTGGAAAAAAGGTTGAATGGGGTAAAAAAGGGATTCACAAGAGAAAATACAGTTAATATTGCAGATGTGAACAACACCACGGCTACAAATTAGACATGCACCGAGAAATTGGCTGGTGACCCTTATCTGCAGTGTTTTTTACCTTAATTGACTGCCAGGTGATTGGCTGGTCAAAAATAAAATAAAAATTCCAATATTTTTCTGATCAGCTGTAGAAGCTATTTAAAATAAAAATCAATTTTCTAGACTTTCAACAGATAACAGGAAGGTGAAATGAAGCAAAGCGACCTCAGTCAAGGAGCATGCTGGGTTTGGAAATCTTGGCAGACTAAGAAATCTCAAGAGTTTAGGTAAAGGTCTACTTTAGTAAAATATAAACAGTATGGTTAGTTTGGTAATAACTAATCACCATCATAATGTTATCTTTGTTTTATATTAATAAAACCCTATTTAGCTGCATAGCTGTGTAACAGACTTCTCTCTCACCCACAAGGGGTGAAGTCAATTTTGCTCCTAGTTTTCAATAACAAATTTCAAAAAATCTAAAATGCATTAGTTTTCCAACCTGTAACCACATTTTGCCCCTTATTACTACATGATCCCACCATTAGACAAAATCATTAAGTTCACATGTAGGGATGGGTAACGAATTCTGTACTTTTATAGGTACTGACTGAATTCCATCCGTACTACTGAGTACGTATTCACGTAAAATCAAACAGTACCATGTTTTGGTTCCTTTGAGTACAGAAACCGATTCCCAGGTACCAGGCATCTGTGAAAGGTACCCATCCCTATCCACATGTAATGAACAGTTCATTTCTCTTAGTAGTGAAGAATTATGAAGAATTATAGGGACAAATCACAATCATGCTCAGATCTCAGGTATATTTAAATTTTATCACATTTTCTGTGGGCTTTGTATCACACCTCTATGTGAGATTGTGCTGTTCTGCCCTCCATTTGGGCGAGTGGACTCTTGTGACATATGAACCCCCCGATCAAACCAAAATAACCTCGGCCAGAACCATATTTCTTTACAGGTAATTACAAAACTCATCAGAAATCATGAGCTGTCAAAGCGGGAACAAAATGCTTTCACACCAGGTACAAACTGAGGCATGATTGGTAAAACACGTCCCATCAATGCATCTCGTATTTTAAAATTTGGGTGCAAAAACAACCTGTAAAAGTAGGAAACGGCAAAGGGGCAAAATGACCAGCATCCCCAAAAGGCTCCTTAAGGCTTTATAACAGCAATAAATGAACAGATTTTTTAACAAATCAAATAACAGTAAATCAAAGCACTTTTCTCTCAAACATTAAGTTGGATGCAGCGGCTATTTATTTTTGAATGGGGAAAAACATGGAATACATGATTATATGGTGCAATTCTATGTTTTTGGGTGTGCAATAAATAAATAAAAAAAGATAAGACTATTGAGGTATAATCTGTTTTATAAAAGATGAAAGGAGATATGCTGCACATCCTTTTGGCTTCTCTTTCCCCTGTAAAAATGCCTGTGCTCCACAAACAGGAGCATTTTACAGTAAATGTGGATTTCCTGTGCGGCCGAGACAGGCAGTTCTGCAACGTTGAGCTGTTTTGGAGAAAATTATTCTAAGCATTTTGTTATTAAGAGAGTTCAATGTTCAAATATTCTAGAGGTTAGACAAAATATGTTGAATGCTACTAGTTATAGCTCAAACGGTGCATTTCTACTGGCAATAAATGTCAACATAATGCACTGACAAATTGTGAGGAAGACCTGACAGAACCTATTATCATATTTATCATTTATTTTACTTTAAACCAGTAAAATGTGGCTCTGATGTCTACAGCAAGAATAGAAACTCTCCAGGGAACTAAATCCCTGCCAAGATGTTAATAAAGCAGACTGTGTTAATGAATCCAAAATTAGAAAAACTGAGCCTCACACGAAAGCCTCGACGATTTGTTGTTCTTTTGTTTTTCTTTCAATGTTCTTCTTGGGCAAGTTCTGGCTTCAGCCTTCAGGCTAATAAACAGGATACATGCTTAGATGAAAAAGCAGTATTTATGATGAAGTACTTTATCAAACATTAAAAATTTAGCACATAATTCATACATGAGATTGCATTGTACGGGGTATAAAAATAGCAGCGCCATACTCCCGGGATAGCCCCACTTTATGTGCATAATGCAACACCAATCAGTGACAAATGGCTTCATATAGTGGGAGCACCTCATCTGTCCGCGAGGTATTGCCAGAGCCTGAAAGCGCAACATCACTCCAACACACTCAACAAACATCTCGCTGTGTGTGCAGTGTGCCGCCGAGCTGGAAACTAATTATCTCAGCTTCCCTGTGGATAATCAATGTTTGTGAAAGATGAGCCAGCATTTTCTGGGCTTTAAATAGAGTGGCCAGCTCGGCCCTATTGAAGGATGAAAGGCGGAGCAAAAACAGATGGAGAGCGTCAGAGCCGGAGAAAACTGAATACCTAAACACGCTTGGTGTTGCCTCATCATCCCCTCTTTACTTCGATATGAAGGCGCTGTAAAAAGATGTTACGGTACTTGAAATATGATCATTTTAGCATATACAGGACTGCCTGACTAATAAGTGTTATCTAACACCAATATACTTAATGTAGGGAGTTCACCATGATGATAGGCTTTATGGAGAAAGAGCCATCAAACAGTAGAGCTTGTGCTGTCAAGACTGAACGGTCAGTTGGAAAAAAAGGATGATCAAAATAGTGATCTCGATGCTTATTAAGAGGGAACTGCTCAATTATTCACTTCATGATAATCCTGGATGCTATAAAAGATGCTTTCATTGTTCACATTGTTCAAAACAAGAGTTAACTCACCAAAATCGGCCTAAAATGAGTAAATCACTCCATTAATTACAGTTTCTGCTCATTGTCATTTAAACTATTCTGATGTCAAACAAAAACTCGCACAAAAAAAAGTTTAGGAGTTCTTGTACTCGTACTCGTCTTCCGCTTATCCGGGACCGGTTCGCGGGGGCAGCTGACTCAGCAGAGACATCCAGACGTCCCTCTCCCCAGACACCTCCTCCAGCTCCTCCGGGTGGAGCCCAAGGTGTTCCCAGGCCAGCCGAGAGAAAGTTTAGGAGTTGCTGAGAAAATTATACTGCATGAAAGGTTTGAAGATAAAAGCACGTGTTTTATCTGCAAGTACAGCCAAACCCTCACCACAAGGTGCCATTTAACTGGACCTGCATATCAAATAGCAAAGTGCTGCTTGGTTGAAATATTTGTTTGGATATTATATTTCAAGTGCCCAAGCTTTAACACCATACATGCCAATTAGTATATTTGGCCAGATGGATGGCCTCACACTGCCTTTGAAGCTCACACCAGCTGTATATTTTTAGTGGTTAAGATGCTAAAATAACAGCAATATTTTTGCAATTAGATCTTTTTCTGATATTGTGCATTTCTAAAATATAGAACTCAAATGTCTTTTTTTTTTTTTAATCAGCAGCCCACACAAACCAGGGGGGATTTTAGGATTGCTCCAGTCCCCCACTTATTTTAAACTCTAAAGAACTGAAAAATAAAGAAAAGTAGACTAGTCTTCAAAAACTTATTTTAGAGATGGTATAAATGTGACAGGCCCAAAAGACAAATGAAAACAGTGGTGTCTGAAAATTGTCAAGTCGAAAATTGTCACGGGCCAAAATATTTTTTTCTTTGAAAACTAAAAGATTTCTAATAATAATTCATGTTTTGCATGTTTGCTGTGTTAAGTCTCTAATAAGCAAATATTTGGAGGGTCGACTGTCTTCTGTCTTGCCCTGTTTTTTTTTTTTTCTTTGTCTATTCTCAGGAACAAAATACAGGACTTGAATTACTTTTTGAGAAATGCATTATACATTCTGCAAAAATTAATAAAAGTAATTTAAAACATTTGGGTGCACCCAAATCTGCTTGTGAGAAGAAGTTGCTGGATATACAGGTCCTTCTCAAAATATTAGCATATTGTGATAAAGTTCATTATTTTCCATAATGTCATGATGAAAATTTAACATTCATATATTTTAGATTCATTGCACACTAACTGAAATATTTCAGGTCTTTTATTGTCTTAATACGGATGATTTTGGCATACAGCTCATGAAAACCCAAAATTCCTATCTCACAAAATTAGCATATCATTAAAAGGGTCTCTAAACGAGCTATGAACCTAATCATCTGAATCAACGAGTTAACTCTAAACACCTGCAAAAGATTCCTGAGGCCTTTAAAACTCCCAGCCTGGTTCATCACTCAAAACCCCAATCATGGGTAAGACTGCCGACCTGACTGCTGTCCAGAAGGCCACTATTGACACCCTCAAGCAAGAGGGTAAGACACAGAAAGAAATTTCTGAACGAATAGGCTGTTCCCAGAGTGCTGTATCAAGGCACCTCAGTGGGAAGTCTGTGGGAAGGAAAAAGTGTGGCAGAAAACGCTGCACAACGAGAAGAGGTGACCGGACCCTGAGGAAGATTGTGGAGAAGGGCCGATTCCAGACCTTGGGGGACCTGCGGAAGCAGTGGACTGAGTCTGGAGTAGAAACATCCAGAGCCACCGTGCACAGGCGTGTGCAGGAAATGGGCTACAGGTGCCGCATTCCCCAGGTCAAGCCACTTTTGAACCAGAAACAGCGGCAGAAGCGCCTGACCTGGGCTACAGAGAAGCAGCACTGGACTGTTGCTCAGTGGTCCAAAGTACTTTTTTCGGATGAAAGCAAATTCTGCATGTCATTCGGAAATCAAGGTGCCAGAGTCTGGAGGAAGACTGGGGAGAAGGAAATGCCAGAAGTCCAGTGTCAAGTACCCACAGTCAGTGATGGTCTGGGTTGCCGTGTCAGCTGCTGGTGTTGATCCACTGTGTTTTATCAAGGGCAGGGTCAATGCAGCTAGCTATCAGGAGATTTTGGAGCACTTCATGCTTCCATCTGCTGAAAAGCTTTATGGAGATGAAGATTTCATTTTTCAGCACGACCTGGCACCTGCTCACAGTGCCAAAACCACTGGTAAATGGTTTACTGACCATGGTATCACTTTGCTCAATTGGCCTGCCAACTCTCCTGACCTGAACCCCATAGAGAATCTGTGGGATATTGTGAAGAGAACATTGAGAGACTCAAGACCCAACACTCTGGATGAGCTAAAGGCCGCTATCGAAGCATCCTGGGCCTCCATAAGACCTCAGCAGTGCCACAGGCTGATTGCCTCCATGCCACGCCGCATTCAGAATCAGAATCAGAATCAGAAAAGCTTTATTGCCAAGTACGTTTTTGGACATACAAGGAATTTGTTTTGGCGTAGTCAGTGCAATACAATACAAATTAAAAAGTATAAACATATCTACAATATAATATAAATATTATATTGTAGTATATATGTAATATAATATAAATATATGTGCACAGTTGAAGCAGTCATTTCTGCAAAAGGATTCCCGACCAAGTATTGAGTGCATAACTGTACATGATTATTTGAAGGTTGACGTTTTTTGTATTAAAAACACTTTTCTTTTATTGGTCGGATGAAATATGCTAATTTTGTGAGATAGGAATTTTGGGTTTTCATGAGCTGTATGCCAAAATCATCCGTATTAAGACAATAAAAGACCTGAAATATTTCAGTTAGTGTGCAATGAATCTAAAATATATGAATGTTAAATTTTCATCATGACATTATGGAAAATAATGAACTTTATCACAATATGCTAATATTTTGAGAAGGACCTGTACATTGCTGTGAAGAAGTGTTTGTCCCCTTACACATTTCTTCTGTTTGTGCTTGTTTTGTCACACTTAAATGTTAGAGATCATCAAACTATTTTATTATTGGACAAAGATAACCTGAGTAAATACAAAAAGCAGTTTTCAAATTCCCCCCTTGTTAAATCATGAATAAACTGTAATTAAACTGGCCTGATTATTACCTGACCTGCAGATATAATAAATAAAACCAGTAGAAAAACAAAGTCAGTGAAATCCAGTCTGGAAATGGTTACAAAGCCTTTTTAAAGACTTTGGGATGTCAGCGAGCCAAAGTGTGAGAGTCAT
The DNA here is from genome assembly GCF_021462225.1 of Girardinichthys multiradiatus. Classification (NCBI taxonomy): domain Eukaryota; kingdom Metazoa; phylum Chordata; class Actinopteri; order Cyprinodontiformes; family Goodeidae; genus Girardinichthys; species Girardinichthys multiradiatus. The sequence continues at coordinate 14,824,683 of NC_061814.1, forward strand.
TATTCACAACTAGAGAAAACATGCAGCAGTGGTAAATCTTCCCAAGAGGCCTGTCAACCAAAATTACTCAAAAGTACATCAAAGATTAAACCAGGAGGTCACAAAACAACCAAGAACATCTAAAGCTGTGCAGGCCTCACTTGCCTCAGTTAAGGTCTGAATTAACGATTCAACAATAAGAGACTAGGTAAAAATGGCCTCCATGGGAAAGCTCCAAGGCCAAAAGCATTGCTGACCCCAAAAAAAAGGCTAGTCTCACATCTGCCAAAAAACATCTTGAAGATCTCCAAAATTTTAGGAAAATATTCTGTGGACTGACAAGACAAAGGTGGAACCTATATGGAAAGTGTTTGTCATGTTATATTTGACTTAAAACTAACAGAGCATTCCAGAAACAGGTGGTGGTAGTGTCAGGGTTCAGGGCTGCTGTACTTCCCTAAGTCCCGGACGACACTCCTGCAGGACAATGGTCAGTCATCAGTACAGGACTTTGGGCCCAATCACACTTTGGCTCTGCAGTAGGACAATAATCCAAAGTACAGCAGCAAGGCAACCTCCAAATGACGCAACCCCCCCTCCCAAAAAAAAAGATGTTTTGGAGTGTCTACACTTAAATCCCATTCAGATACTGTAGTGTGACCATGAACACGCTGTTCAAAGCCCTCCATGATGGCTGAATTAAATCACTTCTGCACAGGAGAGTGGGACAAAATCTCAGAGGTGATGTTAAATACTCACTACCAGTTATCACAAGCTCTTGATGCGACTGCTGTTGCTGGTGAGGGTGGCACAACTACGCTAGTTATTAGCTTTTAAGGGGGAATTAACTTTTCCACGGAGGGCCAGGTTAGTTTCAGATAGCTTTTCTTTTCTCTTAGCGAATAAAATCATCATCATTGGAAAACCGCTTTTTGCATTTACTCAAGTTTACTTTATCCAATATTCAAATTTGTTTAATGGTCTGAAACATTTAAGTGTGGCAAAAACTAAAGAAATCTGTAAGTGGGCAAACACTTTTCACAGCACTGCATGAGGTCTTACTTACTATGAAGTAAAAAAACAAAAACAAAGTGTGGTTATTGAAAGGTAAATACTTTGAGTTGTACACTCTGACATTTACACTTTAAGAGGATGTGAATTTGTAAGACAGAAAAAAAAGTTAGACTTTGATCTGAGTTAATCAGTGTCAAAAAAGATCTTTTAGAGATTGTCATTGACCTGCACTGTATTATTACCCATCTTATATAATGTACACGGAGTGGTTATGCGATTGTGGCCCATAGTTTTAAGTGATGCTTTGTGTTTCTTGCAATTTAATCAACAGTTAGGACGTTAGGAATTATTACATTACAACTTCTGTACAAACTAACTGCAATTAGCCTCCTCAACACCCAGAAAGAGACTCATTATATTTCTACAGCTACAAATAAAGGTTTGTTTAACTTTTTGATTATATGTTGTTCTGAATTGAGATTACTGGAAGAACAAAACTTTTACTCGGAAGGTATATGGCCATGTTCCTTTCAGGTCCTTGATGATGGTTTTTGTTCACAAAAGGCAAAAGAAAAGGAGCCTATAAAAAAACCCTTTTTCTAGTGCCAGCCTAAAACACCTTAAAACTGGACTAAAATTAATTAACCATGTCAGATCCTAGAATCGCCCATGACTTACATGTAACACTTTGTGTCATCGTACTGTCAATGAAGCAGGATGTAAAGCAGCAAAAAAACGACAACTTGCCTTCTCACGACTATTTTCCAGCAGTGGCTTCGCCCGGTCTCAGGATTCACCTTACCTCCCAACCAAAATGAATGAACAAATCATGTGCCATTTCTGTGGGTCGCTTCTCTTAAATGTAATCAGAACCAATCCAAAAACCCAACCACTTAACCAACTAAACCTACGCTCCTATATAAATATTTACAGGAAATATTTATCAGGATCAAATGTCCATCCTCTTGTGTAAATGTTATAACTCAATCAATCACCCCAGAGGAGCTCTTTTTAGTTTTTTTTAGCTGAGCGCTGAACCTGAAACCCAGCAGGCATGGAAAGCATAATGGAATGGCAAAGAATGAGCCACTTAGCTGCCCAGGGAGACGAGGTGTCAGTGACTCATGTAGAGCACATCATTTAACACCTACACGCTCATCCAGCCCTCTTCAGACAATATGGGCTGGATTTTTGAAACTGCATTAAAACGTCTTTAAAAGCACTTTAGCACAAGGAACCGTCTGGGTATTGCGTCACGGGTATCATCTCGCATCTCTAGAAAGATAATTGCAAGTGATGCCATTAGGCAGAATTAAACAGTTTCCAGTGCGCTCAGCTTAAAATGGAAACTTGTATTTGCAATTTAAATGGCAGGATCTTAAGCGGATAAATTAGAGCTACTTTAATAAGTCTAATAGGCTTTATGACATGCAAAAAGCAGATGTGTGAATATCCTACTGTATATGTCAAACACATTAGAGGGAAAAAATGGCAAGTAATAAACAACACAATGAACATTTTCACAGACTGTTGTGTTCTTTGACAACTGAACAGCTGTAGACTTGCTTTAATGTAGAAATGTGCGTCTAACAAGCAGACCATAAACTCCCAGCAGGCTGCACCCGGCCGAGTGTGCATCATTAAAAGAACGGGAAATAATAATGTGTGTTGTCCAAATTGCAAGTGAGGAAAAATACAAAATCCTCCAATTACATGTGCACATATTAAGCAAAGCAGCATCTCTTCATGGTGCGGGAGCAGAAAGGCAACAGAAGAAAAATTCACCGCCACCAACAAGCAGCTTCATAAACATAAGAAAGCAAGCCTGCGTGCAAAAACAGCATCCGGCTCCATTGTTAACAGGCAGCATGAGAATGGCACACTTTTTCAAAAGGTTGTTCTGCTGCCAAGTTCTTTGTCCCACAGGAAAAGGCTCTTTAGAGTGTGCAGTGAGTAATAAATACAGGGCAAAATTGTTGGCAATCATAAAGCAATAAAAGCAGACAGAGACATTTTGATTTAGAGAACATTTCACATCTTTAGTGAGCATTAACATGTGAATTAGTCAGTCCAGCGCTGGTGAAGAGCCTCTTACCTGATGAGCCATCGATACAGCCCCTCATCAAAGTGCCTGAGAGGGAAACAAATGGATATTTCAGTCACAGATTAACATAATAATAAATAGGCATAGAGTAAGAAACACCTGAACACAGGGCTTCCCATGAGGTGAACCCTGGGCCATTGGACGAGCGTTTGAGGGACGCCTCTTTGTCATAACAAGGATTAGATCTGGCAGCGTCTATAAACTCAAACTGGTTCTTCGCTAGTGTCGGCCAACAGCTTTATGCATTCCATCAATTTCGTCGCCATTGACCAGCTCAGCATATAAGAGCCGGATTGGAGTGCACCAGCGTCAGCACATCGCTTCTGTCTGCTGCGGAGAAGGCATTTTATCATGCAAAGCCTTCTGTCTCCACTTTATGAGCTCAGAGTTAAGGAATCATTACTCATAGTTAATTACACTCAGAAGCAACAATGTGTGTGCATCTGTAGGCTCAGCAAACCTACTAGGCTTACTGTACCTATTGCAATAAGCAAGTAACCATCAGTTAAAACATTCTGAAGGTCTCTAGTGTATAAAACAGTTTAAATGTTGCTGTACTTTAAGAGAAGCACGGTTGCTTTTTAGGGGATAAGAATTTAACAGCACAATCGTGTAGAATGAGCTTGGTTAGCATATCCATGTGTTGACAGTCTAATTCTTGCAAACACACTCAGACTTACATTCGCACCCTCAAGATCCCACCATACCCTTGCTGAATCTTTACTTACAGGTCCTTCTCAAAATATTAGCATATTGTGATAAAGTTCATTATTTTCCATAATGTCATGATGAAAATTTAACATTCATATATTTTAGATTCATTGCACACTAACTGAAATATTTCAGGTCTTTTATTGTCTTAATACAGATGATTTTGGCATACAGCTCATGAAAACCCCAAATTCCTATCTCACAAAATTAGCATATTTCATCCGACCAATAAAAGAAAAGTGTTTTTAATACAAAAAACGTCAACCTTCAAATAATCATGTACAGTTATGCACTCAATACTTGGTCGGGAATCCTTTTGCAGAAATGACTGCTTCAACTGTGCACATATATTTATATTATATTACATATATACTACAATATAATATTTATATTATATTGTAGATATGTTTATACTTTTTAATTTGTATTGTATTGCACTGACTACGCCAAAACAAATTCCTTGTATGTCCAAAAACGTACTTGGCAATAAAGCTTTTCTGATTCTGATTCTGAATGCGGCGTGGCATGGAGGCAATCAGCCTGTGGCACTGCTGAGGTCTTATGGAGGCCCAGGATGCTTCGATAGCGGCCTTTAGCTCATCCAGAGTGTTGGGTCTTGAGTCTCTCAACGTTCTCTTCACAATATCCCACAGATTCTCTATGGGGTTCAGGTCAGGAGAGTTGGCAGGCCAATTGAGCACAGTGATACCATGGTCAGTAAACCATTTACCAGTGGTTTTGGCACTGTGAGCAGGTGCCAGGTCGTGCTGAAAAATGAAATCTTCATCTCCATAAAGTGTTTCAGCAGATGGAAGCATGAAGTGCTCCAAAATCTCCTGATAGCTAGCTGCATTGACCCTGCCCTTGATAAAACACAGTGGACCAACACCAGCAGCTGACACGGCACCCCAGACCATCACTGACTGTGGATACTTGAAACTGGACTTCTGGCATTTTGGCATTTCCTTCTCCCCAGTCTTCCTCCAGACTCTGGCACCTTGATTTCCGAATGACATGCAGAATTTGCTTTCATCCGAAAAAAGTACTTTGGACCCCTGAGCAACAGTCCAGTGCTGCTTCTCTGTAGCCCAGGTCAGGCGCTTCTGCCGCTGTTTCTGGTTCAAAAGTGGCTTGACCTGGGGAATGCGGCACCTGTAGCCCATTTCCTGCACACGCCTGTGCACGGTGGCTCTGGATGTTTCTACTCCAGACTCAGTCCACTGCTTCCGCAGGTCCCCCAAGGTCTGGAATCAGCCCTTCTCCACAATCTTCCTCAGGGTCCGGTCACCTCTTCTTGTTGTGCAGCGTTTTCTGCCACACTTTTTCCTTCCCACAGACTTCCCACTGAGGTGCCTTCATACAGCACTCTGGGAACAGCCTATTTGTTCAGAAATGTCTTTCTGTGTCTTACCCTCTTGCTTGAGGATGTCAATAGTGGCCTTCTGGACAGCAGTCAGGTCGGCAGTCTTACCCATGATTGGGGTTTTGAGTGATGAACCAGGCTGGGAGTTTTAAAGGCCTCAGGAATCTTTTGCAGGTGTTTAGAGTTAACTCGTTGATTCAGATGATTAGGTTCATAGCTCGTTTAGAGACCCTTTTAATGATATGCTAATTTTGTGAGATAGAAATTTTGGGTTTTCATGAGCTGTATGCCACAATCATCCGTATTAAGACAATAAAAGACCTGAAATGTTTCAGTTAGTGTGCAATGAATCTAAAATATATGAATGTTAAATTTTCATCATGACATTATGGAAAATAATGAACTTTATCACAATATGCTAATATTTTGAGAAGGACCTGTATGTGTGTGTTGCTCACCCCTGCTGAGGTTTTTTTTGTACTATTTCAGACTCTATTCTTAGCAGAATATGATTTTTTTCCCTCCTATCTTACTTTACCTAAATGTGTGATTTCATTACTTTTCATAGATTTTACCAGCGAAAACCAAACATTATTAGTAACTTGGACTTTAGCTGCTCTTACACCAATGATCCAGCTTTCTTAATTAGATTACTTAGTTCAACTTCAGCACCAGTAAAAGCAATATATTATTAGCACCTGAAAATGTGGATTAAAGCTGTTTTGTACCAGTGACTCAGCTTCACTAGTTAGAATTCAGTGGAAGGATGAGACTTCTCAGCACAAGATGCTTTCCCCTACATAGAGGACTTAATGATATAATTACCTCTTTAGAAAGATTGGTTTAGAACCAGCTCTTACCAGTAAAACCCAAAGGATTATTAATGTTATCTGTATCATTGTAATGTTGGCCAGAGATTTTTTGATTTCTCAGAAGGATTCATAGATTTTTAGATTTCTTAGCATTTGATTTGTTTTTCTGTGTTCTTTGTGATTGCATTGTGATTGTATGTACAGCGCTTTGAGTGTCTCGTTACTGAAAGGCGCTATATAAATAAACTTACCTTACCTTAGATAAAAGGCAGACAAAAACCTGAACTGAACAAAATTGAAATCAAGTCAACAGGCATGAACCAATATGAAGGACTCTTTCCTCAGTTAAATAGTAAACATAAATGGTGCCATGTAAAAAAAAAAACGAAACATTTCATGTACCCGAGTTTTAGGTTTTTCTTGTAGATGTAGTTGTCTTTGGTCTTCACATATATGCAGAATAATAAATTTGTGTCTCACGTGCAGAAAGTACCACTTGTGGTCACTATTAACTTGAGCAATTGTGACCCCTTCAGCATAAATCAGGCATGATCTTTTCAGACAATCTCTCTTCTGTGGTAAGAACACTGTTAAACAAGCTTGATAAACTGTTGCTACATTTGTTTTTATTAGGCGTTATGTTTGTGGTAAATGGGAAGGTATTGTTGGTTAACATATAGTTGATGTCAGAAGTTTACATACACTCAGCTTTTAATGACCCAGTTCAACTGAGTTTTTTAATTTTCTCTCACAAGGACTGAATTACACAAACTGACTCAAATTTATACACACACCACACCACCGCTAATCTTTGGCTAAATGTCCCCAAGCAAGCATGAACAAGCTTCTGGCATAACTCTGGCTGGATATTTGACCGCTCTTTGTGGCAGAATTGGTAGAGATAGCTGGTTTTTAACCAGAGTCCACACATTTTTACTCGGATTCATGTTCCAAAACCTTGATCTTAGCCTTTTTGATCCATTCTAAATCTAGTATTGGAGATGTTGATCATTGTCCTGGTGGAACATCAAATTGTGTCCAAGTTTGAACCATCTAGTTTTGTTGATTTGAGGTAAAGCTGAAATATTTGGAGGTAGACCTGCTTCCTCTCGTCTCGCCCACTGTGTGCAATCCACCCAGAAGCCACTGGTAAATCCAGCCACAGAGCACGATGCTTAGCAGCTAGTATAGATTTCCTAAGTTTCAAAACCTGGCAGCACCAACATGGCACCTTCAAAACATTATTCTTGTTATTGTGTCCAAACAGCTGAGCCTTTGTCTCATCTAAACAATATAACTTTTCTCCAGACAGCATCCAGCTCCAAGTGGAAAGCTGCAAATTTCAGTTGGGGTAGAGCTGAGGGATACGGACAAAAGGATTATTACAACATATTATTTGATATAGGTTTCAAAAATTCTCACAATACGGTTTCAAATTAAAAGTCTGGTCTCAAAAATTGTATCTGTTTCAGAACAAATTAAAATGTGTTCTGAAACTAATTTATTTCCCTAAACTGTGACAAAATCAACAATGAATTCCTTTAAGAAGACTTTATGGCACTTTCTGAACTAGCAACATATTGATGTACAAATCCCATTCGAGGTACTGTTTAAAAGTGAAAATATATTCAAGTAAAACCACCAAATAATGCAAATCAAGTTCACACTACTGTTTGCAACCTCTTTTCCATCTTGTAATAATGCTTAAATAATTGTTGATCCCAAAGCACTGACCTCTAGTGTACTGAAGGGAGGAAGGGAGGAAGGAAGGAAGGATGGATGGATTTGACCCTGTGTTAATTTCTTGCATTTAAAATTCATTGAAGCTGTTTGTTGCACAGATATTCCATACTGAATATCCTGAAGTCATTTCTAAGTCTCCAAAAAGCCCAGAACATCATAGACACTTCTCACCCAGGTCATGTTCTGGTTGAGCTGTTAACACTAAGTAGCCGCTTGGCAAGAACAAGAAGATTCAACAACAGTTTCTATACAACAACAATAGTTAAACTCAATACAACCAGAATGTAAAGGAGATGCAAATATGGGAATAGTGCAATCAGTTGAATGTGTGTACATTTGTTGTTATTTTATCTTTCTAACAAATGCTTCTTTTGTTCTATTTTACATAAAGTATTTATAGCTCATGCACTGACCTGATAATCTTTTCTCATTTTCATTGTACTAACAGTGAAGGATATTCTGATTCAATTTATAAAATGAGTATAAACATCTGACCAGCACTGTATCATATTTCATTTGTGTAAAAGTAAATTCTAAGCTACTCTGAGGACAAAAAAGGCACAATTTTATTTTATTTTTTTAACAACCTTCCTTGTAATTTCAATTTTCTTCCTTTTTCAAAAGACACGGTTTACTTTGTAGTTCAACAAATGATGGTGCAATTTTGCTCGTACTTGTAGTCTTCCGCTTTATCCGGGACCGGGTCGCGCGCGCAGCGGACTCAGCAGAGACGCCCAGACGTCCCTCTCCACAGACACCTCCTCCAGCTCCTCCGGGGGGAGCCCAAGGCGTTCCCAGGCCAGCCGAGAGACATAGTCCCTCCAGCGTGTCCTGGGCCGTCCCCTGGGCCTCCTTCCGGTGGGACATGCTCCTCACCCTATCTCTAAGGGAGTGCCCGGCCACCCTATGGAGGAACCTCATTTCAGCCGTTTGTATCCGGGATCTCGTTCTTTCGGTCATGACCCAAAGTTCATGGCCATAGGTGAGGGTAGGAACGTAGACCGACCGGTAAATCGAGAGCTCAGCTCTCTCTTTACCACAACGGACCGGCACAGTGCCCCCATTACTGCGGCAGCCACACCGATCCGTCTGTCGATCTCCCGCTCCATTCTTCCCTCACTCGTGAACAAGACCCCGAGATACTTAAACTCCTCCACTTGAGGCAAGAACTTCCCTCCAACCTGAAGTGGACAAGCCACCCTTTTCCGGTCGAGAACCATGGCCTCGGTCTTGGAGGAGCTGATCTTCATCCCAGCCGCTTCACACTCGGCTGCAAACCGCCCCAGTGCATGCTGTAGGTCTTGGCTAGAAGGGACCAGCAGGACCACATCATCTGCAAAAAGAAGAGACGAAATCCTCTGGTCCCCAAACCAGACCCCCTCCGGCCCTTGGCTGCGTCTAGAAATCCTGTCCATAAAAGTTATGAACAGGACCGGTGACAAAGGGCAGCCCTGCAGGAGTCCAACATGCACCGGGAACAGGTCCGACTTAGTGCTGGCAATGCGAACCACACTCCTGCTCCGCTTGTACAGAGATCGGATGGCCCCTAGTAAAGGGCCACCCGATTCCATACTCCTGGAGCACCCCCCACAGGGCATCCCGAGGGACAGAGTCGAATGCTTTCTCCAGGTCCACAAAACACATGTGGACCGGTTGGGAAAACTCCCATGAACCCTCGAGTACCTTGTAGAGGGTATAGAGCTGGTCCAGTGTTCCACAGCCGGGACGAAAACAACACTGCTCCTCCTGAAGCCGAGGTTCGACTATCGGCCGGACTCTCTTCTCCAATACCCTGGCGTAGGCCTTACCAGGGAAGCTGAGGAGTGTGATCCCCATGTAGTTGGAACACACCCTCCGGTCACCCTTCTTATGTAGGGGGACCACCACCCCAGTCTGCCAGTCCAGAGGCACTGTAACCGTCTGCCACGCAATCTTGAAGAGGCGTGTCAACCATGACAGCCCCACAACATCCAAAGACTTGAGGTACTCAGGGCGGATCTCATCCAACTCCGAAGCCCTGCCACCGTGAAGCTTTTTAACCACCTCGGTGACTTCAGCCTGGGTGATGAAAGAGTCCAACTCTGAGTCCCCAGCCTCTGTTTCCACCAGGGAATGTGTGATGGCAAGATTGAGGAGATCCTCGAAGTACTCCTTCCACCGGCGGATAATGTCCACAGTCGAGGTCAGCAGCTCTCCACCCACACTGTAAACAGTGTTGGCGAGGCACTGCTTCCCCCTCCTGAGGCGCCAGACGGTTTGCCAGAATCGCTCCGGGGCCAACCGGTAGTCCTTCTCCATGGCCTCACCGAACTCCTCCCAGGCCCGGGTTTTTGCCTCTGCCACCGCCCGGGCCGCGGCACACTTGATCCCACGGTACCTGTCAGCTGCCTCAGGAGTCCAACAAGCCACAGCCGATAGGACTCCTTCTTCATCTTGACAGCCTCCCTTACTGCCGGTGTCCACCACCGGGTTCGGGGATTGCCGCCGCGACAGGCACCGCAGACCTTACGGCCGCAGCTACGGGCGGCAGCATTGACAATAGATGCGGAGAACATGGTCCACCCGGACTCTATGTCTCCAACATCCCTCGGAATCTGGTCAAAGCTCTCCCGGAGGTGAGAGTTGAATACATCCCTGGACAAGGGGTCCGCCAGACGTTCCCAGCAGACCCTCTCTATGCGCTTGGGCCTGCCAAGTCTGTTCGGCTTTCTCCTCCCCCAGCGGATCCAACTCACCACCAGGTGGTGATCAGTGGACAGCTCAGCCCCTCTCTTCACCCGAGTGTCCAAAACATGCGGCCGAAGGTCTGACGATACGACAACAAAGTCAATCATTGACCTCCTGCCTAGGTTGTCCTGGTGCCAAGTGCACTGATGGACACCCTTATGTTTGAACATGGTGTTCATTATGGACAATCCGTGACTAGCACAGAAGTCCAACAACAAAACACCACTCGGATTCAGATCGGGAAGGCCATTCCTCCCAATCACGCCTCTCCAGGTGTCACTGTCATTTCCCGTGTGGGCGTTGAAGTCCCCCAGCAGAATAACGGAGTCCCCGGGAGGGGCACTATCCAGCAACCCCGACAAGGATGCCAAGAAGGCGGGGTACTCCGCACTACCACTCGGCCCGTAGGCCGAAATGACAGTCAGAGACCTGTCCCCAACCCGAAGGCGCAGGGATGCGACCCTCTCATCCACTGAGGTAAACCCCAACACGAGACGGCTGAGCTTGGGGGCGACAAGCAAACCCACACCAGCCCGCCGCCTCTCCCCGTGGGCCACTCCAGAGTAGAAGAGAGTCCAGCCCCTCTCGAGGAGATGGGTTCCAGAGTCCACGCTATGCGTGGAGGCGAGCCCGACTATTTCTAGTCGATATCTCTCGACCTCCCGAACAAGCTCAGGCTCCTTCCCCCCCAGCGAGGTGACATTCCACGTCCCTAGAGCCAGCCTGAGCATCTGGGGATCGGGCCGCCGAGGTCTAAACCTTCGTCCGCCGCTCAATCCTCTTTGCACCGGTCCCTCACGGTTCCCCCTGCAGGTAGTGGGCCCACTGGGGGATGGTCTCACGTCTCTCGTTCGGGCTTGGCCTAGCCGGGTCCCGCAAGGAGCAACCCAGCTACTAGGCGCTCTCCGACGAGTCCCGACCAGGTGACGTCACATGCCTCGATTTTGTAGTCGTCATGAGGGGTTCTTGTACCGCGCTTTGTCTGACCCGTCACCTACAGCCTGTTTGCCATGAGAGACCCTACCAGGGGCATTTAAGCCCCGGACAACATAGCCTCTAGGATCACTCAAACCACTCCACCATGTTAAGGTGGCGGTTCAAGGAGGGGCAATTTTGCTTTTAATAAGAAAAAAACAAGGATGAAATTTAAAGATTTGTGAAAGGCTCTCAGTAAGCAAACATAACAGTATGAAGCAGACGGAAAGATACAATGCTGTTGATGTGAAGGTGACCTGTTGTGCTCTTGCACGTAGTGACTCACCATGAGACTATTTTTTCAGGCCAGTCTGGACCTGCCTCAGAAGGCATTTTACATCAGAGGTACCTTTTTTCACCTTAAGGGTCCCAGGTTTTCCAGTCTCTAAAATGTAGGCTATCTTACTCAATTCTCAACAGGGGGTCTCACCTCCACATCCCTGTGAAACTGTACATGATGCTGACGCAACGAGGAAGCTTTGGGGGAACCAGTCCATCTAAAGTAGCAAGCATGGATGGAAATCCAAACAGTACCAGATACTTCACGTAGAAGAACTGGACAAGAGCCAGGGCCAGACCACCTGAGACAAAACAGAGAGATGGTGCTGAAATCATTTAAGTCCCTAGATAAACAACAAAGGATAGTCACCCATCAAAATATGCAATCATACTGACAACAGAGAAGGCGTAAATAGCTGTACTTTAACTCGTTAGAACTTGGTTAAACACGACTTACTGCTATGCATAAAAGTTGCTAAATTATTGATTATGAATTACTTTATCTAATATTTATCATCACTTTCCTGGTTGTGACAACTAAAAGGGCCAAAGCATGTCTGAATGAATGGGCTGATAACAGACTGTCAACGCAAAGCAGCCCACATCAAAATAATAAGATTATTATTGATAGATCATTAGCAAATGTGTAATAGCAACATCATCCAGAAGCTGCTAAATCTTCTGGAGGTAATCTCAATATATTATGTAACATATGTCTTCAGTGGGAGAAAAGTGTTGAATGTAACACCTTGTTTTAGCTGGTTTTAAACAACAAACTCACAGAGTGTAAAGACTTACCCAAGGCCCAGGGAGGAAGTATTTCCATGTAAGTCTCATTAGACTGAATGGAGTGCATGTACATGACATGGATCATGTATTCTGCCAGGCACCACCACAGTAAGACCCGTCCTGATCTGGCCAGTGCGTAGCTAAGAACAGATTCCTCCCTGTTGTTCCCTTCAGCCGACCTCCGCATCTGCCAGTGGAGCGAGAGCAACCAGATACTGAAAGAGTGCAGGTTCAACATATGAAACACATGTTGGGTCTTGAAATAAATGAATGTAAGGGTTCACGAATACAGTGTCTTGAATGTTTTCATATTTTGGCACGTCCTAACCACACACTTCAAGTGTTTTCTGCCTTACCACCACCAACAACAAGATTGTTGTGGATTTTTGAAGATCCGGGCCATGACGTCTATCACCATCCACACAACATGCTGCACTTCTACAACTACCTAGGAGTCAGTATGGATGACAACCTGGACTGCTCCCTGTACATAAAAACTCTACAAGAAGAGGCAGAGCCTTCTGCACCTTCTGCAGAGGTTGAGGTCCTGTGAAGCGTGAGCAATGAGATGCAGCACACATTTGATCACCCTGTGGTGGCCAGTGGCCTCGTTTATGGCCACTGTGTGTTGTGGCTGCGGTATCCCACAAGGGGCTGGACGCTTTGGAACAAAAAGGGACAACCTCACTAAAAACTGTGGAGGGGCACATTGAGTAAAGCTACAATGAATCCTCCGGCACCTGGACTCCACAGGAACCTACGCCAGGATCCTGTTTGTGGATTTTAGCTCTGCCTTCAACACCATCGTCCCAGTTCTGCTACAGGAGAAGCTCTCCCAGCTGAGTGTGCCCGACTCCACCTGCAGGTGGATCACTGACTTCCTGTCTGACAGGAAGCAGCGCGTGAGGCTGGGGAAGCACGTCTCTTGACTCCCTGACCATCAGCACTGGTTCCCCCCAAGGCTGTGTTCTCTCTCCTCTGCTCTTCTCCCTGTACACCAACAGCTGCACCTCCAGTCACCAGTCTGTCAAGCTTCTGAAGTTTGCGGACGACACCACCCTGATCGGACTCATCTCTGATGGTGACGAGTCCGCATACAGATGGGAGGTGGACCATCTGTTGGACTGGTGCAGCCAGAACAACCTTGAGCTCAACGTTCTAAAGACAGTGGAGATGGTTGTGGACTTCAGGCAGAACCCAGCCCCACCTGCCCCCATCACCCTCTGTGACTCCACAATTGACACTGTGGAATCTTTCCGCTTCTTGGGAACCATCATCTCCCAGGATCTCAAGTGGGAGCCAAACATCAGCTCCCTCATCAAGAAAGCCCAGCAGAGGATGTTCTTCCTGCGGCAGCTGAAGAAATTCAACCTGCCAAAGACTATGATGGTGCACTTCTACACAGCCATCATTGAGTCCATCCTCACCTCCTCCATCACCATCTGGTACGCCGCTGCTACAGCCAAGGATAAGGGCAGGCTGCAGCGTGTCATTCAGTCTGCTGAGAAGGTGATTGGCTGCAGTCTACTGTCGCTCCAGGAACTGTACACCTCCAGGACCCTGAAGCGGGCAGGGAAGATTCTGGCTGATCCCTCCCACCCCGGTCACAGACTCTTTGAGACTCTCCCCTCTGGCAGGAGGCTGCGGTCCATCCGGACCAAAACCTCACGCCACAAGAACAGTTTCTTCCCATCTGCCACCAGCCTGGTTAACAAAGCCCGGAAACCACCCTGACATTCTCCCTTTCCCCCCCCCCCCCCCCCCCCCCCCTTTTTTTTTTGCTGACAGGACAACTGTAACTTGCAACTCTATGAGTTACATTAACGCTCAGCTTGGACTCCTGCTTTACTTGCACACTGATCACCTGCACTGTTGTATTGCTCTTGCATCTTATACTGCTCTACTTTTACTCTCACTCACTTAAAACTGTGCACATATATTTATATTATATTGTAGATATGTTTATACTGTTTAATTTGTATTGTATTGCACCGACTACGCCAAAACAAATTCCTTGTATGTCCAAAAACGTAATTGGCAATAAAGCTTTTCTGATTCTGATGAACAGTAGACCCCTCTCCACAGCCTCCTAGCTGGGCAGAGGAGCAGCAGCAAAGGCAGTGGGCTCCTCTAACAGTACAGAGCAATTTGGGAAATATTTTAGTCCTTCTGATATCTCAGCCTGTTTAGTTGCATTTTTATTGTTAATTATTGGATTTTATTGTATTGCTGTTCTTTTAAGAAGCTGATGCACATTTGCAATATATGTCATCTGTATTCATTCATTAATGTATACATGCATCTATACATCCCCGCAGCATGATACTGCCATTACCATGTTTCACAGCAGGGGTGGTGAGTTCAGGATGATGTGGACTGTTCATTTTATATAAAAAAACATTTTGCAAGTAGGATAAAAAGTTTATTTTTTGTGTCATCAGGCATTTGGTTGCACTGTTTTTTATTTATTTATGGGTGTCACGGTAAAGAGGGCTGAACACAAATCCTTTGCTTCTGCTTCAGTTATGCACAACCTGATCTATGTGTTGCTCAATCACATGCAACCCCAATAAAATGCGTTCATGTACGTGGTTGTAATGTGACAACAGGTGAAAAGCTCAAACGACATGCAGAAAATGATTATGCAGCACACTGTATCTCTGCTATAAAGTGTCTGTGACATCGAATTTTATGATAAATCCAATTACATTAATGGAAAGGAACCACTAATAGAATATATTAAAAAGTAAATTCATGCCACTGAAATAAACAGTTGTTGAGAAATAATAATATTATTAATAATAAAATAATTTCGGATTTTTAATTATTAACAATAACTGGCGATATCTTAATTCATGTATTTTTCTGACAAGGAATTGATCAAGTGAGTATTGATCCATTTATCAACAGCAACAACAACCTTTTCTTTGGCGATCTTTTCCCATCAGATATTGAACAGCGTGACTATAGACTCTGCTTCAACATTCTCCGTCTGGAAGATATCCTGACCTCTGACACAATTTCTCAGGTGAATTCAGAGGCTTTTTGTTCAAAGTAGTTTGCCGAGAAGTCCCCGATCACAACTGGCTAGGTGGGACCAGCCCATCTGTCCGTCCTCAGTTTTCCAGCTCTGATCCTCTTCACTTCAGGAAAGTAATGCAGACTAACGGCTGCTGACGTAGTATTGCTACCACCACCAGCAATGCACAATTTCACCATAGCACAATTTGGCTTCTATCTGAACTGTTTACGCTCACATAATGAATGACCGGAGACTATCCCATTCAAGTCATTTCTGGGCAACTTTGGACATGCAAAATGTAACATCGAAATATGTTTAGTTTCTATCACAATTGTCTTTTATCACTTCATATCATGTCAATTACTGCCCAATTCCTTCAATATGTAAATGTTTTGGTTTTTTTATTTATGCATTGTGGGAAAAGTGTCACAGGCACTTAAATGTATGTATCTATGCAAGATTTATTTTTAAATACTGTGTTTAAAGATTATAATCAAGGGTTCGCAACAAAGAGCTGAAAAATCGCTCAACTGAAACAAAATTTGTTTTTTGTTCATAAAACCAAAAAGACTCGGCCTCCATAGCAACAACATGGGAGGCAATTTTACCCTCACCTGCTCAGTGTAGGCTTTGAAAGTGATAATGGGTCCATTGTAGAAAAAAGGATGATAGAAGGTGTATGAAAACAGCCAAAAGAGCTGCACCACTCGACTGCGGTCTAAAGGGCTCCAGCAGTGCTCCAGGCTGAAGCTGATGAATCGCAGGCCACAGACGGCAACGCTGAAGAGTAGCAGGTAGTACTCCTCCTCTGTGCTGTACCAGCCTCTCTGAGTGATGAAACAGTCAGAACAATTATTTGGGTACATTCACAGGAAATTGTAATGACATATGATAGATTTATTGCCTATGCTTTTCAAAAAGGGGAAGCTCACAGGGTAGGACACATAATTACAAATCTATCCTGAACACTGGATCCTACTGTATTAGTATTTCTGCTAAACTTTATTTAGATCTGTATCGCTTTGCTAAACTTCCAACTGCAAACTGTTTTCTCTATAATTAAATTATAAATATTCTCACTGTAGCATGGCTTGCTTGTTCAGATATTGCAGTTGGATGCATTTCCAGCATAAAATCAATTTCAGCCTTTGAGTCTTTGTAATAAGACTCAGAGGGAGGAAGGACGCTCCAAGTAATCCACCTAAAATGTATTTAGCTGTTTAGATGTAGCAAAATGAAGAGAGAAAAGGCGCATTGTCTCAATATCTGCTTTGCATCTTCTGCCCTCTTGTGTTCTTTGTGAGTATTACATTCAGTGAGAATCAAAGGTGGATCTGCTGTAATAGGTAAAAAAAATTAATAAAATGATTTATTGTTGTATCTCCTGAATGGAAAAGTGAGGCAAGATTATTGTTTTACCACGTTTTTGACTCAATATATTCCGTAACTTAATATTTGGCTCAAATGTGTTTTTTTTAGTGTTTAACAATCCACAAAAGAGAAATCAGCCAAAATCAAGTTTTTAACTTTGCATTTAATCAAAATTTTACTTATGTATACTTATATATATAAATGCAAGCTAGACATGTCTCAAACATCAGGAAAAAGTTACAATGTAGGTAACAGAGCTCACCTGGATGTTCTGTAATGGCTGAATGTAAATGGTGGAGAGCAGCAGAAGGTTGGTGACCCATGCCAGAGAAGGCTTTCGCAGCTGGGCCACTGAGAAGGCAACAGACACGTGTAGAAGCAGCACACTCACACCTTTAAAGCCCAACACGCTGCTGGCTGCCAAGAAGTCGTATACTGTGAGGGTAAGCACCTTAAGCTGCTGGGACAAAAAATATACAGCAATGTACATGTATAAGAACGTGTATATATTTCCTTTAAATGCACTGTAGGATCACCTCACCTTGGGGTAAAAGAAGGTGGTCAGTCTTGATAATATGCCATGACCAACCAGAGTGCACAGTAAAGACTTTTTGGCCCACTCAGTCCAGAAACTCCATTCAAAGTCAGACGGGTCCTTAATAAAAAATAAATGATCCACTTTTTCAAAACTAGACCCAGCTGAGCCAGGTCTTACATTACTGAAATATTACAGGGACTCTTTTAATATTTAAATTATAACCTGATATTCTAAAAATTGAACATTTTAACAGTATTCATAGCCCTCTTAACCTTTTCACATTTTGCCTTTTTACAGTCACATACCTTAATGTATTTTATTTAGATATTTTATATGACAGACAAGGTAGCACATAGTTATAAAGTGGAATAAAAAGAGACCAATTGCCTTTACAGTTCAGCACATAAAGTCCAACTGTGTGCAGTTTAACCTCCGTATGAATGCAGCTGTTCTATGGAGGCCTCAGAGGTTTGTTGGAGAACATTAGTGAACAAACAGCAGCCATAAACCGACAGACCAGGCAGGGAGAGCACCAAGCAATGAATCAGCCAACAGGCCCATGGGAACTCTGGAGGATGGGCAGAGATCCATAGCTCAGGTAGGACAAATCTGTCAACAGAAGAACTACCAGACTTACAACCACATTTTTAATGGAAGAGTGGTGAGAAGAAAGCCACTGTTGAAGGAAAGCCATAAAAAGCCTTGTTTGGAGTTTGCCACAAGCCAACATGCATAAGGTACTCTGGTCAGGCAAGACCAGAACTGAATTTGTATGATACATGCAAAATGCTATGTGTGGAGGAACACTATCACTACACATCACTTGTAACACACCATCTTCACAGTAACACACAGTGATGGCAGGATCATGCTTTGGGGATGTATGTGAGAAACCTGGGACAGGGAAGTTAGTCAGAATTGACGGTAAGTTGGATGGAGCTAAATACCAGGCAATCCAAGAAAGGCTAAAGGCTACCAACGACTTGGCTCGGGGGAGGAGGTTCACCTTCCAGTAGGACAGGCGCTAAGCATACATCAAAAGCTACAGGGGAATGGTTTAGATTAAAGCAGATTTATGTTTCAGAATGGCCTAGTTAAAGTCCAGACCTTAATCCAATTCGTAATCTGTGGCATGTGTTGAAAATGATTGTTTAGACATTTCCATTCAATCTGCGCGAGATTGAGATGTTTAAACAGGAAGGACCTGTGAAATTTTTCGCTTTATATGTGCAGAGCTAAGACATGGAGACCTGCACCTGTACCTGCAGAGAAAGGTAGTTTTACAAAGTACAGCTGCAGGTAAGAACATATTTTCGAGCCATGTAGTTTAGATTTTTACTTGTAAAAACAAATATTTATTCGTCATTCCTTTTCCCCTCACTTTACAGTTATGTATGACTTTGTGTTTGTCTGTGAGATCAAATTAATTAAGGTTTGTGGTTGTGATGTGACAAAATAGGAAAAAAATATCAAGGGGAATTGTTTTCCAAGGTAGTTTAATTCAAGCACCATGTTTTGTTTTTTTTTGTCCCACAACATAATTTAAAGTAGTGGTGTACCCATACCCTTTTAAGCCCCTTTAAAATGCCATTTTCCAACTGGAACTCTCTCTGCAATCCCGCTTCATGCTCTAAGGTAGAAATGGGGACAGAACAGAGACGTTTTACTTTAGATTTTACCTTATTCTTATTTAATCAAAACCAATGTACTGACTGCTGTCTACTCTACCTTTGGAGAACTTGTGCAGCTGGTAAAAAGAGTAAAGATGAGAGCCCAGCGAGAGCACCCAGTAGACAAACACCTCAGGCCATGGCAGTGGCGATAGCTGGGGCTTGAAATCGGATGACATCAGGTAACGTCACTCTGCTAAAATGTCTCTAAAACAAAGGAAGTGAAATACACAGATTTAGTCTGATATACAAGGATTAACTTCACGTCACTAAAAGCTAACATGTGCTTCCTCTGCTTTCTTTTCCATAACATCCCACTACAATCTGCTGGACTTCTGCAGGAATTTGTGATTGTGTAGTTTATCCAAATGTTTATCCAAGTGCCAGTTGAATGTGGTTTACCTAGTAGGCTAAAGGATAGGCTTAATCTTCCCTATGGGCCAAGAAGGCCAATGAAGGGATTATTAGCTGATCTACAAAAATGTAATGAAATAAAAACAAAATAATCCTGACAGCAGTTGTTTCTATAACTTTCAGAAGGAGATAAACACAGCAGTCTTACCCAGACAAATAATAGCACAGTATATATATTGGCTCTTGAGGCGTTGTGGCTGTGATCGCTAGTCTTTAGGGTCAGATGCTGAAAAGTCTGGGAGGTACTGGGTTGGCCTACACTCTGCCCAAATGAGCACAGTGTTTTTGACATGAAGACATTCTTTTTAATGAGAAGGGTCTAAGTATTTTACAGCAACTGAATATATGCTAGAAAAGCCTTTGTTCTGTAGCATTAAGTTCTAGAAAATACAGGCAATCCAGTCATCCCGAACTGGTGGGTGAAAAACAGAAGTTAAAAATGCTGCACGGTCCCACACAAGATACTTTTCCACGTAGTCTGTTGGACTTAGATAATGTAATTAACTTAAGTACCTATTTTATGGTTCTGTTAAGCACAAAAATAACAACCTAATTTTTAACATAAAGATGTACAATGTTCGTAGACTGCTGGAGACAGGCACCAGCTTCCCCATGACCCGCTATAGGAGTAGGGGTAGAAATGTCCACGCTGAGGAAATACAGTGATAAGACAAACTGCCGACAGGACGATATATAGACACTGAGCCTGTTAGCTCAGAGCAGCGATGCTTCAGAACTTCCACCATACTGGGTTGGGAGACAGCTGCCACAAAGCCATTCAAGTAAAACAGGGATTAAGAGCATAGTAGGTTTTCCCTGTGAAATATTTTTTTCTAGAAACCCGCCAATCAGAATTTTAGGGTCTGGTTAAATAAATAAAAAATTTAAAAACTCATCATTTCTAAAGTCAGCATGTTCCAAACAGAGGAGCATCATAAAGATAAAACAAAGCAACTTTGCTGTTGCTGTTCAGCCTTCCTGTTATATACTGAAACCTCACTCTCTGTTTAAATGACATGTCGGAAAACATGGCTTCCTTTCAAATTGCTTCTTACACATTTTGTGCTTTCTCTGATCCTTACTGATACTGGAAATAGTTTGCAACAACTTCAGCAGCAGACAATCTTGTTTTTACTGGGACCTGGTAGCATTAATCCATGGTATGTTCCTGGACTGGAAAATGACCAGCCAGCGACCGGATGGTGTCTGGTCAGGGCCAATCGAGCTGAAGAATCGGCTTATTCCGATCATCAACCGTATTTTGGTGAATGTTAAATATTTTCCAAAATAATGTTTTTATTCTGCATATGGCGTGAAAACATCTTTACTCTAGTGACTTGAAGAACGATCAGCTAAGCATAACCCAGATGAAGGTTCAAAAATGAGTGTCTTTACAAGAGAGACACTAATGACTACTACTTAAATCAGTGGTGTATAATATGAGACCTAAGGGCCATTTGCAGCCCTTGGAGTGATTTTATGGAGCCAACCCCCTGACCACAATTCAAAAATGATGCCAGAACAGTTGATTAATTGAAATTAACACCTTAAGAAAATATCAAGAGCGAGATTTTCCCCTTACAAATTAAAATCTTCTTAAAATGGCGAATGTTAGGTACAACACAATACATTTGTATCTATTGATCACATTGTTTTTGGTTCAATTATAATTTCATAAACAGGACTGAAAAATATCCAGTGACTTCTACTCAAAGCAGAACTTGGCTAAATACAGCAAGGTTCATCAGAGCAAGAGTGACCCATATCCTGTTCTTGTGGTTAAGAAGGTGAGAACTAAAAAAAATAATAATAATGTTCTCGACCAAGAAAATAGAAAAAAATGATCAGAATTTATTTTTAGGAAATTATAGGCCTTTCTTTTAAAAAAGGAAATTGTGTATGATCCCTTTATGTTTCAGATCTACAATGTTTTACAAATACCATTTCTACAAAAATCAGACTGCTTTGTCAGTTTCATGTTTATTTTATTGTTGAGGAGTGTCAGGAAAATATCTAATTTTGATCATTTTGCTGAAAATTGCTTTATTGATTATAATTACCCCAGTTTTCCTGCCGCTTGTTGAGACTCTTCAGTTTTAACATCTCAGCCACTAATGATTTCCATCCCATGAGCACATAAAGGGCAGTTAGAGTCCATCAAACTGCCAACTATTGCCATATGTTATTGACACGCATACTTACACGTTAAATATAATACCTTATCAAATAATGCATACAAGCAGTACTTTGCGATTGCTATATTGCACGCACTGATATTATGATAACCATTGTGATTCAATATATTCTGCAGCCATATTGATCAGGCAAACATTCTAAAGTTGACAGGAAATTTAGTTTACATTTTTTACCAAAAGACAAACAAAACTAAAAGAAAAAAAAAACAACACATTTTTGTCACCTGCAACCACATCCAACCTGACAAATTTGCCCCACCACTGACTTACAGCATCGCATTTTCCTCAACTGGGAATTGTAAAAAAAATGTGCTACTGTTTAAACACATTACTTGTTTTTAATGTCACTTTCTTAACTCCTGTTTCTTTATTTTCCTATAATGCATTGTGAGTCACCCATTTATAAATGGAGATGTATGAATGAACTTTTATATGCAAAGTTTTCCTTTACTTAACCTACTTTTATTAAAATATTAAGAAAATAATACTGTAATGAAAGAGACTTGTGCAGCAATTAAGTATGTCATCAACTTGAGCTTACAAGCATAATAAAATGGATTGTGGCTATATTTGAGATGCGATAAAATCCTCAATGGCCATAATTCCTTTATAACTAATAATATAACCTATTTAAATGTAAAAAGGATTTGAAATAACACTACTAGATAATGTTTAACCTGCAGAATGCCTGTAAAAACGTCTACTTACTTTCGAATTAAATCTTCTAAAGATCTTCCACGAAGGTTTCAAGAACTCCAGCATGCCGAACTGTAAGGTTTCTCCCAGCCTGTTGTTTCATTTTAGAAAAAGACATTTGATTGGCTGCATGTAACAATTTGTCATTTTGCATTGTTTTCACATTGCTAATTTAACCCAGAAAGTTCCATAAGCTATATTTAGCTGTTAACTCCATTAGATAAAAGACTGAGCAAGCTAGGAAATTACCGTATAACCTTATTAGTGAGCTGCTGACCAGCTGTAAACTGTAGAAACTGCTCTGAGTTACAGCCGTTCGCCAAACATCCACCCTGATCATGCTACAGGACCGTCTTCTTCTTCGGTTATTTATTGGTGGATTACAATCGCAGTGTTTTACCGCCATCTGCGGGCTGAGGTGTGAAACTTAATGTAACTTACATTTTGGGGGTAGACAGAAAAACGATAAATTCTGTTAGTTAGTTGTGTATCCTTTAGAAACTTTACTAGTGACTTTAATATAGCATGTGAATCAGGTCTACTTAGTATGTGGATTATTATTAAGGACATCTCACTGCATGGGCTGCACAGTGGAGCAGTTGGTATCACTGTTGCCTTGCAGCAAGAAGGTCCTGGGTTCAACTCCTGGTTTGCATGTTCTCCTTGTGCATGTGTAAGTTGTCTCCGGTTACTCCGGCTTCCTCCCACAGTCCAAAAACATGACTGTTAGGTTAACTGGTCTATCTCTGTTGCCCATGGTTGTGTGTCTCTGTGATGGACTGGCAACCTGTCCAGGGTGTACTCTGCCTCTCACCTGTAGACCACTGGAGATAGGCACCAGTTTTTCCATGACCCTGTACGGAAGAAGCAGGTATAGAAAATGAAGTGAGAGAAATCTCAATGACCTTCTCATTTCCTCTCTTTCACTTGTGTACTTTCTGCATTCTAAAATAACATCCTTTTCTTTCAATTCAGTTTTATTTATATGGCGCCAATTCACAACGCATGTTGTCTCAAGGCACTTCACAACAGTCAGGTACATACATTCCAATTAATCCTAACAGTTGAACAGTGAAGTCAGAGTTAGTTATTTATTCAAATTGGATAAAAAGTTTTTCTGTCTAAGGAAACCCAGCAGATTGCATCCAGTCAGTTACTTGCAGCATTCCCTCCTCCCGGATGAGCATGTAGAGACAGTGGACAGTCACTGGCGTTGACTTTGCAGCAAACCCTCTTACTGAGCATGCATGTAGCAACAGCGGAGAGGAAAAACTCCATTTTAACAGGAAGAGACCTCCAGCAGAACCAGAGCGGCCATCTGCCATGACCGACTGGGGGTTTGAGAGAACAGAGCAGAGACACAAAGAGAACAAAGAAGCACTGATCAAGGAGTCCTTTCTATGGGAAGGAAAAGTAAATGTTTATGGATGTAGCTCCTTTAGTCGTTTCACCTAGAAAGAAAGAGCAGATAAACTCTGAGCCAATTTTCAAGGTTAGAGTCTGAAAGAGAGCACATACAGTTAGTTACAGTTAAACTCAGTCAATCGCCATGTCTAGGGGAGAGAAAGGGTTAAACACTAAAAGACAGGGCTATGTGGATCATTGGTAGAGGGTGAGCATTAAGTTGTTGCCAGCAGAAGCTCGGACGATTCCCCTCTCCAGAAAGGTGTCACAGGTAGACACAGAGTCAGGCCAGGTGTAGCTTCTAGGAAGAGAAAAGAGAGAACAAGGTTAAAAGCTGAAATAACAACAAATAATGCAAAATTGGAGAGTAGTGTGAGAATGTAGCGAAGAGGGTGAAAGTGGTCATTATGTCCTCCAGCAGCCTAAGCCTATAGCAGCATAACTACACAGATAGTTTCAGTTCAGATTATTTAGTTAAACGGCGCTTATTTACAACAATGTTGTCTCAAGGCACCACACAAAGGGTCCCAATGATGGTCATTGTTATACTAAAAAATACTAAAAACCACAAGGATTGGGATACATCCCTCTGTCAGACTGATTATAACTATTGGAAAAGAGAGGGGGTCATACAGGCAGAAATGGAGGGTATGTTTGCACCTCAACCATAACTGAGCCGGTTTAGGCTAAACCTGACTCCCCCTTACTCCAACCAACAGGGAGGGAGGAAGGCTCCCTCCCTGATAACCTAAGCCACTCTAACTATAAGCTTTATCAAAAAGGAAAGTTTTAAGCCTAGCCTTAAAAGTAGACAGGGTGTCTGCCTCACGGACTAAAACTGGGAGCTGGTTCCACAGGAGAGGAGCCTAATAACTAAAGGATCTGCCTCCCATTCTACTTCTAGAGACTCTGGGAACCACCAGTAAATCTGCAGTCTGAGAACGAAGTGCCCTGTTAGAAACATATGGAACAATCAGATCTCTGATGTATGATGGAGCTAGATCATTAAGGGCTTTATATGTGAGGAGGAGGATTTTAAATTCTATTCTGGATTTAACAGAGAGCCAATGAAGGGAAGCTAAAATAGGATAAATATGATCTCTCTTTTTAATTTTCATCAGAACTCTTGCTGCAGCATTCTGAATCAGCTGAAGGCTTTTAACTCCATTTTGTGGACATCCTGATAGTAAAGAATTACAATAGTCCAGCCTTGAAGTAACAAATGCATGGACTAGTTTTTCAGCGTCACTCCTGGATGGGATATTTCTAATTTTGGCAATGTTCCGGAGGTGAAAGAAGGAAATCCTAGAAACCTATTTAATATGGGATTTAAATTACATGTCCTGGTCAAAAATAACACCAAGGTTTTTTACTTTATAATCAGAGGTCAATTTAATGCCATCCAGGTTAAGTGAATGACTAAGCAGTTTCTTTTTTAAAGACTCCGGTCCAAAGACGACAACTTCTGTTTTGTCTGAATTTAGAAGCAAAAAATTTAACGTCATCCAAGTTTTTATATCTTCAAGACATGCTTGTAGTCTATCTAACTGGTTGGGCTCATCAGGATTTATGGATAAGTAAAGCTGAGTATCATCAGCGTAACAGTGAAAATTTATCGTATGCTGCCTGATAATTTGACCTATTGGAAGCATATATATATAGTAAAGAGAATTGGCCCAAGTACTGAACCCTATGGTATTCCACAATTAACCCTGGAGTTTAAAGATGATTTATCATTTACATGAACAAACTGGAATCTGTCGGACAGATAAGATTTAAACCAGCCTAGCGCTGTTCCCCTGATCCCTACAGCATATTCCAGCCTTTTTAAGAGAATATTATGGTCGACTGTATCAAATGCAGCACTGAGATCTAACAGAACCAGAACATACACAAGTCCATTATCTGAGCCCATAAGAATATCATTAGTGACTTTCAGCAGAGCTGTTTCAGTGCTATGATGAGCTCTGAAGCCCGACTGAAACTCTTCACACAGGTCATTGCTGTGTAAATGCTCACACATTTGATTAGCAACTATTTTCTCAAGAATTTTAGATAAGAATGGAAGATTGGATATAGGTCTGTAATTTTTCAAGTCATCTCGATCAAGCGAAGGTTTCTTAAGTAAAGGTTTAATTACAGCTAACTTAAAAGCCTGTGGTACATATCCACTTAATAAAGATAGATTAATCATATCTAAAATGGGGCTGGTAATCAGAGGGAACACTTCCTTAAATAATTTGGTTGGGATTGGGTCTAACATACAAGTTGAAGGTTTAGATTAAGCTAATATTTCTGATAACTCAGGAAGCTTCACAGCTTCAAAACAGTCCAAACACAAATCAGGTTCTGCAGTTATTTCCAATGTTGTCTCACTTGCTGAGGATGAAGTAATCATCTTCGGGAGTATGTCAAAGATTTTCTTTTTAATAGAATCAATTTTATTTAAGAAGAATCCCATAAAGTCATGACTGCTAAGAGCTAAGGGAATGGATGGCTCAACAGAGCTATGACTCTATGTAAGTTTAGCAACTGTACTAAAGAGAAACCTAGGATTATTCTTGTTCTCTTCTATTAATGATGAGAAATAAGCTGTTCTGGCTTGGCGAAGTGTCTTTTTATACAACAGTAGGCTATTTTTCCAGATTAAGTAGGAATCTTCTAGGTATGTAGAGTGCCATTTTCTCTCCAATTTTCTAACATTGTGCTTTAAAGTATGCAGCTCTAAATTAAACCAAGGAGCTAGCCTCCTATGAATGATTACCTTCTTTTTCAAGGGGGCTGATGAAGTAACACAATGAACAAAAGAATCAATTTGTGAAGGGGCAGAAACAGAATTATTGCCCTCCACTGTGCTTTTCAGTGATAATGAGGAAATTAAAAGTGGAACAGATTCTTTAAAGGTTGTTACAGCATTGCCTGATAATGATCTACTATAATGAAATTTTCTTTCAGGTGTGGAGTACTCGGTTAAATTAAACTCAAAGGTTATTAAGAAATGGTCAGACAGGACAGGGTTATGAGAAAATATTGTTATGTCTTTACACTCAATGCCATAAGTCAGCACAAGGTCCAGAGAATGAAGACAAAGGTGGGTAGGTTTGTTAATGTTTTGAGCAAAGCCAATTGAGTCTAAGATAGTATTAAACGCTATATTTAGGCTATCACTTTCAGCATCAACATGAATGTTAAAATCCCCCACTATAATAACTTTATCTGTATTTAACACTAAATCAGATAAAAGGTCTGAAAACTGATCTAAAAAATTGAGAGTAAAGGCCTGGTGGATGGTACAAAACAACAAACAGAAGTGGTTTTAGTGCTTTCTCCACAATACAGGAAACCATCCATCATTTCTTAAGGAGCATGGCTCTATGTTGTCAGGCATGGCTTAACAGGGGCTCCTAAACCAAAATGAAAAGTCAAAAGGGCAGTTTGACTTTAAAATTCTGCAACCTATGGGTTTACAGACATGGAGGGCAAATTGACAGAAACATGGCAAACAGATAGAATCAATGCAATTTTCTCAAAACTATTTACACCCTTTGGAATGTTTTCATCTTTCAGTTTGGGAATCATGCTGTGGGAAATTGCATCTCAGAGGAAGCCTTTTGAAGGTATGCCTTCTTGCTTTGACAAACAAGTAGGGCTGGGTGACATGAATAAAATGTAATGTCTCGATATTTTTGGACTATATCACGATACACGTTATATATCACAATATATTTAAATAACAAATGTTATTCTACCATATGGTGCCTGAAATTGCACTGGTATACTCATTCAAATAGTCCTTTAAATATTTTAGTTTCAAATTTCAATACAAAAAACTGAATACATGTAAAGGTTTTATTTTAACCATTTTTTAACCATCAGTTGCACACAGATGTTTTTCACAAATGGAAATACTCTCACAGCATGTCCCTTTCTGTGGTCAACATCAGCCCATTAGCAAACAAGATAACAGGATCCAAAAAGGACATCAAGCAAGAATCCACAATTCAAAATAAAACTATTGAAATTAAAAATGTGCTGTTTTGTGCCTATAACATAAAATTGTTAAATAAGGAATGAGATGACCTCAAATTACAGAAACAAAAGTCAAGATATAACTGAATGACTATAGAAATGACTCCCCAAGAACAGTCACAAGTATCAGAGCATTTCAGAGCTATTTGCATTGCTCTTAATGTGCTGAGAATTTTAAACAACAATCCACAAAAAGTTGTGAAATAGAAAACAGTTCAGACAATGCCTGCAAAACCCCTGAACAAGAACTGTCACATTAAGTATTAGAACATCTCAAAAACGTTTAAATAGTGATTGCTCTTTATGTGCTACATTTAAACAACACACACCACACAAAGTGCTGAAATAGGAAATCATGCTAAGTTATAATCACAGACGCCAAAGCCCAGATTGTTTCTTAAATACCCCTAAACAAGAACAGTTTCATAAATGGAAAGGGTCTATATGTCCCTAGAGATTCTGTGCCAAAAACACACACCTGTCAACAGATTCATGTTTGACTGAAGCCCGGTGACATGTGACCACATTTCCACAGTACTAAATACCCTTTCTGATGGGGAAATAGTGGCAGGCACACACAGATATTTTTTGCCAAATTCTTCACCTTTGGGAATTTTCCTTCATGGCCCATCCACCACTGCAGGGGGTCAGATTCACTGTCAGCGCTCACAGACAGCAAGTACGCAGATAACTCTACATTTATTAACTGTCTGAGTGATGATGTGGCTTTGGAAGAGGATGTTTTTGCCTTTTTATAGAAACTTCCAAGTGTTTTCTTTTTTGGTGCATCTGGCTCTGATACTGCTGGCGTTTTACTGGGCTGTGAAGCAGATGACCCTGACGCACCCTGATCAGACAGCATGACACCTGCCTCCATCTCCATTATTTCTCTGTACCTGATTTCCTCCGACTTTTCTGTAGCGATGAATGTTGGAAGGGTCAGCAAATTTCTCCCGATGGTAATCCAGGATGGAGACTTTGATGGACTGGGTCAGTGGAGTGTCATTTTCATCAACTGCCAAAATTCTGGAAGTGAAGACATGCAGCAAAGGTTGACGAGGCCGGGATTAGAACCCACAACCACTGCGTCAAGGATTGTAGCCTCCGCACATCAATCGCTCAGTCTACCCCTGTGTCACCACCGCACCCCCCTTGCACCACTTTTGATTAGTGGGCAGCACTGTAGACCTGAAGCACCCTACGACCTCAGGTTTTGAAGAGTATCTGACCCAGTCATTTAGATATCGCAATTTGCTGCTTGTCTAATTTGCTAAAATTCTTAAACCTCCCTATTTTTATGCTTCAGACCCATCCGCTAGAGCAAAACGAGAGCACTTACTACCTAATATTCTTCCCACTAACCTATGCAATGCTGAAGAGATACTCACTTTTATTCACCTCCAGCTGACTGATGGTGCCACATTCAGGACCAGTAAAATGCTGGGTGGTAACACATACGAAAGTAACCAATACAATTTGTTTACCTGTTTTTTAAGCTCCCCTCACTGTCTTCTCCAGGGCCCTCTTTCTCTGCCATATTGTAGCTAGAGTACCACATTGAGATGCCACATATTAACACAGTCCCAATCACAGAATGTGAGGATGATGGTAGGGACAGGTGTTGGTTTCAGTTCCTTAGAAATTCCAGTCTGAGATGGGTCCGTTTCATGATCCAAGTTGTGTTCTTTGAACCAGGTGAAGTCATCAAAGATCTGTACTCTAAGGAATGTTATGATGAAATCAAAAAAAAGGGTGGTCCTCAAACTCAAATAACACACATTATCTATGCAACAAGACTGAGGAAAAGTGTGATTATAAATTCAACAGTTACTGATACATCTCCAGATTATACGTGATCTTTGCAATATACTTTTTGAAAAGGTTTTTCTTACTTCTTCTAGGTTGTATAGATAGCATTATGCTAACTAACAAAGTGTGCAAAGAAAGATATCAAGATCCCCTTCCCTTTTGTCTCTGGGTGTCTCTGCATGTGGGTCAGGTCGGCGGTAAATATTTTGACAGTGTGGGATTTAAATGGATAACTATGATGACAGAAAAGTAAATGTGACTATTCTTTATGAAAATCTACACCAGCCACTTAATATTTATACTTTGCCAGTACCTGGTTGGACCCCTTTTTGCCTTCAGAATTGTCTTAATTTTTTTATGGCATAGATTCAACAAGCTGAAAAATTCCTCAGAGATTTTGGTCCTTACTGGTATGAAAGCATCACACAGTACATGAACTTTGATGACATCTTGCTCTTAATATATAAGCCATTATATTTTTGCCATGTCAAATGTATTTCCTTGTCTGCCCCCACTTCCAGCTCTCCATGCCCATCTGGTTTTTGTTTTTTGGGGGTGTATTCAAGTGTACTTAGCATAGCTGTTTTGTTAGCCAGCATTTTTTAGCAATGCTAATGACATCATTTTTGACACAGAAAGAACACAAGCAGAGATAATCTCACGGTGAAAAGAAGTTTATTATTTCCTAAATCCTACAAGGAAGTGACAGGAGTCTGGTCTCTCCAACTGTGCAGGGAAAAGAGCAGGTAAGAAACAAAGACGGCTATATAAATATATATATATAGTCAGTCAGTCATTTTCTACCGCTTATTCCATAGTGGGTCACGGGGGGGCTGGTGCCTATCTCCAGCAGTCTACGGGCGAGAGGCAGGGTACACATATATATATATATATATATATATATATATATATATATATATATATATATATATATATATCAAAAATAAAGATAAATGCTCTTACTAGAGTGAGAACGGAATGCGCCAGGGGAGACGGAGTTAAGAAACTAACGTAGAGTTCACCGCACTGGTGAACCAAGGCTTAACCTGGGAGACATGAAAAGTGGGGTGGATGCGAAGACTAGGAGGCAGCCGAAGACGAACTGCAGTGGGACTGACAATGGAGTCAATCACATAGGGTCCAATAAAACGAGGAGAAAGTTTCTTAGAAATAGATTTAAGGGGAATGTCTCGGGAGGATAACCAGACTCGTTGCCCCGGGCGGTAAACAGGAGCCGGGCGGCGTTTTCGGTCAGCAAACCGTTTATTGAGCTCAGCAGTCCGCTGAAGGGCCCAGACGGTGGAGTTCCAGATGGCCCTGTAATGGCGAATATGATGTCGAACAGAGGAGACAGAAACCTCACCTTGGTCGGCAGGAAAAATGGGAGGCTGATAACCAATTGAAACCTCAAAAGGAGAAAAGCCAGTAGCAGAGGACTTGTGAGCATTAATCGCATACTCAACCCAAGGTAAGTGTTTACACCAGTCAGCAGGATTGGAGGACGAAAGGCAACAGAGAGTGGATTCGAGTTGTTGGTTCATTCGTTCCACCTGGCCATTGGACTGGGGATGAAATCCAGAAGTCAAGGAAACCTTAGCTCCAAGGGCTAAAGCAAACTGTTTCCAAACTTGGGAAGTGAACTGAGGACCTCGATCGG
Source organism: Girardinichthys multiradiatus (assembly GCF_021462225.1). Lineage (NCBI taxonomy): Eukaryota > Metazoa > Chordata > Actinopteri > Cyprinodontiformes > Goodeidae > Girardinichthys > Girardinichthys multiradiatus. The sequence goes on from NC_061814.1 coordinate 14,855,984, forward strand.
ACAGAATGTCCTGAGGAATGCCATGGAGCCAGAAGACATGTTTGATCAACAGCTGGGCGGTCTGAAAAGCAGTAGGCAATTTCTTCAGTGGGATCAGATGGCAGGCTTTGGAGAATCGGTCCACAATAGTCAAAATGGTAGTCATTCCTTGAGAGGTAGGGAGGCCAGTAACAAAGTCTAAGGCAAGATGAGACCAAGGACGACCAGGGATGCTTAGGGGCTGTAAAAGGCCAGCAGGTGGTTGGTTACAATGTTTATTTCGAGCGCAGACAATACAGTACTCCTTCACGTCCTTGTGGACAGTAGGCCACCAGAACCTTCTAGAAATAAGGGCCACAGTTCTACTAGTACCAGGATGGGCAGACAATTTAGCAGAATGGTGCCAATGGATGACACGAGAACGGGCAATAGTGGGAACAAAAATCTTGTCTTGTGGACCAGTGCCTGGATCAGGTTCCTCCCGCTGAGCGCGGGTAACAAAGTCCTCAATCTCCCACCTAAGAGAACCCACCGTCCAACTAGGAGGCAGAATGGAGACAGGTCTCTGTTCAGCTTCATCAGCAGAAAACTGACGGGACAGAGCGTCAGGTTTAGTATTCTTAGAACCGGGGCAATAGGAAATGGCCAGATTGAAGCGGGAGAAGAATAAGGATCAGCGGGACTGGCAGGGATTTAGTCGCTTTGCAGATTGTAGGTAGGCTAGATTCTTATGATCAGTCCACACAATGACAGGAAAACAGGTTCCCTCAAGCCAATGACGCCTCCAGAGCCAATTTAATGGCTAAAAGTTCCTTGTCTCCTACATCATAATTGCGCTCCGCATGATTTAGTCTATGGGGAAAAAAAGCGCAAGGATGTAATTTTCCATCAGAAGCAGAGGTCTGGGACAGAACTGCTCCAGCCCCTAAATCAGAAGCGTCAACCTCCATGGTAAACTGTCTGGTAGTGTCAGGGTAGATAAGGATTGGTGCTTGGGAAAACTTCATCTTTAGAGCCTGAAAAGCTGAATCTGCCTCCGGGGTCCAGGTGTAGTGCAATTTAGTGGAGGTCAGAGCAGTCAGAGGTGCTGCGGTCTGGCTGTAATTCCGTATAAACCTTCTGTAAAAATTAGCAAACCCCAGGAAGCGTTGAAGCTGTCTTCTTGTTTCGGAAATCGGCCACTCAAGGACTGCCTTGATCTTATCAGGATCAGAACGAACCTGTCCACCCTCTAAGATGAGACCCAGGAAGGTAACAGAGGACTGGTGAAACTCACATTTCTCAGCCTTAATAAATAATCGGTTCTCCAGCAGCTGTTGAAGGACTAGTCGAACGTGATAATGGTGTTCTTCAAGGTCTCTGGAGTAGATCAGAATATCGTCGAGGTACACAAAAATAAAGATGTTCAAAAAATCTCTTAACACATCATTAATCAGCGACTGGAAGACTGTTGGGGCGTTGCAAAGTCCAAAAGGCATGACTAAATACTCAAAATGACCCAAAGGAGTCTGAAAAGCTGTCTTCCACTCGTCCCCCTGGCGGATTCTAACTAGATGATAAGCACTCCTAAGGTCAAGCTTGGTAAAGACAGTAGATCCCTGAACTGGTTCGAACGCAGAGGAAAGTAAAGGAAGTGGGTACCTATTCTTAACTGTAATCTGGTTCAAACCCCGATAATCAATACAAGGACGAAGGGAACCATCCTTCTTCCCAACAAAAAAAAAAACCAGCACCCACAGGGGAGGAAGAGGGACGAATAATACCAGCAGCCAGGGAGTCATTAATGTAATCCTCCAAGGCCTGTCGTTCAGGTCCAGAGATGGGATACAATCTACTAGTGGGGAGTGGAGCCCCAGGAAGGAGGTCAATGGCACAGTCATAGGGCCTATGGGGAGGCAAAGTAAGAGCCCTACTCTTGCTGAAGGCTAGTCCTAAATCATGGTACACTGCAGGGACCCTGGACAGGTCAGGAATGTCATCACTAAAAGGACTAGGCTCAGTGGAGTTCCTAACAGGTAAGGCCGACTGAAGGCAATTGGAATGACAATAATTAGACCAGGCCTCAATGCGGAGCTCGGACCAGTTTAAATGAGGGTTGTGTCTTTGCAGCCAAGGAAAACCAAGAACTAAAGAAGACTGAGAAACCGGAAATACATAAAAGGAAATCATCTCCCTATGATTTCTGGAGAGAACTAGTTCAATAGGTATGGTCTTGTGAGTAATTCTCTGCAACCTCCATCCATCTAAGGCAGAAACTAATCGTGGCGCATCCAGAAGCTCAATCTCAATCTGGGCCAGTTCTACCAACTTGCTATCGATAAAATTCTGCTCACAGCCGGAATCAACGAGTGCTAAAAGATTCCTAGTCTGCTGACTACCAATCAAGGTGGCTGGTAGGGAAAATCTAGGGGCTTCAAAATCATTAAACTGGTCCGTTAGCTCCCCCGAAAAAACTGGCGGACCCTGTCTTTTGGCCGGGTAGGACAGGTTGGACAAGCTGCAATAAGGTGATTGGATGAGCCACAGTAAAAGCACTGGTTCCCCTGTCTACGAAGTTGTCTCTCCTCAGGGGTAAGATGAGTGCAGCCTACCTGCATGGGTTCAGGTTCAGGCAGGACTACTAGAGGGAGAGATCTAGCATTGGGTTGTGAGTCTGCAGGAAGTGAAGAACGAACCATGAAACGCTCAGAACGAGCTCTCCTTCTCTCACGCATACGACTGTCAATCCGTGTGGCTAACGATATTAGCCCATTAAGGGTCTTAGGTTCATCAATCAAAGCTAACTCATCCTTCAAAGGCTCATCTAGGGACTGGAAAAAAGCTGTTCTAAGAGCACTGTCATTCCAGCCAGAGGCAGCTGCAAGAGTACGAAATTCTAAGGCTAATTCAGAGACAGGTCTGTTCCTCTGATTCAAAGCCCATAACTGGCGAGAGACGCTAGTCCGGTCCGTCTCAGAGGAGAAATTCAGCTTGAATTCAAGAATGAAATCATCAAAAGAGCAATCAAACTGATTTCAGTCAGAAAAATGAGCCTCAGCCCAACGTAAGGCCCTTCCATTAAGTAATCCAAGTATATAAGAAATCTTAGCATCATCATGGGGAAAACTATCAGGAGAACGGTTAAAGACGAGAGTACATTGCAACAAAAACCCCTTACAGTGATCAATGTCACCAGAAAACTCCGGAATAGGGGAAGTGACGTCATGAGAGTGTGAAAGACGTTGAGAAGTAGAAGCTGCTACAGCGCCCTCAGAGGACTCGGAGGTCTGAAGATTTAAAGAATGCTGGAGTAAAGAGACAATATGATCTAGTTGTTGATTATTCTGTTGGATCTGTTCAGAAAGTGAACGGAGAGCTGAATCGTGTGAGTGAATCTGGTGAGAATGTTCAGACAGAGTTCTACTGAGACTTTCTGCTGGGTCTGTTTGGCCTGAGTGTTCTGACATCATTTTTGACACTGATCTGACCCACATACAGAAAGAACACAAGCAGAGATAATCTCACGGTGAAAAGAAGTTTATTATTTCCTAAATCCTACAAGAAAGTGACAGGAGTCTGGTCTCTCCAACTGGGAAAAGAGCAGGTAAGAAACAAAGACAGGAATATATATATATACATATATATATAGTCAGTCATTTTCTACCGCTTATTCCATAGTGGGTCGCGGGGGAGCTGGTGCCTATCTCCAGCAGTCTATGGGCGAGAGGCAGGGTACATCCTGGATAGGTTGCCAGTCCATCACAGGGCAACACACAAACAACCATCCACACACTCATTCATACACCTAAGGGCAATTTAGAGTTACCAATTAACCTAACAGGCATGTCTTTGGACTGTGGGAGGAAGCCAGAGTACCCGGTGAGAACCCATGCATGCATGGGGAGAACATGCAAACTCCATGCAGAAAGACCCCCGGCTGGGAATCAAACCCAGGACCTTCTTGCTGCAAGACAACAGTGCTACCAACTGCGCCACCGTGCAGCCCTATATATATATATATATATATATATAAATAAATCAAAAATAAAGATAAATGCTCTTACTAGAGAGAGAACGGAATCCGCCAGGGGAGACGGAGTTAAGAAACTAACGTAGAGTTCACAGCACTCGTACTCTCCGTGGGAAGTGAGCGGAGGGTGAAGCTGGAGTTACGTTAGAGGGTGAACAGGTCTGCAGGAGGAGTACCCTTGTCGTAATGTAGCATAGGTCCAGTAGAAGATGAAGAATGCTCGGTCCTGGAGTGTATGCAGAATCCAGACAGGTAATCCAAAAGGCTCCGAGCGCTAGAGGAACGATGATAGGATTGTCGCACACACAGGTTACAGTTTCCTAAGGCGAAAACACAAGTCAGAACAGACCGAAAACAGAACTGATCAAAATCAGAAAGCTGGCTTGAGCTGGTTACCACATAGGCTCAACACTCAGGCCACGAGTAGCAGGCAGCCATGGCTTAAGTAGCGTACACAGCAATCAGAAGATGGAAAACACCTGTCCACGTTCCTCCTGTAGCTTCGACACCCTGTGCTGGACGAATAAGGTTAGCAGAAAGCAAAAAAACAGACAGGCTCCCAGATCCTGACAGCTAATCTTCTTCCAGTCTGTAATCAGTCAACAGACCTTGGTGTGGGTTGTAAAATTAAACCTGGAATTTAAAAATTGTGGTTGCAATGGCCAATTTTGTTCACTATTAAAGTCTAATGACTGTGTTAAACTTATAGTTTATGTTATGTCTTTATTTTATTATGCTTATGGACTATGTGTGGAATAGGCTTCTCCACTCTGAAGGTCATCTGCTAAAGGGATGATTTGGATGTATGTATAGTGCAGTGAAAAAGCATTTGTAACAAAACTCAAATCATCTCAAACTGGTCTCTTGAACAAGTAGATTCACATCATGGATGTGCAGCCAGCAAAATCTGCAGTAATTCTCGCGACGAAATATAAACCTTAATATCTGAGGAATGTTTCCCACAGCCGAATTAACCTGTGCCTTGAAAAATTAAGGAAGGTCTGAAGGCAGAAAGAGAAACAACCCTATTTTAGCAAGGTGTGCCTAATACAATCGCCAGTGAGTGTAAATGTAAACATGCAAATCGATCTTATTAAAATAAGTAAGACTCCTACCTTAAACAGATGAGTCCTTTAGAATGGACAAATATCCAGCACATTAGATGGTGTTAGATGCACACAAGCTGGCATACAAATCTATCTTGACAATTGAAAAACCACTGGGTTAGGGTTAGGGTTAGCAATTTTCAGCCAGTCATGGACATTGCAAACTCCATGCAGTCCACTGCAGAATCTGTTCTGTCCACTGTTTTTAAGATCTACAAACTAGTTGGGAAACCAAAGGTCAATATAATGCACTGTCATTGGATTGAAAAGTGAGTAAAAGCCTTGGAGAGGCTGGTGAGTTCAGTTGAATCAAACAAAGAAGCCTAGAGCTCTGCAGAGTTAAAGGAAGCCTCCAAGGACTTATCTTCCAACCTTGACTAAGCTTTGGGACTCCTGATGCGCTAGTCCACCAGTCATGCGGAGGATTTCAAATTGGTGAATGATCACCTTATTGACATCTTCCATAATTTTCCACCACTTTGCTGTGATGCAAAATAGCCAAAAGAAAAAACACGGAGGTCATCACGTACTACTAGTAGACCAAAAGAGGTGTGGACACAATGGAACACATGGTTGGCATCTACACCTACAAGTGGCAATTGCAGTGGTGGCCCATGGTTCTGTGTTGAATACCTGAATACCAACATTCAGGATGGCAACGATTTACAACTCAGCACCCTGAGTTCAAGAGTGGTATCACCAATGTAGGATGGCTCCTCCTTTTTTACCACACATAAGAACATAACCGAAAAAATGCCCCCAACTGCGAACCCCGATTGTTGAAGCAATGGGAAGGTGTGGGGGACAAGAAACACAGTTTAGCTATGGGAAAGACACAAACAGAGCCAACTATAGAGAAAAAGTTACCAGATCTGCCCAACTAACAAAGACTGTAAGGTCAGCAATCGGTGTGGAAAATGCAATGTACCTGTGTGCAATGATCACCGCCAGAAACAAGTAGTCTGCCACAACTGCATGTAGTGAGGGTACAAGACAGCTACACACATGCAAATACTGTTCCACATACACACTCACGCCGACACATACTCTTACACACACACACACACACAGAGAGAGAGAGAGAGAGACAAAACATTGATATTGATATCTTTCAATTGCTGTTGTGCAGTTTGTTTTTCAGTTTCAAGTGTTTTAAAAATGTAAAAATTTAAATTATTTCAAACATGAAATCATTCTTGTGTGGACACAATTGTAATATAAAACATCCTTAACCAAATGAGAAACATAACTCAAAAACACATTGATTCTAACATGGGTCATTTTTGAAGAGTGTAGCGTCCTGTCCTGTTACTCGTGCATCTAAACGTTAAAGCACTCCCATGTTTTAGAGCACTTTGGGAGATTTGAAAAGATTTTCATAACTCAGTTCATTAGACAGTAAAGCAGACGTTTTGCCAGCCAAAAACAGAAAACAAATTTAAAACAGATTTAACTTTTGTTAAGAATATAAAACCTACATTTATAAGAACTATGAGTCAACAAATAATATTGATGCTGACAGATAATTATGAGCGACATAATGGATCGTACTGAATAGTGAAGACAGCCCTGGTGACATATCATACATTTTTAAAACTTAAATTCTTTTTTTTTTTTCTTTTAGTTTTTCTCTTGACTATAAATTTGGGCCAAGAAAAAAATAAGGTCCAATTATGGCAGTCAGCAATAATGTATATGGGAAACATTGATATTACAAAAGCTGAACATTTCTCCAAAATTACTAAAAGTGATGACAATCTATTATATTCTCCATAAGAATTGTTTAATCCTAAGAAACATTTAGGCCTGGCTAAAATCTTCAAAAACCATGTGGAAGATGTTATGGTTGGATTAAACCAAACTTTGGAACTTTGGTGGTAGCAGCATCATGCTCAGGTGGAACTGAGGGTGGAACTGAGGGTTTTGTCAAGATAAACAAAGTTATGAGTAGTTCCAAAATACTATCAGAACCGCCATCTACCACCACAGTGAGTCAAAGCATACATCCAGTTCAACAAAAGAATAAACCGTTGGGAGGAAAATTTAAGTTTTTAAAGCTTGAGCCCAAAACTAAATCATGCTGAAAATCTGTGGGCTTATCTGAAGAGAGTTGTAGACAAGATATATCTTCACAATCTGAAGGATCTGAAGGACATTTGCAAGGTACAGTGGGCAAATTTTATCAAGATACAGTACACTAATAGGCTCCTTCCAAAGACCGAAATCAAAAGGTGTTTGTCCAAATTGTTTGTTTAAGGAAGTGCACAATTATACAATGAGGTTATTACATCTTTTTATTTTTTATTTTTCCTTTTTAACAGTATTGTTTGTTTTTCAGATAAATAGAACAGGATAATTGTCACAATATGTGTAGACAACATTTTTGAGATGATTTATTAAGGTCTGTTTCTCTTACTACTTTTCAACAACCATGTGAACACTCTGGAGTGCTACCGTACCTTCATGATGCTAACAGTCAATTGGAACCAAGTATTTTGCTTTCCTTTCAGTGACATAAATGTCTTCATTTGCTAAATGCGAAGTCAAATCATGGGCCACAGGGTCCACAGATGATTTTGTCAACTAACTGTACTCCCATCTCAACAGCCATTAAAAAGCCTGTTAGACATCATTCATATGTCCAGCTGTCTTATTCAAATTTGTTTATGTGTTAGACTGTTTAGATGTACAGCTTCACATTGGAGGGCTCCTTTCCTATTTTCGGAAAAAGATTCTTCCCCAGCCCAATGCCCATGCACCATCTATTTTGGAACTTTATTTAGTGAACAAGCCCAAAATCTTTACCTCGGAAATTATTCAACAGGGCCATTTCTTATGGTCCTTTTTATTAAGATACATTTATTTTTCAATTACATCATTAAATGTGGAAAATTAAAAGAAAAACAGTTGATGAAGTAATCTTAGAAAAGAAAGAAAAGAGATGACAAAAAACGATTATTTGTTACAGCCACAAGTTCTGGAGCTCTTCCACTCTTTGCTAAATGCTAGCTACATGAATATAGCAACTTTGTGGACATAAATGATGGCTGAAAGACAGAATTAAAATACTAAATATCTATACAATATTTAATGCTTAGCCTATATTGTGGTAATCCTTAACACTTACCAATAGGTGATGAGCCCTGAATTATGGAAATAGCTTCAGATTTTGTTTTTTCCTGAAGCAGTCGCCATTTTGAAAATCCTGTAAAACTTAAAACGTATTTACCAAATAGGGAGATCTGCTGCAAGAAATGTTCCCTTTATAATGTATTTCAAAGGCTCAGAAACATTTGCATTATTTTAGGGAGGTGACAATATTTTAAAACATAATAATAGCAATAAAATGGTGGTGATTTAAACATGAAAACTATCAAAAATTATAAGTTGTCTTTTTTCAAAAGGTGTAACATTTGCATTTAATTTAGCTGGACTGAGGGCCAGTGGTTCTTTGGATTGTAAAGGTTGCAAGCCCCTGTTTCAACCCAAAAATAACAGTGGAAGAGACTCAAGCACTATACAAGCTTCTCACTAAGTCAGTACTGCTTTTATTAATTTCAAAGATTTTTTTTTCTGACGTTGATTGTCGCAGGGTCGAATCCTGGCTCATTGATGCTTTCTGCACTCCCTTGTCCTGCTCTTTCTACACCATAAATCATTAATTTGAGCACTCACTCGCACTCACTCGCACTCACTCGCACTCCCCCGCACTCACTCGCACTCCCCATACACACCCTATACTTCCAGGTCCAGGTACTGAAACCCCCGAGGCAACCTGCCCTCAAGAAGTGGTCCCCTTCATTCGGGGGTGGAGACAGGCAGTCCACCCAAGCCTGCATGGCCCAGTTTAGACATGGACCATGCATCGCTCGACCCCAAGAACCTCAACATAAATTTCCCTGTGCCCTCAACCAGGACACAGATATCGAACACATGCCCACAACACATGTCATGAATCTCCTCCCCATAGAGGCACACCCCCACAAGAGAGCTCCACCCCCGAAAAGCCGATAAAGACACATCCACATAGCACATAGTAGAAAGCACAAATGTAAGCCTCTTTTGCAGTATACCTCTTCTTTTTAATATCCTCTGTGCTGATACTAAACATACAGCTCTAGGTTGTTTAAAGATGCAGTATTAATTAGATACAACTCATAGCAATTAATCACTAGTGTACCATTAATAATTTAACTGTTTTATTTTCCTTAATAATACATCTTGTCCACTCATCTTCTATACCACTTATTCCATAGTGGGTCACGGGGGAGCTGGTGCCTATCTTCAGCAGTCTATGGGCGAGAGGCAGGGCACAACCTGGACAGGTCACCAATCCATCACAGGGCAACACAGACACACACAGGACAAACAACCATGCACACACTCATTCACACCTAAGGACAAATTAGAAAGAACATGCAAACTCCATGCAGAAAGAACCCCAACCAGGAATCGAACCCAGGACCTTCTTGCTGCAAGTGCAACTGCGCCACTGTACAGCTCTAATAATACAACTAATATGTTATATAAACTAAAGTGATTATACAGTTTTACTCAAGTAAATACATACATACCACTTTATGTATGCATTTATTAATAACTGTAATATTTGTACTGATAACAGGACAAAATACTAGCAAGAAAGGTCCATGGTAAGGCTCCATATTTTACTTTAAACAAGAAAATGTAACACCTTTTCTTTACGGAAAGTGTTTTATAGGAAAGGCTGCACTAATGACTCACATACTCAGTGGAGAAATAAAAAACTGAGTTGTAAAATAATTTATTATTTTTGGCAAGCCAAATGAAAATAGTTCCTTCATAAGTGGAATGAAGGGCTAAAAACACATTACACAGGTTCATAAAAGAAGGAACATATTTAGAAAATCAATTTTAATCAAATGTGTGGAAAGCTCTCAGCATGATTAAAATAAATAAATGTGTTTTTAGGATCTTACCATTTGACTAAGATTTAAGAAAATCAATTTCAGACCAGTTTCTGTTTTTTTAAATGTAACAAATTAAGACAATAGCGCCTCAGGTGTGGAAAGAATTCGATGTAAGTATAAAGTTTAAAAAGGTCATATTCACTAAATATCAAAAATATGTCATTGTCTGCTTCAGGAACTGTAAACTGCTTCTCTTCATCCTTCACTTCAACTTCTAACAAAAAAATTCAAACCAAGTGTTTGATTCAAAATAGTTTACATCTAATGAAAACCCAGCCAAGGCAGACAACTGGTACAACATATCCTACACAAGTTTAATTCTAAATTACTTATATACTGGACCGATGTGTTTAAATTAAACTACTTATGGCCTAGGATAAAATTCCCAATGTTTCAAGACCCTAAAAACACTCCTGGTGGTACCTGTACTTTATTATTTAATTTATTTTCTGTGATAGAGCTCTTCACTGGGATATTTTATATGTGGAATCCATTTTCATTAAAATAAAAATGAAATACAATAAATACAGTCCTGACCCCCAATGCACCGCAATGCAGCACCCATGAATATGAAGGTGTTCTAAAAATGTAAACTTTTTGCTGTGTTAGAAAAAAGATGAAAAAAAGCCTTTTATTTGTTGAAGCAACGTGGAACAGATAGGGTGCAGAGTAAATTCAAAGAAAACACAAACGTGAAGTAAATATCAGTAAAAGCATTACAATCTCTTTCTAATACAGGAACGCTAGATAAGTAAATGATTCAATAAATAAATAAATAGGCAGAGTGCTTAACCCCACAGAGTTTTAAAAGACAAAAAGACTAAAAGAAATCTCAGCATAATTGTTGTTTTACAACAGGTTCCTATACTGTAGGACATGAAAATACAGATATCCAACATCACATCAGTATACACAGAAAAACAACACAGACATACCAATTTACATTGTGAAAGAAACAGCATTACACATTAGCCACCTATCAGTGATTGCAGTGAAAAGTGTCAAGCAGATGCCGCGCATAGGTCTTCTTAAAAAGTGCCAGCGTTGATGTAGTCTTTACATATTGCAGAGTATCATTCCATGCTTCTGTATAGACATAAAAGAATGTCCTCTGACCATAACAATTTTTAAATCCTGGCAGTGGCTAATGTCCCTTTGTGCCAGACGTAGTGAAGGTTGGGTCTTGGCATCAGAGCAAGTAGGGGGACACAATTGGTACTATAAAGAATTTTACAATACAGTTTAGTATAACATTATATTTGGCTTATATTTGGACCAAACAGAAACAGTATGACATGGTTGAAAGTGTTATGGCATGAATTTAAGTAATTGCATGTAATCGCTGAGGATCTGCATGAAATTGACTGTTCATCAATTCAATATTTGAACCAGACACAAAGAGAACCGTATCATCAGCATACATTAAAGTATTGTAATGACAATGATAATTGATGTGTATTGTAGTAGAAAAAGCAATGGTCTCAGTAAGCTACCCTGCGGGACTTAGGCTGATGCAGGCTAATGGTGCATCTATCTCCAGGTCCTCTGTCCAAAGGAGAAGAACAGAGGTGCTACCAGTTCCCTCCTCAGAGACGGAATCATCTGATTCCTGTTTAGCATCGAAGATATCTAGCTCTTCGTCTAGCAGGTAGCGGTTGCTAGGTGGAATGCCCCTAGCAGAGAGAAGGTGGCGAGCCACCGTTCATTCTCCTCCAGAGGGAGGCGTCTGCAGGAAGGGCAGGAGGGGTACGAGGATATGGCCAGACCCACGTGATCAAGTCGGCAGCCCTCGCAGATGGCATGCATGTCATAACTCATAATGTAGCCTGTCTGACATACTGGATGGTGCTGCTGCAAGCCATTCTTCTTATTCTTAAGAGTTTTATGTGAGTGAGTGCTCTTAGCTGACGCTGAAGAAAAAATGGAAGCCGATTACCCAGTCTGAGTTAGGGTCAGGGTCATCCAGCAGGTGGGCGTGGACTACAGTTTTCAGTGCACCTCACAAGGCTGAAGTCTATATGAAATAGAACCTCCAGTGTACTCAACAGTGAGCAGGAGGTGCTTTCCACATATTCGCCCTTTCTTTTACGCCTAACCCACCTAAAATGTTTGTTGCCAAAAAAGCAAAATCTTACAAATTTGTCCCTGTCTCATTATTGTTACTACACAGGGAAACAGTCTTGTTTTTGTCTTAAAGAAGTGAAGTATTTGTTATGATTCTGGCACGTCTGCTCTACCCTGTCTCCCTGGCTGCAATCAGCAGATTAGATGCACCTGGTGGCTGCTGCAGTGTAGTGCAATCTGTGGAATGCCAAGCACCTGTGTCTTCCCTGATATATACTGACTCTGACAAGCAGACGGTGCCAGATTTTTGAAAGCCATTGTGTGAGTAGATATCCAGCGTTTCTTCTTGTCTGATCATTGTTCTTGACCTTGCCTTGCCTTTTGGATTTATGCTTCTGCCTGCTCCGTGTCAGACAATTTGGATTTTGGTTGTCGACCTTGTTTCCTGCATCTGGTTTATGCCTCTACTTGCCCCTTGCCTGACGCCTCTTGTTCCGATTGTTGACCCTGTTTCTGTCCTTGGATTATTGAGCCAGCCTAGCCCTCGGATTATTCAGCCTGGAGTCACTTCTTACCTGTGCTGTGGAGATCACCGCCTGCCGCCCACTGTTGTTTCCCCTCTGGGTTTCAAGTTCCACTCAAGACAAAAGCAGGTTAGTGGCTTTTCTGATCCCTGCAAAATCTGGAGAGACTACAAGTCACTAATCCCTCTTTCTGCCTCAGTGATTCCTGGAAGCTGTGAGGAGTGTTACCTGTGTGACGTTTTCCTGTGGCTGAATAAACCTTTTAAACTTTCAGTACTGTGTCTGGCTGAATCTTGGGTCCGCCTTTTTCTGATTCATAGCAGTATTCAAGTTTTTTTCTATAAATGCTTCAGTTACATTTATTTTAAAGGAATTGTTGGGGGAGCCAATAATTGTGCTACAGGTGATGTTTATTTTCAAAAATATTTATTTTTGAACAGGGGATTTTTTTTATTACTCCACTGGACAAATATACTGAAAGTAAAGCTTGAATTTTTTTTTTGAATTCAATGGGAGATCATGCCTTCAAGAACAAAGCTTACAGTATGAACCAACTTCTCTGAAGTAATGTTATGTTAAGTCTCCAAGATGGATTAAAGACAATGGACATTCTTTTTATCACTCAACAAGAGGAGGGTTTATTTTGGTAAAATGATGTTGCGTCATGTGCGTTTAACAAAAACTTTGATTCCAAATCAGGCAGCATTCAGGGGTGTTCATACCTTTATAAAGAATCAAAGTGTTTTAGCAAAAATGCAAAGGAAAATAGTGAAGAAATATTAAGGGAGCAGAAACAGACATCACTCAGCTGAAATCTCCATCTTCATACACAAGTCATTCCTCTTTCCTGCGAGTTTGGAACTTTTAAAGCCATAATTAAACCTTGACATTTGATGTTTAATATCTACAGCTTTGTCTTTCCCTTACATCTCAATACAGAGGAATATACGAGCATTTACACTTTCTGTTATTCACACTGAGTCATTCAGTTTCATCAGTTCTACAAAGACTTTTTAGCTCACCTACAGTGTGTCTGAGCAGGCTAAACTTTATCCATATAGTCAGGCTAACATGGGAGTATTTGCAATCACAGTATGATCATGTTTTCACAGCTCATCTGTCTCTCCATCAAAGGGTACAGCATCCGTCTCCATGTGGATGCTGCTAGGCTCGCTGCTGGCCACCCAGCCAATAGGGGTACGATTGAAGGAGGGACGGCAGCTGATGTCATGTTGGTACAGCACTGCGGGTTCAGGCTCCTCTTTGGTCACCTCAGTTTCTGGCAACTGGAATTTCATGAGCTGGTTGGCCTTTGCGAAGCCGCCGTAGGGTATGGCCATCCTAGCCAAACAAGGTGAGAGAAGAGACAGATTAATGCAACAGTTAATGTCACAGAGTACCAAAAAGATCAGGTTGGGAAAAAAAATCAGTGAGGGAACCACCTGTTGAAGCTTTTGTATTTGGGCAGATGTTTTCGGTCAATGGGACCAGGCATTTCAGGTTTTAGAGTGGCAAGCAGGTTCTCATCACCCTTCATGGCCTTCTCCCATGGTGACACATATGTCTTCACAACTGCCAACGTCTTACTTTTGCCACCTTTTCCAGCTCCATCATGAAAAACATCCACACCTCAATCAAAATGTCTCCATTTTATTATCTTCTGAATCAGAAACTATTATTTTCCTGAGGAAAAACGAAGTAACAATTCCTTGCAAAAGCATTTGTATCCCTTAAACGTTTTCACATTTTGACACCTAACAATAACCATCTTAAATGTTTTGTACCAGGATTTAATGATAGAATAGAGAAAAACAGCATGTTTCCAAACGGTTGATTTTCAAGGCTGTTTGCACTAAAATCTAAAAAATATGCTGTACATGTGTATTCAGCCCAGTATACTCTGATACCCCTAAATGAAATACAGTAACACCAATTGTCTCCTAAAGTCACCTAACTAGTAAATAGAATCCATTTGTGTGTAATTTAATCTCTGTATAAATATAGCTGTTCTATGAAGACCTCAGAGGTTTGTGGGAGAACATCAGTAAACAAACAGCATCAAGAAGACCAAGGAGCTGAGTGGACAGGTCATGGTAAAAGTTGTGGTAAGGTTTTAAGCAGGGTTAGATTGTAAAACATCATCCATGGGTTTTGACATCTCATAGAGCACTGGTTCATCAGTCATCTGACAAAAAGCATGACAAATCTGCAAACCTACCAGTACACGGCAATCCACCAAAACTGACACGCTGGGCAAGAATAGCAATATTCATAGAAACAACTGAGATGCTCATGTTAACTCTGAAGGAGCTGCAGAGATCCACAACTCAGGTGGGAGAATGCGTTGAAAGGACAACTGTTAGTTGTACATTTTAAAAATATGGCCTCTATAAAGGAATGGCAATAAGTCCCATTGTCAATTTGTCACATATTTAGTGACCTAAATAGAAAGACAAGTAACTTGTGAGTTTTTACTTTGTGTCCATCACATGAAATCATAACATAAATGGTAGTTTGTGGTTGTAAAGTGACCCAACTTAAAAACGTTTAAGAGGTATGAAGGCTTTTGCAAGTACCTCGTTGCAAAATTAAAGGTTTTTGTGGCAACAAAAACTAGCAAAAAGAATACCAACCTCTTGAAGATGACCACTCACTTGTTCCTTCTTCTTTACTGCCTTTGTCATCCCCAGACAAGTCTCCTCCTCCTGCACCTCCAGCACCACCTGCTCCTCCAGCTCCTGCCCATTTGCTTCCAGGCTTAGGAGGAGGCACCGGTGCCCCTCCTCCCACGGGTGTAGCTCCTAAATACAGATGTCTTGTCTCTTTGCTAACATAGTGCCCTCCAATATTTATAAACTGACCTCCTATTTGACCTCCTAAAGATGGAACAAACTTCTGGAAGTTGTCCTGTAATTTGAGGATATGAAGAATATAAAGAATAGTGATGCTGCACTTACCAAGCATCGACAAACACTTTCAATTTGGAACCATAACAATGTGGGGGTTTTCAACTCTTATGTAGTGAATATGGATTGTGCAAATCATCATGAACAAATGCAGTTATTTAGACTTTTAGTAAATTTTACAAAGTTAAGTTCAAGCCATCATTGTCACTTTCATAATTTATGTCACTTAAACTAAATGCTTTTAAGAATATTGCTTTTCCATTTTTTTTTAGGTTTATGGATTTTTCAATATGTTGGATGCATTCTAAGATGGTTCAATGTGTCATTGAAATTAACCTAAAAGTAATCGGCATTTGTTTTCTCTCACCATCGAGTCGCTGGTGAAAACATCAGGATTATTCTCGTAGATGAACTTCTCAACTCTCTGCCGCCTCATCCTGAACATCTTAGAGCCCCGGTTCTTCAGCAGGGAAAGCTCCTCCAGCATGATCTCTTTGGGAGTCCTGATCTTTGTTCCCAGATCAAACTCTGATGCCTCTGGCTCCAACTCAAACTCTAGATAACAGCAGGTGAAAACATAAAAATTGGAATGGTTTCAGTTGAGAAATGGTAACCTTTAGTTAATGCCACTGATAGCTGTGTTATCCAGAGGTAAAATTTCAATAAAGTATTGCATAAAAATACTATGTAGGAGCATAAGTAAAGTTAAACAGTTCTATTATAGTGAACAACATCATTTAAAAGAAATAACAATATATTTTAATGACCTATTTTAAGGTTACCTTTGATTTAATTATGTTGTATATAAGTTCTCATAGGAATACATGTAATGATTTGACTAACGTTTAGTACGTTTTGACCATGTTATTGTTCAGATGTCATTACAAGATATAGTGATCAGGGTTCCTCTGCAGTCTGGAACAGTATGGGAAAATAAAATGAGATGGTAATATGAAAACTATTTGTATTTCAAGAATTTATTCACTGTTCTGTTGTCATTCCCTTCTGTCCTTCCCTTTTTCCTTGCATTATTTTTTCCTTCCTTATATAATTCCTTCCCTTGTGGCCTTCCTTCCTTCCTTCCTCCCTCTCTCCACTATGTCAATCCTTTCTTCTTTCCTCATTCCCTTTCTTTCTCTCTTCATTGTTTCCTACTTTACCTTTCTTCTTTCTCATTCATTGTGTCCCCTTTTCTGCCCTTACTCCAAAAGCCCTTCCTTCTGTCCCTCCTCTCTTCCTTGTGCACTTAATTCTTTGTGTCCAAAAATGTGTCTCCTTCTTATTGTCTTCATGCTGTCCTTCAATATGGTCCTGTCTCCATTCCTATATCGAGTCATTTCTTCCTTCTCTCATTCCTTCTTCCCTTCCCAACCACCTTTAAATGTTTCATTCCTTGTTCCACTTATTCAGTGCTTCTTTCATTGTGTCCTTGATTGTTTCATTGCCGTAATTTCTTCTGCCCTTCCTTGTGTTGCACCTCCTGTCTGTTTGTCCCTTCTTACCTATTGTGTCCTTTCCCCTTCCTTCCTTGTGCCCTTCCTTGTGGTTTTGTTTTTTGCTGGTACCATGTGAAAACCCCGCCCATTCTACACGTATCTAAATTCTGAGTGAATGTCTGTGTTTACATGTTAAAATTAATATAAAGGACCGAGGACTCTAAAATATTTACAGAAATTATGTGTAGGGACCTTAAGAGGTGGATGAAATGGCTTTAACAAACATATAAATACAACCACTAACTCCTGTTTCTTTCAATGTTCTTTCTTTAATATTGTTGCACAAAATATCAATGGCTCTAGGTCCAGTGCATCATCTGCAGTGCCCAATTCTTTAACCCTTCTATTTCTGTGTACACCAGTTACATGAAAGAGCTTTAGTGAGCAGCGCTAATTTCATATTCACATCATTTCACGTCAGCCTTACCATCCTGACTGATATGCGATAGGTCAGTTATGATCTTGGAGGGCTTTTTCCGCTTGTTGAGGGGGGCAGGTGTTCCCAGAGGCATGGCTGGAGGGAGAGGGAGAAACCATAGAATGTTATTCCCGGGTACAGAAATGCAGAACAGCATTCCTGCATTTAAAGTTTACGGGGCAAAAACTCTGTAAGAAAAATAGTCCCGTTGCTTCAAAAGATAAAAGCAAAGCAAAGTTAGAATTCTTTAAAACCGTAATTTGGAAAGAGGTGAAAAGGTTGAAAACAAAGCTGAAGTTTTGGGAATTTTTGAGAAAGAAAATCGAGAGCAACAATAAGACTGGTTTGCCTAATTAGATGAAATGCAAGTTTCAAATGGTTTAAAGAAGATGAGGAGGGGAGAAAAAGAAAGAAGGTTTTAATTTATGACTGATCTCCACCAGCTTCTGAGCATAACTTACCATCATCAACACCAAAACCTATCGTCAACCCCTGAAAGTTAGCAAGAGCTGAATGCAACAGACCTGCTGACAACATGTCCTCCTAATTTTCATCATCACGGGAAGTGTCGGTGCCCTTATTCCTTACGTTCCCCCATGGAACACATGTCAGCTCAATGTGTACATCTGTTTTTGTTTAGGGATACAAGATCTGTTCTCAGATCTGTCAGAGTAAACTGAAGTAGACTGTGGTTTAGTGAATACCTTCTTATTAGTTAACTATCCAGGTAAAATGAGGGTTTTGGGATCCCTAAAAATCATAAAAATTAGGTATATCATAAAATTATATTGGCCAATCTGCTGCTTGTAAGTGGGTTAATGAGATGGAATATGGCCCACTTTCTCGTATGTCAAATCCTTTCCCACTTGAAGCACATGAATAGTATTTTCCAGCCTGTTCAAACAACCTCTGCTGTCCCCTTTGAGCACCTTAGATGGTCATTTGTGCTTAATTGCACCTGCAAATTTGATTCCAAATACCTGCAAACTCAGCCACAACATTTTCTTTAAGGTCCAAGTAAGTGGCAAAACATCACATCACATCTATTGGCTGTAACTGAACCCACTGCAGCTATTTTTAAAAGCCATTTCCAGCCAAGACATTTTAGCGACATCCAATGGCGTCATAAGGCTATCAAACGGACCTGAAGCAAACTCCAAAGAACACAAAACACACCTCCAGAAAATCAGCTGTAAATGGCTGTATGAATATCAAGAGTGAGAACAGGAATTCATGTTAATGAGGATTTCCGATTTTGGGGAGTTATGGAGATTTACTGCCTTCCTCTAAGGCTCTGATAACACTATATAAAACTTCTGTAACAGTCAGCACATTCAGCTCTTTATTTAGTTATTAAAGGCTTTACAAATAAATATATGTTCCCCCTCATTAACTGGATAGCCAGTGCAACTTATATTTGTGAAAACCATTTTCATTCATGCATCCAGAGTTGAAAGGCAACAGGTTAAGTCAACTAATGTACTGAAAAAACACAACAACAGGTTTAGTTCCACTCACCGGGATGCTGTTGTAATTCTGTGAGAAGAGAAAGACCTATTAATACCAAACAGTAAGGAAGATATCGATCTCAAAGACAAGGGTACAAATCCCTCAGTGCCTCTGACCCCACTTTGACTAGACTCACGTCCCGCAAAGTGCGAAGCCCACTCAATATTCAGATAGTAGATCTTGCAGAGGGTTGGGGGGTGAGGCAGGAGTGTTGATGTCAAGACGGGAGGGGGAGGCTGAAGTTAGGAGTGTAAGTACGGAATGGGAAGGGGGGGATTAAGCCGGGTAGAGAAGTCTCTCTTGGCCAGCTGAAATTGCTGATGGTGATATTAAAGGAACAAAATCATTCTTGCAGATGGCTCTGCAGCCTATATTTAGCTGCAAAGAACGAGGGGAACAGAACTTAGTCCTAAGACAAACCTCTGGAGACTCTGGGTGTGTTTGGGGTAAGAAGAAAGACACGGAGAAAAGTGGAGAGGACTAAGTATAAGTGCAGAGTGCAAGTCAAAGGCTCAGAATAAGTGTATATATATATATATATGAAGGCCAAATCAGTTTACGTTTCAAAGGGATGGTGATGTTCTCAACAATAATAGCTAATTGTTGAACAATACTGACATCCAACATCACAAACGTATCAATTCCAATCACATCCTGTACAACAAATTTGGATCAAACCCTTAGAAAAATTGCCCTGAAAGAAAAAAAGCAGAAAATGAATCTTTTTATTTATTTAGGGAATTCTATATACGGCTGCATGGTGGAGCAGTTGGTAGCACTGCTGCCTTGCGGCAAGGATGTCCTGGGTTCAAATCCCAGGCTGGGGTCTTTCTGCATGGAGTTTGCGTGTTCTCCTCTGTGCATGCATCTGGGTACTCCAGCTTCCTTCCACAGTCCAAGAACATGACTGTTGGGTGAATTGGTGTCTCTAAATTGCCTTTGGCTGTGTGTGTGTGTGTGTGTGTGTGTGTGTGTGTGTGTGTGTGTGTGTGTGTGTGTGTGTCTCTGTATTGCCTGTGATAAACTGGCGGTTCAGGGTTCAACTTATTTAGGGTGAACTCTGCCCCTCTCGCCCTCTTGCATCCCTGCAAGGACAGGCAGATATAGATAACAGTTGGATGGATTCTCCATACTGACATTGATGCTGCACAAACCATACATACATGTGCATTACCACAAACTTCAATACATTCTATTGGGATAGTATTTAAAGAGCAACAGGAGAAATACTAAAATTTTTCAGTCCCATTATTTTAAACACTATACCTGACCCACATGCACGAACAGTCTCAGGGGACCATAGGAAAGTTTTAAACAGTTTATTAGGAAACAATGACAATGAATGTGAACGAGATCTTGATCTCCACCTGGGCTTGAAAGACAGCTGGGGCATTAGTGAGTCCAAAGGGCATGACCATTTATTCAAATTGTTCTTGGGGGCTCCAGAGGGCTGTCATCCACATATTTCCCTGGCGTAGGTGAACCAAGTGGTAGGCGTTCCAGAGATCTAACTTGGTGAAAACTGTGGCATCCTAGACGGGTACAAATGCTGAGGAAATCAGAGGAAGCGGCATTTGTTCATGATAGTGATTTGGTTAAGACATCTATAATCATGCAGGACTGGAGTAAACCATCTTTCTTAGACACAAATAAGAACCCTGCCACTAGAGGTGAAGAGGAGTGACAGATTATGCCTGCTGCAAGTCAGTCATTGGTGTTTTGCTCTATGGTGTCATGTTCTGGATGGGAGAGGTTGTATAAATGGCTAGATGGTAGGGTGCTCCATAAAGAATGTCTATGGCACAATTACAGGTCCTTCTCAAAATATTAGCATATTGTGATAAAGTTCATTATTTTCCATAATGTCATGATGAAAATTTAACATTCATATATTTTAGATTCATTGCACACTAACTGAAATATTTCAGGTCTTTTATTGTCTTAATACGGATGATTTTGGCATACAGCTCATGAAAACCCAAAATTCCTATCTCACAAAATTAGCATATCATTAAAAGGGTCTCTAAACGAGCTATGAACCTAATCATCTGAATCAACGAGTTAACTCTAAACACCTGCAAAAGATTCCTGAGGCCTTTAAAACTCCCAGCCTGGTTCATCACTCAAAACCCTAATCATGGGTAAGACCGCCGACCTGACTGCTGTCCAGAAGGCCACTATTGACACCCTCAAGCAAGAGGGTAAGACACAGAAAGAAATTTCTGAACGAATAGGCTGTTCCCAGAGTGCTGTATCAAGGCACCTCAGTGGGAAGTCTGTGGGAAGGAAAAAGTGTGGCAGAAAACACTGCACAACGAGAAGAGGTGACCGGATTCTGAGGAAGATTGTGGAGAAGGGCCGATTCCAGACCTTGGGGGACCTGCGGAAGCAGTGGACTGAGTCTGGAGTAGAAACATCCAGAGCCACGGTGCACAGGCGTGTGCAGGAAATGGGCTACAGGTGCCGCATTCCCCAGGTCAAGCCACTTTTGAACCAGAAACAACAGCAGAAGCGCCTGACCTGGGCTACAGAGAAGCAGCACTGGACTGTTGCTCAGTGGTCCAAAGTACTTTTTTCGGATGAAAGCAAATTCTGCATGTCATTCGGAAATCAAGGTGCCTGAGTCTGGAGGAAGACTGGGGAGAAGGAAATGCCAAAATGCCAGAAGTCCAGTGTCAAGTACCCACAGTCAGTGATGGTCTGGGGTGCCGTGTCAGCTGCTGGTGTTGGTCCACTGTGTTTTATCAAGGGCAGGGTCAATGCAGCTAGCTATCAGGAGATTTTGGAGCACTTCATGATTCCATCTGCTGAAAAGCTTTATGGAGATGAAGATTTCATTTTTCATCACAACCTGGCACCTGCTCACAGTGCCAAAACCACTGGTAAATGGTTTACTGACCATGGTATCACTATGCTCAATTGGCCTGCCAACTCTCCTGACCTGAACCCCATAGAGAATCTGTGGGATATTGTGAAGAGAACGTTGAGAGACTCAAGACCCAACACTCTGGATGAGCTAAAGGCCGCTATCGAAGCATCCTGGGCCTCCATAAGACCTCAGCAGTGCCACAGGCTGATTGCCTCCATGCCACGCCGCATTGAAGCAGTCATTTCTGCAAAAGGATTCCCGACCAAGTATTGAGTGCATAACTGTACATGATTATTTGAAGGTTGCCGTTTTTTGTATTAAAAACACTTTTCTTTTATTGGTCGGATGAAATATGCTAATTTTGTGAGATAGGAATTTTGGGTTTTCATGAGCTGTATGCCAAAATCATCCGTATTAAGACAATAAAAGACCTGAAATATTTCAGTTAGTGTGCAATGAATCTAAAATATATGAACGTTAAATTTTCATCATTACATTATGGAAAATAATGAACTTTATCACAATATGCTAATATTTTGAGAAGGACCTGTATATGGTCTGTGGAGTGGCAAGAAGACTGTTTTGTGATTACTGAATACCTGCTTAAAATGTAAATAGTCCTCAGGAACATTGGAAACTCTGGAAGTTGACCCTGAGATTTTTGTCCTGGATTGCCCCACATTTAGCTCCATTCATTTGGTGAGTTCATAGTGACGTGTAGTGTTAGACTTTCACCAGACATAGCATTTTGCATGTAGGCTAAAAAAAAGTTTGTCGCACAAAAAAGTTTGTTGCACATGTTTTTGGTGTCCCGTACATGGCTTGCGGTCTGTTACCCCTTTTCCACTAATGCGTTTCGGAGCCATGTTCCTGTTCCTGAACGTGATTTCGAACCGGTGACGCATGTTTCCACCAATGAAAAGAGGTTACAAAGCACAAACTCTGGTTCAACTCGGGCACCGCAGAATACTTTGCTGGTGTCCTGCATCTGTGTTAATGATATGGACAGGTCATAGTCAATGTTAATATCGTTGATGATTCGTTGATGATCGTTGATGATTCGTCCCTTCCAGTAAATGTACCATAGCTTTTTATCCACCACCACTAGTGGCACTGCTTACTAGCCATTGGTAGGCTCCACTGTGGGGGAGGATCTGTGAATGGAGGGCCTGTTGACATTTTCAAGCTAAGTCCACGATTTTCTCACAACTCCCTACTGCAGCTTTAAAACCTAACCTTGTTTTGAACTTTTCAGCAACTTTATACTTGACCTGTCCAATGTGTTGCTTGGTCTCCATTAAGCTGTTTGTTCTCAAACGTTCTCTAACAAGAACAACTGGATTGATTTTCATATTAAATTTCACACATGTGGACTATTTACTAATTAGATGACTTCCAAAGGCAACTGGTTGTAAGGTTATCAGAGTAAAGTGGAGTGTAAACAAATGCAGGCCACACTTTTTAGATTCTTTAATGTTAAAACTTTTCAAAACTTTGTATGATTTTCCTTCCACTTTAAAGTTATGCATTACTTTGTGTTGGTGTATCACAAAATCTAATTAAATACACAGGTTTGTGTTTGTAAATAGAATAAAGAGCAATGTTAAAGGGCAAAACCTTTATAAGGCAATGTAGAGAAGAAGGTTTCAGGATATATGTGAAAAATAAAGTAACAATAACGCATATAACCATGGAAACTACAGGGCATATTTTTTCAGTACATCTTTAAAAAACATCCCAAAAACCTGACCCAGGTGGAGTTTTTGCTCAGTCTTTTTTGGCAGGTACCTTAACAGTTAATTCATTACTAGCGTCATACCTTGATACATATAATTTCCCCTTTGCATAAATAGTATTTGGTTTGGATTTTAACAGCTCTATTATTAGGCACCAGTGAGTGTGAGTGGCACCAAAATGCCTTTCTGGCTGCATGCTCAGCAAACGGAGAGTGCATCTCACCGGCGGACCATAGCGCCACCGAGTAGTTCAAATTCATGTTTACAAGAAAATAAATGAATGTAAGGAAATACTCTATTTTCTATTTTGAAATTCCAAGTTGTATATAAAAGACATAGCTTCTTTATTAATAGAAATGTATTAAATAAGTTGGGTGTTATTTTTTATTCAGTTTATTTCAGAGGAAAGGTTAAAAATACTTGTGAGCTCCCTTTGTGGTCTGTCAGGCCAAGAACAAAAAGTGACACCAACTAAACAGATGTAACTCAGCAAATACATAGAAGCCCTCCACTGGAAATGTGCTGTATTGAACAAAATGGTGATTACCTAAAGTCAGTGAAAATTCCAGGTTTTCATAATAAAACAATTGACAACTTATTTCAGTTTTTTGCACATATAATGTATAATATATCCTTAAAATTCAACAGATAAAAAAAGGAAAACTTGCTATAATATGGTTGCATAAATGTGCCACAGAGTCAGTTTCTTCCCCCAGGCTGATTATCTGATGAACACTTGTCACCGTTTCAGAACAACACCATGCATACTTGGACTAATCTCGCATTAGATTCTTTTATAAAGTCAATTGTGAATATATGTACATTTAAAAAGATGTTCCTTATTATTGAGAGCAAAGTGTACCGGAGTCAAATTCCTTGTTTGTCTGTACAAACTTGGCAATAAAGTTGATTCTGATTCTGATTCTTTGGTTTGAGCTTATCAGCAGCACGTGCCTTGAATAGACAATAAACGCTTTACCTTGGAAAAGTTCTCTAAATCTTTTAGATACTGAGGTCATCTCTTGTCAACAGCTGTGTTCAGATGAGCTTTGAGATTTTCTGTCATATTTACTTCTGAACTCTGACTTTATTTTCCTCTTATTAATTAACCTGGATGTCTGCTTGGACTCACAACATTACTGAAAAACAATTCACAACTAATATTAATTTTATCCTCTATGAAAAAAAAACAACTTTCCATTTGAAATAAAGAAATCCCAGAATACAATGGTGCTATCACAATGTTTCACTATGGGCATGGGGTTCGTGATGTCCAGAACTTCAGGTTTGGTTCATTCTGAAAGAAATCCACTTTCTACAGAAGGTTTTAAGACATTTTAGCCAGGCCTGGGTGTTTTCTATGAAAGAAAAAGCTTGTCTCAGCCTTACTCCTTAGACTAGACTCATGGAGAATATAGGAGATTGTTGTTACATGTAGAACACAACAAGTTCTTGTTGGAAATTCCTGCAGCCCTTTCAGTGTTACAATCAAGTTTTATGACCAGTTTCTGTCTTGTCTTTTCTGTTATCCAGAGAAATCTCTAGTCTTTTTCATTTTCCTGTTGTTCTCCATGTGGGCTGCAAAGTGCCACAGTAATAAGTACTGTTTACCTGCAGCAAGGATATCATGGGGTTGAATACTGTCCTGTGCTGGAGATAATAAACGAACACCACTGCCCCCGCCATGACTGTAGATAAATAAGCAGGCATATACAATGAGTGGATGTTCTATATTTTCTACAGTTATTTCTGACTTTCTTTATTGTGCCAAGTTATGAAAAAAGTTGCAGAAGCTTTTCTGCCATTCCAATGATAACTCCGTACAACAAGATCTTTTTGACCCTTTGTAATGTATCTGCAAACTATGGCTTTATCTAAAAGATGCAATAATTTCTGGCACAACTTCACTGACACCCACGGTGCATGGAGAGGGTCAGAGATCTGGTCAGGTGATGACTCCAGCAAGACTTGAAGCACTGGAAATACTGTTAATATAGTTGTTATCAGTACTTCAGGTTTTGCTAGAACTTCACCTCACCTTTATCTAAACGATGCAAAAGCGGGATATTTTGAAAAATACAACTAAAAAAGTTTGACTTTAGGGTTAGCCAGATTTAATATATTTGATTGTTAGTAACCTCAAAAAGACTGAATTGAATGAAAATAAGTCAGTAGATGCTTTAGTGAAATATTACTTTAAAGGTGTGCACACTTATGCAACATGATTATTGCAGTTTATTTTTTGCAAACCAAGGTTAACAGATTTATTTCATTATGAAAATCTAGCAATTTAACTGGGGTGTTTACACAAAATTGTGAGATATATTGTGAGAAGCTTTTGGAAGTATAACCAAAATGTTTGATCCAAGTCATACCGTTTAAAAAGCAATTAAAAAGAAAATCTCTTAAAGAATTACTCTTTCATTTTTCTTGCTTTTAGCAAATGAAAATCATTTTGTTCTGACCTAAATAGGGAAACATGTCCTTTTAATAAGTGTATTTAAAAGTCTGACTTGAACAGTATGTCATTTTTTATTTTGTTGGTTCTTGGTGGTCTATATTCATTAGTGTCTCTATAATGACCCTGCGATGGAGTGGCAACCTGTCTTGAACGTAGACTTCATGGACTGGCTTCCGTCTCTTAACAACTTTGAACAGGACAGGTCTTTGTTTTGCTTAAAACATACACAACGTAACACAACAACTTAGGATTTTTCTGAAACTCCTAAATGGAAATTATTAGCTTTACAATCAGGAAGGATAGTTATAAACCATCATCTTTAAGAAAGAAATTTGGTTGGTAAAATGTTTTGTAAATGATGACTGGAGATAGGTTGCATGGCCATCCATTGTTACCACTGTTACCTCACAGCAAGAACGTCCATGGCTACAGTTTTGACCTTTCTGTGTGGAGCTGAAATGTTCTCTTGTGCAAACATGGGTTCTCTTCGGGTATTCCAACTTTCTTTCACTGTCTAAAAGCATGCGTTAGCTCAATTAGTTGTTTTAATATAATCCTTAGGTGCGTGCATGGCTCTGTGTCTTAGTGTGTGCACATGTGCATGTGTGCACTAGAGAGATCTTTTAAATGTTAGAGAAAGACACAATTTAAAAAATAGCTAAGGCTACACCAGATAAAGACACTTATCAGCCTGTTTATTAGACATATCTTGCAAGTACCAGGGTGGGCTCCTTTTGCCTTTACAGGTTTCATAATTCCTTGTGGCATCAACAAGGCATCAGAAACATTCTTTCGGGATTTTGGTGCATATTGACATGATAGGTGCACTGTGGTTATTAAGGTCTTGTATTAAATTGTATGACATGTTGCAAAGACTTTTGATTTAGATATTTTTATGGTTAGGCTGTGTGCATTAAAGCCAGATTGAATAACACTTGAGGGTAGTTGCTCTACCACAATATTTCCTGCAGAGGGTAGCATGGATGTGCAATGGCTTCCCCCCTCTCATTTTCATGTTTCTGATTGCAAACCTTCTTAGTAACTTAGACTTTTCTGACGGGAGTTTGAATTTATTTCTGTGACAGTTTGAGTCTTGTATAGGTGTTTGATTAACCCCCCACCCTACCCCCACTCACAGAAGTTCACAAACCTGTATCATAGGTTATTTTAAATTGACTATGTAGGCTCGCAGATCCCCATTCTGGGAATGAATGGTGATCTGATCAGGACACACAACCACATTTAACTTCCTCTCGATATCTCCAAAAACAGACACTAATCCTTTGCTGTTTTGAGGATAGAAAGGCTACAGTTCATAGAATTTTCCCAGAAAGGTTGTATATATTCAGATAACATTCTAAAAGAATAATCTGTTTCTATTTTCTTTAATCCTTCAGTGTAGCTACCATGCAGAAAAAAAGGTTAAATAGGTAAAAAACATACAACATTCAAATAATTATGACATCTCTGCAAGTAAGTGGATGGAAATCTTTTTTTTTTATAAATATTTGACAGTTAAACTAAGACTTCATAGAAATATCTTCATATATTTTACACGATAATAGAAAATCCTGCAATTGACCACATACATGCATATATTTAAGTTTTTGTATCCCGTTTTCCCTTTTGTTTTCCATTTAAATTTTTTTTTTTCAGTAGATCACTGGTAAACTGAAAAAAACCTGTTTGAAAGTAATTTCTCATATTTGTAATTAACTGTGTAAACATTATAGACATTTTTATTTTTGGTTTCATCAAAGTGTTGTTTTTAAGGATCAATACCTTTTTTCTACAATAATAAAATTAACTGAATTATAGTTTTCTTCCTTGTGTATTTATTACGTGTCATTTTGTTTTTTAAATGTTCAAGCTAAAAACTGTCAACACAACACAATTTATATGCAGGGACAGAATGCTTTGACATAGAAAATGAAAGTTCAAATACTGAACAACATAAGCCAGTGTGAAATCAGACATTTCAGACAACCAAAGTGCTTTCAAATCTAGTTTTATTTCTCCAAAATATTTGTTTTTCCCTCTTAGTATAAACTTCCACTCAGCAATAATAACAAACAGTTTCAAACTTAGCATTTAATCTAACTCTCCAGATGCTTGGATGACATATTTTACACCTCAACATAACTACATGCACTTTTTAGGAGTTTCTTTATTTTATAATGAATGCTAGCTTTTATTAAGAATTATATTTTAACATAAAGGTAAAAAAAAAAAAAAGAATTAAACAACACCATCATTTTAGTTATCCCTTACTTGTTTCCATCAAAACACCAGTTTCAAGGTACATTACCATTACATTTCAGCTTTTTGTTGCAACTATTGCGGAAGAAGATGCCAATAAAACTTTTTCCCATCAGCATCTTGAGCATTACCACAAATTTTCCTGGTCATACTTCCTTGGCCACTCTGTTTACATCCATAGGCTGTAATGTAATAAATCAGATGCCTTAATTTGATAAGACTTGACCATGTCCATATCAGTGAAATGGGCAATGATCTACCTGAGGCTTCATTACATATATTATCCTCTCGTCACAGCCGTTCTCATTCCTTAAGGCCCCTTTACAAAACCTAAATGTTTCAACTTTCCATTAATTCCTTTAAGATAGAATAAAAATAAAATACACCTCCTTTTATATGTAGTATTTGTTTAATAAAATGTAATAATGTACACCTATCTGCAAGCAATCACGCTGACAAACTAGAGTGTAATGTGCATGAATGGCATCTAAATAAGTCTAGTGACAAGTATTGCCTCAATTGTGCTTACTTAGTGTGACCTGTGCAAAAGAGATAGCATTTTTCTCAGGTTATAGTGAGGTTCAGACTGTTTTCCTCTAAATGAGAAGTTTAAGCCTCCAAAGGCCTAACCCTAACCATGCCTATACCCCACTGGCATTGAGCTAAATGTGTTAGCAGCAAAGGTAAATGTCAAATGTCAGAATTTTGAACACAAGAAGGTGTTTATTAATGTTATGTGTTTTTATTAACTCCACAATAAAACAATTGAAGTTTCATATGGTAACACATCACATAACATTTTTTATAATCTGATAGGAAATTAATTTTTTCAATAGCTAGGTATTTGTTTCTGTAGCAATATATCAAAATAATTCCCAAATTAGTATGCTCAAATGTCATGTCTTTGTTTATCCTGCCCCCTAAAACTTTTCTTTTAATTTTTCATAGTGATAAGTTTGTTTCCCTTAAACATGGAAACAATTATAATATTTGCTACTAGATTTCATGTTAATTTTCAACTAAACCCATAGGTGTGTTGCTTTTCAAAATGCTCCTGGTCTCCAGACTTGGGGCTGGGCACCACCCCTAGTGGCAACAAAATGAGGTTTGGGGGCCTGAACAGGGTTGGCCTTCAGAGGGGGCAAAGAAGCAAGAATGCTAAGTTCCGGTGCACTCTGAAACTGCTTGGCTGTCTGCAGCCCTCTGGTGTATGATGCTGGAGTGTAAGATGTGGGTGCTGAAGGGGGTGCAGGGTTTGGAATAGAGGTGCCTGAGAATTTTGGCAGGTTGGGTAGCTGCACCAGTTGAGAGGAAGATAAAACTGGTTTCGATGTAATGACTGACTCAGGTTGGGCTGAAGCTGGTGTAAAGGGAGCAGGAAGTGGTGAGATCATGCCTGAACGAGTCAAACGTTCTCCAAGAGTAGTAGCTGAGCGAGGTGCAATAACTTTAGGCGCAAGCGATGGAGCTGACATTGGTGTGGGTGTAGAGAAACGCTTGATTTCATACACACGAGCTGTTTTGAGGGGTATTTGTCGAGGTGAGGTCAGTGAGCTGCCCACCATCATTGTTGTGTAGTTATTCTGCTGGGCCTGGTATGAGGGCATGGCTGATAGATTTGTGACACTGCCTCCATACTGAAACATGGCAGAGTTGAGTTGATAAGGCTGTCTTTTCATGAAATCTACAGCCTTGATGCCTTCCTTTTGGGAGCCTCCACTAGTCTTATTGTCTGGGATGGCGGTGTCCTTCTGAGGCCCTGTGGGAAGAGAGGGGGCTAACAGTGGGTTGTATCCAATAGGTGGTGGTGCACGGACATTTGGGGAGTATTTCCACTGAGAGGGATAGGAAGAATTGACAGAGGAGTCAAACTGTTGAGCTGCATTGTGCATGGCCACATCTTGCTGATAAGGGATCTCGGGTTGTGTGTCAACTACATACATTCCCATGCGGCTCTGTCTTTTGGCAAACAATTGAGCCCCCTTGCCCCCTGCTTGAAGAATCTGTGGGGTCTCATGAATGACCCGGGGTTTAGGTGCAACTGGGGGTGGCACCCTTCCTGTGCCAGCTTCACCACTCCTATCCTCCTCTGCACCTTCATAGACATCCTCAGTGGTTGCTTGACCATATTTGTGTCTGGTGGACCTTTCATCTAGGTTCTGCACTAATGACAACAATTCAGGATTTGGGGATTTCTTTTTCACATCGGGGACATTGAACATAGGTTTAGGTTTGCCACTACGCCGTCGTGCTTCCAGTAAGATTCCTGTGCGACCTTTTGAACCAGGAATAGGGGTTGGGGCAACAGCTTCAGGCTGTGTGACTACTGACACTGGAGTTATAGATGGCATGGAAATTTGGTGTCCGGGTGGCGCAGCCACTGGTACTTGAAGTTTAGGCACTGAGGCAACTGGATCAGCTGAGCCAGGCATTTGGTATAAAGGAGGAACAGGTGCCGATACTGTTTGTTGGGGTCTAGGTGCTGAAGGCACAGACATTGGGGTCATAGTTGAAAATGGAGCCTCATGAACACCAGTCAATATTGGCAATGACTGCATTGTTTCGATTGGGGCAGAAAGAGCAGGAGTGTGAACAGTAACAGGAGCTTCTGGTGTCAGAGGCAGGGAAGCTTTAGGAAAAGAGTATGGTGGGGGCACCACAGGAGGCAGACCAGGGGGTAGCTGTGAAGTTACAGGTGTTGCATTATGGACTAGTTCAGAGGCTGCTGAGAATGGTGGGGCCATAACAGCTGCTGAGGCAGGCCGCTGTGCCTTTTTTGCAACAGCTGGTCGAAATGTTACAGGAGCAGTTGCAGCTCGAATGCTAATTAAGCCAGGGGTAAAAGGACGTGCTGTTCTATTTAGAACGTTGCTTGCAGGCAGTTCGGATACTGGTGTTTCAGAAGGGGGTGCAGATCTCAGGACCGTAACTGAGGCTGTGGTTGCCTTGAGTGCCACAGGAGGGGGTATCATCACCATGCTAACTGCACTCACTGTAGAGTGGGGTAGGTCCCCATGGGGTACTGCATGGGGTGAGTCAACCGTTTGAGCTTGAGTTTGAGACTGAATTGCCTGTGTGGGTGTAGGGTTGATTGGTGACTGTTGAGCTCTTTGGGTTGGTTGCACCTGTGCAGGCATTTCAAGATGCAATGGATACATCTGACAATGCTCCTGCTCTTGGGATTCTGGAAGTTCATGAGGATGTGCTGCCTCCCCTTTCTTTGCAAGTTCATCCACCCTTTTTCTCTGCTGCTCAAACAACTGGGCACCCTTTCCTACAGTGTCACTTAAACCATGATTCAAAGCATTTTCTGCTCCGACCTCACGACCTTCTGTACCTGCCGTTGCCCTCTTTTCCAGCTTATCCATGTAGTCACTATCCCAAGTTGGGTCTGGAGCTCCAGAGAAGCCCTCCTCATCAAACTCAGATTCACTGCCAGGAAATACCCCATCATCCTCTTGTGAGTCCTGAAATCTGTCCTCATCCACACTCCCAAAGCTTGTGAGGGTGTATTTCTTTGAGCGCTGCCTTCTTTTCTTGAACATCAGCACTCCCTTGGAGTGAGGGTTTGGAGCATCTGTCAGCAAAGATGCAATCGTTCGACATTTGCTTTTGGCTTCCTTTACTTGCTTGTCCTGAAATGTGTCCCCTCGATTTAGTTCTGCAGAGTATAAAAGTATAATCTTTAGAAACATTAGATTTGAGGAACATAAGGGCAAGAAATCTCAGAAAGATTTAACCTTTAAACCTATAACTGACTCTAACATGGCCATCTGAATATGTCCCGACCAACATGCTTTTAACAGGTATCTATCTAATGGCTTGACACAGAAGCACTTCTAAAACAGATTCCTAAACTTAGTTTGGATAAAGGAAAAATGTGCACATCATTAGACTTATATATACTTATATACTCTGATATATACAATCAGATGCGATCTAATTTGGTATAATACTAAAGAAATAATCATTAGAAACCTTATTCTGCGTTACCACAAGTAACTATTATTTGAGTTGTGTTCTTAATTTGTCTTGGCTAAGGTTCCTAGATAGGACATTACATTTAAAACTGAACACTATAATGGCTGAAGGGATTTGTCTGAGTAATTTACTTTAAGTTCTTAACAACCTGCTGATTTTTGATTGCTCAGCTCTGTTGTTTCTGTAGGCTTATTATGGATGAGATGAGAAGCTGTCAAAAAAAAACATTTATGCAGCTATACTTCTTTGTGCCATTGCCTGAAATTTGTACATTTGCAACAAAAAATTATTTTTTGTTTAATTCCTTATTTCACATTTTTGGCTACATTTTAGAAACCCTAACCCTAAGACCAGGAAAAGTACGGCTCCTCGCTTTGCCACTTGACTCCTGAAAGCAACTGCAGAGCCATTTCTGTGCTCGCAGATTGATTGCTGGGTTTTTTACAGACATAGCTAGAGATAAAAATAGTAAACTATACTGTCTATATTGTGTTTAACAGGTTAGACCTCACAGGAAGGTTAAGAGGAGTGGTCATGATATTTTTAGATAAAATTCTGAAAACCGAGGTAAAAAAAGAAAATATGCTGACTGTATGGTGTCTGATATGAGATAGGAAAATGATTATCACTTCTTGATCTAGCTTGGAGAGCAAGTCCATACCAGTGGTACTCCTCAACTTTACTTACTAGCTTGCTTGGCCTTTTCCATGTAGGTTGTCGTGAGTTCCTCATCAATAGGGTTATTAACAGGACCCACCATGGGCACAAGTTGGCTGCGAGACCCCAACATCAGAGCCTCCTTTGCCCTTTCAGGGGACACCAGTGGCACATTGGGTGGTTCTAGAAAACCACTATCTTCCTCTTGTCCTCCATCCCGTGGCCCCTGGTCATCTGCTGAGGAAATTATGGAGGAAGTTTCAGTAGATGTCTGGGAGGACCACATTCCTGGACCTGGTGGTTTGTAAACCACCTCTTTTCTTGTAACTCCTGGAAGACTCCCTCCTTCATCTCCATTTCCTCCACGTCCTTCCAATGAACGTGGAAACACCTGTGCATCTGGAGCACTGTCATAGCCACTCATTTCTGATGTCTCCCCACCTTCGGGAGATGTTCTTCCTGATGGTTTTCCAGAGTTGGAATTGCTGGGGCTTCTGCGTTTCTGGCGTCGTTGCCTCTCATAACCAGCCACATCTGCATCACTGTCAGTCTCGCCATAATAAGCTTCACTGCCAGGTGGGGAAGTCAATCCACTGGTCAATGAAGAGCGACTACGGTGGACCTCACGGACAGGCGCGTGATGGGGTTGGGTTGGTGACATGGCTTTTAGAACAGCACGATACTCTTTATCTATCCGTGGAGATGGGGCACGGGCGACAAGAACAACAGACTGAAAAGCAGCAGGTGCCCTGTGAACAATTAAAGAGGTGATCATAGTGATCTGGTAATGGATGCACATTTTCTAGAATTAACCTTTGAGTGGGTTTCAAAGAAGTATTTGAATACTTAATATTTTTTTGCAGATAATGTCAGAGATATATAGCTTTTTCCCTTGTGGGTTCTGACCTGTATTACAGTTGTCTGATGATGTTTTCCTCCCAAGCAATAATTTTTATGAATTAGACACATACAAATAACAACAAGGTCTGGTAAGACATCCTCATAAAAAAGTTTTAGATATCTAAATATATTTGAAACTGGCAGTGGTTTATCAAATGGGATGACAATGGCTGACTTTCTTTGTCTTTGTTTTGGCAAAAGTTGTACAGTACATATGGGGTAAAACAAGTCTAAATTTCAACACATTCTTTTTCTGGTCTAAAGAACTAAACAACTCTAAAAAGCTACTAAAGATGTCTTTGAACATCCATAATTTTTCAGAGTTAGTAAACTATTACCTTTTGACTCGAATGTTTAATATCCCAGGGGAGCTGTCGATGAGGTTCATGGCCTGGGCATGGGAAAGGGATCCACATGGCTGTTCATTGATAGACACCAGCTCATCTGCCTCCTGCAGCCCAGCCCGGCATGCCTTGCTACGTTTACGCACCTGCGATTGGGAAAGGATGTAATACAGATCTTGAGCTTTGATTAATAACAAGTAAATGTGCATTTCTTTAAATTATTTAAAGAATGAGCCTGGCACAACTCTCTTAGAACACTTCCAAGTAACTTACTGTATAATCCAAGTTTAGGGCAAGCTTAAGTCCACATAAAGCATTGGAAAGTGGAAAAACATAACCACATTTCTTTATTGGTTCAAAGCAAATCTGCTCATTGTACAAGCCAAGCGATTAAACATTCCTAATGTGCAACTGTGAATGACTGCCCTGTATTTTCCAGGATATTTTGTTTCACTTAAAATAACTCTAGGCCAGGTCTCAGGTGTAAAGATTTGGTTTAAGGGCTGGCGCATACAGGATTCAATCTTTCTGTCTTTCATCAATGTAGTTTCTTGAAAATGTTATTAGTTCCCTGGGATCTGCAGGTTCTACTTCCCTAACACCTCAGATTGAAAAGAAGAAGGCTGATCTGAGCTTTGCTTCTGTCCTGATTTGGTTTGTGACAGTGACTGGACATATGCCATAAATTATAGCTCGAGTGGGAGCTCTCGTAAACACTTTAGAAGGAAAATGTCAGCCAGCAGCCAGCTTCATGTGGTCCTTTTGCTATTTGCGCATGAGATCTATCAAACCATGGCATGTTGCCAACAGAAAACTGGCGTAGGCCTTTGCAAACAATGGCAACATGTTGCTTTGTTGATTCTTCGTAGAATGTTTGAAAAAAGTAATGTTGATTATTTAGCATAAGGTTTACAAAATACTGGAAATTTGAATTATGGGCTAAAGCCATCTTGCTTTGGTTTCCCTAATTAGTTTTCTTTTCAGCTATTTTGGAGGCTTGTAATGAAATCCCTCTTCCCCATTTAGCTAAACCTTTCAAAGTGGTCTGTGCCGGCTTGTGGCCCAAGATGTCAAGTTATTTGTTCAGTCAGTCACCTTGTGGTTGCAAATCATAACACTTATAATACCCCTGCATGCTTTCTTGCATACACCACATGGATGCAAAAATATACTTAGTCATATAAATAAACATACAAATGCAGTCTCACAATCACAGACCCAGCTCTGACACAATGAAGCCCCATGCTGCTCCACCTGTTTAAAACGATATCATACAAGACATGACAAGCAACGATTGTGCCTCATTGCTCACAGGGGTGAAGGAGCAGGCAGTTTTGGACGATCAGTCATATCAGTTGTCCACTACCATAAAGGTCATCTGTTAGCAATATTAGTCAATAATGTCCAATAACTCCTCATACAATCTGCCTTAAAAAAAGCAATTAAAAAAGCTTTTTAAATAGGTTAATGGAAACCATTTTTAAAATCTTAATTGAGCAGAACGTAAGTACGTACTTATGAGGGCCTTACACAGTAGGATTACCTCAAAATGTGAAACGGCACTAAACGTAAAAATATGTAAGAAGCTCAAAACATTTTCATTTTGGAGCTAGAGCCAATAATAATAATAATTATTATAATATATTTATAATTATAATTATTAATAACAAATTATTATAGTTATTAATTATTAATCATAATTTTATATATATATATATATATATATTTTTTTTTTTTTTTTTTTTTTAAACCCAAAATTACAACCAGATAGATTTAGTAATAAAAAAAAATCATAATAATTTATGGATTCACATATTTTTTATTTTTAGATTTTGTTGCATATCATATAGCATATGTTTTATCAGCAATAAAATGTTTGTCAATCGTATTTCATTAATATTAAATAATAAACCAGGATATGCAATATGCGTTCATACATGAAAACTATATTTTATGTGTTTTTAGACATATTCAATAACTTTCTGATAATATTTTTAAAAAGACTCATATTTTGCCCTGATAAAGATAAGCAGATCCATTAAAGCAAGCCAAAATAAATGATTTCCATTGTTTTCAGTGAAGGTTATATATATGTATTATTACATGAAACAATGTGTCCATGTCTGGACACATTGTTTCATGTAATAATCATGGATACCAATACCACCACACTCAAGTTCATTTCAAATAAATACCAATTTTATGTTTTCCCCTTCCATGTTGTTTTTACTGGTACAGCAAATAATCAAACAAATAACATTAGTGTCAAATATTTTCAAATATACTATGAATAACTTGCCAACTGAAACATGCACAAATATCTGTGTCAGTACATTAATATTTTGTTATTTAATACTAAAAACCTTTAAACACACATTACATTAAAAAAATAAGGCAGGTTAAGAGTTCTGGGACAGCATAATTTTAGTTTTACCTCATCTTTTTAAGCTGTGCATTGGCACCAATGTACAGCAATCCTTAGTGGAAGATTAAAGTCTTCCTAATCAATAATAGTCCACCTCTGCATGAAGTCTCTTCTCAAACCAAATTATGACTCATGCTCAGGCCCTGAACCAACCTGCACAGCAGCCAATGTTCCACTTCGGTTTTGTTCACAGCTCTTTAAATCAGTGCCGGATATATCTAGGCTAATGTTACACAAGCAGGTTGCAAGCAATAATTTTATACTTTTTTTTCAGCAGGCACAATGTAACAGACTATTCTTCCCCTTTCTGAGTTACCTACTAACCTTAGCCACTTGGAGCGGTTTCTGATGCTCTACTCCTCCCTGCAGACGAAACCCCCATGGTGCCCCACCGGACAGGGTGATGATCACTTCTTCTGCAACCATTGTTTAGTGTCTTTTTTTTTTAGATTTTCGTTTCTCGTTTATTTATCCGTTTTTCTTTGGCTTCTATATTTCATCTGAGGGCAGCCCCTCAGAGCTTTGGCTCCATGGTTAGCAGTCAGGGCCCCTCATAGAGCTCTGATCTGCTGTTTTTCTGGTGGACTGTCTGGGTCCTGACAGCCGTCTGAACTCCACAGCCAATACTCGCACCTGCACACACACACACACACACACACACACATACACACACACACACACACACACATACACACACACACACACACACACACACACACACACACACACACACACACACACACACACACACACACACACACACACACACACACACATTCTCATACACACATATGCCCTCCTGTGCAACCCACCAATACCCAGAGTCCTGCAGCCATCTTAGCCTCAGTAAAGGGGGAGTAGAGGGAAAGAGATACATGATGTGTATGTGTGTGTGTGTGTGTGTGTGTGGCTGCTTACACTGAGGAATGCCTGCCCAAAATGAGCGAGGGGAACGTCCAGCTCAACACTTGTCCTGTCACTCAGACCCATGCCTCTGGGTTGATGATAGCCCTTCTAAAAATAGGACCCTACCACCTCTACTGCTCCACCGTCTTCTCTGCACACCGAGGTAAAGTGAACATTCAGACCATCTTAATGGTGGTGCGTTTCTTACATTGAGGTCATTAAGAATCCTTCAGTGTGGTCACAACCAGTTTCTCAAATCTCACATCTGAGACTTGCAGTGAAAGGACACACTAATCCTGGGCAATTACGTTCAAATAGCTTTGAAATTAGGTCAAAGGTGCTGATAGTAATGAGTGATGTGGATAAATTGCTGACTGACGTTTTCAACTTTTAACCAGATCATATTCATTGCAAGTTGTTATCTTTGGAGAACATCTTACATGCATGAGATAAATGTAGTTCTACTGCTGTTTTTCTTGGGTGTCTCAATTTTCTCAATGGTGCCTAATGTAAACATTATGCAGCATTTTTGTAAATTTCTGCAAGATGTAAACCCTGTGAAACCCATGGTTATCAGATTTGAACCATAGGAGATTATTAATTCTGAAGTTTTGTGAAAGTGCATTAGTCTTTTGCATTACCATCTTCAGGCAAATATGATTTAAGTGAACATGAACTTATTTATTAAATTTACAGAGACAAAAATTATTTTTGACTTTTCTTCAAAGTCATTCAATCAATTCTCTTCCAGTCTTCATCTTAAACTTCAAACACACAACTTCTGAAAACATTAAATTATGAAAAACAAAACAGAGAAAGTCTCTGTTAAATATATATAAGTAAATTTAGTTTTTCTTGGAGAACTTGACATTAAAAATTGGTTTGTGAAGGTTACGCTACTATTATCAATCCAGAACACGTTAGAGATAACTGCTCCGCTTGGCAGCCGTGCTTTTCACCTGTCTCCAGACCTCAGGATGGTAATCAAGATCAGCCCTGGGTCATACACTCTAAAAAATGGCCACCCTCTTGTCCTAATCTGTTTGCTTTCTGTTTTAGGCAAACGTTTAACCACAAATGAGATGATTCAGGTACAAGGGATCTTTTTCTGTATGAATTTACAAAAAGCACTGTGTTTTAAGAATTCATTTAGCTGTGAAAAAAAATTACTTGGTGCTTATACACTCCCTACTGGTCAAGAATAGAATGGCTGCTTGCCAGTTGATGTTTTTCTGTTTACAATACAAATAGTTGTGGTGTTAAAAAGTACTTTTCTGCTTTTCTAAAAACTGTGATAGAAGAATATATTAGACAACAGTTGCTTTGAAATGATCTTTTGATCAAAAGATAATATATGGGTGTGTTCCAACTACAGGGGGATCACACTCCTCAGCCTCCCTGGTAAGGCCTACGCCAGGGTATTGGAGAGGAGAGTCCGACCGATAGTCGAACCTCGGCTTCAGGAGGAACAGTGTAGTTTTCGTCCCAGCCGTGGAACACTGGACCAGCTCTATACCCTCTACAGGGTGCTCGAGGGTTCATGGGAGTTTGCCCAACCGGTTCACATGTGTTTTGTGGACCTGGAGAAGGCATTCGACTGTGTCCCTCGTGATGCCCTGTGGGGGTTGCTCCAGGAGTATGGAATCGGGGGCCCTTTATTAGGGGCCATCCGGTCCCTGTACGAGCGGAGCAGGAGTTTGGTCCGCATTGCCGGCACTAAGTCGGACCTGTTCCCAGTGCATGTTGGACTCCGGCAGGGCTGCCCTTTGTCGCCGGTCCTGTTCATAACTTTTATGGACAGGATTTCTAGACGCAGCCAAGGGCCGGAGGGGGTCTGGTTTGGGGACCAGTGGATTTCGTCTCTTCTTTTTGCGGATGACGTGGTCCTGCTGGCCCCCTCTAGCCAAGACCTACAGCATGCGCTGTGGCGGTTCGCAGCCGAGTGTGAAGCGGCTGGGATGAGGATCAGCTCCTCCAAGTCCGAGGCCATGGTACTCGACCGGAAAAGGGTGGCTTGTCCTCTTCAGGTTGGAGGGGAGTTCCTGCCTCAAGTGGAGGAGTTTAAGTATCTCGGGGTCTTGTTCACGAGTGAGGGAAGAATGGAGCGGGAGATCGACAGACGGATCGGTGCAGCTGCCACAGTAATGTGGCAGCTGCGCCGCTGTGGACCGCTGTGCCGGTCCATTGTGGTGAAGAGAGAGCTGAGCCGAAAAGCAAAGCTCTCAATTTACTGGTCGGTCTACGTTCCTACCCTCACCTATGGCCATGAACTTTGGGTCATGACGGAAAGAACGAGATCACGGATACAAGCGGCTGAAATGAGCTTCCTCCGTAGGGTGGCCGGGCACTCCCTTAGAGATAGGGTGAGGAGCTCGGCCATCCGGGAGGGGCTCGGAGTAGAGCCGCTGCTCCTCCACATCGAGAGGAGCCAGTTGAGGTGGCTCGGGCATCTATACCGGATGCCTCCTGGACGCCTTCCTCGGGAGGTGTTCCAGGCACGTCCCACCGGGAGGAGGCCCAGGGGACGGCCCAGGACACGCTGGAGGGACTATGTCTCTCGGCTGGCCTGGGAACGCCTTGGGCTCCCCCTGGAGGAACTGGAGGAGGTGTCTGGAGAGAGGGACGTCTGGGCGTCTCTGCTGAGTCTGCTGCCCCCGCGACCCGGTCCTGGATAAGCGGAAGACGACGAACGAACGAACGAACCAATCGAAATGGTATGAAGCATAACACATTTTGTTGTCCCTAGCAGAAAAATATTACCTCTTAAACCTTTTATATCTTGTCTCAATATAAACACAAACTTCAATCTATGTTAGGAACACAAAGCAGTGCATTACTGTGAAGTGTAAAGAAAACAATTTTTCAAAATGCCTTCATGAGAAACTGAAAAGCATGCAGCCCTTTTTACTTTGATTAAAATAATGTGCAACCAAATGCCTTCAGCAGTCACTTAATTAGTAAATAACGTCTACTTGTGCATATTCTAATCTTAGTTTAAATACAGCTGTTGTGTGATGGCGTTAAAGGTGTGTTAGAGAGCAACACTAAACAATCAGCCTCATGAAGACAAAGGAACACAGTTTAAAGCAGAGTTAGGTTATAAAACAACATCCCAAGCTTTGAACATCTCACAGAGCTGTGTTTAATCCATCATGACTGCAAACCTACTAAGACTATCCATCTAAATTGACAAACTGAGGAAGGAGAGCATCATTCAAAGAAGCAGCCAAGATAGCCTTACTAACTTTGGAGGAGCTGCAGAGATCCACAGCTGAGGTGGGGAATTAGTTGATGTAACAGGTATTAGGCCATAAGAAGTCCTGTTTAAAAATTCCCACAAGCCATGTAGTAACACAGCAAACATGTGGAAGAAGGTGCTCTGGTCAGATGAGACCAAAATTGAACTTTTTAGCCTACATGTAAAAGAGAATGTGTTGCAGAAAACTAACATTACATATTACATTGAACACACTACCTTCATGGTGAAACATGTTGGTGGCTGAGGGGCAGATAGATGGAGCTAAATGCTGGACAATTGCAGAAGAAAACCTGTTAGAGGCTGTGAAAAGCTTGTGACTGGGACAAAGTTTCACTTTTCAGACGACATCTATACTGTTTTTCTAAGCTTCATATCTGTAGGGGGATCTGAGAGAAGAGTTCAATTCAATTAAATTCAAAAATACTTTATTGATCCCAAAGGGAAATTAAATGTTGTTGTAGCTCATATTATGAAGGTTTCTTCAAAGAGCCCATCTGAAGAAGCCTCTGACTGAAGACACTCTGTTGTTGTAGGACAGTCTCATGAAGAGGATGCTCAAGGTTCTCCATAATGTTCTTCTTTATATGAAGAATCCTTCTTTGCACAATGATCTCCAGAGGTTCCAGAGGAGTCCCCAGAACAGAGCCAGTCTTCTTTATCAGTTTGTTGAGCTTTTTTAAGTCCCTGGCTCTGATGCTGCTTCCCCAGCAGATGATGGCAGAAGAGATCACACTTTCCACAACAGACTTATAGAAGATATGCAGCATCTTGCTGCAAACACCAAAGGACCTAAGCTTCCTAAAGAAGTACAGTCTGCTCTGTCCCTTCTTGTAGATGGCTTCACAGTTGCATCTCCACTCTAGTCTGTTGTCCAGGTGAACACCGAGGTATTTATACTCCTTCACCACCTCCACTTCTTCTCCCATGATAGAAATAGTTTTTGACTTATTCCTGTTTTCTCTTAAAATCTACAATCATCTCCTTTGTTTTAGTCACGTTCAAAAGTTGGAGGTGTAACACAATGTGGCTGCAGCTTCTGGGCTGAAAAAAAAAAAAAAAACCTTAGTATAATCTACTAGTTTTGAAGGTTGGGGCTTTGGTCTTTAGTTAATATTTATGTATAAAGTGAATCTAGACAAGCTTAAAGCCAGAGGAGACATATCAGCCTGCATGACCAATATGGGTCCTCAAAAAGACAGATAAAACTGCCTGCATGTACGCAAACAGCATGCGCAAACACACAAACACTCAGAATTCAGTCATCACACGCTTTGAGGGAAAACAATCTGCTACTCGTTCTGCAGAAGACCCATGTTTACACCTAAAAACTACATTGTAGATCTTTGGTTCATCCATAGTTAGGGAGCTGCGGTCATATCAAGTTGAACAGTAAAAAAATAGCATTGTTCTGTTTTAAGTTCTAAAAAATGTGAGTTTCACTCATTAACGTATGAAAAAATAAAAATATTAATTAACATATTTAAAATCCAAATAGGCTTCCCACAACAACCTGTGCAGTTTTTTTTCTCAAGTGAGTATTTTGTTTTACTGAATCTTTAATGTCCCAAAGGGTTTTTGCCCGTGTGATTATGACAGCAATGATGATACTGTGCAACTAGACGAAAGGTTTACTCTAATTGCTATAAATCATCAACAAATACATCTTATTGTCTATGCTAATTGAATCAGTTTATTGGTCATAATACCTGAAATAGGGTCTTGAAATGATCATTTAATGACCAGCAAAGCAACTACTGAAGATAACCTCAAGCTGGTTTCGTCTTTGACCAGTCTGAGCTTATTCAATGACCTGTTGTGCAACATATTTCTTAGACAGATGGTGTCAACCATTGTTTTTGTGTGTGAGCTCAGATGAGTGTGACTCACTGGTGACAGCCCACACAGGTTTTCTGGGGCCACCTGGCTCACTGCAGCATCTGTCTCAAGCAGCAGATGAAAGGTGAATGCTTCTCTCCCTGGGCAGTGGGAGTCCTTGGAGAGATGCAGATCTATCTGGTCACAAACAGGGTCAAGGGTTCAACACATGAGAGAGACATGCTGGAAGCAGGAAACAAAAAAGTCAGTATGAGGGGAAAAAAAAAAAAGAGGTTGAAAGCAGTCCAGAGATACCTCACAATGCCTTCAGCTGGAGATCGTGACCCGATCACCAACATCTGAAGCATCACCTGGAGAAGAGTCCCGAGTGGATTTCATTTATTCTCTCTCGTTGGCCAACGAACAATTCATAACTGAGGTTTCTGGAATGAGAAGGCCAGAAATTTCACTTTGCCGATCGAAGACGTGAGCTGAACACGTAATTAAGAACACGGAGTTTCGAGGAGTCGAACCGCTCCCGTGTTTTAACCCAAGTCAACTTTGATGGTCAGATCATATTTTTCCTTTCCGCCAAGAAGGCCAGAGGACGAAGACTGACCGCTTTTCCTGAAGTTAATTGTGGACGCAGAGTTAACCCCCCTACCCCACCCTTCCTCACTCGATCCCCGCTCAGAAGGAGGACGACAACAAGTAAAACCCATCTTTATTTTTATTTCTTTATTGGAAAGCCTTGGCAGGGTC
Organism: Girardinichthys multiradiatus; assembly: GCF_021462225.1. Lineage (NCBI taxonomy): Eukaryota > Metazoa > Chordata > Actinopteri > Cyprinodontiformes > Goodeidae > Girardinichthys > Girardinichthys multiradiatus. The sequence continues at coordinate 14,899,318 of NC_061814.1, forward strand.
ATAGGTTGTAGTGCAATGAGAATCGCTAGTTAGAATCTAATGTGTGTTCTGAATGATATGTGCATGTAACCTTGCTTATTGAAGCTTTGATGTGCTGTGCTGATGTCTGAAGCTGCTGCGCTCCCAGCTCTGTGCGTGTTTTGTGGAGTATTGAGCACCTGAGAGGTGCGCTGTAAGACTGGACTGCTAAAATAACCTCATGGTGAAATTCCCCATTTTCCTTTGTCTTCAACCGCACTGCTGGCTAGCTTGCCGCCAAAAGTTTCACATTGTAAGTGAAACTAAATAACCTGGTGATGACATGGGTGATTTATGACTGACAAAGGTATTTGCACTCATCTTATAAACAACTTATTTAAAATGCAAGTATGCAAGTAGGCAATTGATCAGTTGCATTTGCCATTTATGGCATACCAGCTGACCTAACAGAGATGGGCTGAGACTTCTCAGGTAAAAGCCTATGGAAATCCAGTCTATGGTCACCAAGTTCCAGTGATATACTGAGGGCTATTTTTTCTGACCCCATCGATTTTCAAAGCAGGGACCAAGCATTGTACCAATGCTTTAGGTCTGGAAAGGATAACTTATTATTTAAAGATGATAGCCCCAATAGATGTCTAAAACTCTCTTAGTATTGCACTTTTTCCTTGGTATATTCTCTACCACATTCTATTGAGCATCTTAACTTTGAGCTGAATCACAGTAACAGACAACTGAACATTCTCACTCAGGTGTTCATCTCTGCTTAAATGTGAGGAGTAGCTTGGGCTACAGACTGAATGATAGTCTGGGTCAAAATCAGGTGGACAAGAAGTGAATCAGAGACAGTTCTAAACTAGTTTGTTCAATATTCAGACCTCTGTGAAACATCCAACTAAGCCTGACTTTAAGCTTGCTCCTCCCCTGGCACTTCTCAGAGTAAGTTATCATGGTAACTTCAGCGTGATTGCTTTAGTCAGCTAAAGGATAGGTTAAACCAGAATAACCATGAAATTCTGACTCAACCTCTTATTACTGTATAAGTAGTCTTCTATTTTAATCAAACACACATTTGTAAACTTTCTCAATCACAGTTACTATTTATTGAGTCCTTATCGTAGGTACATTTGTTTAATGTTTACCTCATTTGAGCTGGGAGGCAGCCTTGTCATCCTGACACAGATACCAAAGTTAAAGGCTACCATTGTTGGGCCTGCTTCTGCTTTAAAAGACTGTGTCTGTTCACGGGCGCCACAGAAACATAGAAGTAACATGAAGACTGATATGGAAGAAGAAGACGGTTTTCCTTTCTATAAAACCTTGAAAAGAGAGCTTTGCTCAGACAAACTAATTAACAGGGGGAACATGTATAAAGCTGTCCCCTCACTTAACAATTTATCCATGCCCTGAAAAAGAAAAAAAAAGCACTACTTAAATCATTCCCACCTTGAAGTGAAAATTATCATGTTCTTCTTCTCTGCTTTGTTTTAATCTTTTTTTGCTCCCACTAAAAAATACAAATAAAATGATAAACGTGTGAAGCTAAAGGCTAAGGTAAAACACTGAAGCCATGCTGGTGAATATGGATTTTGACCATATTTTGAAAGGCAGCTGAGTTCATGTGAAGTTACTGAGCAGACCTCTGACTGAAGCCACAGATGTATGCAGATTTAGTTTAGTTCAACAGAAAAACTTTAAAGGAACAGCACTTCTCTTTGAAAAAGTACATTTTGAAATATATTCCCCACATCTTTTTTGCAGACTTATGTCAATGGTGTCTATAGCACAGCAGACAGAATGGGTATCTTACAAACTAATTTGCCTCATAAGCCGGAACTCAGATCTGGATCAATGTCGCACCCCAACTGAGCTTTAGTTGTAATTTACATAATTTGTGATGTGCTTATTGTTGTGGTGCTTGCCACTATTAGCAAAAGTAGCCAATAGCAAAGTTCTCCATTCATTTAAACATGGAAGGAACATATTCAATAGCATGCATGTATATTTGCTTTAATGAGATAGAGAACATTAGACATATAAATAAACAACTCATTCACATGTTTATGCCCTGCAGCAAAACTGATTCTGTATTCAGAGTTATCCGGAGACCTCCGACTTTCCAAGACTGAACTTGGAAATGTAAACTTCCCTAAACTAATCAAACACACCATACAGTGCATGGTTATTTATACACCCCTTAAACTTTATGCTATAAACTTCAAAGTATTTTTATGAAATCTTTTTTTGACAAGCCCCCACAAAGTTGTGTGTACATGTAAAGTGGAAGGAGAAGGTTTCATGGTTTTCAAAATATTTTACCAATAAGAAATTTGGAAAAATGTGAGGGGAACAGCTTTGCAAAACAGCCCAATCAATGGGTCCTACAAAATAAACTACTTCTGTCCTGTAGTGACAAAGTATAGCTAAAACAAAGGTTTTCATGGTTTTGTTTCCATTTAATTGAAGTTTTGCTTGCAGTACTTTTTCAATCCTTTTGGTGTCACTCTCCACTGCCTTTAGCTTGGTAAAAATACACAAGCGCACGATCCATTTCACTTTTTATTGTATCTGAGCCAACATGCTGTGCTGAGGGGGAAAATGTCTGATTAGATTAAATAAACTGGTCTAGAAGCCACCATAACAAAGTAGGAGAAAAAGGTTGAAACATGGCCACCAGCATCCTATGTGTGTGCGCTTTGTTTGGTGTTAGTGCCCTTCCCCCACTCAGCCTCATCTCTGTCAATCCATCACAAAGTGAGGTTAGGAGAATAGGGAGTGGATATAGTTTCTGCCGGCTGGAAGACGATCCTAAAGTATGTGAGGAGCAGCCGGGCTGAGGTCTCCGTCAGTGTTACCTTCAGGTCTGATGGAAGTGATGATGTCTGTGATCTGTCAGGCTCTGCTGTCTGTCTAAGAGGAGACAGACACAACTCTGGACCCCCACCCCAAGTCTTAGATTACACTATGTAGGAGAGTGGTGTGAACAGTAATTTCACTTACAGTCATTGTAAATTTAAGAAATTCAGGAATAAATAAAGAAATCTGTTGACCGTTGTATCAGAGCTTTAAACTAAAGCTATGTCTTCTTTTTCTTGAGTTCCTTAACAAACAAAACTGTTTGGTGTCTTATTTTTGTGGTTTAGCACCCAAGTGCAGACAGGAAGCAGGCAAAGGATCAGACTGAATGACTTTAGCCCTAGCTATGCTTCTCTGGATATTATGTCTTTTTTTTAATGGATTGTTACTATAATACTTATGTTCCCAAGAATCTGACTATAATTTTTTTTTTATTTTGTGGCCCTTGTGGCCTTTTTTTCACAGTATACATATATGAAATGGGCAGAGAGAGAAGGGGACAAGACATGCAGCAAAGGCCCCAGGGTTGGGAATCAAATCCCGACGGCTATGTCGAGGACATATAGCCTCTGAAAATTGTGCACTAGTTCTACACCACGCGCTGCCCAGTACCTGACTATAATGTTAAAATTCACTACACTAGAAGATCTAAATAAGCATTGCTAGGTTAAAGATTCTCCATGAACAGTTGCAGCTCAAGTTTTCTTTACGCAGTTTACCTTTTCCTCATTTACTTTATTCTACATTTGAAGTTGAATGGAAACAGTCAAAACAAAGCAAGACAAAGGCAGCAAAAAAGCATAAAAAGAAGTTTGTCGCATAGAAAGCCAGTGTAGGCCAGTGTAGAGCCTCTATTTCACGTTGTTTTATTTTTTTGTATAAATTCTCTGGATATCCAGTTCATATTGTTGGACCACTTGTTTGCTGAATATATTGGACCATGTGCATGTTGCTGGACGCCACCAGGCCTCCTGGTGTTTTCGGCCATTTTCTATCCAGGACATTGTGACTAATATGACAGGGACGCCCCAAGTCTGACGTCACAGGGCGCTATATATGGAGGCATCCATGTTGAACACAATGCCTTCAGCTGGAGATCGTGACCCGATCACCAACATCTGAAGCATCACCTGGAGAAGAGTCCCGAGTGGATTTCATTTATTCTCTCTCGTTGGCCAACGAACAATTCATAACTGAGGTTTCTGGAATGAGAAGGCCAGAAATTTCACTTTGCCGATCGAAGACGTGAGCTGAACACGTAACTAAGAACACGGAGTTTCGAGGAGTCGAACCACTACCGTGTTTCAACCCAAGTCAACTTTTATGGTCAGATCATATTTTTCCTTTCCGCCAAGAAGGCCAGAGGACGAAGACTGACCGCTTTTCCTGAAGTTAATTGTGGACGCAGAGTTAACCCCCCTACCCCATCCTTCCTTGCTCGATCCCCGCTCAGAAGGAGGACGACAACAAGTAAAACCCATCTTTATTTTTATTTCTTTATTAGAAAGCCTGGGCAGGGTCAGAGGTTGTAGTGCGATGAGAATCGCTAGTTAGAATCTAATGTGTGTTCTGAATCATATGTGCATGTAACCTTGCTTATTGAAACTTTGAAGTGCTGTGCCGATGTCTGAAGCTGCTGCGCTTCCAGCTCTGTGCGTGTTTTGTTGTGTTTTATTGAGCACCTGAGAGGTGCGCTGTAAGACTGGACTGCTAAAATAACCTCATGGTGAAATTCCCCATTTTCCTTTGTCTTCAACCGCACTACTGGCTAGCTTGCCGCCAAAAGCTTTATAACCCTGTGTGCTCAGGAGTTGGGGGAGGTTTTATGACTGAATATAACTGAGTTACAGTTGGAGCTGCGCCCCACCCTCTACTTACCCCCACACCCCTTCGTCATATTCCCATTTTGCCATAACTGCTGGTTGATTCAATACACACCCACTGCTGTTTTCTTTATTTGGCTTAGTTAGATAATTTACCCCTTTTATGTAGAACTTTGCATGTTGAGTAGGTGGTTTAATAAATATTCACGTAGATGATAACAGAAGGCGTTTTGTGTTTATTTTGTGCAAGAGTTATTCGTCAGTCAAGATAAGGTTAAAGTTCCACACGTTTCGGCAGAAACGGTCGATTAAACAGTGACATCTCCAGTAATAGTTATTAATTATTACGGAGTATTTAACGGTTGTAATTGTCAAAGGCGTTGAGTCACAATTACAACACCAGAAACATCTCTGGTTTCGATTCATAAATTAGGATTTTGGTTAAGAAATTGATTTTGTCAAATTATGATTTTTAATTATAATTATTCATCGAGATTAATCAATCAATAATCATAACTCCCAACATATGGCGTCCCTGGCTGGGCCTTAAAAAGACAGACATCAAATCACTGTTGCACAGAATAAAGAATTGTGATCGTTAACTAGACATTTTATTGTGAGATTTTTGAGTTTCGCACAGAACGATTGTGAATCACGGGATATTTTGACTAGGTTGTGCTTAGTTCTGCTGCAGAAGATAGAATAATTTTCAGAGGTGTCTGTTGTGGATGCAAGGTGAAAGTTGGTTTAACTTGTGGAAAATTTAAAGTTAATTTCCAGCCAGCCAGCCTGCTGCATTCAGCTGCAGAAAACCAGCGCTGATAGGCAGCAGACCTGCCCCCAGTGTCCGCTGGGCGTAATTACAGTTGTGACCAACATTCTCCCAGTCAGGTAGAGAACAACACCTACATCTGGTGGCCATTTAATAAATTACAGTTGCACCTGGATTTCCCAAACCGCAGACCTGCACTCAGTACCATCTGGTGGTCACTAGTGCGAATTGCATTTCCTACTTTGATTTTAATCACCCAATTCATTAACAAAGGCAGATAATTCCATCACCTATGATCAAAAGGGCATAACATAAAGTTGAAAGTTGAAGTTACAGATCATTCATTACCACTTTTGGATAAAATCTAAGCGTTTTTGCTGTGTTTTATTGTGTGAAGCATGTTTTGACCTGACTCATAAAACTAACTTAGTTGTCTAACAGGAAGGTAGGTGATTCATATTAGAGAACACTAACATTTATTTGAAGCTAAGAACAGCATTGAATGTTTTAGTTTCGTTTTCCCATAAATAAATAAAAAATATTATTTTGAATTTGGTTTTGGGTTATTTCAAAATTCTTTCTCTTCTTCTTTCTTCCCCCTTTTTGTGTGTTTGCTTGATTACTCCCATTAAAACATAGACTTGGGTAAGCCACAGTTGAACGGTCAAACCTGTGTGCCCATTTTAAGCAAACCCATACACCTGGAAGATACATGTATGAATCAGACAGCTAGCTGAGAAGCTTATTCTGTTGTGTGCTGCTAATTAATTTTTGCAATCCTTTAATAACAGAACAGCTTAGCCTGTTTGTGTGCTGCTCATTAATTTAGGAACCATTGGTCACTGAACAACTCAGTCTGTTGCGTGGCTGCTAATTTCTTTAGTGGTGGTTCATAGATAAACAGTTTTGTGTGTTTGCATTGTGCATTTTGGACCAAAGATGGAGGGAACATCCCAGACTGCAGCTGGAGATGTGTGTATGGTGGAGGACCCCATAGGAATGCAGGCACAAGAGGTGATTGGGTCATTGATTCTGTTGTCCCCAGAGGAGCGTAAAGGTCTCAAAGGTTATGGCATTGAGCAATGTGAAGCCAGGATTCAGGAGTTGCTCCAAGTCATTAAAAACCCACCGAAGGACAGACGGGTCTCAGATGTGTTAGGACAGCTCACTCTGTTATATCAGCGAAGGTTAATGTTGGAAGTTGACCAGCGTGTTAAACTGCAGTTCGAGCTGAATGATACTTTGCAGACAGTGGATGTCCTTAGAGGTGAAATAACAGAAGTTGGAAATAGATTGGAAGCAATAGAGGGTAGCCATGCCACCCCTCCCCCCCTGGAAGAATGGGGGGACGAACCGAAACCCACCTCACAGGTTGAAACCTTTGGAGGTAAGCCACACCTGCGAAACCCTGAGAGAACCTGCAGGTCAGACCTGGAGGATGTAGAAGCTGCTCTCCAGAGATTATCTTTCCAGGCTCATGAGGTTCCCAATACATCCACCGAGGCAAGAACAGGTGTGAGTAGTCAGGACAGATTTAGTGGTACGGTGCCCCACCCCACTGCAATCAGCAGCCATGAACGGTACCTGGCTGGGGACCCAGCAGGTGTAAATAGTTCACGGCTCAGATGCGAGCAGCCTTCAAACTTGACTCGCAGTACGGTCCTCTACGATCCCCCACCCCTGCCAAGGCGACAGGAAAGCCGCTCCTGGGATTCAGGGGGTTCCTACCGCCCTCAACCGCTGCCCAGGACCCGAGTCCGGGAAGCACAGGGCCCACCGTTGTACCGGGAGCAGCCTCCACTGCCTCCTCCGAGGATGAGGCGTGATGCACTGATACACCCTGAGTGCAGCCGGAGTGAACTCTCCGATGATGACTCAGATGGGCCGGCACCAATCCCTGAGAGTGGATTGCGCACCCTCCAGCTTGAGTCCCTTGCCAAAGACATAGAGCGTTTCGACCCTAATAATGCAGAATCAAACATTGATGATTATCTTAGGGAAATTGAACGCTGTCTCCTAGATTTGTACTGAAGCTCATCTGGAAGACAACATCCAGGAGCATCCATGTTTTCATGGAGAGCCTGACACCCGCAGTCCGAGACTGTTATTCAACCCTTTGCGAAGCTTTAAGGGAAGAATATTCTGTGTACATGGACCGGGCCTCCGCCACACTTGGTGCTTTCACTATCCAGCAAAAGAAAAGCGAAGCACCCAGGGAGTATTACCAGTGCTTGAGAGCTGTTTACTTCCAAGGATGCAATGCGCCCGGCATTGAGGAGGAACATGCTTTTAAATCCCTGTTCCTCCACAACCTTCATGAAAGTGTGCGATACGATGTTACTATGTATTGCAGAACCAAGGCCATGAGCATGCAAGAGATCCGCAAATATGCTCAGATGGCATGGGAAACACGTGCTTGCCCGACCAAGGGATCGGAGAGGCTAGAGTTTTACGGATACATGCAGAAAGGAACAGTCTTGCGTTGGAAGATCAGGAAATGCCTTCAACCAGAACCCATGTGAAGAACAGGTTCAGGGAACAACGTAGGTTTGGTCCAGCTGGACTGTTTGGGGTGGTACTGAATACCAACCACAGTCAAAGTTGCCGGACCACTTCCGGTCGAACAGATGACCTGACCATCACTTGAGGCCTACAGGTAAAACTGATGGAAAGGGGTGGAACCGACACACAGAAAGGATTATGGGGAAAGAGATGGAGGAGGCCTTACGTAAGATGGTGACAGAAACGGTGCGTCAGGCCACCACGCACCCACAACCCTTGAAACAGGAAGCCGACTCTCCAGTTAAACCAGACCCAAACTTTCCGTCAGCTTGACTACGTGTGGACCCAGTCTCCACAGCCATCAGAGTCTACCTGATTGGATGGGGAGACAAACCTGGGAAACTCCAAGTACTCCTTGGGACCTCCCCAGGAGAGACACCACAAACCATCTTTCCAAGGTTCTCCAGTGAACTGAACCAAAATGGACATGCACGTCGTCTATACTGTCTGATCATGATAGGACGTTTCCAACTGAGTTTCTATTCTAAAATAGGATCAGCGATCAACCTGATGTGCTCAATCATGTTTGAGGAGGTGAGTAGAGCCATGCTCTCCTTGAAATGAACCATTTCAGGCCGACGCTTGTGATGTAAGCATCACCAGCTGCACCCAAAACCGATCATGCATCCCTAGTTGGGTGGAGCTGGACATCACACTCAGAGACATGACTCTGATGCACCCCATCTCTATGTGCACATTAAAGAAAGAGCTTTTTCTTGGTGGCCAGGACCTGCTGGACCGGCTGGCCCCACTCATTGACTGCCACCAGGACCAACTCTGGGTCCAGGCGGAGGTGCAAAACCCAGTGGGTGTAAGCAGCAAACCATCCTGGGTGACAAACCAGGTTGCCACAAAGGATTTTTAAACATTTCCATGTGGAGGCTGTTTTTGTATCTACTTACTTCACTAAAAACTGCATACATGCAGAGTGAAAAAAAACTCTGTTTTGCGAAATATCTGCGTTAGTGTGGAAAGACTGGCGACACCACAAAGAAAACCCTCTAATGGAGAACAAATCTGGAAAGACATGGAGAAAATAACAGGAGAATAGATACAGAAGAGGGTGATTACAGGAACAAGGATCAGATGAGTCAGATTTACTGAATGTGTTGCAGCTGGAGGAGCATGAACTGAGGTGACTGAGGGAGGCTAATATGGCAGAGAAACATGACTAAATACCAGTGAACACTAAGAAAATACAAAGAGCTAATTGATTGACCGAAACCACAGGAATAACCCAGGACACACAAACTACATAACTCATAACATTCAGAGCAAATATAGAGATGCCAGCTGTTCAAATACCATTTTAGCTTTTACATAGACTAACAAATTTTAAAAAGACAATCATGCAATCCATTTGACAGAGTTAGTTTTAAAACATAAAATTCCATTATCCCAACTACTCCAGCAACATGCATTGCTATTTTTACAAACATGCATGCCTTAAGCAAGTGTGCATGTCTTTTAAAACAAAAATAAATTTGTCTCTCTGACTGGTTTCTTTAAATTACATCTATTGTAGGATATTCAACTTCCCCCAGTGTAAGGATCTGCCATTTTGGTCTTTGTTGTTGTTTTGTGTATGTTTATTTTTCAGCTTGGTGTTTCTATTCCTTTGGGTTATTAGTTATGTTTATAGCACTGTTGCCTTGCAGCAATAAGGTCCTGGATTCGATTCCCGGCTGGGGGTCTTTCTGCATGGAGTTTGCATGTTCTCCCCGTGCATGCGTGGGTTCTCACCAGGTACTCCGGCTTCCTCCCACAGTCCAAAGACATGCCTGTTAGGTTAATTGGTCACTCTAAATTGCCCTTAGGTGTATGAATGAGTGTTTGCATGGCTGTTTGTGTCCTGCCCTGTGATAGATTGGCGATCTGTCCAGGGTGTACCCCGCCTCTCGCCCATAGACTGCTGGAGATAGGCACCAGCTTCCTCGTGACCCACTATTTATTTTATAACTTAGAATGGTTTTCTCATTATTATTATTATTATTATTATTATTGTTATAATTTACAGTTCTCTTGCTTCCTTGGGTTCTCTAGTGGGTTCTCTAGTTTAGTTTCCCATTTAGTGTCTTTATGGTGGTTTATGGTTAGGTTATTCTAGATTCTTATGCTTCATTTGGTAATTTATCTTTGCTTATAGTTCTGCTTAGATCTGTTTCCCTGAGTTTGTCATTTAGTCCCCTTCCCATAGTTTAGGTTTGTAGTCAGTTCTCCTGTTCCTCTGCCTCCCTGCTCCTCTTTGTGAGTAAGTATTGTTTATCTTTTGATCCAGATTTTCCTTTGGTTATTTCATTGTTTAGTTTCTCTTATGTCCCTTTGTCTTCCAGTCCGGTCACCTATAGCAACCATTCATATTCCCTCAGTTCCCTGCAGCCTGGTCCACACCTGATTCATGTTTCCTCTGATTACCTGCCTCCCTGTCTCATTGGTCCATACTCCACTTCCCTCAGTTTATAAGCTCTCTGGTTTTCATTGTTCCCTGCTGGTTCTTCCCGTTCACTACCCCTGATTAAGTTCAGTTTATGCTACACTACTGCTGAGAGAACACATGTAAGTTTTGGGCTCAACTCATGTTAATTCCTGCAGTGATTTATGCTACGTTTTTGGAAACCTTCGAATAAAGAAGAAGACTTACTCTCATCATGCTGCTGCCTAGTATTTGTCTGCACTTTGGTCCGATTCAACCACAGACCCTGACACTCAGAGGCGACCTGCTCTGTCACGCCTTGCCTCATTGCTGCCTTTCGAGCTTAGTCTGTTTTTCAGGTAACCATCCAGGTACCTTGTACTTCTACAAAAGTTGCTCCCTATGTGGAAATACAGCAAAACTTTAAATCTTCTTATTTGCCTTATTCATGTTAAGGATAAAGAAGTTACACACAAACCATGCAAAAACATACCACTACTCCAGCTCTCTGTACTCGTCTCCAAACTGATCCACTCCACTACTGCAGAATTAACGGTGTTCCTGTAGATGTGAGACTGTGCATAGCGTTGGGGCTAGGTTATGCCATTTGGATCCATCTCATTCTTTTCAGAAATTTATAAAGATTCTGTATGGATCATCATCCTGAACACCTCACCCCATGGTGAAACTTGGTGGTAGCAGCATCATGCTGCAGAGAAGCTGGACAAGGTTGATGGGAGAATGGACAGAAAGAATTGCATGGCAATCCTGGAAGAAATGTTAGGGTGCAGGTTGTGTGCGTGCATGTGTGTGTGTGTGTGTGCACCTTACCTCATCTTATTGCATGGTGCGACTGGCAGGCTTGTCCACCAGCTGGGGCTTATCTTGGTCCAATCAGGAGGAGCCTAGAGTAACGGATTCCCTGAGGCAAATGCCAGATAATTCCAACTCACTGAGTGGTAATCGGGTCCATTCCTAGCTTGTTGTTTTGTTCATGTCATGCTCCTCGCTTACCTCTCGTTATGCTCCTTCTAGGAAAACAGAATCCAGTCCAATGTATTTTCATGGACTCCAGTCCTCTGCCTCTTCGTTTCCAAGTCCACAGGGGAACCCATTCCTCCCTTGGTTGCTCCTCCATATCCACTCTTTGGACTCACCTTCGCTCCACCATTATCACTCACCTGCCTGTCCACCTTCCCATCCTCCATCATCTTCATCTGTTTCTGGAAAACATAACACAAGGACCGTTACCAACCCGCACCGCTCCCACAACCTGCCTACCTCAGCTTCTGTGGAAATGCTCACCCCCTTTCTGGCATCATCTTCATCTCAGCAACAGTAAAGCTCTTAGCAACAGTAAAGTTCACCATCATCATTATCATAATTTACCTTACATCCCTTCCTCATTTTATCACTTTCCTCTTCTTTGTCGAAAACCAGTTCGAACGTTTCTCTGTGGTCCGTAGTGGTTGCCTGTGCAATGGTCTCACATACGAACAGTATTTTCAACTTTCAAATATAAATGCATGCCACACTTTTTAGATTTTTTATTCTAGACACCACAAAATCATTAAGGTTTGTGGTTTTAATGTGACCAAATGTAGAAAAATGCAATGGGAATGAACACTTTTGTAAGATGGCATTACTTTAATTTTTTTTTTTTTTTTTGTGACTACTGTAATGTACTATATAAGTTTGGAATAAATGTAGGATTCTCAAAGCCCTCGAAAATCATTTTAATATAAGCAAGAACTCTTAGTGTTGGAATGTGCTTCAGTGCAGTCACGAGGCACAAACATCTTTTCTTACCTTTGCTGCAGCCTCTGAGTGCCTCTAGATTGAATGACTCATTCATTCGTCGTCATAAATAAATCACACCCTTCTACTCTGCAGTGCCGCCTTTTCCAAAACTCATAAACAAAACAAACATGCAAAGACACACTAGATTTGTTCTTTAATTAATAAATTCAAGTTCTTCTCTATGCCGTGATCAAGAAGAATGAAACCTTTTATGAGTGCCATTATTTTTGACCGATGTAAAAGGTGCCTTAAAAGTGAAAAGAGAAATCCTCTATTTCTGGCACAAACATTCATCCTTGTGAACTTTGCAAATTCCGCCATGCATAACACAAATTAAACCAACTATGGCTATTTATTTTTAAGTTCTTTCAGGCAGTTGTTGAAAAAGTAGAATCCCTTGCTTTTTGTACACCTCAAGAAGACATTTGTCTCTTTCCATTTTTAACACTCCCAAATCCTTCACTCTCTTAGCAGCTCATGTCACCCTACATTTCCCTAAGGGACACTGATGGCTCCACCCAGACACCCCAACAACACACATACAGCAAGAAAAAATGACTGCTCCTTTTGTGCCTTTTTCTTTATGTTGCACTCCCTCATCATGAATATTAAAGCTTTTCTGGTCCCTTAATGTCTCCCCTTTCCAACCCTCATCTTGTTTTGTTGTGTTTTTAATGCCATGTATTCCTCTTTTGTTTGCTCTCATTTCCCACCATGTCTCAGTCTTACATAACGTTGGCTTTCCCGATATCTCACTCTCACTTTGGGGAGAAAAGCCCTGTGAAATTTCCCACAGGGTTGGGCAACATGAGTTTGCTTCTCCAACGAAGGAAATGGACTTATCTGAGGCATTGATTTCCTCTAAGCGTAATGGGTGAGTTGAGGGCTAAGAGCCCAGTGGTCAATACATATTCTTATGACAATGCCTGATGTTCCCCTGTTAGGTTTCAGTCACCCCTGCAGTGTGGGCAGCAGTTCATGTCAGGTGACTCTATTAATTGTGTAGAACAAAGCTGCTAGAGAAAAATTATTTGACTTCATTATAGATGTGGGCAATGATTTCGAATTTGCAGTGCAGAAAGTTAAGGTGGAAATGTTACATGTGGCTCTTTGGTGGGAATGGCAGCCCTGAATAGAATGAAAGAACAACAGGATTCAGTCATTGGTAGCAATCAAGCTAACAATTGGAATAAAAATGTTTTTGTTGAAAAGATGTTTGATATATCTTGTGAAAGATGACATTTCTCATTGAGTTTTGTGGTGAATATGGAAATATCAACCTTTTTTCAAAAATAACGTTTAGAGATGGTTCAGTTTTCTTTAATGAAGCTTTTGTTTATAGGTCGTAAGCACTTGCTTTCTAACCCATAGTTTAAAACTCTCTTGGTATTTTCATTTTGTATAAATTCTGAAACTAATGGGCTAAGACCAAAGCGCACTTCTATCATCTTTAAACAACTCCTAAATGTAATAGCTATATATCTGAATACTCTTTTAAGATCCTTTAAACCATTAATCATGTTTGCACTAGGAAGTTATTAACACAGAAGGCGAAGGTGGGGCGCCATTAATGATCTTCCTGACTGCAACACGTACCAAGAATGGAGTATGTAAAGTGTTTCCTGTCAGGGAAACTAATGAAAAGTAGGTTCTGTCAAGATGTTCAGCAAACTGAAAATTTTCATATTTGCTGTGTGCAATGTCATTGTGGCACATATTAATCATTTGCACTCTCAGAAGAAACTTTTGTTAAAACTATTGCTGTTTTCTAAGCCGAGCATTAATTCAAAACCTTACTCCCCCCCTTGGCAGATTTTAAGCAGAATGATGAGTTGCAGCTGATGAGGTGGGTTGACACAGCAGGCAGCCTCAGTTTGTGTTATTTTTCTGTAGTAAATCTTGCTGCAAAAATAGCCACAAGCTACAATTGTAGCTTGTTGCAAACAAGACCTTGTAAAAGTGTACAACATTAACGTCTCCTAATACAGCGTTGTAGCCCAACTTCAATCTGCTAGAAGGGTGGGTTTATCGACCAGCTTTTAACTTTCCACTAAGATATTACATCTGTCTGCTACAAGTAAGAATAGTATTACTGATAACTTCACACAACCCCATTTCAGAAAATCCAAAATATACCTTTAAAATCAGTAACACACTGTTTACTTAAACTGCAATAAAAACTTGATAATAATAACTTAATACCACTTTCACCACCCATCAATAGCCGTTGGGACCTTGTTTTGTTTTTTAAGTATCAATGATGGTTCATGTTGGACTTTTGTTTATGAAAATCCTACTTCCTTCAGCCAACTTGTTCATTGTTAAAAATGATAATTCCGTTCTTGACCATCTTGTCTTCCTTTTGTCTTGAATATTCCATTTTCAAAACATATATCTGGAAGATTCTCCCCTGATGGTATTATGTCCTCCTTTGTCTATCTGGCCTGGATGTTTTCTCTTTTACATTTGTCTTGTTTTTTCCAAATTTCAGAACCAGCAGCCTGGGAACAACAAACATTTGTTACTACAATCAATAGAAGGGTTTGTTTTAACTGACAGCTGGTTGCTTCTGGGTTTCCTGTGAATCCACCAGACATAACAGTTTGTTAAATGAGCTCTTCTAACTGTAGACTTATTAACAGAGTTGTGCAGGTCTTTGCTCTAGAAATGCAAATCAAAAGGTAATTCCATTATTTTTTCCATCAAGATTGAGTGAAACCATTAGTTTTTCCTCTACAGGACCCATTGACTACATTAGCTGCATGTTTCTGGTATAAAATTATGTTCAAGCAGAAAGTTCTCCTTGTATTCTACATTTTGAAATTCAAAAATACCGTTTTGACAAATCATTAAATAAACTTTCTTGGTTTTCTATGTTATTTAGATGTATCATGCAGATAAAGATTTTTATTTTTATTTAAACCTCACAATAATAGAAAAAGAATACTTGTTTTTATAGTACTTGATTATTTTGCCAGTTACATTATATACATTTATATTAGAGCATCAAGCAGCTATTCTTACACTTAACACTTAATAATTAAAAAAACAAACTAAAATAAATGTTGAACCATTCCATAGGCCCTAAATTTAATGATTGTTATGCTACTTAAATGTAGATTTATCTGAACCTTCTTTGCTTAATTATCTGACATATCAGAATTTCTATACACAGTTTACTTAGCATCCTGGGAAGTACAGGTCAGCAGCAAATATTTTGGTTTCCAGTGTTGTCCAAGCCACCTTGTGAGGCGCCTGAAACCTCCATAGGAATGTCACAAGGTTATGCAAAAAAGCAAGTCTCTCTTTTCCAAACATTCACCTCTGCCAGCTTCTCTGCTCACAAAGGCAGCAGTTTTCCTCCACCCACTACAGAAGCCTCAATAAAACCCTCCCTCTGGCACCCCATGAATTCACAAAGAAGGCTACTGAATGAATTTTCTGGATTTACAAATGATTTAAAACATATTTTACAGCAGAAATGATTTATGCAGAATAGCATTAAAAAAACTGAGAGGATATCAAAAATCAGCAATTACTTAAGAAAATGAGGAAACTAATTCACTCTGTGCTTTTCCTTGGGACAAGTGTAATCTTACTGGGTGGTCTTGGCTGCTTGTGTGAATATGATGGCAAAGTGGACACAGAAGTGGGACAGTCCAGGTCCCCTCACCTTATCTTCATCATGGTGGACGACCAGGGTTACGGAGACATTGGATATCATGGTTCAGACATTCAAACTCCTGCGCTGGACCAACTCGCAGCAGAGGGCGTCAAACTGGAAAATTATTACGTCCAGCCTATCTGCTCACCCTCTCGCAGTCAGCTCATGACAGGATGGTGAGTTTAGATGTTATGCACTGATGAATTTTAATTTACCTTCAAAATGCAATGCATTTGTCCGTTTACATAACACACAAAGCAGAAAAAGGACACTGGTTCCTTGCAACTGTTTTCCTACCCCTCAGGCCTTTTAAGATATTGTCACTTTACAACCAGAAACATCCATTTATTTATTTATTTATTTCAATGTTTTGGTGACAGACCACCAAAATGTGGTGCATAATTGTGAAACAAATGAAAAGCAAGACATGATTTCCATTTATTTTTACAAATAAATATGAAAGGTTTGGCATACAAGTGATGTAGGACAAATAGCAAACATGTGGAAGAAGTTGCTTTGGTCAGATGAGACCAAAACTGATCTTGCTGGCATAAATGCAACACAATAAGTGTAGCAGAAAACTAATTCTGCTTATCACCTCGAAAGCCCAGCCCCACAGTAAAACATAATGGTGACAGTATCAACATGTGGGGAAGGTTTTGTTCAGCAGGGACAATGCAGCTAGTCAGAAGGATTGCCCCTAATACAGGGAAATCCTTGAAGAAAACCTGCTAAAAGCTGCGGAAGACTTGAGACTAGGACTGCGGGACAATGACCCTAGACTTAAAGCTGGACCGAAATCCAGTCTGATGCAGTTATTTTGACCAGAGGAATGGCCAAAAAGTCAGTCTCTATATGTGCAAAGCTGGTAGAGACATACTTAAAAGATTGGTTCTTCTCTTTGCTGTGAAACACAGTTCTACAAAGGATTGACTCAGATGGTCAAAATACAAACTCACATTGCACGTTTAACATTTTTGCTTGTGAATAATTTTAGTAATGATGTATTTTTTTCTCCCTTTTTTACAATAATGCTCTACATTGTGCTGGTTAATACATAAAAACCCAGCAAAATACTTTTGGTTATAATATGACAAAATGCAAAGAAATCCAAGTGGTATGGATATATTGCAAGGCTTTGTACGTAGTACTATAGGGTACTGCTGCATTGGCATTTAAATCTATTGAAACAGAATAAAGATTTTGTTTAAAAAGACTTGTGTAGTACAAAAAATGAACTGTGTGATTATAAAACGGCTAAAGTTATTTTCTATTTTTGTGTATATTGTCACATGTCATCTATTGGCTGACTTGACTGTATTTGTGACTGTTGTATGCCCTGTATCTTTAAAGTGCTCTAAAAAAGCAAGTGCATAAGTTCAAAGTTTTGGTTTTTAATATCTCTGTGGTTGCAGTTACCAAATTCACACTGGACTCCAACATTCGATTATCCGACCTCGTCAGCCTCTCTGTTTGCCCCCAGACATTCCCACTCTACCTGAACGTCTGGCTGAGGCTGGATATGCCACTCACATGGTTGGGAAATGGCACCTGGGATTCTCCAGGCCAAACTGCCTTCCCACACAACGTGGATTTCAGAGTTTCTTGGGAACCCTGACAGGCAGTGGAGACCATTTCTCCTACCAGAGCTGCGATGGGGCAGAAGCATGTGGATTTGACTTGCACGACGGGAACAGACCTGCCTGGGAGATGAGAGGGAACTACTCTACGCTGCTTTACATTGAGAGGTGAGGACCAAAACAATTAATCGATCAAGAGGGAGCAAAGCAAAGTACAATGCCTTGTAAAAATATTCATACCCCTTGAACGTTTTACTTTTTGAGTTGTTACTATTACAGCCACAAATTTTTAAGTGTTTAGTTGAGATTGTATGTCTTTGTGACTCTTGACACAGGAGTCACAAAGTAGTGCAAAATTGTTAAGTGGAACAAAAATTGTACTTCCTTTTAAAGGTTTTTCTAAGAGTCATTCACTGTGACTAGTTTCCTTGTAGATGAATAGACTCTCCACTGCATGAAACTGCCATTACCATGTTTCAGGGTGGGGATGGTGTGTTCAGGTTGACGGGCAGTGTTAAGACAATATTCATGTCATTTGGCTCACCTACAAATTCTCTCATGGCTTTCTTTCAACAATGGCTTTCTTCAGGCCACTCATCTATATCAGCCAGCTTTTTGAGTGCCAATAGACAGAATTTATTTTCCCACCTGAGTAGCAGAAATCTGCAGCTCCTCCAGAGTTACTTTGGGAGTCTTGGCCACTTCTCCATTTCTTGGTAGGTTAGCAGTCGTGCAAATCTCTTTTTATTTTTGGAGAATATTGGTTGCACTAGATTTTATTTAGGGATAACAAAGTAATGGGACTGAAAAAAATGTATACCATTATTTTACTTCCACTTAATAAGTATGCATTACTATTTTTCCAGGTGATTAAATTAAAGTTTGTTTTGTAAAGTGACAAAAAAAAATAACTTTTGAAAGACATCTTTTAATTTAACAATGTTCCATTTTTCAATCCAGAGCTAAGAAGATTTTGCAGAGCCACAACTCCCACACACCACTCTTCCTCTACCTGTCCCTCCAGGCTGCACATGCTCCCCTACAGGCACCAGACCTTTTTCTGCACCACTATAACGAACAGAGCAATCGTCAAAGGCGTCACTATGCAGCCATGCTAAGCTGCTTGGATGAAGGTGTTGCACAACTTGTTGAAGAGCTGAAGACTAGTGGGCTCTATCAGAACTCAGTCCTGATCTATTCATCTGATAACGGTGGACAGCCACTCTCAGGCGGGAGCAACTGGCCACTGAGAGGAGGGAAAGGGACCTACTGGGAGGGGGGCATCCGTGCTGTGGGGTTTGTCCATAGTCCCCTTCTGAAAAGGAAGGGTATTGTAAGCAAAGCACTTATCCATGTTTCTGACTGGTATCCCACATTGCTCGGGATTGCAGGGAGCCTGCAATCCCACCACAATCTGGACGGCCATAATGTCTGGGGTTGCATTGGCAAGGGCTTATCCTGCCCTCGCACAGAAATCCTTTTCAACATCGACCCTGTGTCCAGGAAACCCGGGGAGCCATATGGCAAGGCATTGGTACTCAATGGTTTCGGGATCTGGGACACTGCTGTGAGAGCAGCGTTAAGAGTGGGTGATTGGAAGCTATTGACAGGAAATGTGGGTGATGGGGACTGGATACCACCACAGGCTCTTCCTGTTGGCCCAGAACAGTGGCAGAAACTCGAGAAGCGGCGCAATAAGCTGGGGAAGTCGGTGTGGCTGTTTAACATCAGCGCTGACCCATACGAGAGGTTCGACCTTGCTGAGGTTCGACCAGAGGTGGTGAAACATCTTTTGATTAGGCTGGCAGAGTATAACCACACAGCTGTGATGGCCAGGAACCCACCAGATGATCCTATGGCTGATCCAGAACTACATGGCGGAGTATGGCGACCCTGGCTGGGCCTCGAGGGGCAGGAAGAAAATGAAAAAGATGAATATGGCAGAAAGGAGAAGATTTTAAAGGTTAAACATTGCAAATTATGCAAATTAAAAGCCCTCTTCAAAAAAGTAGGGTCACGTCTGGAAAGAAAAACCCTTTTCTAAATGTCTTTTTCAGGTACATTTACATACAGTACCCAGCAAAAGAATTAATACCCCTTGAACTATTTCACATTTTGTCACCTTACAACCCACTGATCTCAAACTATTTTATTCTGGTTTTATGTGATACTAAAAACACAAAGTAGCACATAAGTGTAAAACGGAAGGAAAATGACAAATGGTTTCAAAGATTATTCACAAAAATGAAAAGTGTGGTGTTTATTTGTATTAAGCCCCCCCTCAATCAATTCTTTTTAGAATGATCTTTTTCTTCACTTACAGCTGCAGGTCTTTTATGGTACATCTCTACCAGCTTTGCCATTCTAGACAAGATTGCAAAATAGCTCAAGCTCACTCAGATTGGAGGAAGAGCATTTCTGAACATCAGTTTTTCAAATTCTACCACAGATTCTCAATTGGATTTAGGTCTGAACTTTCATGGGTCATTCCCTTGTAGCTCTGGTTGTATGTTTAGAATCATTGTCCTGCTGGAGTGTGAACCTCCACCTCAGTCTCAAGTCTTTTTGCAGCCTCTAATATGTTTCTGTCCAGGATTGCCCTGCATTTAGCTCCATCCACCTTGCAATCAACTCTGATCAACTTGAGTAAAAGCATCCCTGCAGCTTGATGCTGCCTCCATCATGTTTTCTTGGTGGGGATGGTGCATTCAGGGTGGTGTGCATCATTACTTTTCATCCACACAGCATTTTGCACATTCTTTGAACAATGGCTATCACCTTACCACTTTTTAATGAAGACCAGATTTTTGGAGCACATGACTAATATTTCACCTCTCATCACATTGCCCCACCTGAGATGTGAGTCTCTGCAGTTTCTTCATAGTCGGATGCACCTTTGAATAATGCTCTCATTGTCTGACCTGTTAGTTTAGAGAGACGGCTGTGGTGGGTGTGCAGTTGTGCCATACTCATTTTTGGAAAAGTAAGCTGAACAAACTCAACCCTGCTTTAAATGTCTCCACAATTTTCTCCCTGACCTGTCTACTGTGTTCCTTCGTTTTCATGATGCTGCTTGTTCACTAATGTTCGCCAGCAAACCTCTTGGGACTCAAATGGACTCTATTTACTAATAGAGTCCATAGTTTTAATTCACAGGTATAAACTACTGTCAATAAAATCCAAATAATGTGAAAACAAATACTTTAGTAAGGCAAAATTAATATAGTTTGCAGTTACTGTAAATAGATTGCAGAAATATATGTACAGCTGAAGACAAATATTACTAATTCCTTTGAAAGTTTATCATTTAACATATTTAGAAGTAATTTCAGGGACGCTGAAAAAGAGAAGAAAAGCCAGCATCAGAAACGTGTGGATTGATTTCAGCCATATTGTGACCTAATCCAGTAGAAGGTTAACAGTAAAACAAGAAATACAGAAATCTTGATCAGCAGAAAAGAAAGCACAGGTCAGATAGACAAAAACCCAAAACCACTTCCTGAAGGTCATCAGATTAAAAGGCCGTCTGACACGCAGATATGGCTGCTTGTCTGGCTGAAGAGGATGACTCACTCCCTGACCTGCGGCCAAACTGCAGCACAAAGACTGTGGACCTTTGCTGGACTGAGCAGGCAGCATAGTGTTTGTCACTGTGCATTTATTTCCTGCATTAAGGAACAGTTTAATTAGGACAGATAGAACTGGAATGGTTGTGTGGGGAAGCGAGGCCTGACATGACCCCCTAATCATCTGAGAGGGCATTTTTCAGAATGATAGAAAGATACCTACCAGGGGCAGTTGTTAAATGTCATTTTGTGTTCTTATTCTTAGGGGCTATACATATGCATTTCTGATTACAGTACTCTCTTTTGGTCTTAAAAGACCTCTGACCTCTACATGTTTGGCCACAGAGGCCCTAAAGGTTCAGTAGCTGATACTGGCAGACTTTTGCGAACATTTGTATGTTTCTATAAGTTCATATGTTATGTAATACAGACAACAGAGATACAGAAATTCAACTAATCTAAATACAGTAATAAAAAAAAAAAAATGTAGCTGCTTTTAAACAGCAGCCTACTGTTTGTCAGGTAGCATAGTGTGTACCAAATTATGGTGAGAACTTCAGCACTTTTCTACATTTGTTTTGTTGCAACCAGCTGCAAGTCTTTAGGGTAATGTCCCTTTGCTTTGCACATCTATAAACTAATCTGTAATAGTTTCCTCATTGTTCTATACAAAAAAGCTAAAACTCCATCAGATAGCATCGGCAAACATCAGTTTTCAAGCCTTTTCACAGATTCATCATTGGATTTTGGTCTGGATTTTGGTCTGGATTTTGCGGGGCTGAATAAAAATGCAGGCCACACTTTTCAGATATCCATATGTAAACAAATATCACAAACCATGTATTTGTTTTCCTGCCACTTTATAAATATGACTCTGTGTTGGTCTAAGACAAAAAAATAAAAATAAAACACCACTACTGAAATTCTGTGAAGTCCATCAAAATCTAATGACAAGAAGAGACAAGAGGACAACGGTACAAACTTTGTTTTGTGGCATAAAGGTTAATTTGCTACAAAAACCTCCTTTACCTCCATCTCACCACATAAGAGAGCAACTGGCTATGCACTTGAGTTATCAGTATGAACATCAGTCCCCAGGATACCGTTCTAGGGAAGCCACAGCTTACACCAGTGCTGTCTGATCTGGTGTGATGTATCAGCCTGTTGGTGAGGCTGAATGCAAAGTGATAGGATTAGATTAGAGATGCTGCTATTGGGCTTGTGCAGCATCTACTCCAACAAACCACTTCAAAATGGTTAGTTAGTTTCCACTCACTCCTTGACCCCAATCTTTAGGTATATGTGTCAGACAAATTTTGGAATGCTTCTGACTGTGAATGTCAGCAGCAATCCCATACACTGCAGCAATAGTCCTGCAGGTTTCTCCTCATGATGAATATTCAACTGTCCTTCTCCAACATCTTTTCCCCCCTCAACACGGTCAGCTGTCACACTTTCCTCCTTCTTGGCTTCCTCCTTTCTCTTCATATTCCCTAGCTCTTTATTTATTCCCTCTTTGTTTTTTTCGCTTCACTTTCCATCCCACTTACTTGTTAGTGCTCATTTTGTAGATCAAACTGAAGTGGTGTTTTGCTATGAGATCTGTGGTGTACAGTGAAATATGAAGAGTGGAGGAGGAAGGAAAGAGGGTCCTTAGAGGGTGTAGGGGGGGCTGTTGTGTTTTCAAGTGCTTGGAGAAGTGCTTGTGATCAGATTAAAGTGTTGTTCAGTAAAATTTTCTCAGTGCATCTATCACACTTTCTTACCTGTTACAATAGAAAAAAGGTATTGAGGCTGCATGTATTAAATTTTTTACTCATTTCATTGTAACATTTAAGAAGATTGGTGAGTACAGAAGATATATGTTTTAAAAATATTTTTGGTGAACTTTAGTCTACTGCGAATAAAATGTTTCTGAGGAAACTTAGTTTCATATGTACCATAAGAGGGTTGACAACTTAAATTTAAAGCCTTGTCAATCACAATTTCAGTAATTTTAAGCTTTTTAATTTTTGCTTTTACTGTAGATAGGAATAAATGTGCCTTACACTAATGACATGTTCGCTCATCTTTGCCATCTTGATGAGTCGCTTAGAGAAATGGGCGTTTGAGTCACATCACATTTATATGCCAGGGAAACAGGCAGTGGTGGATTGATATTTTAGGAGTTCCTGGACACTTTGAGAGGTGGAAAAAGTCAAGTACGAATGACAAAAAAATGTGCACCATTCATCATAATGATACGCAACAGTGATTTTCCTAAAAATAGTTATTTCTCAATTTATTACTTTCCCAACTGCATAAATGTACACAAAAAAGTTGTTTTTAAATGTTTTATCTTCAAGTGATGCTACTGCAATAAAAAATGCATTTATTCAAAAGTTTGTTTTACACATTTTTAACAGGGGCCCCAATAAGTATGAAGAATGCTGTACAAATATACACCATAAAAAATTATTTTTGAGGTTATTATGAATTACCCAATAGAAAAATATCACTTTTAATCAAGCATATTAGTTTTTAATGCTCAATAATTGTTAAATTCAAACTTTAGCTACTTCATGTTGGTATTATTACCAAAACATTTGGATTGGAATTAAGCTGAAGATGATGGGCCAATCATTCGTAATCAGTCTGTTTACTGAACATTAAGGCTGACATCTTTATGAGTTGTTTTATGGGGGAATAGTACTGCATCCTCATGAGCTCAGGCTCTCTATCAGCTACAACAAGCTTTTAATATTGTACAATCCACCTTGTTTGATTTTAAACATGTTTTAAATGCAGACAAGATAAAACTCATGTTGTTTTCCAATGAAAAATCAAAGGGGAGGGAGGGATGGACGGACGGACGGATGGATGGATTAAAAGCTAAAACGGAAGTCTGGTTTTAATTATTGGAAAAATATCGCTTTTCTGGTTGCTGCTACCTTCATGCCTGTGCTGGAATATGGTGATCTCTTGGATGTATCACTATTTCTATATGCCTACACTCTCTGGATAATGTCTATCAATGAGCACTGAGATTTTTATTAAACTTTAACGGTCTTACTCATCATTGTTTATTATATACTCGGGTTGGGTGGCCAGCTTTATCTGCCCACAGGCTGAATCATTGCCACATTCATCTATATGGCAATGCCTTCCATCATACCTACAGACCTACATTTCCCAGAAACCGAAAACTAACATCTTTGTTCTCAAGGATTATTTCTACTGTATGTTCCGAAGGTTCATACTGAACTAGGAAAAATGGCAATCAAGTATGCTGATCCCTCTCCATGGAATAAACTATAAAACTCCTTAAAGAGTAACTAAACCCCAAATCAAATTTTTTGCAGATAAGCTGAATAAATTGGGCCTTAATGGTGCTATTTTATGTTACTGTGCAATTGTTTACATTTTCATGTAAACTTGTTTAATTCTGCACTATATGTCCTAAAACCAATGTAGTGCTGCCCTCTTTGGGTCGAAAGATGGCTACTGCAGTTTAGATTTTCTATTGGTTCAAACCAAACGATATACAGGTCCTTCTCAAAATATTAGCATATTGTGATAAAGTTCATTATTTTCCATAATGTAATGATGAAAATTTAACATTCATATATTTTAGATTCATTGCACACTAACTGAAATATTTCAGGTCTTTTATTGTCTTAATACGGATGATTGTGGCATACAGCTCATGAAAACCCAAAATTCCTATCTCACAAAATTAGCATATTTCATCCGACCAATAAAAGAAAAGTGTTTTTAATACAAAAAACGTCAACCTTCAAATAATCATGTACAGTTATGCACTCAATACTTGGTCGGGAATCCTTTTGCAGAAATGACTGCTTCAATGCGGCGTGGCATGGAGGCAATCAGTTTGTGGCACTGCTGAGGTCTTATGGAGGCCCAGGATGCTTCGATAGCGGCCTTTAGCTCATCCAGAGTGTTGGGTCTTGAGTCTCTCAACGTTCTCTTCACAATATCCCACAGATTCTCTATGGGGTTCAGGTCAGGAGAGTTGGCAGGCCAATTGAGCACAGTGATACCATGGTCAGTAAACCATCTACCAGTGGTTTTGGCACTGTGAGCAGGTGCCAGGTGGTGCTGAAAAATGAAATCTTCATCTCCATAAAGCTTTTCAGCAGATGGAAGCATGAAGTGCTCCAAAATCTCCTGATAGCTAGCTGCATTGACCCTGCCCTTGATAAAACACAGTGGACCAACACCAGCAGCTGACACGGCACCACAGACCATCACTGACTGTGGGTACTTGACACTGGACTTCTGGCATTTTGGCATTTCCTTCTCCCCAGTCTTCCTCCAGACTCTGGCACCTTGATTTCCGAATGACATGCAGAATTTGCTTTCATCCGAAAAAAGTACTTTGGACCACTGAGCAACAGTCCAGTGCTGCTTCTCTGTAGCCCAGGTCAGGCGCTTGTGCCTGGTTCAAAAGTGGCTTGACCTGGGGAATGCGGCACCTGTAGCCCATTTCCTGCACATGCCTGTGCACGGTGGCTCTGGATGTTTCTACTCCAGACTCAGTCCACTGCTTCCGCAGGTCCCCCAATGTCTGGAATCGGCCCTTCTCCACAATCTTCCTCAGGGTCCGGTCACCTCTTCTCGTTGTGCAGCGTTTTCTGCCACACTTTTTCCTTCCCACAGACTTCCCACTGAGGTGCCTTGATACAGCACTCTGGGAACAGCCTATTCGTTCAGAAATTTCTTTCTGTTTCTTACCCTCTTGCTTGAGGGTGTCAATAGTGGCCTTCTGGACAGCAGTCAGGTCGGCAGTCTTACCCATGATTAGGGTTTTGAGTGATGAACCAGGCTGGGAGTTTTAAAGGCCTCAGGAATCTTTTGCAGTGGTTAGAGTTAACTCGTTGATTCAGATGATTAGGTTCATAGCTCGTTTAGAGACCCTTTTAATGATATGCTAATTTTGTGAGATAGGAATTTTGGGTTTTCATGAGCTGTATGCCAAAATCATCCGTATTAAGACAATAAAAGACCTGAAATATTTCAGTTAGTGTGCAATGAATCTAAAATATATGAATGTTAAATTTTCATCATGACATTATGGAAAATAATGAACTTTATCACAATATGCTAATATTTTGAGAAGGACCTGTAGGTTGGTACAACCCCCGGTTTGGATATAAAACCATTTCACTTAGACACATACCCCCAGTCAGGAGATGGGACTGCGAGCATTATACACTAAATACAGACTTGCAACTGAAAGCTTTCAGATCCAAACTACAGCAGGGATTTTAGAACAATATCACAAGATGAATGTGGCTCTGTGGGAAGAGTAGGCAACTTGCCTTGCAATCTGAAAGTTGTAAGTTTAATTCCAACTTCCCCCTGTCACACGTCGATGTGCTCTTAGACACTGCTTATCAGTGTGTGAATGTTTGTCAGTGTGACTGGATGAAGGTGGCTTTAGTGTTAAGCGCTTTGAGAGGTCAATATGACTGGAAAATCGCTATTTATATTTAGTCCATTTAACATTTAGATGAAACTTCCTGTTTGACTTGATGCAATCAGGAAGTTAAACTTACCTAACAAAGCAGTGTTTGTTTTTTAACCAGAGAAGTTCAGGATGGTCAGTGTGATGATGAGATCAGGTAATTGATCCAGCAACTCATAACCTTTCACTTTTTTACTAAACATCCAGTAGACCTTCATTGTATCTTTTTTGGATATTTTCCATCTGAAACTTTACTCTGTTCAGCTTTGCATCACATGGGTAAATCTAAGCAGATGGCACTCCCCTAAATACTCCAGAATGTCAGCTTTTTGATAAATGGTCCCATGTACATGCTCAAAACATCCACCTGCAGAACTCGTCACTTATATATCCCTATACTAAATAGCACTGAAGACAAAGGCAGTGTGTTAGAAACAAAAAGACAAGTGTTTTTAATGATCTTGAGCATGTAGGATGCTGATGAAGACAATCAGCAGTTGCCCACACATCTGATTCCCATAAACCCTGATGGCCCCCAGAAATAAAAATACAGCACTGTCAGGGGATATATATTAAGTAGGAGGTGCCACACACACACACACACACACACACACACACACACCCATTGCTATCTAGTATGTAGGAGGGAGCTGTCACATTGACTGTTAATTATCAGTGTAATGTGAGGCTAACTTCAGATCTAAAAAACTTTGTGTCTATGCGTGACTCAAAAGCTCATTTCCATCTGATAAAAACTGTGATCTATACAACGCTACACACTGGAAATGGGTGCCTTTCTTTCTGGGCAATCATTCAAAGTAAGAGTGGTGTCACGACTTGAATGGGGCGTGCTGAAAAAAGCCTCCGGCAATGTAACCTGGCACACATTAACCAATGAAGTCCCCCTGATGTACTGTGTAAATCTTACTTGGGACAGTGTGATCATATAATAATTGAAAAAGAAAAGAAATAGATTTACTTTAACACACTTGCCCTGACAGAATTATTCCAAGGAAGCTGTAAAAGGTGAAAAGATTAACCTACAAGCAGCGACTGAGCTTTTTCACGGCGGGTAAGCTGAAGAAGGAGATGGTTTGACTCCAGGGTGTTTGTCAATACATAAAAGCCTAAAAACTCATGAACGCCTTGTGATGTTACAGCAGGAGGGAGGAGAGATACACAGAGCAGCCATGAGCCAAGTTAAAAACATTCTTTTGGAATGAGTCTATTGCCTTTGGCCTCTGTGGATCCATAACACTTTTTTACAGTATTTTGACAGTGAGGAGATTTGTGGAGGAAAAGGAAAAACTTAGAAAGACAACTTTAAACATCTTGTCATGTTGCAGGACTGGGAAGTTTGCATTATTGCATACTAATAGTTAGGCATAACTGGCCAGAAAATAGCCTTTAGACTGTTGTTTTTTTAGGCATGTGGGGTGATTGAGTGATATAGGGTTTTAAAGAAAATCTACAGCTTGGCTTCAGGAAGGAACAGTCAGTTTTATGTGAGACTGAATTATATAGTGTTGGTTTCCTTTTAAACTGATTTTATTTTATTCTGTTTCTTGGCTTATTTATGTCATTTTGTTTTTGGATTTACCCTCCAACTGGGCCATGGTTTGCTAAATTTTCATACCTGGTCTCTGTTTGGAGATTGATGGAGTTAAGCTCCCAGGGTCCTTATGTACAATACTGTGAACAAGTATTTACCCTCCCTGCACATTAATTTGCAGAGGAAAATTCTTGTGCAAGACAGTTATGTGTTTTCTACATACAAAATCATATTCATATTTAATTGTATTTAGAGGTTCAACTGTACTGCTGTGAGAGAAATGCAGCCATTCAGCAATTAACACAATGGCACCTTTGCAACCCCGGTAATTAGGCTTTCATATCAGAACGTCTCCCTGTAATTATGGCACAAACTGGTCCTACAGTCCCCTGAAACACTCATTAATCTTTGGCTATGCTCTCCAACAGTTCAGTTCAGAGGCGAAACAGAAGAAAGAGCAGGAGGAAGAGCAGGCATCTGTTGTGATTTTTATGCGATGAAACATGTTCTGGGATGGGGATATCTATACATAGATATATAGTAGTATTATCGCATATCATGCTCTTGAACTTAATGATTCCTGTAACTACAGCTGGCAATGTTTGGTCACATTCATGGAATTTCCCTACTTCCTATTATTAAACTTCTGGGTAGAGATTTGAATTTTTAACCTGTGGGCTTCTGTGTGATCTGTCATTAAATTCAAAAACACCAGCAAACATTGATTTACAGAGGTAGTGTAAAAGCTTTCCTTAAAGCCATTTCGAGAAGCTGAAATAAAAATAAAACCTAACAATTAAATCTGAGAAAGGTCCAAAGCAGATAGATTAAACTACAATATTTTCAAATAGTAGATAACAGTCATGTTTTGAGCACATGTCATTTAAATCCTTTTCTGCTGTACAACTGTGCTCAGGCTCACAGTTAAAATTTCTAAAACTGCAGCTATTGATTTAGTTCAGATTTTATGACCTATTTGCAAGGAATTGTTTTTGCAGCAAGGCTGCATACGACACAAAAATACAGAAGTAACCCAATAAAAACATAAGAAAATGCTGTTAGATGCAACAACATCAACATGAAGAATTGAGACATAAGCTGAATAAGGATCCAAGATGCAGTTTAAGGTGTGTTATAACAGAGAGCTCTGAAAAATCGCACAGTCAAAACTTTTATTCTCAATATTCTGACATTTATACTTTGCAAAAGTGACAGTTCAAACACACAAAGGTTTGGAAACTTGAGGTGACAGATGTAGCCTCTCTTTGCCACATTCATCAGACATTACAACTGGATAATTAAAAGTAAAGGTCAGATGGTTCAAAGCTTCTGCTGAGAAGCTGAACAGTTCATCAGAGACATTTAAAATAAATATAAAGTCCTGGATCTCTAAACAACCTCAGAAAAAGAATACATACACCTCTTACATCTGATTTTTGTTATCCATCAGCATGGCACTCTAATCACCTTAAGACACAGCCAGGCATCCAGCAGTATGCATTGTCACATTTGGTAACACTCCACACATGACTCTGACTTAGGAACATGCTGTCACAAAGAATCATGTCCTCCAACAGTTCTGCATCTGTTGTTCTTTCAGACAAACACTCACAACTTTGTTTAAGTCTATCAAATAAAATACTGGAAATCTTGGAAAGTGAATCACGCCATATGTTCTGAATTGCCTCTTTCTTCCATTCCTCCTTTTTGGGGCCCTGCAGTTTAGGGGGAAAAAAACTGTTTTTGTGTTTGTTTAGATTATTGCTTTGTGACATGAATTAAAATACTGCAGCATCAAATCACACCCCATGAATTGATAGATGTGTAATTTGTTAACTGTTCTGGTGTCATCTTTCCCCTTTGAGCATCTGGACTGAGATGGATAAAATGGATTATAAAACTGAACCACGATCTGCAGCTCTCTGTATGGTAGAAAAGATCTCGCGTGGCTTACATCCCACCTCTGCCACTACTAGTTGAGAAGAGATAACAGAAGGAGGTCTCACTCTGCTGCAATTTTTACTGCAAACAAAATAAACTATAAGCAAATACCTTGAGACTATAGTGGACAAATGTATACATTTTGGCTTTAATATTTTGAGTTATATGAGTTTGCTTTGATACTCAATTCCTATGCACCATTTTGTAATTTGCATTCAATCAAGAAAATGTTACGTGTGAACATTTTAATGAAAAGAAAAACACCCTAAGCTTACAGAAACTAAAAATGTACTAGGTTTTGCAGTGCAACAAGAAGAAAATTCTCCAAGTTTCACAGACCTGAGAGAAAGCCAAAACGAAATGAAATTAATACACTAGTGTGAGAGAAATATATGCAGATGATGTTCTTCCCTCCACTATCCTTTTTTTGTTTTTGTTTTTTGTGCTTTCTTATGTGTATGTTAAAAGTTTTCAAAAACAAAACTGTGGTTCAAGAGTCTCCAATTAGTGTAGAAAACTTCACTCGAGGTTTAATTTGTTTATATAGAACATTGTTCATGCTTGTGTCAGTCAAAGGTGGTCCTAATACCACAAAACAAAAGAATCTAATAAAAATGCACATTGTTTGCATATTCACAAATACAACAGAGGTTTAATAAATGTCATATTGTGTTAAGGGAATCTCTATTAGATCAATTCAGTTGTCTTAGCAGCCCAAGCCCCTTATCTTTGGACTGGAGAACATAAAATGCAGATTTCTGAACAAAAAATTAGAATGGCCCTTTAATTTTGCACAGAATATGAATCTGTGAATCTGAAATGTACTGCAATATATTTTTTTTACACTGCCTATACTGCATACTTTACATAGGAGATTTTGACTATCCATTTACTGGACATGGAAGTAAGTAATAGAAAAGTTGACCATGTTTTTTCCAAGTGCCTGTGTCTGTGACAGACTGGCACCCTCAGAGGTGAGCCATATCACCCATACAAAAAGCCTCCAATGAATATTTTTAGGTGCACATTTTAGCTTGCTTCAGTTGAGAAGACTTAAAGTCTGCAAGAAAACAACTATAGATCTATTGGGGTACTACACTAGACAATCTCATCTGACCTATCACAATTGAGACATTTTGAATAAATAAACCTAAGTAAATGTCTCATTTGTATATTATCTGGTCATTTTCATGACAATGATTGTGACAAGGATCAGGATCTGCTTTGACACTGAGTCAGATGATATGACCTGTGAGGAAAACTTGTAAAAGGTTTTAGGGTTAACGTTTTTAGCCATCATGTGAATACCTGGGTTGTTCAGTTTGCAGAGTGAGAGATCTTCCTGACAAAGAGTTCAAAGAGGCAAAGGAAAGACAAGGTTGTACAGCAGCATTTATTGATCCTTGTCCTCACATTTCACCGGCCTGCCACCGGCCAGGAATACTAAACACTTTGTTAAAGTGGTTTTAGATTCTAAGCCTTTTCCATAAACTAACACTGAATTAACTTTATTTGTACCTAAACTGTTGTTCAGACTACTTCTTCTTCATATAACAAAATAAAGGTGACCATTATGTAATTATACTTTACACATGCACACTTAATTTTTCTGCTTCTGACTTACAAAATAACTGATGTTGTCTAGTATACAATCATTTCAAGTCAATCAAACTGCTGCACAAGGACACAACCAGCAAAAATATAATTTTTTATCTATTAGTAAGTTTGGTTTAGCATTAATGGCAAAAACATGCTTTGCCGTTATCATTTTTTATTTTAGTTAAATTTCTGCAGATCTCAGGAGAACATGTTTGTGGATTTGCTCGGTTTTCTGGTAAGTTGCCTTGCAAAAGTATTCTTGCACACTCTCCACATTTTGTGATGTTATCACTGCAAACTTCAGTGTATTTTACTGTGATTTTATGTGATAGAACAAATAACTAGGAAAATAGGAAATGGGAAAATAACACGTTTTACAAATCTAAATCTGCAAAGAGAGGCGTGTGACTGTATTCTGCCCCTTTTTCTATTATACCTCTAAATTAGGTTTCATTGTTGTTAAAAGTGGGGATAGGTTATAAAACAATATCCCAACTTTTGTACATCTCGAGTTCCGTTCTATTCATTATCTGAATGGTAAAAAAGTTTGACACAACTGCAAAAATACTAAGAAATGCCTGTCCACCTAAACTGACAGGTTGGGCAAAGAGAGCATTAATCAGAGAAGCAGCCAAGCGGCCCATGGAGGATCTGCTGAGCTCTACAGCTCCTGTGAAAATCATTTACTTGACAAATCTGACCTTTATTTAAGAGGGACAAAAACAAAGCCATTTTGCAGTGTTTTGTGTAGGGGTCACAGCAAACGTGGAAGAAGATGATCTGGTAAGTGTTTTTACCTAGAACAGTCCATTTGGCACTGCACATCACCCTGAATTGATACCATGAAACACATGTGGTGGCATCATAAAGCGGGACAGGGATGCTAGTCAGAGTTAATGGGAAGGCTTAGGGTGGTAAAAGCAGGGCAGTTGTGGATGGAAACCTGTTAGTGGCTACAAAAGACGTAAGACTTGTGCAAAGGTTCACTTTCCATTAGGACATTGCTGCCCTGAACATACAGCTAATGGAAGGCACTGCATGTGTAGGGACAATACTGGTTCGCTTTGGTTTGAAACTTAACAATTGGTTTGAATTTGGTTTGAATTTAACAACTTGACAAATAAAACATTCCTGGTCGAGTTTTGGACAATAAAATGGTTGAGACAGTTCGGTAAAATTATTTTTAAATTAATGTATTTTTTCCAAAGCCAATACTGATTTCTCTCCAGAGTGACTCCTCTTGTTAATAGAGGATCTGTATTACTACAGCTCCCTCGGTGCCTGCTTCCTCCCCTCCCACTCCACGCTCCTCTCTCCGAGATCAAGCCTCTCTTCCCCTCTCTGAGCCTTCACTTCAGTCAACATGGCCACACTTGTAACGTCGACCAGGTTCACAGACGAGTATCAGCTGTACGAGGAACTCGGAAAGTAAGCGACCTTCAACAACACTGCTGCTGCTTCTCTTGTTGCATTCACTGTGCCTGTGTGTCTGCATGTTTTCCTCTGTGCTGCTGTTGCTGCCATTGTGTGTGCTTACTTCTAGTGTTGACAGGGCTAGAATGGGTCTGTCAAAAAATAAAACCGGGGAAGGCTGCAGGCGATCTGCTGTGCAACAATAAGCTGTCAGCGGGCTCCTGTTAGCGCCGCAGAGGCTTGTGTTTAATCCCGAGAGTGTGCGTTTTTAAAGGTGCATGGCGCCATTGTGGCTCTTTTTAAAGGTGAGGAACACCTTGCGTGGTGATTTATCTGCAGGTAACACGCCTCGATACTCAGTTTGCATTTGCCTGTTGTCTTGTGGTATTTCCGCTGGTCCTGCTCAGCTCTGTTTCCATGCAGACGGCATAGCGTAAAAATAACAGGAACCAAGAATTATATTTATTATGTTTTGGTTGTTGCTGTAAAATTGTGGTGTGCAAAGTGCCATGCTTAGAACATGAAAGCGCACTTTAGTTGCAGTGTATGTGCAGCCTACAAAGCCACTTTGTAACATCTTATCTCTGCTTGGGGGCTAATAAAGCTGCTCCACCTACCAGCGCAGACAACAGTGTGACTCTGAAGGAGGCGTCGGCGCAAAAAAAATTGCGGCCAGACTACATGGATGATTGTTAATTCTACCTTTTACAAGCTAATAAAGAAGACTGCCTCTGTTCTGGAGACTCCTCTAGAACATCTGGAGATCATTGTACAAAGAAGGATTCTTCGTAAGAGGAAGAACATTATGGAGAACCCTGAGCATCCTCTTCATGAGACTGTCCTACAACAACAGAGTGTCTTCAGTCAGAAGCATCTTCAGATCTGCTGTAAGACAGACCGCTACAGGAGATCCTTCTTGCCCACAGCTATCAGCATCTACAATGGTGCTTTGAAGAAACCTGCATAATATGAGCTACAACAACAGTTAATTTCCCTTTGGGATTCATAAAGTATTTTTGAATTGAATTGAATTTCCCTGCAACACGTCTCACATTTCCGTCTGCTTTCCCTGTTATGCACTAACACACAAGATCCTATTTCTAAACCCAGTATATCAGACTATTAAATGTGAATGCCGCACCTCTTTAGCTGAATGTGAATCATGCTTGGCTTCAGTGCGTGTAACTTCAGCAGTTGTTTAGGTTTGAAGTGGTTTTCACTGTTCTGTCAATCTCTCCATCTCCAGGGGGGCCTTCTCTGTCGTCCGCAGATGCGTCAAGAAGTCCACCGGACAGGAGTATGCTGCTAAAATCATCAACACCAAAAAGCTGTCAGCCAGAGGTAAGTACAAGCAGTGTGACATTTTTGCACACCGAAGGGCTGCTAACTTTAGGGCAGCACAGTGGCGTCGGTTTGTTTCCTGGAGAGCAGTGAGCCAGGCCTGCTGTCCTTAATGTTTGAGAGTGGGATTCCTGAAAAGCTGGAGGCCACTTGGCACGGCAGAGCTGCTGTGCTTTAAGTCCTCACTGAAGGATTCAGTGGACTTTGGCTCTTGTCTGCAACCATTTTTGGTTTGTTATGGTTGGCCTGCTCAAGCCTGAGCTTTAAATATCCTAAACTACTGCTATTGCAACTTGTGGATTGTTATGAAATCTGCTGATGACAAAAAATGTTTAAGACGAGGCTTGTATAGAGACGGACTTCCTGCTTTACCAAGTGCATTTTCTAAGTCTTCTCTCTTCTATCATCTTATTTTTCACATGGCAATGAGTAAATATCTCAGTTTTCACCAACTTTCAGGAGTTTCCTAATGGCCAAAACTATCTGCCTCGTTTTAAAAAAAAATTCTGACTTTGCTCATTGAGGTTTGTCTTTAGATTACATGTGTAAAAGGTGTGCAAATTACTTAAGTTAAAGGCAGAAAAGGTTGAAGAGGCACTTATAAGGGTTCTCCTGGTTGATACCGATTTGTGCTTTTTTTTAAGGGAAATTCCTGCTGATCCTGCCCAAATTAAAGTTTGTGGTTTTTTTTATAAGGGCTCTAAGAAACAAATGTGGCAGGTTCCTTGATAGGGGTAGTAGTTTTGAATCCAAGAGATTTGATTGATTCTGAATCTTTGATTGAGGTAAGAGTTTTTAATTCACCAGAAAATTAAGGCATTATGGGAAAACAAAATTGAGATGCATGTACGAGTGTAGGAAAACTTTATGAATTGTATCTGTTTTGGCAAAGATAAAAATGCAGTGACCTTCGAGACAAACTGAGGTGCCAGAACAGCAATAAACTGGCCAATAGGATTAAACCCCCCCCCCCCCCCAAACCAATTCGGAGTTCAGATTCAATATGGCTGCTGTGCATGTTGAGCTTTGAATATGTTCCAGCAGTTTCAAATTAAACCAGTGACAAGCATATACAGTAGTACAATACATTTCTGTTTATAAGTATGTTTAATGTCACAAACACAATGAATGCAGAGGAATACTTTGTCGGCTTGTACTTCTAATAGTTGTAGTCCCGCAGGTTTTATGGTGTGCAACAACGACGGGCTCAATGGGTCTGATGTCATTCCCAGATCTGGGCTCTGACTTCCAAAACAACTTGAACTTAGCATTTACTTCTAGTTATACTAAACTTTTCATAAACAAAAATTGGAGCTATAAGCATCATAGTCTATACCGCCACCTTCTGGCAACAGTACGCAACCAAATTCATTTGAAGTTAAAGATCCTGAAAGATTTTTGAAATGCTTTATTTTAGACCAGGCAATACAATCGTATCTCTACCACCTCTATCAGGTTGGAATTATGACCATGGCAGTGGCAGGATTTGTGGAGCATAAACAAATAGTAAATGTCCTATTAACTAAAGAGTCATAGAAGACAGGTTGTTGAATAGTTATGACACAAAGCTAAAGAAGATGCTGTACGGTACAAAAATATGTTTTTCTTCTGACATGAACGCGCACAAACCTTCTCCTGACTCCAAAAAGAAATTATAACATGGATATTAATGTATGGACTTAGAATTGGAAAATACTTAAAACTGGTCGGAATGTACCATGAATTTAAGTCAGACAAAACATTTTGTAGTATGTTCTTGATAATTGGGATTCAATCTTTATTTCCTTTAATATAGTCAAACTAAACTTTAGGTTCATATTTTTCTCTGGGTAATAATTACATATCAGGGCAGTGACCTTTTTAAAAACTGATGTACAATCCTTCTTGCCCAATTTGGTTACAATCTATGTGTTTTCACACAATACATGAACAACATTATTAAAATGCTGATTTCGTGCTCTAATTTTATTGTTTGGCAGAGTTCAACCTTCTCAGATTGTTTTGTCTTATTCTGTCATTTATTTTTGTTGTCTTCTGTTACCGCCTCTGAGAGATGAGCAGCCTGTTGTGTTGCAACAGGTTTGCATGTAGTCTTTAGTTAAAGTGGAACTAAACCCCAAATCAACTTCTTTTTGCAGAAAAACTCTTGGACTTGGTCGTGATGCTACTTTGTTTCTTAACACTTGTTACGCCAGGGAGTTTGATATACAGCTCAGACTGTGTGTGTGTGTGTGTGTGTGTGTGTGTGTGTGTTCTTGTACTTGTTTCTGAGTGAGAACCATGTTTCGTATTTTTATCGCAAAGTGAGGACATTTTGACAAAGTGAGGACATTTTCCTGGTCCTCACTTTTTCAAATTCCGTTCTTGGGACAGGTGTCAGGTTTAGGACTAGGGTATGAATTGAGTTATTGTTAGGGTTAGGGTGAGTTATTAACTGGTTAGGGTTAGGGTTAGTGTTAGGGTCAGGGTTAGGCACTAAAAATCAAGGAAAATGAATAGAAGTCAATGGAAGTAACCGAAAAGTCCTCATAAAGATAGTAAAACACGTGTGTGTGTGTGTGTTTGTGTTTTCACCAGCAGCAGCAGCAGAGAAACGCATATTCAAATACCACTTCCTGTGTTTTGGTATTTGCGGCAGATTTGTTGTCGCCGTCTGCCTGTTAAGCTGTGCGTGTGTCATAGCGTCTCATCTGCCATGTAGCTGAATCCGAGCATATTTAATCCGTCGGTTGTTCTGGTCACCATATGCGTTTATGTTTGTACATGTATTTCTTTGCTGCCCCTCATGTCTTGAAGTTTGTGTGTTCATGCTGCAGACTGTGCGTGCGTTTGCAGCATGTCTGGCCCAGTAAACATCAGACCAAATGGTTGAGTGATGATGTGAACTTCAGATTAGGGCCAGTTCTGGACTGATTGGGCTGCCCTTGTCTCAGGGGAAGCACGCCCATGCAATTCTCTTTTCCCTTTTAAAGCATTTTTCTCCAGTCTCTCTATCCTTGTGTCTCTGTAAGCAGTTGATTGATTTGAGCAAAGATCTTAAGATCCCCTTTTTCCAGCCCATTTGATGGTGTCTGCATGTTTGTGAGGGATGTGGTGGCACTTGTCTGGAGCTTGTAACCCAGCAACAATGGAGATGAAGCTCTTCGTCCCAATGGCTGTCAGGCAGAGAATCTCATCAGTTTGTGGCTGTGTGTGTCAGTTTTTTCTGTGGTCATAAAGCTCCTAAAAAACAAAACATATGACAGTTTGTTTTACCTGTATACCACGTTTTTTGTTTTGTTTTTCTTCTCACATCGTGAAGAGGTCGTTGTTTGTTTTCCTTCCACCAACATTCACTCTTTATTAATGCCTGTGACATGAATATCATTAGAACCATACATACTAAAGATGCACCAATCAGGCATTCCTGGTTTGTACCGATTTCTGTTTTTTTTCTGAGGTCTGTTGTCCTGATTCTGATTTTACCTTCAAAAGACTGTAATGTAGAAAACAGAAAAATGTGCTGCAGGTCCTTTGAGGGAGGTAGTATTTTTTTTTTATCCAAAAGAAAATTGATGATTTACAAGATTAATCCGCAATTTATGCTTTAAAGTTTTTGTTTTTTGTTTTATTTAACTAAACTCAATAAATACGCATCAAAGCACATGCCAAAAACTGCCGGAATAAAGACGCGTGCTTGTCTGTGAGGTCCAAGCGGCTCGTGTTCGTGGACGCTGAGAAGCATGTTAAAGGCTTAAGGTGGATTTTCGGGAGTCACACATGGCATTGTTATGATTATCAGGAAAGGAGTAGTCCTAAAGGGAACAAAATCTCTACCACCATTGCGGAGTTAGCCATACCCTGCAAGGGGAAAATGTCACAGCAGTCAGATGGACAAATGATTCATTAAGACATGAGTCACTGCTTCTATTCAAGATGAATCAGACTAATCTTGTTACATCCTGCCCCATCAATTCAGTGAAGAGATCAAATGTTTTAGAGTTTGATCCAAAAATGGAACAATTGGTTTAAAAAGTGCAACACAACCATCATCAAAAAGTGTGGTCATACCACATTTTTTGATTGATATTGTGTTTTTTTACCATATATAACAACAAAATACGTCAGCACCTTCATACTAGCAACATTGCAGAGGCTGGAGGTTCACCGTCTCGTCTGTTGTAAATAAAGACACGTGCTTCCTGCTCATGAGCTCCTTGTCACTGTTTACAAACAATGAACATACTTTATATCAGCTCTGGTAGCTTGATGTCTGGGCAACTTCAGGAGGCAGTGTGTTTAAGAGGGTTTTGTGTGCGTAGGCGGGATTAAGCCCTCATTCTCTGCGGCTCAGGGAGGGCACGATGAGGGTGAGGTCGCTGCCTATGGCTGGGTCATGTGGCGTCACAAGCATGTGTGCAGTCACTGGGGTAACAAACAATATGCAGTGTGTTTCTGGTTGGATTGTACGGTGCTGATTGGTGGGATTTAAATTTTTTATGTATTGTTTCAGAAACAGGTCCATGCCAATTGTTGCTTTACTTTATGGTTCCAGGATTTTACCACCAGTCAGCTTTAGTCTCACCGTACTAAGTTGTAATGACGTATTCACACTGAAACCTCACAGCAGGAAATACGCACAGCACCTCTGCAGGGTGTCAAACACCTGTGCGTTTTTAACCTGTATATCTGTGGGGGAAAATGCTCAATAAACTTTTTATTACAAGTATATTTCTAATGTTCTGATGTTTTTTTTAAATGGAAGTCTCAAATGACTGACATTTGTTAATTACTGAACCTTTTATGAAAATGTACCCCATATCTAATCGATTTCTGTTTTGATCTGAAACCAAATAATCCATGTGTGTGTGTTATAGTTGCAAACAGAAGGCATACAAAAGCTCCTGCAGCTTGCTGCTAAACTGAATATTAAGTAAAAAAGGTTATATTTCACAAGCTATGCAGTCATGACTCCAGCATCATCTTAAAAAAAAAAAAAGGCAACAGTGACACTAATAGAAATCCTATGAAGGAGCAAGGAACAGAGGTGCTTGTTACTTTAGCTGTTGATGTCTTCCGCTTACTTTTATTAAAAATATCTCAAAATAAAAGATTATTGTCTGCTCACCCCGTCTTTGTGTCGAACCTTTTTTGAAAAAGTGTTGAAACGAAGTATACCAAGGTCAGAGGTCAAATTTCTTTGTACATGCCAGTTTCATGTTTAGGATTTATCTCAATCTCAATCTCCATTTTTTTTTTTTTTTTTACATAACTATGAATGTCCTGCCTTGATCTGTGCTGTAGGATAGGGGTCCCAATCAAGACATTTTAAAAGATTAATATATACCGG
Source organism: Girardinichthys multiradiatus (assembly GCF_021462225.1). Classification (NCBI taxonomy): domain Eukaryota; kingdom Metazoa; phylum Chordata; class Actinopteri; order Cyprinodontiformes; family Goodeidae; genus Girardinichthys; species Girardinichthys multiradiatus. Next base: position 14,938,975 of record NC_061814.1, read on the forward strand.
TAAATGACTTGCTAAACATTCAATATCTCTTGTTGTACTCTCTGTAGTTTTTGTCAGCACCCGCGTTTTTGCAGATTTTGCAAGCTTTTAAAATTAACCGCCTATTTTGAGCTACACAGATTGTGAAATAATACTATCGGCAACTAATGTTATTTTGTCCTCCTTTTTTAAAAATTAGATTTACAGTGAAACAGGAACTACAATGATGCTGCATCTTCCTGTTTGTGTCATGTGACCTGCTGTGCTCTCAGACAGCTGTTGGTGCACAGAGAGCAGCTGAAACGCTGGTCTTTAAAAATTATGACATTCAAAGCAAAGCGCTAATTTTATGATGCAGAACATCATAAAATGTTTTGTAAGACGTGTTCTCACTCGATTAACGTGTAACCTACTTGAAATATGTTACAAGCCGAAATATCAACAAGTCATATCAAAACCGAGGGTATATACAGGTCCTTCTCAAAATATTAGCATATTGTGATAAAGTTCATTATTTTCCATAATATCATGATGAAAATTTAACATTCATATATTTTAGATTCATTGCACACTAACTGAAATATTTCAGGTCTTTTATTGTCTTAATACGGATGATTTTGGCATACAGCTCATGAAAACCCAACATTCCTATCTCACAAAATTAGCATATCATTAAAAGGGTCTCTAAACGAGATATGAACCTAATCATCTGAATCAATGAGTTAACACTAAACACCTGCAAAAGATTCCTGAGGCCTTTAAAACTCCCAGCCTGGTTCATCACTCAAAACCCCAATCATGGGTAAGACTGCCGACCTGACTGCTGTCCAGAAGGCCACTATTGACACCCTCAAGCAAGAGGGTAAGACACAGAAAGAAATTTCTGAACGAATAGGCTGTTCCCAGAGTGCTGTATCAAGTCACCTCAGTGGGAAGTCTGTGGGAAGGAAAAAGTGTGGCAGAAAACGCTGCACAACGAGAAGAGGTGACCGGACCCTGAGGAAGATTGTGGAGAAGGGCCGATTTCAGACCTTGGGGGACCTGCGAAAGCAGTGGACTGAGTCTGGAGTAGAAACATCCACAGCCACCGTGCACAGGCGTGTGCAGGAAATGGGCTACAGGTGCCGCATTCCCCGGGTCAAGCCACTTTTGAACCAGAAACAGCGGCAGAAGCGCCTGACCTGGGCTACAGAGAAGCATCACTGGACTGTTGCTCAGTGGTCCAAAGTACTTTTTTCGGATGAAAGCAAATTCTGCATGTCATTCGGAAATCAAGGTGCCAGAGTCTGGAGGAAGACTGGGGAGAAGGAAATGCCAAAATGCCAGAGGTCCAGTGTCAAGTACCCACAGTCAGTGATGGTCTGGGGTGCCGTGTCAGCTGCTGGTGTTGGTCCACTGTGTTTTATCAAGGGCAGGGTCAATGCAGCTAGCTATCAGGAGATTTTGGAGCACTTCATGCTTCCATCTGCTGAAAAGCTTTATGGAGATGAAGATTTCATTTTTCAGCATGACCTGGCACCTGCTCACAGTGCCAAAACCACTGGTAAATGGTTTACTGACCATGGTATCACTGTCCTCAATTGGCCTGCCAACTCTCCTGACCTGAACCCCATAGAGAATCTGTGGGATATTGTGAAGAGAACGTTGAGAGACTCAAGACCCAACACTCTGGATGAGCTAAAGGCCGCTATCAAAGCATCCTGGGCCTCCATAAGACCTCAGCAGTGCCACAGGCTGATTGCCTCCATGCCACACCGCATTGAAGCAGTCATTTCTGCAAAAGGATTCCCGACCAAGTATTGAGTGCATAACTGTACATGATTATTTGAAGGTTGACGTTTTTTGTATTAAAAACACTTTTCTTTTATTGGTCGGATGAAATATGCTAATTTTGTGAGATAGGAATTTTGGGTTTTCATGAGCTGTATGCCAAAATCATCCGTATTAAGACAATAAAAGACCTGAAATATTTCAGTTAGTGTGCAATGAATCTAAAATATATGAATGTTAAATTTTCATTATGATATTATGGAAAATAATGAACTTTATCACAATATGCTAATATTTTGAGAAGGACCTGTATGCTAATGATAGCCTGAACAAAAGGATTTCAATGTTCAAATGTCAGAATGATGAGATTTCTCATGACAGAACTGGTGTTACTGAGTCAGGTTAGAAGGCCTCAGTGCTTGTACACACTTTTTAAGCTCCACCCACATATTTTCTATGAGATGATGAGCTTTGTGATGGTCACTTCAAAAATTGATTTTGGCATCCTTAAGCCTCTTTGTAACTAACTTGGTGGTATGCTTGAGGTCATTGTCCATTTGAACAACCCATTTGCGAGCAAGCTTTAACATGCCGGATTAGTTAAGACGTCACTTCAAAATGTCCTTACAATTCTCTTTCCTCATGATACCATTTATTTTATAAATTGCACCAGGTCCTCCTGCAGAAAAATACCATCATAACATGATGCTGCCACCCTTATACTTCACTACTGGGATTGTGTTTTGAGACATGCAAGCGTCCAGCTTTTTTCTCGGAATGTGATGATTGTCATCATGGCCAAACACTTTTTACACAATTTTATTTTCATCAGGCCACAGGACATGTCTCCTAAAATGAAGGTCTTTGTCTCTGCGTGCATTTAGAAGCTGTAATCAGGCTTTTTATATTGCTGTTGACATAACTGCTTCTTCATTTCTGAGTGGCCTTTCAGCCCATGTCTGTAAAGGACTCGTTTCACTGTGGATAGTGACACTCTTACCAGCTCCAGCCAGCATCCTCACAAGGTTGTTTCCTTTACTTCTGAGGTTGAAACACACATTTCACGCCAAAACACATTTATCTGTGACATACAGAACCTGTCTCCATACTTAACGGTGTGGTGGCTAGTACAAATTAAAATGTCTGTTTGAAATTGTAACCAAGATGAATTACGGTAGACTTTTGGAGATCCACAATTCTCCTCCTGATATCTTGGCTGTTTGCTTTTAATTTTCTCTTCTGTCACACAACTAAACGGTGTGATGTTCCCCAGAATAGATCCACAGATGTGCCTCCAGTTAACCTATATGTTGTGAATTAAGTCTACAAATTCTAACTGACTTAACACAGAAATATTTTGAAAAAGATTTGTGAGTAAAAAAGGCTGTCTCTATATACAGTTTATATAAACAACTGTGCAGTATGGATTGGGACTTGAGATCCACCTGTTCTTAAAGGACTCTGATTGGTACCTGAGACAAAAAAGCTTGAACAGAGCCATAAAAATGTATTTTAAAAATACAGCCATGCTTATAAAATATATCAAAATGGAATGGTGTAGTACTATCTTGCTAAAGTTAAAAGAAAACAAGAAATTAAAACAATTCTTATAACATTAATGGTTCAGAATGTGGCAATCAAGCAGTTTATTTTCAGGTTTTTTTTGTCAAAGGAACAGCATCTTGCCATAACCCTGAGAGAACTGTAACTTGTTTACAGGCTCCATATTTCCTGAGGTTATCCATCAATAACTCAGCTGTAGGTTGTCACATTAGATATTACATAATCAATTTGTCATAGTTGTTTTCATCAGCACCATGATCGTGGGAAAATGCACAACTTTTTGTTTCATCTTCACATCAGAATCAGTCCAGTTTGTTTTCCGTTGCGAAAACTGTGACTGAGATTCATTAGACCTCCGTGCAAAAAAACTGGTTTACATAAAGAAAGCATCCAGTAGACTGGAGACATGCTGCTACAGGTACAAGCATAGGAGGGGTGCTCTGATTAACACACCGGTGAAGCCACTACACAGCCCTTATCAGGGCTGAACCAGGTTTGAAGAGCTGGAATTGCATCATGGTGGATATGTTCCCCTCTGACCGTATGTATGGGGCAAATAACTGCTAAAACTGCTCAAATTTAACATACCAGGAAATGTACTGCCTTTATGACTGAGTTCTGAGTTAATAGGTCACATGGTTCATCTGCAGGTCCCTCTTTTTGAGTAAAACATGTCATTAAAATCTCAGAAAACACAACTCCAGCTTTAACCAGAAATGACACTGATACAACCATCTATCACTAACCGCAACATGTTAACAATTCAGCACCCTCACCACTCTATCCTTTTTGACCCATGATGCATTCAGGTGCAGAATTAAATGTAGGTCACCAGTATTTATGGCGTAGACTGCACAAAAACTGAAGGAAATGCATGCAAAGCAATCAAACTTTTCAGTGTAGGCAAGCTTTAATACCTGAAGGAAACTCTTAACAATCGGTGTTGTATTCATGTTTAAGGTATAAATCTACACCACTTATTGTTTCAAGTTGCAAGTTGTTTTTAGATGAGGCCTTCTGATAGGAAGAGAAGAAAACGGGATAGGCTGGCGGCACTCATCCTATTGCTGAATTATTGAAGTACAGGCTGCTTTCCTCTTACTGCACATGGGCAAGAGTTTAAGATTGGTCCCCCATGAATCTTTTTTTTTTTTTACTTCCATTCCTGAAGCTGTTTCCCTTCATGTTTCTTGTTTTATCCCCAGCTTGCACTCCTTCTTTCTCCCTCTCCGTTTTGTCTCTTTCTCCTCCCTTTATTGAGTAATCTGCCCTCTTCTTTTTCCCTCCAAGCTGCAGCATCGCAGGCCGCCCAGGCGAGCATGGCGTTGGTGTGTGTTTTTTAGTTTTCAGCCTTTTGGTCCGCTCTCTCGCTGCGGGCTTATTGGCGAGGGGCAGATAAACGTGGCTGTGCTGCACCGTGAATGTTTAATGGGACAACAGTGAATATTTAATGAAAGAGAGAATGAGAGAGTTGGATATGGAAATGGAAAAATGTAGGTCTGGAGATGGTCAGGGTTGTACCCTGCAAAGCAACAACAGTTAGTGGTTCTAGTCCTGCCACGGTGTGTAAATCTTCCTGCTGTTGCAAGACTCTCCTAATGCCATTTATTTGTTGCCCACTTCATTGTCATTAATTCCCCCTGTACAGTTGCAATATGACATCAAGTAAAGGGCAACATTAGTAAAATGTTAATTTTCCATTTAATTTTGCCACCATCCAGGGAATGATCGGGATCTGCAAGGTTTTAGAGCCTTGCAACTATGTTTTTGGTCATTTCTTTTCTTTTCAAAAAATTTAAGATTTTAATTTAAGACATCCTCTCAACACCGCCTGCACACTCACACAAAAAATTACTGAGTGAATGTCATCCACACATTTCACTAGCTCTGTACAATATATTGCATTGCAGTTGTCATTTCAATATCAGTATCTCCATTATTGCAATCACAATATACTTTTTTGTGTTGCAATATTTTGTAGGTTATTATATCTAAAGTGCTGATATATGCAAATCCTGCACACCATCTAGGCTGTTGAAAGGACTTTTACTGGCCTCGATGCTCATACTTGATGTATTTTTATTGGCTGAGATACTTAAGCTTATACAGAATGGTGAGGACATTGTGATCAGGGAAAAGGGTCAGGAAACAAGGGGTTAATCATGATCTATATTGTAATAGCAATATTCAGCATTAGTATTACAATTGCATAATTTCCTGAGATGCAGGAAATTGTGCAGCTCTACTTTTCACAATTCATCCGTATTCTGAACTTAACTCATATAAATTTACCCTCGATTTAATTTGAGGTTTTTGATCTTTTTAAGCTTTGACATAAGATATAGAAGGTAAATAATCACTTGATGACGACACTTATTGTTAGAATTACATTAAAATACATGATCTCATCTTTTTTGCTGATTAGAATATTGCAGTGGCTGAAGATATTCTTACGCCTTGAAAACTCAACAGTCTGCAACCAGATTACATCGTCTAAGCAAGGGTTGGATGTTTACCGACTCATCTTGACCCCATGTAATCGTTTTGTGTAACTTATGTTTTTCTGTAAAATCAAACTCACTAGATATTGTTGTTAAACAACAAACCATTGTCAGTTCGGTTTGTTTTCCTGTTCCTTAAGTCATTATAACAGAGATGTAGTAACCTCATCGGATGACTGCTGATTACGTTTGTCTGGGTTTTTTTTGCTGGCATTTAATCAAGGTTTTCCCTCCATGGCTTTTACATGTGTTGTGTATGCAGGCATATGTGAGGACACAGCGTTGGATATTATGACTATGTCAACCTTAGCATATCTGCAGCAAAGACCGATTGCCAGGCAGACAGACTTTTAAAGAGCTTAGTCTACCAGTTAGCTGCACCTGAAGTACAGCATTACCACCAGAATCATTCCGCTTAACACCACGGGGTTTGGATTAGGTTTGGAAAACAAAGCACCGCATCACTCTGCATCCAGAATGAGAGACGTTGTTCTGTAAAGTTTTTTTTGTCTGTTTATACTACTCTCGGTTTGTATGTATTCTAAGACTGCATGCCTGCAACTCTACTGGGATGTTGTGTAACTCTGCGAGTTGATACAAGCAGAATATGGTTTTTACAAGTGGTAAACAAACATGGAAACCAGTCAGTCCGTTGTAAAAATACAAACATGAATAATTTGCCACCTTTGCAGTGAGTGTTACAGCTCTGCACGTCTCTGTTCCACTTGGCCTCACTCTACTCGGCACGGAAAGTGTTGTGTTTTCATGAACTTACTGATGGCTGATCGCCAACGATTTGATACACATTGAAACTCCTATCTTAGCAAGCAGAAGGAGTAGGCACATGGGTCTATGGATGTAACAGCTGTTGATGTCCTTTTTATTTATAAAGGTTTTGCACATTTAGGAAACGTCTGTAGGCTAATAGTATATTAGTAGCAGAAATGTGAGCACAGTTTAATGGTTAATTACAAATATTTGACTATTATTTGCCAGCTAAAATGTGAAAACAGTGAGTGGCCTACAAGAAAGCTTCATCCACCCTAACCTAATCGCCACATGTGAAGACACAAATAATACTGGAGCTGGAAAATTATGGAAAAATGATTTGGTATCTTTCCAGGTTTGGAAAAGTAAGAAAAAGAGAGTGAATTGTGGGAAATCTTTTGCATCTCAAGAATGTATATAAAAAAAAGTTTCATTCTAACCTGGGATTATCAAAGTTTTAGAGCGTGTACAATATCCTATCTCCACATGAATCCAGATTAGTTGGTCCTGGACATAAAAGCCCTCATATGTTGTCATGATTGCTTTAGATGACTGATTAAACAGGAATGTTGTTTTCACGAATAAAAAAGGACCGTTACTAGTCAATTAACTGACGTTTATTCTGACCACTGAAAACAAATGGGTCAAATATGAGACCATTTTTCTATTGTTGGTGACTATATGTAAAGTATTTGAAATGAAGCATTTATTTCTGGTATTGTGGTCATACCAAAATATTGTTGAATTATCAACTTTAAATGGGAAAAATCATGACATCTGTTTTTTTTAAACACCCCTATGTGAATTTTAAAGGGGCAAAGGTCGTCAGCCTGCATGAAAAGAAGTCTTGATTGGTCGACTTTATTAACACAACAGGGCAACTCAATAACTTCTTCTTCACTTATCTCAAAATAAAAGTCTTAAACCTAGATACAGTGTGTCAAGCTTTAAGCAATAACCGTCATATCCAGGGCTCATAACAATGGTTTAAACCTATTTCATCAGATAAAGCCACATGGTGACACCTAACAGATGGCACTTTATGAGACAGGCTTCACGAAATATGTGATATTTTGATATTGCACAATTGCATGGCATGGAATCTCTTAGCCATCAGCATTTTCATTTTAAGTGTTGACACGATGTTGGGTGTAACGCTTTAGAGGCCCCGTGAGTAGCAATGCTTCATTTGAAAAAAAGTATTTTAAATGGAAGGCTTGGAAAACCTGTTTGAATACGCCACCTTTCTACAGACCGTCACACACATATACTGTGCATACGACCACCTTTAAAGCTGTATCACCTTGAAAGCTTCTCATTCAGACTTTATAGGTGTGTTGGATGCAGCATAATACTATTTCCCAAATGAAGACTTGCTTTCATTAAGATTATTTATTGCAATAGTTGAAAGAATGAAATGGCAATACAACAGGCTTTGCTCATGGGAGAGGCATCCTGCAATAATGTGACTGTCAGGGTTTGAATCACTGTGTGTTCAACAGTTTAATCACTTTATGCTGAGCATGAGTTCATATTCAGACATTTTACATTTTGTATTTCTTTATTGCTTGATTTTCTTTTACTGCCATGCTTCACAAAGGTTTACTTAAAGTTTTATATGACCCTTTTACTGCTATAAGGTTAACTTCTGGTGTGTTTGCTGGATTTATTTAGTTCTTTTGGTAGCTGAAGCAGCATAGACGAATAATAATGGACTTTGAAGGTGCTAAATTCCTAAACTTTGAAAAATTTTACTTGGGTATCACACTCATGCAAAAGCCAATATTTTCTTTTTACAAATTAAATTGTTAAGCCTGTAAAGAAACTACCAGCTATCTCCTATTATAGGTATTTGTACCTTAAGAGTTTTCTCTGGGTTATTCTGAATGTTGAAGTGCTTTCTTTTCATTATATATCAGGTAACATACTCCCTAAATTTGGTTATATAGAGTTAGGAGGAACAATGATGAGTATTAGCCCTGATTAAAATGGTTGTCATTTTATGTGTTTGTAAGATCTGGAGCAGATGCACAAATACATTGGGGGTGGGCACTAACACATAGTACCTTGCAAAGGTATTCATAGAACTTGAACGTTTTTCCTTTCTTGTCACATTCCAAACTAATGTATTTCAGTTGGATTTTTTTAATAGAACAACACAGAGGAGGGCACAATAGTGAAGTAGGAAAATTATGCATTGTTTTCTGAAAAGTGTGCCATCCAATTCTATAACAGCTGCAAGTCCTATTTGGCATGTCTCTACCACGGCTTCACATGTAGAGACTGAAATTCTTGCTCATTCTTCTGTGCAAAACAGCTCACACTCAGTCAGGTTGTAAGGAAAGCTTCTGTGAACTGCAGTATTCATGTCTTACCACAGATTCTCCATTACATCTAGGTCTGTACTCTAAATGTGCTTGTCTACTAATTTGTTCTTAATCATTGCATTGCTAGCTGTATGTTTAGGATTGTTGCCCTCCTGAAAGGTAAACCTCCACCGCAAGTCTTTTGTAGGTTTTTTCCAGGATTACTCTGTGTTTTCCTCCATTCATTCTTCACACCAACTTTGATAGAAAACACCCCCAGAGCATAATTATGCCAGCACCATGTTTCATCATGTGGGTGATGTCTACTGGCTGTTTTGCACCACACATTGCATTTTGCATGTGTGCCAAAAGGTTTAATGTTTAATTGATTTCACAAGCGCACATAACCTTTACCATATGGCCTGGCAAATGCTAAAACTGTTCAGTGTAATGAGTTTAGCTAATCTTACCTCTTAAATATGCTTCTATTTATGTTTTATATGGCTGGGATGAAAGAGAGACCAGTAATACGACTGGCATGACGGTCTGTGGCAGATTTTGATTTTCTGAGTATTCTAAGTATGTTTTTTGCAATTTAGGCAAAGTTTAGTTTCTTTTTTTTTATTAACAAGTTTTATTACTTACAAATTAGACTGTGCATGCATTTGTTCAAATGTGCTTTTCTTTTAAATTTTTTTTGTGGCGTTAGTGGCCCATTATTCTTAAGTAGACTGACAGGAAATGGGGTGGAGAGAGATGGAAGGAAAAGATCTACCCCAGGAGAAACACAACAGTTTGATCTGTTTCAATATTTGCCCACCTTTTGTTGTTATTATCCCCAGTTACAGTTGGTGTTCTGCAGAGAGTAGTGCTCTTTTCCCAGGAGGAGGATGTTTAACCAGCAAAAAACACACACACGCCTACAGATCATCACAACTTCACGCACATTGAGCTGTTCTGTTTTCTGTTTACTGGTCTCCCTGTGATGTCTGTTTAATAGCAACAAATTACACCTCCCTGTGCCTCCACTTAGATCTGCTCCGCGGCTCCAACAGTTGATAATGAATATGTTCAGCAGAGTCGAGTGTGTGGCAGCCACATTATTTGGTTGAAGTGTTCACTCCTGCAAACTGGCTCACCATCAGCTCATTTGGTGCTTTTGTGTCTGCTTCCAAGGTAACAATGTGAACAGCCTGTTCTATTAGGAGTCTCTCATTCAGGCCTTGCTACTTTTACACACTTCTGAGCCAAAGGTTTTTTTTTTGTTTTTTTTAAAGCTGTGTTTAATGAAGAATAACCTCCATCTGGTAACTGATGGATAACTTTTAAAACGAGCTGCAGAAATATCAAAGCAGACAGATGTGTGATGTTTACAGTTATGCAATATCACAAGCACATTTTGGGTTTAAATATATTTCATCTGTACTACTGTTGTGGCTACATTTTAAAAATTAGATGTAGATGTTTAAGTTATTATACAGCACCTTTTAACCAGTTAAATAAGGCAGTTGGGCCTTCTTTTGGCAAAGATTTTTACAAATCATTTTTCCCAGGTCAAGGCTTTAAGGGTAAAGTCAAGTTCCCAAGTCAAAGTCCAGTCTCAAATTTCAAAGGGAAATGTTAAGAAATGCCTGTACCCTCAGTTCATGTCATGTCTCATGTCTTTCACCTTATAATTAGTCCAAGTAAACTCTTATACTCAAAGTCAAGACTCAAGTCTTTAAGGCAAAAGTCCAAGTTGAATCTTAGGTCTTTTACATCAAGCCCAAGTCAAGTCTTAAGTCTGTTACGAGCAAGTCAGGTCTCCAGTATACTTGCACCACATTTAAAGCTTTATCTTGACAGCTGTTTACAAATACTGTCCAAATTACATCCATCGTGTTTCAGACTAATTTGCAAACTACCATTTTCTTTCTCATTTAAGTTTTTATTGAATTTTCATCTTTCTTACAACTTACAAACAACAAACCTTAACTACACGCATGACATCACAGTACAAATAAAAAAAAGAAGTGGTACATCCCAAGAAATTATGCAGTGGACACTACACATTTTATTAAACTGCCATTTAATATGTTGCAGAATTATCAGTACTTCATAAACAGCCAGATTTTTGCAGATAAATCATACATCTTTATCTACCGTTCACAGCATTGCACGTTTTCACAACTTAATTTAGTTATTTTATGAATACTGGTTCAAAAACAACTGCTCACGCGTCTCCCAGAACAAACACTGATAAGCTTAGATAAGTACTTACTTTCAGGGTACCAGAAGCTTTCAGAGTAGTTGTGATGAATCTAATTTACCTTTAATCTCTGGTTGTATTTGCTTAATTACAGCAGAGCGCTGAACACCCTTGGAGCACATATCCCCTGTCATATAGACTTATTGGTACTTTTCTGGGTGAGTTGATGTCAGTGTTTTCACTTCTGCAATTCAGAGAACTGTCAAAATGTGTAGCTCCTGCTCTCATCCATTATTTGAAGCGAGCAGTGAAAGTAAGAACATTAGTTTGGGTTGACTGGACAAAAATGATGAGATGATGATTCAGCACTAATGCCATCGATTTTCTCATTTAAAATTAGATGAAAAATGCATGTTAAAAAGGGATTCTGTCTCGTTGCAGCAAACCTTTATGTAACAAACACTGCTGTTTTTCAGAGATGTTTGTAGCTTTTGGGTTTCCATTGCATCATCTTACACATTACTTTCCTGCTGTTCTGTCATTTCAACATTTGCTTCAATCAGAAGATGCACAATTTTATCAGTGAGAAATCAGAATTGGACAGCCTTGTTTTGTTTAGGGTCTGAACTAGTGGTGCACCGATTGCAGTTTTTTGGCCGATCACCGATTACGATCTTTAAAAAGCCTGACCTGCCGATTCTGATTTTGGCCAGTACTGATTTTTATTTTTTATACCTGTCAGGTGTTATAAGGTCACAATACACCTATTAATGTTCCAGTTTTATTTAGATAAAAAACACTGAACAATACCCGTGAAACAATACCAACTTGTTCTAACTGCACATGAAGCAGTGCTCTCAAATAAATAAAATGAAACAAAAAGAAACAAAACTTGCACAATAGGTTAGACAAGTGGATAAGATTGGTTTCACACGTATGCCGATCAGCAATCTCCCAAAATTATGGAAATTGAGGCCAATTGATTGGCCGGTCGATCAATCGTTGCGTCCCTAGTCTGAACAGTGATGGACAGATCCAATACTCAAGTTCTTTTTTCCAACTTTTCAAATGCATCAAAACTACAAAATCCTTCAGTTTTCAGTCTATAAATGCACCAACAGCTATTACTTTAATGCATTTTTTTAGTCCTATAAAACTTAGATAAAGGTTTAGGGACAGATACTTTGATATATAAATAGGAATAATGTTGAATTCCTTCATTTCTTTTGGAATCAAAACTATGAGCTCTGTTAAAGGACCTGAAGCACATTTTTTCCTCTTTCATGTGTTATGGTCTTTAAAAAAATAGCAAGCCAGACCTCAAAGAAAACCAATGACTGGTATCAGTGCATCTCTAGTGTGAAGACATGTACAATTTGAAGCAACTGAAGATCTGATTAATCGTTTTGGTTTTGAAAAGAAATATAGGGGAAAAAAACTATCTAGCTGTTTGTGTGTTGAAGTCAATGTGACATCAGTGCATCTTATCTGAAACTTAAACATTCCTTCTGGAGCTCATTCTCATTTTTTCACCCTAACGTGTATTTTCTGTTGTGATTTTCTTTTAAAAAATAGTGCATTCAGTCAGTGTGTGGCCAACTGGGTGTGTTAGACTATCTATTGACTTAAGGTTTAACAGACCTTGGCTGACCTGATGGGGGAAACATTATCCAGTTTCTGTCTCGTCCTGTCCTGTCTGGATAAGACTGTGTCATTTTGCTTACAGCACATAGTAAACAGGACCACAGCTTCTCTTAGGAATTGATGAAAGAGTCATTTTTATGGTCCAAAGAAGTTGGACCCTGGAAAGAAGGCCTGTGAAATAAAACTTAAACATTAGGAGGTGTTGTTTTTCAAATACCAACTAAAAACTCATCATCTACATGTCCCTCAGAAAACTTAAATTGCAATTGCCACTGTTGAAATCTCCTGTCTTGTTGATTCTTTGCCTTGGATGAAAGGTTTCTGTGTCTTTGGTCATTCTCTGGGGTCCAGTAAAGCAGAACTGAAGCCTGACTCTAATTAGCTGTCTACAGAATACAGACCGATGATGTCACTGGGTCAGGGTGAAGGTGATCAAGAGGGATGTAAGAAAGCACCTTTATACCTACTGATGATTTATATTCAAATATTTATCTTTTTGGTTTCAGTAAACATTTTTTGGTAACATAGACATTACTTCCACATTCTCTAGTATTCCCCTTTTCTGGTGTGTTGTTGAACTCTTTGGTGAACATGATGGAGGCTGACTCAACAAAGGTCTCTAGCAGCTGTTAATAAAACCACTGGTTCAGAGGTGAGGCAAAGGAGAGATCTTACAAAATCTGTGTGAAAATGTGGAGTCTCCTTTTGTCAGTCTGTTTGTCTTTCTTTGGTGTTAGCTGATGCAGGCCGGTCCAGGTCACTGTCATCTGGGGCTGTAAGCTGTAGGAGGATTGGCATAGTCTATTTATAGTCCTGTCTGCTCTGGGCCACACTGACCGAAAGTCAGTGTCTGCCACTCTTTCTTTGTGCTAATTTGGATTTTGGCTATCTGCCATTATTTACCTAATTATAAGTTCATCCTTGTTTTCTCCTTCGTAAAACCAGAGACAAAACTCTGTCTCATTGTAATTTTGAGTAATATCTTTGAGATGCTCATAACATCATTCTAAGATGTCAGATTTTTTTATATCTTTGTGAAAGAATTTGAGCTTGAAAGGTCATTAGCTAGGGCTGCACAATTTGTGGCATATTTATCTTCATCTGAATATCCATCCATCCATCCATTTTCTATACCCGTTTCTTTCATATTGGGTCACAGGGAAGCTGGTGTCTAAGTCCAGCAGTCTACGGACTGGAGGTGGGGTATACCCTGGACAGGTCGCCAGTCCATCGCAGGGCAACACAGACACACAAAGGACAAACAATCATGCTCACACCCATTCACACCTAAGGGTCAATTTAGAGAGATCGGTTAACCTAACAGTCATGTTTTTGGACTGTGGAAGGAAGCCGGAGTACCCAGAGAGAACCCACGCATCCACGGGGAGAACATGCAAACTCCATGCAGAAAAAAAAATGTATTACTCTTAGCGATTTGCTCATCAGTACCACAAAAATTCTAAAACATAAAATTTTTTTACTGTTGAAGTTCTAAACAACACACGAACCAGTACTGGACCACAGGTCAGTGGTTGGAAACCTCTTTCTTAAGGCTTCATTTTTTTCCCTGTTTGCTCTACTATCCACTCCACCAAAAACTTGGTTGATATACATTTTTTCATCTGTAACCGGCCATAATTTTGACAATGCTGGCTGCGCACGCTTGACAGCTACAACAGTTTCGGTCAAATGGTGGCTCTGAAAATACAGCTGGTAAAGAAAGACAGGTTGGATTATGAGCAGAAGAAGAAAAACAACAACAAAGCTTGTTTTATTATAAATTCGGTTTGTGATCTCTTTACTTCACTTGGATAATTTATCTTTTAAGAACCATGAGGAAACTAAACTATATACAGTTAATTTCCTTGTGAGAAACATGTTTTCAATGTTTTCAATGTTTAAAGTTGTCATGGTTGCTAGGGTCACAAACCCGTCACCACTTTGAACTGTAAGGAGTAATATGGGATTGCAGAACAAGTGTGACATATTGATATGCAAAATTTGGGCAACCTGCATGAGGACCATGACAGAAAGCTCATTCAGATACAGGGAAAATCCCTCGCACAAGTGTTAGACCACACCCTCTTTGGTTCAGTAATCCCAGCAGCTGTGAAACCACACATGGCCTGTGATCCCAGCAGATCAACAAGAAAGTAGGTGTGTGTGTGCGCATTTACAGCAGCTTACGAACTCAGAATTTTTAAATATGTGAAAAATAGATAATGACAAATAAAGCATAGAAAGTTAGTTTTGATAAATATTTCTCTTTGTATGCCACAAACATAGAGATGACAACCTGTAGTATACGAACTGTTGAGCTAATAATAAAGCAACACCATTACAAAAAAAGTTGTGGGACTAGTGGCCTATAGAAAGGAAATAGGCAGAGACACCAAAGGGAGGAAGACGTGCAGCAAATGTCCCAGGGTTGGAAATCGAACCCTGGACGGCTGCATCGAGGACTCATACCCTCTCCATATGATGTGCACGCTCTCCCTCTACACCACGCGCTGCATCCCACTTAATGGCAATTCTGTTGGAAATAAAGAATACATGTTTAGATATTCTTTAGGTAATAAAGATTCTATTTTATCAAATGGTCTTTCTCCCTCTCTGGAAGGGAAAACTGATGCTTTATGTGCATGCTTTGTATTTCTAAATGCCTGACTGAGGGGATTTTAGGAAGAATTCAGTAGGGGGTCCAGTATGTCATGATGCTAGAAAACAGGACAGGAAGAAGTACATCAACGTGGGTCAGTCTCTGTTTGCTCTCTGGCCAGTTGAGTAATGTCTTTCTGGCTCTCTCCAACATTTCGTTTACACTCTGCACACAGAAATTGAAGTGTTTTGAATGTCTCCTTTCAAAACCCTTCAAAATTGGCTTTATGATCAGAGTCAGTTTTTGTGTGTTTCTTTACACTAAACTCTACCCCATTAAGATACAGGTACATGAGTAACATGAAGCCATATTGGGTTCACTCTTGCCACCATTCATTTTTGCATTACACATCACAAAATCTGAGCCAATGTTGTACTATTCCCCTCCAGTTTCAGGTCTCACTGCAGACAGCGAGAGGTAAGATGTTGTATTGATGAATGTGAAGGAACCCTCTGGATGTAAACCTTAGTACAAAAAAATAGGAAATTTGTTTGGTCAATTCTTTCTTTTGTTTTAACAATGCTTCTTGGCATTTAGTCTTATATAATTAGAAATCCTGTTTACGTCCATTTTAAATAGTGCCACATTTATATGGAAAATGCTTTAAAACTTGACAACTTTGCCATTTCTAAACAGCTCATTCTGCTAGTGATTCTTGTTTGGGATTCATTTATTTTATTAGATGATTGAAGACAAATAACTTGCATTTGAAATTCAACACTTTATTCATTTTATAAACAGGGGATGGTTTCCCTTTCTTTAACAAGCCTTTTTGCAGGTTACTCCAGTGGTTGTTTTAGGCACTCTGGCAAGAACAGCAAGCCCAAGCTGATCACAAAAGTGTTCAGTGGTGTTGAGGTCAGGAATGCAGGCAGGCCAATCCGCTCTCTCCCCGAGAGGATAGATTTCGGTCCCTAAGTGTGGAGTTATGGAGGTGCCACTGGTTGCAGAATCTCATCTTGATATCTCTCTCCATTGAGATTGTCTCCAGTGATGACATGCCTTGTTTTTCCAGTCCCGCCCACCACCTGTACAGCTGCAGGCAAGTTGAGGTTCCAGTGAAATTTGCTTGAAACTTTTGAATGTGTGCAGCAGCCCATCAGCTGAAGACAAAACAGCAAACTGACAAGCTGAATATTTACCAATTGGTTGTGACAGACATTATCAGGATATATTCAACTTTTTTCACAAATGTTGGAAATAAATCCTAAAACAGGAGATAGACAGAATAGTTTTTTCCCGCAACAGAATTAAGGTTTACTCAGGTAATTACTTACGTATTATGTGTCTACCTCCCGGCAGGCAGGGGTTAATTCATGTACACGAGGGAGCGGTAGGGGTCATTTTTCAAAAAGGGAATGTGGGCTGAAAAAAGCCATCTATTCATTCATCTTGTGCTGCTTTCTGTTCAGAGCGTCTAGAAGAGATAATCGGCGGGCTGGGTGGATAAATGAATACGATCATTTAACACGCTTTTGATCATTTCTCAATCCTCCTGGGCTAAATGATGTGCACAATTTACGCCCTTGCCCACCAAAAATAGACATTTAACTGCAAAGATACTGATGTTGGGTGCAAATGTGTTAGTTTGAGTTTTATTATTTTATCTGGAGGTTTCTTGTATCTGATCCATATTGTGTCTGATTCAAACCGGGTTTGCTGGCATTTGTTAAAGCTCAGCACAGAGACTACTTCTGAATCTTACTTGTGTTTGATTGACAAATTTTCTAATTCATTTTTCTTGCTTTAGCATAGGTTGTCTGCTACGTATATGCAAGTTTTCATTGCTTTTGCAGAGCAGCAGGCTCAGGCATTTTTAGTTAAGTCATGTGATTCTTCAGTTTTCTGATTACTGTCTGTTGGTTATTTTGATTTGGAGATAGCATGCATTTAATTTCTGTATTCGACACTAGCCACGGTCTGCCTACTTTTTTGATTCCTATAGAATTTGTTCCTTTAAAGGATGTTTCTCTGACTGGTTCTCTAATCGGTTTACTACAATATATGTTCGTAGTGTTTCTTTACAGCCAGCTGCCAGGCCTATTTGCCATCACATGCAGAATAAAGCTGTCATCTTAGGCCAGTGATAAAGAATAGTCCTATTTTTGCAGGCACATCTGATTTCTAAGAATACAAGCAACCAAAATAGCCCTTTATGGTTCTGAGAAGAGGCTTGTGGAATGTTTGCAAAGAGCTTTGATTGCTCATCCTGCCAGCACACTGGTCTAATCAAAACTTGTTTCTGTGTGTGAGGTCTGAACAAAAGCGTGGATGTGGTGCTAAATAGAGCAGGTTTACACCTCATGGACACATCCGTGGAAGCTATACGCAGCAGCTTATTGGTTTTAGTGGTTGCTTTTGTCTTACTTTTTATTTCCCTTCCTGATTTTTGCCTGAAACTTGTATTTGGTTCGGGCTTTAAGATTCACAAGAAATGCTTTAATATCCTTTGTTTTTTTAATCTCTGTTTTAGTTTTTTATATATCCAGATAGATCAGAGAGTCTCAAAACTTTTATAACAAGGGTGAAATACTATGTTTTTAAAGCATTACCATACCGACGCATTTTAAAACCGAAGTAGAACATGAGTTGGACTTCTTTAGTTTATTTCTTTGTCATAAATATAAAAATGAAGTTCTTATATATCGGCCTGGCATGTTTAGTTGAAGGAGTAAGTTCCAAGTTGCAATTTTCCTCAGAAGTCAAAATGTGTATGATCCAAGGTTAAAAAAGGTGCATAAAATCTGAGTTTCAGGTGAGAAGTCAAAGGTCCCACATCAACCCAGACCTCAAAATCATCTGTGGCTTCTATGCAGCTCGATCCAAGTGATAGCAGCAGGAACAAACTGTTTACTTGCATTTGTATAGACAGAACTTCCAACCAAAGGAAATGCTCAGCGATTCTCAGCAACTCATAAGTTCCATTTACCGTTTAAACTGATGGTCCTTTCAGCTATGACCACCTCCTGAGGTGGATTACACACAAAAAGTGGAGGGAAAACATCAATCCCTTCCAGTCCAGTGACAGTTTCAAGTAATCAACAAGGCATGCAGAAGATATCTAAATCAAGGAATTAAAGTATTTTTTGTTTCACAAACCAGAAGTGTGTTTTAAAGAATCAACATAATCAGTGTAGAATTCAGTCCAGGGTTAACCCATCAAGTAAACATACATGCGCTTCTCTTTTTTATTGTTTCCATTTGAGGGCAAGAACAATGTGCTTGAACAACCCATTCTTTAAGTTGTTTGTGCTTATTGGCTCCACATCACAGCTGATATGTATGTTTTTAACATTGCAAGTAGTTGAAAGCAAAACTTCTGAGTACCACTAAAGGCAGCCCAAGTGTCATCTGTGGCGCTTTTACCACAGCTTGAAATTGTGGAGTTAGAAAACATATAAACTACTGAACATTAATTTAATTTCAAAACATTTTATTTGCATAAAAGACCAGAAATCCTATGTCAGAAAATTGATTTCCTATTGCCTTTACAGACCGCTCAGGGGTTGTCTTTAAGGAAGGAAGTATTTCCCATTCTCTTTTCTGGTCAGTGTTTGTCCAGCCAGTTGCTGAGTTTAAGGAAACTGATAGTTACTTTTTCCTCTCTGTTACCTCCAACTGTTGCTGGATCTGTTGATGATCTGTATCTTGTTTATGTTTTTCACAAGTATAAGTATGAATTGGAGTTTAATAGACGCCAATGCTTTCTCGTGCGACATTCACTGATTGATGATTTTGCCTCTAGAGCTGCTGACTGATGAGAAAATGTCTGTTGTCTGAATAATCAAAAACTTGATCATCCTAAATGTTTTTCAAGAGTAGACTGGACTCCCTTCTCTCTTATCACCTGTCTGTTCCGAACTTTTGTTTGTCTCATTCATTTAATTATGATTTATGTCTACTCTTCTCACTAATTTAATTTTCTTTACAATGGAAATATATTTGAGAACATATTTTTAGATCATTTAAGCACAACAAACCTTTTTTCAGAGATCTTCTTTTTCTGGTCATTGTATAGATAAAGACTACATAAAATATAAAACAGCACATATAAATATTGCCCCTGTAGTGTGGTTCGTATCAGGAGTGAACTAAATTCCTTGACTATATTGTAGAGATTTTCCGATCAGGTTTTCTTATTTTTTTTTTTGCCCCCGCTACCGATCTAAGTTGTTTCAAAGTAGATATTCGTTAATACAGAACCTGAGTTTGATAATTCATTAGAAACAATTAACCTAAAGTCAGACTGGACACCAGCAGGCTTCAAGAGATCGGTTTATTCTGGACCTCCAAACCCAGTCATACATAAAAATGCTTTGATTGAGATCCTGATCCAATACTTAAAATTTGATTGGCATTTGTAGATTATAGTATTTAGTTTTCAGTTATTGGTATATTATTTTGTAGATGTTTTGTGGATCCTGCATATCATGTATGCCTTTGAAATGAACTCCTAGAGCACCCTTTATAACACAGATGAGACTATGCTGGCAAAATGTCTCTGGGGGATTATGGGACATCTGAGTATAATCCATATTTGCGAGAAGTATTTGTGGTTCAGTTAAAGCAACGTGTTAATATTTCTGTGGTCATAAGCAGCAATTCCTGCTTCTACCACGGGTTATTCTTGCTAGTCTCAGCTAAGAGATGTTCGTTTTTAGATGTAGGTGATTTATTCACCAATAGATGTCTAAACTCTTCTCACTTTTTCTTTAAAGATGGCCTGTTTTTAGCCTGGATGTACATGGACTAGTAGAATTAATTCCAGGTTTAACCCATATATATATTACAATTGTTTTGTTTAGTCTAAGGAGGTCCCTGTCCAGGAAAACATTGAAATCTTGAAATATTTTAGTGCAAGTCTGACCATTCCTGACCAAGAAATTTAAGATCTTGATTTTGAACTGCATATGATCAAATGCGGTCCAGACTTTGGAAAAGCAATAACTAACCCTTTAGAACATTTACAGCACTTGCAAAAAGACAGTAGAGAACTTGACAACTGAGAATACTTTTTTTTTATCTATAAGTTTTATCTATACATTTATTTCATTCACTTTTTGGACTGCTTGTGTGCCCCCTGACGGAATTATTCCCTGGGAGATAAGCCATATGGGTATAAATAATTTAAGGTCAAAGAGTTCAATCCCATCTGTGTAGGTATGGTATTTGCTGCTTTTTTGTTATTGGGACTAAATTGTGCATCTTTTATACCACCTGAAAGGAGAGCGTCTCACTCTTCCATAGCCTTTGTCTGCTGCTTCATGTTCAAACATTGTAATTTGTGTGTAGAAATTCTAAGTACAACAATATTTTGATGCAGGAAAGCTCATGCTGTTGTAGGTTTTTTTTTTTTTTATTCTAATAATGGAATGATGTTTAATGAACAGATCTGTCCACTTTATTTAAATAATGTAGAAACTTAGAATTGACCAAGACAATAAATAGCAATAATACATGTATTTAGGGGATTAGACAAGGGATTGGGTCAGTGGATTAGAGCTGTTAAGGCACGCACAAACCAAAATGCAGAAGTGTGTGAATTTCTGTGGCATCTGTGTTGGAGAACAGCAGCTATTTACTGACAGGAGGAGGCATGATGACCTTGACCTCTGACCATCGGTGATATCATCTTTCTACTGTGTCTGTTTTAAAACCAGTCTGTCTGCACGCATGGACTTTCTCCTCATGTCATTAGAGTCATTAAGTGGACACTGATTAGATCAGAGCAGGACCCACTGGACCAATTTCACTAAGTGCGTAAAGCTTGTGCTTGCATAGTGTATTTTTGAGTGACCTTATAAATTACGTGTTGCTGTCTGCTTTTGGCAAAGGCCATTTTCAGCTGGTTCTGCTTTTATGCTGTTTTGGCCCTTTCATTGGAAGTTGGACTTTGAGTGCTGATCAAATGACGAGTTTAATGGGAAAAGTTATAAGTCGAGGACAGACGGGAAATAAGAGAAACTTTAGAGATGTGTATTTATTCTGCATTTTCACAAAAATGTTCCCAAACAAGATATAAACTTACATATGTAAGCTTAAACAGTCTCTTTTTATTTACTAGCATTAACCTGTAAAAAGGTGATGGGGAAAGTCCTGTTTTCAATGCATGCTACAGCTACTTTTCACTGTTAGATGCTGCCAT
This sequence comes from Girardinichthys multiradiatus, assembly GCF_021462225.1. Taxonomy (NCBI): domain Eukaryota; kingdom Metazoa; phylum Chordata; class Actinopteri; order Cyprinodontiformes; family Goodeidae; genus Girardinichthys; species Girardinichthys multiradiatus. The sequence continues at coordinate 14,960,498 of NC_061814.1, forward strand.
GTTTATTGGAGCTTATTGCATTGTGGTGTTCAGGGTTACCTTATTCAGAGACTTTACAAAGAGTTTTTTTTTTTTTGTTGGCTTCTGGTCACCTGTAACTTAATAGCTGTTTATCCTGGTGTAGACTGAATCTCATTATTTTTTCTCTCTGCTCTTTTTTTTTTTTTTGGACAACAGATCACCAGAAACTGGAGCGTGAGGCGAGGATTTGTCGAATGCTCAAACATCCAAACATAGGTAAGCCACCTCTGAGACCTTGTAGACCTACAAATTCGTCGGCTTAACTTCCTTATTGTTTGAGAAGTTTAACTTGTGTTCACCTTTCTTCTGATTCTTCTGTATAGAAGGGAAAAATAGAAAAAGATAAATAATGAATGCCAAAAAATCTTTTGCCTGCACAACTATAAAACCTTAAAGTCTTGTGTGGAAGTTTTGGTACGGCACAAAAAGTCTCATTGAAAAACCCGTTTGAATTTATACCGTTTGAATTTCACTTCAGAATGCATCTGACAAAAATGTTTAAGTCAAATTACCGTGCTATGCGAAGATATTCATCTTCCTGGAACCTTTTTCACATTTTACTACACTACAGCCATAAACTCCAGTGTTTTTTATTAAGATTTTGTGACAGAGCTACACAAAGCAGTGTCTAATTCTATAGTGGAAGGACAAGGAAACTATTTTCCAACATTTTTACAATTACAAATCTAAAGATTGGTGTGTTGTTTTTTTTTTTTTGTTCAGCTTCTTGCTGTTTTCCATACAGGGTTTGTGACAAACTGCAGCCTACTTAAAGGTTTTTTCCCCCCACTCTTCAGTAAAGACCAGATTCGTAGAGTGCACAACTAGTAGTTTTCCTGTCAACAACTTCTCCCATCCAAGCTGTGGATCTACGCAGTTCCTCCAGAGTTACCACTGACCCTTTGGCTCTGGTTATTGCTCCTTTCACATGACCATGTCTTGGTTGGTTAGAGGTTTGCCACACTCTTTTGAAGAAAATTGGTTTCACTGGATTTTATTTAGGGGCATCAGAGTAAAGGGGGCTGAACACATTTGCAGGCCACATTTTTCAAATTTTTACAATGATGTGCTACTTTGTGTTGTTCAAATGAAATCCTTAAAAAATGGTTGTGTTGGTAATGAGATAGAAGGTGAGAAAGGCAAGTATGAAGCTATGAATTAATCAAGGATCCCAAACTTTTTAAGGATTCTTGCAGGGGAACAGCCAGACAGTAGCTGTCAGATCTTAGGAGAACGGTCTAAATCTGATCCAGTTCAATGCAATAGTTCTGAACTGTACTGACTTTTACGTGACTTATACGTGTTCACGTTTATGGACCTTTTATTGGTAGCATTTCGTAAATCTGCATCTTGCCTGCATCCACTGATATCACAGACTGAACAGAAACAACTTAGAACTGGTCACAAAATGGGATGCGAGAACCCTCAGTTCCTCTTTTTACCTGAAACCACATGGTTATAGTTTTGTTTGTGAAGCATTGAGCTGGAGAACAGGACTAAAACAAAGGCATTGTTCTGACCAGTTCAACTCTGGAGCTGAACTGGTTGATAGTCAAACCAGTCAGTTACCTGCTGGGTTTCTGTGTGGGATATTTGCATGTGACAGCTGGCCAGTAGCCAGAACAATTCAAACAGCTCCAATCAGCTGCAGAGTTTCTATACTGCGTTGACATTGTGTGCTTTATGTCTAAACTTTAATCTCTTTATATTGCACAGCTTTGAAAACCTAGAAGGCAGTCTCGCCTGCAGAACCACGAAGTGGCAGGAAAACATTATATCTTCAAACATTGTTAATGCATGTTAAGTCTTATAACCAGGGCCTTGTCTCATCAGACCTTTTCCTCTGTTGCCGTGTGAAATTCAAACAAAAGGCAGGGGTCGTTTGGGGAAGGAAGGAAATGACTGTTTCATTGACGCAGAGTTGCTTGTTCTTATCATACCACTTACTGCCGTGCAAACCAGACCTGTGAATGAGAACAACATAATAGGCAGGGGTTTCATTGGTTTCTCTTTGTCACAAAAAGACTTCTTCATTGTACTCTTCTTATCTTTTCCTCCTCTATGTATTTTTTCTCATCCCATTCCCAGTTTCTGCAAGACTTCTTTCCACAAATGTGAGCATGTTAATAAAAAGGATAACACAGCCAGTTTTAAGACTATTTTGAGCACCTTTTATAATCTTGGAAGTTGTCTTTTTTTATCAGTCTTTTGCCAGATCTGATGTGCTTTTGTTGTAAATTGTAATCAAACGTGGAAAATAAAGTCTGATCAGCTTCTTAGCGAGCTTGAAGTGTTTCTGAATTATATTGTTAAACCTGCACAGTGTGGAATAGAAAATGCTGTTTATATTGATGTGGACTGACAGGGAAATACAGTTTTGTCTGTAAAGTTATGATAATGGAAATCTCCCCTCTCATTGTTCTAGCTTCCCTATCAGTACTGAAAGCAGGAACAAAACCGATGAGTTTCAGACTGACTTGAGGTTTTTCTTTAACATTGCTTCAGCTTCTGGTTTAGCAGCTTCAGCCTCTAGTTCAGAAGTGGTACTTTGCTAAGAATTTTTCTGGACAAACTGTTCCCACTCTTAAACACGAAGTGACTATTCCTAACGTTGTTTCTGCCTACCACAGCTGCACTTTCAGTAATGCTTACATAAGCACGTCGTGCTTTCGGCGCAGGGAAAGTGTTATGTTACATTTCTTTTACCTCTATCCGGTCAGCTCTGGTTTGTCTTCCATTGTGTTACAGCTGTTGCACCAGTTTTCGAGAGAGGAAGGCATTGCCACATTTGTTCCCCCAGGATCACAGACTGTCCTCCGTTTCTAGTCAACTATGCTTTTGCTTTTTCATTTTTCTTGTGCTACTCTCCACATGGACTGCTTTATTTATTCAATTTACTAAAACACTTCCCAGTTGTTTTTTTTCAAGGTTTGGCTTTGACAGCCTCCCTCTTCTCAGTTACTGATTGTGAAAAGTTTCCCATGGTAATAACAGCAGCATAGCTGACTTAAATACATGTACCCAAACGTTTCACCTTGTTTACACCAGGCCAATGTTGAAGTCGTAGCAGTTTTTTATTAAATGTTGTTTTTAGTGCAACACTGTGGTTGTTTGTACCTTGTGTGATGTACCATCAGTGAAACTTTCGTATTACTGATGGTACATCGCGGCTTGGGATATATAAGCTAATTAACATTTGCAGTGCTTTCTGATCCAGCTAACTGCCTTTTAATTGAAGTCTGTTTCGCTCTCTGCTTCTTAGTACGACTCCATGAGAGCATTGCAGAGGAAGGCTTCCATTACCTCGTCTTTGACCTGTAAGTAAATCAAATTACAGCACCCACACTTGCTCATACGCTATGCTTTCTGCTAAATAACTGTAGGAGGAAGTTTGATCTGGAAAGATCATGACAGTTTGCGTTTAATCATACAGTGTCATTCACTGTGTTTAAGTTAAAATTATTATTTCTGATTTTATCTTCATGTTGTGGTGCTCTGTTTCTGACATTCATATATTTCAATAAAATTGCGTTTCTCTGACATGAACAGCTAAACCCAAAACTATTCATACTCCTGGGAGATTTAGGTTTAGAGTTATCTTTAACTTTTACCACCATGTTTCTTATTCCTGTACAGAGTCCTGTGTTGAATCTGATAGAGAATCTGGAGTGAGCTATAGATTAGGGTGATAGCAAGGAGGCCTCCAACCTAAAAGCCTTGGAGCTCATCCATCCGTCCATTGTCTTCCGCTTATCCAGTTCGCGGGGGCAGCGGCCTAAGTGGAGAGACCCAGACTTCCCTCTCCCCACCCACTTGGGCCAGCTAGTCCGTAGGAATCCCAAGGCGTTCCCAGGCCAGCTGAGAAACTTAATCCCTCCAGTGTGTGCTGGGTCTTCCTCTGTGAACACCTCACCAGGGAGGCGTCCCGGAGGCATCCTAACCAGATGCCCGAACCACCTCAACTGGTTCCTCTCGACGTGGAGAAGCAGCTGCTATACTCTGAGTCCCTCCTGGATGACCGAGCTTCTCACCCTATGTCTAAGAGCCCAGACACCCTGCGGAGGAAATTCGTTTCAGCCGCTTGTATCCATGATCTTGTTCTTTCGGTCACAACCCAAAGCTCATGACCATAGATGAGGGATAGATGAGGAATGTAGATTGTCCGGTAAATCGAGAGCTTCGCTTTTTGACTCCGCTCTCTTCACCACGACAAACTGGTACAGCACCCGCATCACTGCGGACGCAGCACCAATCCGTCTATCAATCTCCCGCTCCATTTTTCCCTCATTCGTGAACAAGACCCCAAGATACTTGAACTCCTCCACTTGAGGCAGCAACGATGTGCAGCTGTGTGTCTTTATGCCGATGAGTCAGTAATTTATTGCCATGCAATATCAGTTTCCCTTGTTTTAGAGTTCTTGCAGTCCCCTTTTGACAACTGAGTCTTTTACAGCTTAGATTGCTACTGAATGCAAGTAAGACTAAGGGCATATTTTTATCCAAAAAGAAGAGGGAACCCTTACTTCTCCTGTTATCACTACTACTCAGGGTGTGCCCATTGATTTTGTAACATCCTATAAATACCTTGGCATCATTATGGATAAAAATTTTACTTTCAAGCCTCACATTGAAAATATACTTTAACAAAAGTAACTAAAAACTAGGCTTCCTTTTTCGAAATAAGAATTGTTTCTCATACAATGTCAGGGAACAACATGTTTCTGCCACTTTTCATAGAGTTTCAAAGTACTCTACACTATGCAGACATTCTGTAGGTGAAGGCCTCCGCCAGCTCTTTATGTCCGTTGGACGCTGTCTATCATGGAGCGCTCAGATGGTACACACTTCTTTACAAATCCATCCTCGGTGTGTTTCCATCATACCCATCATGTTACAACACCACAGTCTTCCCTCTCTAGAGTTTAGTACATTCAGTGCGTACTGAGCTCGGCCACTCCATCTGGAACATACTTCAGCAGGACCTGAAGCTCTCCAATTTGGTCGCTCTTGGATTGGAAAATATGTCTGGAGGCACTTGTACATGTTGTACATCAGTGAAAACCCCTCTGCTGATGTTATTGATCTTCAGAATTGTTTGGTGAATTGTATTATTATTGTTTTTATGTTTCTTGTCGATGTATGTTAGAGGTCTCTCTTGTAAATGAGACCATGAGTCTCGAGAGACTTTCCTATACAAATAAACAAAATAATATAAAACAAATCTGAAAATTATGTTGAAGATCTGTGTTTTAAATAATTCTGTTGGAGTTGGATTGTTTGGTTCTGTAATACAAATCTATATACATTAAACTGTTATCCTTCTCATTTTTCATCGATTCTGTGAAATAAATGCAGAAGAAATTGTGATAATGAAGGCTTGCTAAAAAAAGTTATTTTGAATTCTTTTTTTGCCAAGTTATCTTATTATTTGAAGATGCATCACACTGATTCATTCTTTGAGATTAGGAGCCTTTTATTCATGAATAATTTAAAGGTTAGAGGCTTAACCAAAAATAAACATTCCTCTGAAAATGGTCGGCTATAATGCAGAAAATTAGTCAGACAGAACTATTGATTCTGACCACTTTGTTCTTTAAGGTCTCCACATACAGTACGTCTTTGTGATCATGAACGGCTCTGAGCTCACCGCCATGCAGGCCCCTGTATTCATGCTTTTCTGGCTCAGTTGAACAACAGATATTTCCCTACAGTCTCACAGGGGCAGATAAAGGGATTTTGCGCCAGGAAATCAGCACAAATCTAGCTGTGCTAAGACCATTTTTAAAAAATATTTTGTTTTAAATGTTTTTGCTTTTCTTCTTCTGGTCTTGCAGGTAACTTGCATGCAGACATCTATAGACCCCGGTGCATGGGTCAGCTAACTTTTTTAGATGTAGCTTTTTGAGGGGAAAATAGGCATATAACATATCAAGTTTTAAACATACATTTTGTATAACATTTGTTTGCTTAATGGTTAAATTAAAAATACAAGATTTTACTACTTTGAGGTTTTAGAGCAAAGAAAAACATCAAATTTTTACTAAAACAATGTCGAGACAGTTTGATGATTGGAATGTTTTGTACTTACGGTAATGTAACGTTTGTGGTCTTATGACTAATATAGTATGTTTTTTCTGTCACTGTACCATCTGTGTTATTCTATTGTGAAAATTCTGCAGAGATATTCCCTGAAAGCAAATAAAAAACCTGCTTAAACTGGTGTTTTACTTACCTTTATTTGTGAACATGTTGCTCAGTTTTATAGCAGTTTTGGCCACTATCATTAAGAGAAAGTGGGCAGGCACATAAACAGGTACTTTTATGCTGCTCGGTTGAACAGACTGGGATGAATTAATTAGCCATTAGATTAGGAGCTCCTGGGTTTTAGATCAACCAAAAGCTGACAAGAACAGGTTAAGTGGCTTCTTAAAGAGCATGAGTAGAACTTCAGACATGTCATCACAAGCATAAATCACAGGAAGACACCAATGTCTTACATAAGCCCCCTCAAATGTGTTTCATTGAAGAAAAGAAAACTAGAAATTGTCTAATATAATCATAATTTTTACTAACTTATTGTTGCATTTTTCTCCGCAGTGTAACCGGAGGAGAGCTGTTCGAGGACATAGTTGCGAGAGAGTATTACAGCGAGGCGGACGCCAGGTATATCATGAAGTTTTTCTACATTTTAAGGCCACATGGGAGACTCCATAATAAGGCTGCATCTTGTAGGCAACGGTTACGTGTAGGGATGTTTTTATTTTATTGTTTCAGAAAAGTTGATATGATACGGACATAAGAAAAATCTGTTAGTGGCTCAATTGTGTTTTTAAAGAGTTGTGTTTAACTTGTTGGTATTGTTAGTTTTAGGGTACTGTTAATCCACTGCTTGATAACTCTAAATATGAATGCAAAGTTTGAAATTTTGAATGCCCTGCAAGTTTTAGTGGCAAAGCAGAGGGGTTATGAAAGCACAAGATGTTCTGACGTTTGAAATGGTTAATGTAGTTTGTGCTTTGGGGGCTTTGCCGTTTCAGGCTGTACTAGTAATCTGCTGGTATGGCTTTATTTCTGACCAAGTGACTCAGGCCTTTTCAATTTAATTTCCTGAATAAATCATGACTAAGATGTTCTTGAGCTGAAATTCTATTTTGAGTATGAAGTCAAATGTTGCAGTAGGCCTTTTGGTACTGAGCTCTTTACTGGCCCCTCTAAATTCTTATCTAGGCTTTAGAAATGTGTAGTCATTTATTTGACACAATAAATTTAGTATGAAAATCTGTGTAGTAAATCAGAATAAGGTGCAATTATACTATGAAAGCCAATGTACAGTAATACTAACTGTCCTTTATGTAGAGACGTAAACTTGATCATTTTTGTCCCTGTTTGGCCATAATGTAGTTTGTACAATGAGATAATCAGGATCATCAAAAAAGGAGTATGAATGGAAAAACCTTTATCTTGTAGTTGTCTCATAAAATGCTCCCCATTTCCTGTTCTTACTGCTTCTTTTCTTTATTCATTTACGTTAAAGGACACAGATTATGGGGCAGACGTTGAACTAGCCGTACCCAGGTCTGGTTACTGCCAAACCTGTAGAATAAAGGAATCACTTAAATAGAACCTGCCTGACAACATGAGGTAGGTTAAAAGACTAGGACAAACAACACATCATGTCCCAGGGTAAAGAAATTCAAGAACAGATGACAAGTTAGCCATTTATTAGCCTGAAAGTGTTACAAAGCCATTTTTAAGGCTTTGGGACTCCTTGAACCCCAATGAGTCATTATCCAAAAATGAAGAAAACATGGAAAAGTGGTGAGGATTCTCAGGAGTGGCCAACATACAAATATTACTCCAAGACGGCATCAATGACCCATCCAGGAGGTCACAGAATCCTAAAACATTGCAAACCTCTGTTAGTCAAACATGGTGGTGATAGTGTGATGGTCTGGGGATGCTTTGCTGCTTCAGACTTGGATGATTGCTGTAATCAGTTAAACCATGAATTTCTGTACCAGAAAATCCCGAAAGAGAACATCTGGACATTAGTTAATTTAGCTGGTAGATGGATACAGTCTACGGGGTCAGCCGGCGTAGCTTCACATAGAAACATGGATGGTGTTCAGTTAAGCAAAGCAAACTAAACCTAACAATGGTTTGTTGTAAAATTGTAGTCTGTTAATATCTGCATAGTGTTGTGTTTCTGTGATATGAACGTGTTCAGTTTGAGCTGTTTTTAAACACATCAAGTCAGCAAAATCTGTCTATGAAGATTTGAAGAAATTGTGAAATAGCTCAAAATATCTTTTATATTTTAGATTCTTCAAAATAACCCCCCTTGCTTCGTACACTCACAGTTGCATGATGTAGTTGCCTGAAATGGTTTTCAAACTGTCTTCCTAGAGGTAGGAATAAAAATAAAGACAAACCATTGAAGGAGAAGGTGTGTCCGAACATTTGACTGGTAGTGTAGATCACAGAATGAAAACATGACCTAAATGGGCCTCGTATATGATTCATATCTCATGACCATTGGTGAAGGTCAGGGCACGCATGAACCGGTAAATCAAGAAATTCACCTGCTGGAGGAGTGTTTTAACTCTTTATTGCATATGTTGTAGTAAAACTCTGAACACCTGTTAAGAGTATTCATATTTTTTTAGAAAGTTTAAATATAATATAGTCTAGTATCTTTAAAAACAACTAATCATAAAAATATCCAAATTGTTGGCTGTTTATTAGTGACTTAATTCCCTTTCAGTGTAATGTATTATCCTGGTTGTTTTTAACATCGTGCTATACAGTAGAGCCAAATAAATGATGAATCTTGAACATAAAACATTTTCACTGTTTATTACAGCTTATTTATTGTTCTCCTGAATGGGTTAGGGGTTAGGGGATCTCCATTTCTGAAGATCCCTTGCTCCGAAGTGTAAGATGGTACTTTAATATGCAGGACTGAAGGCTGTCACATGTGAGGCACTAACCGTATTTAGATTATACATATTTCATGCGTTCGCATAATTATGTTGGCTCCAGACGCAAAGGTTAATGAATATTTCCACTCATCTAAATTGCATTGTTATAATAGCTCAAAGTGAGCAGATACTATCTATGCCATGATATTCTTTGAACTCCAAAAAGACTAAAACTGAAGCAATGTTCCTCTCTGCAGATTAACATAATCCTTTTGTGATCGTGGCCGAAACAACCTGCATCTCCTTTTGCTTTTCTATGCAAATCTTCTTTGATCACCCATCAGATTCTGCAGCAAATTATCAGGATTTGTACTGTTACTATCCTCTGACAATGAAAGGGCGTGCAGATGGATTCACCTATGTTGTTATCACGTTTACAATTAAAACATGTTAATCTGAGATATTCTGTATGAAATGTTTGATTTTATGCTAGAAACATGAAGGATCAGATTATTTCTTCCCTCAGCCCTCATTTTATCATTTTATTATGATGTTTGAAAAGAGATATATACTTCTTTGTTTCATTGTTTTATATATATATATATATATATATATATATATATATATATATATATATATATATATATATATGTGTATATATATATGTATATGTGTATATATATATGTATATATATATGTATATGTGTATATATATATGTATATATATGTATATGTGTATATATATGTATATATATGTGTATATATATGTGTATATATATATGTATATATATGTGTATATATATATATGTATATATATATGTATATATATGTGTATATATACAGTATACCTTCATGACTCAGAAAAATCTTTTAATTTCTTGAAAGTTTACCCCAAAGACCCCTTGGTGCTGCAATTTGACAGAAGTGTCTGTCTGCTGTCTCTTTCAGCCACTGCATCAATCAGATCCTGGAGAGCATCAGCCACATCCACCAGCATGATATTGTCCACAGAGACCTCAAGGTGAGCCACCAGACACTTGTCATGAATATTAGATGAGCCTTTATTCTGTCTGAGAAAGTAGATGCACACAAATTGCCCGCACACCAAGTGCGTGAGTGTGGTGAAGAGGGTTGCTTGCAGATACACAACAGGTCTTGGATTGTGGAGCACGGACGTCACGCAGTGACGTTAAGAACTTCTGGTAGAAGCATCATCGCTCACCTCAGCAGCTTTTCCCTCGCAGTTCTTCAGTCCCATGGCATATCTGTTATCTATATCCTTCTTCCTTTTTTGCCCCCCTTTCTTCCATCCTTTTTACTCTGTCCCCCTCCTCCCTCCCTACTGCGCTGCTGAGGAGTGACGCAAACAGACCAGCTGCTATTATTAGCTGTGTGTTAGATCACGGCCAGTGACTAGTTACAGTGCAAAAAATCTGCACACCTTCACAACAGAATCCTCACACCTGCAGGGGTTTAATTTGAAAACATGAGGTTGATCAAGATTAATTTTCTCTGGGAATGAAAGAATGTAACACCTGCACCACATTTTGTTTGATCAAACTTTAATTCAGCCTTAAACTTTTTCATTTGGTTTACTTTGAGTAAGTAGTTTAACACTGCATGTACATTTGTGCACAGACGCAAGCATGATGATGACTGTGAACAAATGTGATTAATACACAGCTCTCCTTCAATGCATTTATGCTGCATTACTAGATTCAGTTTATTCTTAAATCAAATCCTGAGTGCTTGAAAAAAGTAAAATAAAATAAAAATTAAAAACTGGACCAAATGTTTCTACGGTGCCCGGGAACTGACATGGGGGAAAAAAAAAATATATATATATATTGTGCGCATGAAATACTAATTCGTTCCCACAAAATACTAATTCGTTCCCACAAAATACTAATTCGTGCCACACAAAATACTAACCCCTCCTTGAACCACCACCTTAATGTGGTGGAGGGGTTTGAGTGCTGGAATGATCGTAGAGGCTATGTTTTCTGGGGCTTAAATGCCCCTGGTAGGGTCTCCCATGGCAAACAGGCTCTAGGTGTCGGACAAAGTCAGACAAAGAGCGGTTCAAGACTCCTTCATGAGGACTACTAAATCGAGGCATGTGACGTCGCCCAGTACGGCGGAGCCGGGGTCCCACCCGGGAGCCTGGGGTGGGTTTGCTTGTTGCCCCCCGGCTCAGCCGTCTCATGTTGGGGCTTACCCCAGTGGATGATAGGGTCGCATCCCTGCATGTTCGGGTTGGGGACAGGTCTCTGACTGTCGTTTCGGCCTACGGGCCGAGCGGTAGTACAGAGTACCCAGCCTTCTCGGCGTCCCTGTCGGGGGTGCTGGAAAATGCCCCTCCCGGGGACTCCGTTATTCTTCTGGGGGACTTCAGCGCCCACGTGGGAAACGACAGTGACACCTGGGGAGGCGTGATCGGGAGGAATGGCCTCCCCGATCTGAATCAGAGTGGTGTTTTGTTATTGGACTTCTGTGCTAATGACAGATTGTCCATCAGTGCACTTGGCACCAGGACACCCTAGGCAGGAGGTCAATGATCGACTTTGTTGTCGTATCATCAGACCTTAGGCCGCATGTTTTGGACACTTGGGTGAAGAGAGGGGCCGAGCTGTCCACTGATCACCACCTGGTGGTGAGTTGGATCCGCTGTAAGAGGAGAAAGCCGGACAGACTTGGCAGACCTACCCTTATCTATGGCCATGAACTTTGGGTCACGACCGAAGGAACGAGATCCCGGATACAAGCGGCTGAAATGAGCTTCCTCCGTAGGGTGGCCGGGCACTCCCTTAGAGATAGGGTGAGGAGCTCTGCCATCTGGGAGGGGCCTGGAGTAGAGCCGCTGTTCCTCCACATCGAGAGGAGCCAGTTGAGGTGGCTCGGGCATCTATACCGGATTCCTCCTGGACGCCTTCCTCGGGAGGTGTCCCAGGCACATCCCACGGGGAGGAGGCCCAGGACACGCTGGAGGGACTATGTCTTTCGGCTGGCCTGGGAACGCCTTGGGCTCCCCCCCGGAGGAGCTGGAGGAGGTGTCTGGGGAGAGGGATGTCTGGGTGTCTCTGCTGAGTCTGCTGCCCCCTCGCGACCCGGTCCCAGATAAAGCCGTACAAAAAAAAAGGAGTACAAAATCCTAACTTGTTACCACAAAATACTAAATTGTTCCGTGCCCATGAAGTACTGAAGTAGACATCAAGTGACCTGTGTTGCAGGAAATGTGTAACTCATAAGTCATGGAGCTCAGTGTACGGTGTGTGTGTGTAAATGTGTATGTGTGCATACATGCGGTGGCGCTCTGCGCTGTCAGACTGGGACTACGAGGAAAAGTGCAGAGAGTGAAGAAGAGTGTGCGTGGGGTTGTGTGTTTTGGCAGTATGCATAACGGCGACCGGGGAGGAAGTTCAGCTGGCCACGATACATTTAACGTGCAATCAGGTATTAAAAACGTTCCCATCATTATTATAGAAGTCTCACCACCCGTGACTCGCAAGTACAAAGAGTTAACCCCGAAGTGAACAACCATTTCGGCCCTGGAGGAAGCATCTCCCTTGTGTTTCCCGAACACGGTTAGGAAACGGAAGCAGGAAGGGGTTAACACCTGGCTCTTAATATTCTATTTAAATGCCTCTCACTACTGAGAATTCATTGCGATGCCAGGGTTCTCAGAATCTCTTTGTAGCTCCTCCCCAGCCTAAAATAAAACTCGATCAGACTATCCCTGCCCAGCCAGTTGTTTTGTTCCTCCATATGTTTGAGAAAGTGCGCTGTTTTAGTATTTCGTGCGCACGTTATACTTATGTCGTGGGAACGAATTAGTATTTTGTGCATACATTATATGTATTTTGTGGGCAAAAATTGATGTTTCGGGGGCACAAATTAGTATTTCGTGGGAACGAATTAGTATTTCGTGTACACGCTAAATATATTTTTTCCTGATGTCAGTTCCTGAGCGCTATATGTTTCCAACGGAATTACCAAGAATGTTTCTTTAAATGGGATGATTAAAGCACCACATAAAAACCAAAACATTTTTGAGTTAATTTTTCTTGAGGTAAACATCATAATAGATTAAATCTATCGATGTATTTATTCTGACCTAAGCAGTTTACAGTAAGTGCACATGCAAATGTAAAATAACAATTCAGAAGTAAAAACTGGTCACATATGCAAATGAACAATAATATTGATATGCAAACATTTGATAGATAAATATAAGGGTCATAGCAATGCATCCAGTTCTTTAGATGTGTTAATAACAATATTTGGATAATAAGCACCTTGATGTTTGAGGTGCCCACCTTATATAATATAGTGATTCATGACCCCAAAGTCTAATCAGAGTAAATCTAAGCAACATCTTGCTGATAGATATGATTAATTGGAGTCACAAAGCCACATTCCCTTACAGAAGACGAATTAGAATATAGACAATTACCTAGGCCCAGAAATATCAGTTAATGCTGCTTAAAGGCAGTAATTTTCAGGTTGTTGTTAGAACAGTTCTTTAAACATAAGAGAAGACAAAAAGCTTTATTTTTTTATTTTTTCCAAGAACACAGGAAGCTGCTTCTGTAATAGGATCAGGAAAACTGAAATGATGCAAACAAAGTAAGCTGTACAGAAATGTAACCTCATGCACACGTTTAATATTTTCTGCTTTTTTGTCATCTTGGGAGGGCTGCACACAGAGGTGGCAGTGGGGAGGTGCTGGGAAATTAGAGAGGAAAGAGTTGAATGCTGGTGGCAGACAGGGTTGCCATGGTAACAGAAGGGTTAGGTCACCCGGCTGCTGTGGTGCTGGTGTAGGCGACTCATTATGCCACCTCCCATCTATCTATCTCTTTATGTCTGTTTCTGTTGCTTCAGAAAAGCTGTGATTCCCACTCCCCTTTTCTTTATTTTGTATTGTCAGATCTGGACCTTGTAGACTGGGTCATGGGAGTGGTGTGTGTGTGTGTGGAGGGGGTTGTTGGAGAAATGAAGGATGTGTAGCTAGATAAAGAGGCTGATGTGAAAAGGAGAGCTGGTACAGTCTACAAGTGTAGACAAAGATGAGCCAATTTGAACTTTGAATGTGAAAGAAAATGTGGAAGGAACTTAACAAAGTGTGGTAGGCAGTTGTCTCATCATGTTGGTAGAGTTTGTAGCTTCATATTCATTTTTAAATATTCTTCAGGTGAAGGACGACCTGTGGCTCAGGTGGCTCACATTCTTCAAATCTAACAAAATGATGTCAAATGTCTGTGCAAGTTTATGTCAACAAAGTTGTTTTTTTCCTGGTTTTGTTTTAAAGACCTTAATAAAAGTTGTGGGACTGGTTGACGTGTATCAATGTGTAAGGTTAATCTAAAAACATCTCTACTACATAGTAAATATAAAGTACAGATAGTATTGTTATAGTATAGTATACTTTTCTGCATCTCATGTACATAACTAAGTACTTAAACTCAGTGGCCACTTTTATAGGTACACTTGTTCAGTTACTTCGTAACACAAATAGCATATCAGCGAATCACATGGCAGCAACTCAGTACATTTAACAATCTAGACGTGGTAAAGATGACTTGTTTAAGTTCAGACTGAGCATCAGAGTGATGAAGAAAAGGGAGCTAATTGACTTGAATGTGGGATGGCTGTTGGTTCTAGGTTGTTTGATCTATCTCAGTAACCCTAACCCACTGGGGTTTTTCTGCTCAATCAGCTCTGGGGATTTACAGAAAATAGTCTGAAAAACTGAAAATATCAAGCAACCGGCCGTTGTGTAGGCTTGTTTAAACAATAAAATATTAGAAAAATGTCCGGTCTGATAAATCTTTATTTTACGTAAAACATTCAGATAGTAGACCCTTCCATCTAAAATCAAGAATCACTCCTTCCAGCAGGATATTGCACCACGTCCGAAGGAAGAAAGGTGTTCCTAAAAACTGCCCACTGAGTGTATGTGTAAACCTGGCACGGTCTTTATTTCAGTAACTTTTCAGGTTTACGTGGCGAAATATTGGGAGAAATCCAAGAGTCAAATGCCTTCAAACATCAACTTCAAAGAATTACTGAGAAGTTACCGATCACATTACAGATGAACTATTTGCAGAATTGTTTTTGGCAGACGATTATTGTGCCTGATCCAGCTTTTTGGAGTCATTTACCAAAAAGGAGAAAAACTAAGAAATTTAACGTACAATTTGTTAGACATGAGGGTGGATTTATCAAGACAAATTCAGGTTTAATAGTGGAAAAATAAAACAAAGCTTTTAAAATGAAAACCTCTAAGGTATGTTTAAAACTGTAACACAGTTGTTGCCCTGTGTTATATTTTCCATAGTTAGCTCTCATTTGTGTTTTCCTGAAGTGATGTAAGGAGGGAGAGGAAACATAAACCTTTGCCACAGCCTGGCTTTTATGCTTGGTGATGTAAGAAGACTGACATAGTCAAAGTGTTGGGTTAAATACCATGACAGCTAAATGAAAAGGTTCTTTCTCTTAGGCAATCCTCTGTAACCCACTAAATCTGATTATGCTTCATTACAGATGTAGATGTCACCGTGCTCCTACAGCTCTTTTAGTGATGAGACATTTCAGGAAAGAGGATGAATGCTTATTGCGACTAATTACATGTATATTCTTGTTATTATTCACCATTGTGCCAAAGTCTGTTTTTGTTGTATTCAATGTTTTCTCGTGAGTAGGAAATTGCTTGTCTTTGGTTTTATAGTTGAAATTGTATCCTGTACTTGAGTTTCTGACAATCAAAGGAAAGACCTAGTGAGGAAAGAGTTACCGCTTCACTCTGAATGAAAGTGTTTCGTCCTTTTAAAT
This sequence comes from Girardinichthys multiradiatus, assembly GCF_021462225.1. Lineage (NCBI taxonomy): Eukaryota > Metazoa > Chordata > Actinopteri > Cyprinodontiformes > Goodeidae > Girardinichthys > Girardinichthys multiradiatus. Next base: position 14,976,274 of record NC_061814.1, read on the forward strand.
TATCTGCCTGCATGTGTTGCAGCCAGAAAATCTTCTCCTCGCCAGTAAGATGAAGGGAGCAGCTGTGAAGCTTGCAGATTTCGGTCTTGCCATTGAGGTGCAAGGGGACCAACAGGCGTGGTTTGGTAAGAAACAGCTCCTTTGAAAAGCTCACCCTCTACTTCCTCTGCAAAGTTTATGTTCGGCAGCAGCATTTGCCCCAGCAAGTTAGTTGGAGCACTAAAAAAGATGAAAGTTTAAAACTATATGCAGCTACAGTTTGCTTGAAAAGAGAAAAATGAGAGTACCATTGCACCAAAAATGATTTAACATCCATGGCAAATTAGGTTGATTAGTAAACTGTACAGACTAGCAGCTGTTTGGAATCAACAAATCGAATGAAACACAAAATCCAGGTTTGATAACTACAGAAGTCTCAAAATGATGCAATGACTTAATGACAAGAATCTTTAGTACATAGCAGGGCAACATTTTTTTTGTTATGATCTTCGGCAAACATCATTCAAAGCCAGACACTGGTTTCTGGCAGCTTTCCCGAAGCATCTTAGGCCTATTTCTCATGTGCAGAAGCCAAAATGTTTAAAGATTTTTAATAAAGCCTAAAATCGCGCATTTGTGATGGCCACTCCAGTATCTTGTAAGACTTATTGTGAAACCAAGTCTTGGTGGACTTGAAGATCCACTTGGGATCATTATCCTGTTCGCAATGATTCAATTCAATTCAATTCAAAAATACTTTATTAATCCCAAAGGGAAATTAAATTTGTTGTAGCTCATATTATGAAGGTTTCTTCAAAGAGCCGTTGTAGATGCTGATGGCTGTGGGCAGGAAGGATCTCGTGTAGCGGTCTGTCTTTAAGCAGATCTGAAGAAGCCTCTGACTGAAGACACTCTGTTGTTGTAGGACAGTCTCATGAAGAGGATGCTCAGGGTTCTCCATAATGTTTTTTTATGAAGAATCCTTCTTTTCACAATGATCTCAATAGATTCCAGAGGAGTCCCCAGAACAGAATCAGCCTTCTTCATTAGCTTGTTGAGCTTTTTGAAGTCCTGAAATCTTTTCGAAGCCTCTGATGCTGCTTCCCCAGCAGATGATGGCAGAAGAGATCACACTCTCTACAACAGACCTATAGAAGATATGCAGCATCTTGCTGCAAACACTGAAGGACCTATGCTTCCTCAAGAAGTACAGTCTGCTCTGTCCCTTCTTGTAGATGGCTTCACAGTTTCATCTCCACTCCAGTCTGTTGTCCAGGTGATCACCGAGGTATTTATACTCCTCCACCAACTCCACTTCTTCTCCCATGATGGAAATAGTGTTTGACCTATTCCTTTTTCTGTTAAAATCTACAATCATCTCCTTTATTTTATTCACGTTCAAGATGAGATGATTGTTTCCGCACCATGCCACAAAGCGGTCCACCACCTTCCTGTACTCAGCTTGTTGTCCATCTCTGAACCACCCCACGACTCCAGAATCATCCGAGTATTTCTGCAGATGACAAGAGTCTGTTTTGCACTGGACATCTGAGATGTACAGAGTGAAAAGGAATGGTGAGAGCACAGTTCCCTGTGGTGCTCCTGTGCTGCAAACTACCTGGTTAGACACACAACCCTTCAGTCTGACAAACTGTGGTCTGTTTGTCAGGTAGTCTTTGACCCAGAAGATTAAGGCCTCCGCCTGAGTCTTCTTAGGTTTCTGACAAAGGAAATCAGGTTGAATTGTGTGAAATGTTCTGGAGAAATCAAAGAGCATGATCCTCACAATGCTGCTGGCTTTGTTCAGACATCCATCGGTCCGATCTTTCTTATGCTTGAAGCCTGTGATCTTCTTCATCCCTGACCACACATCTCTAATATTGTTTTGCCTGTCTCCCTCTGAGGCTTTTTTTTTCTTGTTGAGCAGGTCCTTCAGGTCACTGATGATCCAGGGTTTGTTACTGGAGAAGCATCTCACGGTTCTGGTGAGGATGGTGGTATCCACACAGAAGTTTATATGGTCTGTTACACATTCAGTCATGGCATTGATGTCCTCTCCTTGTGGCTGGCACAGTGCATCCCAGTCTGTAGCCTCAAACGAGATGTTGCCACAAACGCATTGCGGTGTTGTGTCTGTAGCTTAGCAACCACTGAGCTGATGGCACCACATGCAGTGTCGGCAACAGCTGATGGTGGAATGTAAGCTGTTGCCAAAATAAAGCTGGTGAACTCTCTGGGTAAATATATGGATGAAAACGTACTGCTAACAGTTCAATATCTGAAGTGCAGAGACAAAACTTCACAGTAACATGTCCTGGATTACACCATCTGTCGTTCACAAGTACTGCTAGTCCACAAAATCTCTGTCTGCTGGTATGGTCAGAAAGCCTTGCAGAGAGATGCTCATCAGGCATTTGGGGATTTTGGGTTGTAGTTGAATTATTATTTTAGCTCTTGAGAAATTAATTAGCTGCTCCTGGTTGTAAATAAATAAATAACAGCCACATTGGCATGGGAACGCATCATAACAAATGTCCAAAAGTAGAAAAGTATCAGCAAAAATCATTTAAAAAAAATGTGAGGAATTTGAGTTCTTAAAAAGACTTAATCAGAATGAAAAGTAACAGAACCGCTCCAACCTGATGCCACCTTGAGCGGCGCAATTCTAAAATATATGCACAAGCTTCAGCCTCTTCACTGATGGCATATTTTTTCCCAGAATTTCCTGATGTCTAATTGAATCCATCTTTCAATCCACAGGCTGTGGGTTTCCCGTTCGAGAGAAAATAAAGCAGTCCCAGAGCATTACTGAGCCACCACCATGCTTCACTATAGGCTTATTTTTTTCAGCGTATGGTTCATTCTTCCTCCTGCAGAAATACCACTGATCGGCAGGCCCAAAAAGGCCAAGTTTTGATTCATCTATCACAAAACTTATTTGGCTTTTTTATTTAGTTGTGACTTAATCAGAGCCCGACTCCGATTAGCTCACATGGAGCCCTTCTACGTTTAGCTTGTGTCTTAATGTGGAAACTGAAACCTAAGTGGCTGCTACCAGCACGTTTTGCTGCAGGTCTTTTACAGATGGTTGTTTTTTTTGACCACCTGCCTCAGGAATCTGATGGCAGTCACTGATAGCATCCTTTCTTTGCCACCAGAAAGCACTTTCCCTTTATCTTTAAACTTGTGAACTTTACTTTAAGCTGGATCTGCTGGAACATTCAGGACATTTTGTTGTCCTTTTACTTTTTTGTGAAAGTCAAGGATTTCCTCTCTGAATGTTTTAGACAACGGACTAATCCTCAATTTTTAGGCATACTTTAAAACGTTACTGTCAAAAGTTCAGCTTTCAGGTGTTCTATCTCAAGCACACCTGATTCAACTAATACAGATTTTGACTGGTTGAGTCCTATGTGCCTGAGACCACTCATGATTTGCAAATCTGTGCTCATATAACAAATTATTCTGGAGGTTGAATAATTTTTGAGATTCCAGTTGTCTTTAAAAGTAGCATTCACTGTTAAATTTGGCTGAAATTTATTTAATATGATTTGCAACTATTTACACAGTTCCTTTGTAATTTGTTTAGGTCAAACACCTAAATTTTGTGTTTGTACAATAAACCTAATTTGCAGTGGGGTTAAAATAGTCATAGTTGTTATGCTAAAGATTAAGATTAGACCCAACAAACTGGAGAGTTCTATTTCTCACTGTTTGCTTATTAAAGATGAGAAATAATGTTAATTTTATCAAAAAGATGTATGACCCCACAGACATACTGATTTTACCCTGCTTTATTAGCTTCTTAGTATTTAAAACCATTTTCAAAGAGATCGGTTTGTCTTGTGACAGGTTTCGCTGGAACTCCAGGATATTTGTCGCCTGAAGTGTTGAGAAAAGACCCATACGGCAAGCCGGTGGACATCTGGGCATGTGGTCAGTAAAAATGTTTTCTAGATTACAAACACAACAAATTCATCCAAGACTGAACACGTTTTCTCCATGCTTATTTTTACTGTAGACATATCTGTTTTATCCTTCCAGCTGATGAAACCTTAAAAGTAATTCACCACATTTCAAGTGAGAAGTCATTAATTTCATCTTACAGTCCCACAATTTTTTAAGTTGTTGAATTTTTCCAAATTTTCAAATTTACTGATGTGTTTTTTTTTTCTAAATTCTGTTTAAATTTAAAGGGGAATTATCTATCTAGCACATGTGATAGCTTTTACGTTTAGTCCTAGATGGACTGTGCAGTTTCGTCCAGAAGTTTTACACCTGACAGAATTGTTGTTTTTCATTAACTTGGCCATTTCAGGTTTGGTATACCCTTTTGTCAGATGTTTCTATGGTTACCTGAAGTTCATAAGAAAACATTTCACAGCTTCCAAAGGATGCTGACACTCAATCTGTTCCCATTTGAATTATGATCTGAGCAGTTTCTTAACAGAGTACCAAAATATCAGTGTTTTGATCACTCAGCTACTTGTAATATGGTGCTGTATTGTGCCATAAAAAGAATTGTTCTTCACCAACAGCCCCTGAATTTTTGGAAAATATTGCCGTTGAATTATACTTTGACTAGATTCTTTGCTCATGGCAGGTTCTTATGTAAAATTATGATGCAGCCCACACATGAAAGGTCTCAGGATCTTTTACCTTTCGCATGACCGTGGACCTGTGAAAGCTCTTGTTTTTTATCCAGACAGTCCTTTTTGCACATGTCCAAAACAGTTGAAGGGGTTCTGTATAGAAACAACTTTACCTCGGTCGTCTGCAGTCCAATCCTGCTACTTCCTGCAGAACATCAGTCTGTCCCTGATCTTTTTCTTGAAGTAAAGTGGCTTCTATGCTGCCCTTCTTGACGCCAGACCAACGTTCAAAAGCTTTCACCTTGGTGTGCACCCAGAAACACTCTCACCTACCTGCTGCCATTCCTGATTAAGCTCTGCACTGGTGGCAACCCAAACTCTTAGTTGAATTCTCTTTAACAGATGATCCTGAAACTTGCTGGACCTTCGAAGGCAACCTAAAGCTTTCTTCACATCAGCTGAACTTCTCTGCTTGAAATTCTTGATGATTTGAAAATCATCACTACAATCTCACTATCAACACATTTATTTTCTGTAACACCCTTTTGATGCAAAGCAGATATGGTAGCAGGTGTTTTCTTGAGGTAACCATGGTTAAACAAAGAAAACTGATTTGAAGCATCCATCCATTTGAAAGGAAACTGTCTGCTCCTCTGATTTGACCAGACTGACAGAGTGACATCAGCTGTCCTGTCCTCATGTGCACTTTCCCCCAAGATACCCGTAGTCTCGCCTAGAACACAGTGCAAAGGAGGTTGTGGTGGTGTATTTTCACTAACTCATCAGCTTTCATCTGATCATGCTTCATCGCAGCCTTGATGAAAATTCCCACCGTAAAAACATAAACAGTAATGTTTGTTTAAAAAAAAAAAATCCAACAAGATTTCAATCTAACTCACTTTCAGCAACAACTGCAGGTCAGAAATAACCAGTTCTGTTTGTCTTTGTGCATTTTTCCTTCAATATTTATAAGCTTGTTCATATTCATTTCTTTAATGTTAGGAGCAGATCTAGGTCAGAAAATTCTGGGAAGTCACCTAAAAAAAATAGAGGGCCAAGTACATGCCAAGATAAAATGGTGTATTTAAAGCTTATCGTAAGAACTTGTTGGACTACAAAATGCTGCAGCTGCCGGTGGGCAGGACTGCACTTATTCCAGGGGAGTGTGGATGATCTCACACAAAGATGTGTGTGTGCAGATGAGTGCATATCCCGAAATTGGTTCACTGTCAACATTTCACTTATTGCCGAAGCAGCTTTTATCATGCTGGCTATTAATAATGAACCATCCTCAGCAACACCAAAGACTGCACACTAATTATCTACCTAAAAAAGGAGACCACTAACCAAAAGTTAGTGTTAAATTGGGTGTGTTGTCTTTGCTGCCCCATGTTGCCCTGCACTCACTTTGGAGTTGGGATATTTATGTCTTAAAAGATATATATTTCTAAATGTGAAATTTGTCCACTGCTCCAAGCCCTGGCCCCAAAAATACTGGTCCTTTCCAAACACCAACTTGGTGGTGGGCCAAAGGAAATAACTGCTTTGGTCAGAAGCTAGAAGAGGGCTGAGGGGACCAGCAGTCCATCAGCACGATGTGAGCAACATGTTACTCCAGAGTTTAGTTTTTGATCAATTTAAATCCAAAAAATTGTATAAGTATTTTCCACTCAATCCATATACACCATTTTTAATCTGTTGTTAAACACTGGCAGTTTGCAGGAGTACAGGGATAAATAATGATTTGTGTATATTATCTCCATGCGCTACGATCTTTTTACAGAAACTCATAGAATAGATCAGGGGGAGGTTCAGCCTTAACCGGATGACACATGTACAGTCACCTACAGTATGTTGTAAAATGGAGGAGTAAATCTAGAAAAACACGGAGCATCACAACCCCCCTCCCCAACGAGGCTGCCCACTCTACACCACGTACATGATGCACCAACCTTTCAGTTTATTAAACAGTGATGGAGTAAACAATTAATATACCTCTCCCTGGCAGACAGTGAGTTATAAAAAACAATTTTTGTGCAGGAGCGATCAGATTTTCAAAAAATGAGGGAGCAGTTGGTTAACTTGCTCAGAGGCCTATGTTTATAAGGACTTGGCTTAAACCTGACTCTCAGGTTGTAAAAATGCAAACCAGTTGTTTCACAGAACCAGCTGAAAACTGGCACTGGAACCACCTGGATAGAAAAGCCCTAAAGATGAAATTCTGCAGCTGGTGGCGACCCCGTATATCCACCACTGGGGACTAAACTCCACCCTCTAAGATATCAGTGCTTCCGTCCACACAGCAGGATTTTTCAAAGACATCCTCCCCGCTCCCAGAATCTGGGAGAAGAGAGAATGGATCGTTCCACATGCAGTCGTGATCTCAAACCTGTTGATCACTTGTGAAATTGGCTCGGACGTGCCGTTTGTGCAACACAACTACAACGCAACTACATTGGCCGACTTGAGACAAATGCTGGTTGAAGAATAGGAAGCCGGGGTGGGACCAAGCTGGTGACCAGCATGAGGAGGAGGTGGTTGGCTGTTGTGGTTGTGTACAGTACTCCCACACACTTTTGAAGCCCTGGTTGGTTAATTCCTGAAGTAGTTAAATTACTATATCAGTCATATGTCTATTAAACACCAAACAGCAGTCTATAGCAGAATAAGCTGTTTTTCAGTCGTAGATTTGGCAGGTTTTTCATCGGCATTACCCGAAAACATAACTCTGCTCAACTGCAAAAATGCATTTTCTTTACAAATGTAGCACGGATATTAAACAGGTGTTTTAAAATGTCATGAAATATATTGTCAGGAAGCATCGTTACAACAAGCAATCAACCATGCATAAATGTCCTGACATTTTGTGACAAATCTCATAAGAGGAAGTCTGTAAAGGGCCATAATTTAAAACTTGTACTCCTCTCTAAAGTGCTGACCCAGTGGTATTTTGACTGCAGGGGTCAGTCAGATGTCAAGTTTGCCTCACCCCTGAATTTCTTCAAGTCTAATAACATTCATTTACATTTCACTTGCTTTTTTGTATAAATTAACTTGTTAATTTTGTGAACTTTTGACAGGTGTGATCCTGTACATTTTGTTAGTGGGATACCCTCCCTTTTGGGATGAAGACCAACACAAACTGTACCAACAAATCAAAGCTGGCGCCTATGATGTAAGTCTTTACTTCCCATATTCTTGCTTTGCAGTATCATTCTATCTTCTGTACTTGTATGAAGCACACATGCTCTTTGTTTGATGCAGTCAGTCTGTTTACGTGGTTAATTTGTTCAATTGCACGACATTGTTTGTGGACACAGCATAAGTGTTTAATCATTACCTTTTGACCTCATCCTGGATTTTAGCACCTCAGCAGATATGTGGGTTTGTTCTCTGCATGGCTTTATAGCATATACTGGGATCATTTTGTCTACTAGACAGTGGAAACTGGATTTATTTGGGCAATATCACATTTTACTGCTCTATGTAATTGCAAGACTCCCCTTTTCACAAAACATCTGCTCTAATATTTGTTTCACATTTGTGATTTGAGGTGTTTTTTTAGTTTTCAAAAGCCTGAACGTTTCATCTGAAGATGTAAACTGGAAAATCTAACTGATCTTTCTTTTGAACCTTCTGAAACCAGTTGTTAAATTGCTATTACATATCAGCATTTCCCTTACCATTATCCAAGGGGGCCGCTCCTCTCTGCCAACAGGACCATCCACCCCCTGAAGAAACTCATGGACATGTATTAAATTGTTCTACCTCTGTAGGGGTTCACAAGTTACCAATTTACCACAGCAGGAGAGGAACTGAATCGTTTCCAACATATGGCTGAGGAATAGGGATGGATACCTTTTACATTTGAACCGATACGGCACCGATGCCAGGTACCTGGGAATCGGTATCGGTACTCAATGGTACCAATTTTCGGTACTTTTGTGTTTTTATGTGGTAATAAATGTTAATTAGTTTAATAATAAAATCTCAAAATTTTATTATTTATTTAACATATTTCTTTATATATAAACTGTAATGAATATATCAACAGTATCCAGCTGTTAGTATTGTAACATCTCAGGTTTTTCAAAGATTTCTTCTTCTCAGATTGGAAGTATTCCCGCCGCTGGCCTTGCACTTCGCGTCACAAATATTGCAGCGAGCGTAATCTGCATCGCATTGTGAAAAGTGAAGCCATACTTTCGACCGCTTTCTATCAGCCGTGCTTTGTTGACGGTACCACCGGCTACAGACGTCATTATGCTCTTGTGCGTGTAATCCTGTGTTCTTGTCCGGCATACAAAATTGCCCTCTCTTCCTCTCCTCCCAGGTCACAATGATGCGTTTAGGTACCAAAACATGGTACCGTTTCATTTTACGTGAATAGGTACTTGGTAGTCTGGAATTTGGTCGGTACCTATAAAAGTACCGATATCGGTACCCGTCCCTACTGAGGAACAAGTCTATTTAAGCCTTGATGTAAGGCTGCGCCATGCAGACGGACATACGATGAGCAGGGAGGGGGAGAACATGGAGGAATGTCAGGGTTCCCTTGGAGAGAAACAGAAAAATGGAAAAATACATAAAGAGATATACAGGTCCTTCTCAAAACATTAGCATATTGTGATAAAGTTCATTATTTTCCATAATGTCACAATGAAAATTTAACATTCATATATTTTAGATTCATTGCACACTAACTGAAATATTTCAGGTCTTTTATTGTCTTAATACGTATGATTTTGGCAAACAGCTCATGAAAACCCAAAATTCCTATCTCACATAATTAGCATATCATTAAAAGGGTCTCTAAACGAACTATGAACCTAATCATCTGAATCAACGAGTTAACTCTAACCACTGCAAAAGATTCCTGAGGCCTTTAAAACTCCCAGCCTGGTTCATCACTCAAAACCCTAATCATGGGTAAGACCGCCGACCTGACTGCTGTCCAGAAGGCCACTATTGACACCCTCAAGCAAGAGGGTAAGACACAGAAAGAAATTTCTGAACGAATAGGCTGTTCCCAGAGTGCTGTATCAAGGCACCTCAGTGGGAAGTCTGTGGGAAGGAAAAAGTGTGGCAGAAAACGCTGCACAACGAGAAGAGGTGACCGGACCCTGAGGAAGATTGTGGAGAAGGGCCGATTCCAGACCTTGGGGGACCTGCGGAAGCAGTGGACTGAGTCTGGAGTAGAAACATCCAGAGCCACCGTGCACAAGCGTGTGCAGGAAATGGGCTACAGGTGCCGCATTCCCCAGGTCAAGCCACTTTTGAACTAGAAACAGCAGCAGAAGCGCCTGACCTGGGCTACAGAGAAGCAGCACTGGACTGTTGCTCAGTGGTCCAAAGTACTTTTTTCGGATGAAAGGAAATTCTGCATGTCATTTGGAAATCAAGGTGCCAGAGTCTGGAGGAAGACTGGGGAGAAGGAAATGCCAAAATGCCAGAAGTCCAGTGTCAAGTACCCACAGTCAGTGATGGTCTGGGGTGCCGTGTCAGCTGCTGGTGTTGGTCCACTGTGTTTTATCAAGGGCAGGGTCAATGCAGCTAGCTATCAGGAGATTTTGGAGCACTTCATGCTTCCATCTGCTGAAAAGCTTTATGGAGATGAAGATTTCATTTTTCAGCACGACCTGGCACCTGCTCACAGTGCCAAAACCACTGGTAAATGGTTTACTGACCATGGTATCACTGTGCTCAATTGGCCTGCCAACTCTCCTGACCTGAACCCCATAGAGAATCTGTGGGATATTGTGAAGAGAACGTTGAGAGACTCAAGACCCAACACTCTGGATGAGCTAAAGGCCGCTATCGAAGCATCCTGGGCCTCCATAAGACCTCAGCAGTGCCACAGGCTGATTGCCTCCATGCCACGCCGCATTGAAGCAGTCATTTCTGCAAAAGGTTTCCCGACCAAGTATTGAGTGCATAACTGTACATGATTATTTGAAGGTTGACGTTTTTTCTATTAAAAACACTTTTCCTTTATTGGTCGGATGAAATATGCTAATTTTGTGAGATAGGAATTTTGGGTTTTCATGAGCTGTATGCCAAAATCATCCGTATTAAGACAATAAAAGACCTGAAATATTTCAGTTATTGTGCAATGAATCTAAAATATATGAATGTTAAATTTCCATCATGATATTATGGAAAATAATGAACTTTATCACAATATGCTAATATTTTGAGAAGGACCTGTATACATCGACAGATACATGAAGGAATGTTTGTTGAATAATCATTAAATTCTATTAATTTTTATGTTTATATTAAAAACACTGCATGCATTATGTAGTATTGTGGGGTTTCACAGTGTGTTTAAGCTTATAAAACATCTGAAATCTGTGCAAAATGCTGCATTTCCCATTCGCTTTGTGCAGACTGATGTCGCTTTCACCACATAAAGGTAAAAAACTACATTTATCCATATATTGGAACATGTAGTGCCTGGCTAAAGTGGACCCCATGAACCTTATCACACCTTGTCACATTAGAAGCACAAACCTTATGTATTTTTTTGGTGTTTAATGTGAAAGACCAACACAAAATAGTAATTGTAAAGTAGAATACAAATGATACATTGTGTTACATTTTCTTTACAAATGACAATTTTAATCAAGATGTACATTTTCATTCAGCTCCCCTCACTCTGATACTCCTACATAAAATTAATTGAAAGCAATTATCTTCAAAAGTTACCCAAATAAGAATTGGTGTCAACCTGAGAGGGCCTCAGAAGTTTGTTAGAGAACATTACAGAACAAACAGCATCATGAAGCCCAAGGAACATAGCAGAAAGGTCAGGGAAAACTTGGAGATGTAAAAAGGCAGGGTTCGGTTAGCTTTGAAAATTCACAGAGCACTGTTCATAATCCAAAAATGAACTGTAAACCTACCAAGATATGGCCATCAACCTAAACTGACAGGCCAGGCAAAGGAGAACATTAATCAGAAAAGCAGAGAGGCTCCTTTTTCGTCATCTGAGACCGAAATTTAACTATTTGGTCTGTAATCAAGACAGTTTTGTATAAAGTATAAAAGTGACACTACCTAATCAGACCATCCTAATGAGGAAAACATGGTGGTGACAGCATCACGCTGTAGGGATGCCAGTCTTCAACATGGACATGAAGATGAATGATGCTAAATACAGGGCAATATACAGGGAAGAAAACCTGCAGTAGTCTTGAGACGTTTAACGTCCAGCAGGAAAACGCCCCTAAACATGCGTTCAGAGCCTTAATGGAGGGGTTTGATCAAAGCAGATTCATCTGTAAGAGTAAAACTCCAGATCTAAAACTCTGACATTGCTGAAACTTTGTGAGATTTGATGGAGCACATCTAAACAAAAGTTGCCAGACTAGAGCTATTTTACAATGAAGGGTCAAAACATTGACTTTCTAGATGTTCAAATCTGAAGACATCCACCAAAATACGTGGAGGTGTAATTACACTAAAGGGTGTTTTCTTTCCGCTCTACATTTATGCACGATTTAAAATCAATTGATAACATAAAAACCCAATAACACGTATTAAAGTTTGTGGTTATAGAGGGACAAAATGTAAAAAGTTCCTGAGCTATGAATTAGGGTTGTGCATCTCTGGTCTGTGACTGATGCATATCTCTATACACTGCCAAGGATCAAATTGATTTTAGATTCATAGATGGAACAAAATGATACCATTCAGTCCTGACATGATGCAGTTCAATTCAGTGATTTTAGGGTAAACAGAGTGCTAAGCAACGCAGTTCAGATTGATTCATTGTGAACAGGCCAAGCAAAGAAGGGATTTTATGCAGCTGAGTATTCCTAATTATTTGTTTTAATGAAATCACATAAAATTGGTCTTAATAAAATAACCTTTCACATGCTCTGCGACATGGAGGTGATGGAAAAAAAAACATGCACATCAGGTTGGATACCATTTAAAGATGGTGATGGTATCTGTAACTGTCTTAAAATAAGTGGAGCTGTCGGAAAGGATGCAGGGTTGCTTTTGATGTCTGGAATAGTTCGAAGTTTGATTTCACTATTTTCATAGCTCTGGAAAAGTATTAAAAGGCAAATTCTTTCTTTTTTTTCTTTCTTTCTTTCTGCTGATAACAAATTTAAGGCCTGTCGGCTGTAGACATATCTGACATCAACTTATCGAGAACTTTAGTATTTTATATTTTAAAGTGAACACAAAAGACTGGAAACTTTGGAAAGCTGAGTCTGGAAAAAAGTTTGCAATCTTATCTTAGTTATAGTGTTTGCTCAGTAGTGCCAAGTTGAACATATTTTTCCACATAGCTCATCTATTAACTCCTTTATCACTGCCTGCCTTTTCAAAATTCAAATTTAAGTATCAAAACTGGCATCAACTAAAGCCCATAATGTCTGCTTGTATTCCACTTGTGTGCATGCAACCTAAAACAACGACACAATGTTCTTTTCAAATTTGAATCTTAATAATTCAAGTTGTCGAAAACAATCGGTTGGCTGAGATGAAGCTTGCAGAACATGTCCCGTCTGCTAACAAGCTCAGATTTAAGTCTTGTGAGTAATGTAGAAGTTTAATTTTTAGGTTTTAATTACTCACTGCTTGTTACTGCAGAGTTTCTATGTTACCGTACAGAGAAGAAATGCTCTGTCAGGGAACAATAGGCATATTTATTAGATCATCTCATCCTCTGGGAGATGAGAATTTATTGCCTGTGTTAATTTTCAGGGTTTCAGGCATCCACATCTAATAATTGTGAATAAAAAGAGATAAAGTGGCTGAAATAAGGACCCAGTAATTTGCACTTCTTCAATATCAATGCTGTCATAAAGATACTTTTAATTACTTTTTTCTACATATTTTGTCTGTGACTAGCAGCCAAAATAAATTAAGTTCTGTTTTTTATGTTGATGGTAAACATTTGCTGGCACTTACCTTGTAAGAAAATTACGCTATTATTATTTTTTAATATATCATTATGTATTTAGCTTGTTTATTTTTTTTAATGTATTTATTTTTCCCAAACATGAATAGTACAAAAATATTAGTAGAATCAATGTATGAAAAATCTTTTCCTATGCGTTCTGTTCTTCTCTGTGCATATTATAGTCTACAGATTCAAGACTATTTTTAGGTTGTCAAAATTCATTCATGCCAAAATGGTGATTCTTAAAATTTAAATATTACACGGGATGTTGCTGTTTATTTTTCAAAAAGATTAAAGTTTAAGAGGTCAAAGGTAAAAGTCAGATTTTATGCACATGCATTCATTTCATTGGCGATAGAGATTTTATTTAACACTGCTCTCCTCTCATCTCTTTTCAGTTTCCTTCCCCAGAGTGGGACACGGTGACCCCCGAGGCCAAGAATCTGATCAATCAGATGTTAACCATTAACCCTGCCAAAAGAATCACTGCTGACCAGGCTCTCAAGCACCCCTGGGTCTGCGTAAGCCACACTCCTAATCTTTGGTTATCACTTCAGAGAGAGGAGCTCTGTGAGCTTTTGCTCTTTTTGTATCTTATTCTTTCATTTAATGGTAAAACAAAAAATGCTCCTGCATTTTCAGCATTTTGTTGACATGCTGAAAAGCCCTAACCATTTTATCCATTTTTTTTAACCACTCCATAATACAGCGACAGCACTGATAAAGATTTCGAATGACTTAATAGTGATGCGTCTAAAACTTCTTTGTTGGTTTTACTGGATCTCAGTGCGGGGTTCGACGCTCTTAATTCTAAAATACTGATTGAAGATTTTATTGTAATGTGCAAAATTGATTCAGATCTTATTTGGCAGACAAGGGCTATTAGGGTCACTTAGCTATTTTAAATCTGAGCGAATAATAATCATATGTGAAGTTCTCCATGGTTCCATCCTCGTGCCCCTAGCTCAGATTATCTCTTACCTTTTACTTTTTTGCTGACAACACATAACTTTACATTTCTGTAACCATATGACAGCAGTCCATGTAGGTCACTAAACAAGTAAGTCCCTAATGCCAATGGATGGATGAACCAGAATGGCTTTATGTTGCTTTAAGTGCATTGATGAAAGGTTAAGAACGGCAGCAGAAATCTTAAATGCCAGTCGTGATGATTTCATTTACATGATGTAACCGCAATAGATATTCATTTATTTAGCAAGGACACAGTCGATAGTTAATTTCTCATGGCCTTTTTTTTAGGTTTGCAGAAATTTACATGTACTGTGTGTCTGTATTTAAAGGATTGTTTTCTGAAGTTGAAAGAATTTGTTATAATTTGTGTTTTCTATGTGCAGCAACGCTCCACAGTTGCCTCCATGATGCATCGTCAAGAGACTGTTGAATGTCTGCGCAAGTTCAACGCCAGGAGAAAACTTAAGGTGAGTGTTGAGATGATTAAAGGTCCTCAGATGTGATGGAAAAAAAAAATATGATTTTTTATTTTTCGGTCCTGTCCTCAGGGAGCTATTCTCACAACAATGCTGGTATCCAGGAACTTTTCAGGTGAGTTTTGACAATTGTTTTAAAGTTATACACGCATTAAAATAGCCCCAAACTTTATATTGATTGTAAATGGTAAATACACATCAGTGTTCCTCTGCTACTGTTCCTCCGTTCTGCTGTCTACCTTCTTTAATGGCACAGTTTCCATTTCACACTTTATGACGTAGGCTTAGATTTCATCATGGTAAGCAGTTTGATCACTGAAAGCTCAGGACGCTTGTGTTTGAACATCCAATTTGTGTGCTGGATGATGGCCTAGCAGGCCGATAATGCTATTGGCTCTGTGTTTACAGGCTTTCATGTAAGCAACGCAGCTCCAGTGGATTACTGTCAAACACTGATGTAAACTGAAGAAAACACACTGATTGTGTTTCCACATCACTCAAATGCTTTTTCATAAAGTGAATGAGCAGATAATGCAATCTGGTCTGAGCTTCTTAGTGGAGAGATTCACCATCTGCTGCTTCACTTAAAATTAAAGGGAGTTGAGTATTGCAGAAGATCTTGCTAAAATGTTGAAATTCAATAATCTCTAAGTGGCCCAATGCAATTTAATACATTATGCTAGGGTTGTGATCTAACGTTTACACAACCTGGAAGTGTATCAAAAGTCATCAAGTTTCTTGGCATGGTAGCCAGAATTTCTAAAAAAATGAAACATATTTAAACACTACCGGCATTGTTAATTACTGAGATATCTGTGTTTCAACTCTTATTTAGAATGAAAAAATTAGGGATTCTGTTGAAACCAAGCCTGATCAAATGTTTACGTGACTCAGAAGCTATGTGGACCAACATACATTTCAGCCAAAGCTGCTAGAAGGATTTTTTGAAATGCATAAACCTTGGGGGTAAAAATGCTGTGTGGCTTTATCAAGATGCATTATAATGAGAAAAATGGGCTGCATGGTTGATTGGCCAAAACAAAGTTGTTACAATGGCAGACAGCACAGACACAAACCTCAATCTTCTGAAAAAAATGTATTTGGTGCGATGAACTTTATTGAACTTTACAATGCATTCAGAGAGGAGTCCAAAAGAAGTGGATCCCTGATGGTTGGAGGATATGTGAGCTACAAAGACTCAAAATTGGTGGCAAGATGTATGCTACAACATATCAAAAAATACGACAACGATCCAGTTAGAAAAGGCGACAGTTCTGGAGAGGCCATCTCAGTCTCCCAACCTCAGTATCATTTAGCTACTTTGGGAAGACCTTAGATGTGCTCTTTATGCAAGACGGTCCTTGAATTTAACTGGAGGCTCTTTGACATGAAGAGTAGGTTTTACCATATGAGTGAATAAAGTGGCTGATTCACAACTACCACAAAAAGCTTTAAGCTGCCATTTAATACACAGTATTAAGGACCAGGTCATGTTAAGTTTTGATCAGGATCATCTGGGTAATTTCTGTTTTCATTGTGCTTTGAAAAGAGAAAACACAATTGCTTAAAGTCAAATGGCTCCACTCGACCATTAGCCACAAGTGAAAGAACGGTTTTTGTATTATCATTCATGTCCTCTGAAAAATGGTGAGAAAGTTAGAACTTTTGCCAGAATATGTAAACTTATGAGCAACTGTGACTGGAAGAAAAGGGTGTGAGGCTTTAGTGAGGCCAAACTGAATCCCTCTCTGTCCAATAGTGGGACGGCAGCACACCAGCCCTGCTGCTACCACCAGCACGGCCGCAATGGCCCAGGAAGGTACGTCTGCTAGAAACGGGTGTCGTATTCGGGCACGTTCCACTTCGTATTCGGGCTGTTGGCATGTGGCCCGTGTTGCTTAAACCGCCCTCCTCCCCTTGCCTCCACCTGCTGGCTGCACGCTGATGCACCACTTTTAAAAAATGGTCATCACTGCACAGAGGTGTCACACACACTCATACACAATCTCATAAATGGAAAAACAATGGTGCAGAGGAAGCTTAGCCTTTGACCTTTCAGGGATGCTGCTGCCCCTCTTGATGCTCTAATGAGCACGCACCCTTTCTAGGTCAGGCTGTTTGATATCCTGCACAGAATGCAGCAATCTTTTACCTGAACCCCCGCATGACCCTCTGACCTCCTTCCAGTTGCCATCTATCAAAGCTGTCTTAGTGCAGCTCTGCATTAACACAACGGATGCTCCTGCTCTTATTCTCTGCAGTGTAACACCTTAAAGCCTTTATATTCTAAACATGAATAATAATGTGAGCAGTTTCGTCTCCTTTGTGAACTGATGCCTGCCTGCTCGCTGCCACCACCCCTCCGCATGGCTCTGGCATCAACAGCCAGCCAAGCATGTTTCCAAGTGAAGAATTTAGTTTGGTATCCTGCATGGAAAACTGGATGAACAGAATGCAAAGTGTCCCGTGTTCTCTATATTTATTTTGTTGTCTCTGCTATTCTGCCTGCTTCCTTGTTTTTGTTTAGCGAACTAAACCCAAAAAAAAAAAAAAAAGCCTTGCGCTATCAGTTTGCTTCAAACAAAGCACTTCTATCATCAGAAAATCCAGGCAGGAGGATGTGATTTGTGTCCATTTATGAACCTCTCGGTCATTCTATACAGAAAAGGAAAATAAGTTAACAAAAGTAGAACAGCACAAAGTTAAACATTATTGTACAGCAGAAGGTAAATGAAAAATAGTTTTTAGATTTTTTACAAATAAAAAAAAGCGTGGGGTGCTTTTTATGTTCGGCCCTTTTTGTAGAACCAATTTTCTTCCAGGACTCCGGTCAGCTTCCCTGTCCCAGCTGAGGAAAACCATCCCCACAGCATGATATGGCTTATCACCAAGAGTCACTGTGGAGATGGTGGGCTCAGGGAAATGTGCCGTGTTAGTTTTCCACTATACAATGTTTAAGAGGTAGTACACGAACACCAAACATGACTCCACACTTTTCAGACTTTTATTTGTATGAGATTATAGGATAATGATGAAAGAAATTATATTAAAAATTATTAAATATTTATTAAATGATTATTTTTCTTCCACGTCACAGTTATGCACTACTTTGTGTTGGGCTGTCACATAAAATCCCAATAAAATGTGGTCCAGAGGTGTGAATACTTTTACAAGGTGCTGTACCTTAAGAAAACTTAAAATATGGTAGATAGACAATTTGCTGTGAATCAAACTAATCGTTGTTGTAATCCCTTTGATGCGCTACAAAACTATGCAGAAATTACTGTGCAAACGTTTTAAACCACCCTTAATAACCCAAAGAAAGAGACAAGAAATGGCCAATTTGCATCCAGTTTAAAAAAAAAATTTAAAGAAACTTTAGCAACCCATGCAGTAGATGGTTTTCATATGTTGGTCGCATGGTTTTAAGATAGTCATGTACAGTCATTTTTTCAGAGGAAGATGTCTGTCAAATTAAAAGTACCTGTAGAAAATAACAACCTTTAGGCAGGTATTCAACATACTTTTCATTAAGCTCACATTTCTGTATGAAAATGTGTTTTTTTTATTGGTCTGATTTTATGTTGTAATCTTCAATGTTGTGTTTTCATTAGCTGTAAGCAGAAAATCATCATAATTAACAGAAATTAAAGCTTGGAAACCTCAGTCTATGTTTTATTAATCTATATAATGTGCTGTACTTATTGAATTAACTTACTGAAATAAATAATATTTTCTGTATTCTAATTTATTGAATATGACTATATATACAAAGATGCTTCCAGAAATCAATGAACATACATATATTAAACATGAACTGTAAATGCAGTTCTATTTACTGCACTTAGCTTGTGGTGCATTTAAAAGCACTGAAATAAAGGGCATATAAGACTTTATTACATCTTAAGTAATTGCTTCAGTGAATCCCTGTACACAATAAGATTTTTCTAAGTTGAAACCTCCTGCAGCAGATTTAGTAGCGTTATTTCTAATAACTCATAGACTTTCTCACAATTATAGAGCTTTGTTTGAATCCTACTGAGCGTCAGCCACCTTGCTGCTGGAATACAGGGTGAATGTGCTGGAAAGGTTGATTATAGGACGCTTGCCCCATTGGCTGTGATGAATTTTCCACAGTTCCTCGTTGAATATTTGAGCTCACTTGCTGGTTTTCATACGATGACAGATTCATGTTGAAATTGAAGGCGCTTCGTTCCTCTGCAGCGTTTAGATGAAGACTTTGAAGTGGATGCTGCATGCTGGGCTGCATGAGCCAACCCCTTGAGTGAAAATTATCTCAGGAAGCTTTTTAACTCAAAGTGAAAGCCTGACTCTTCAATCCGTGCAGTTCTCTATTTTTTCAGTTCAAATCTTAAGATGCAAATATTAAATGCGTCACCGTTCTCTTGCCTTCTTCTCTGCTCCCCTTACTTGTTTACAAATGGAAGGTAAGGATGGATCACTGGGACGAGACTAACGCAAATATTGTTGTATAATATTTTGTATTTATTTGAGGTCTGCGTTTTTGCGTGTTTTATTTAGATTTATGTGTTGATATCATTGTCAATGTATTTAAAGAAATATTAGCAGATCAGGTTCAGTTTAAAATAGATTTTTATGTTTGTATGTTTAACTGGAACAACACATTGGCCCCGAAACGAGTTTAAATTTGTGTATTTACCAGCTGTTTATGTTTGTTTTGAGTTTGTCATAGATTGAATCATGTTTAATCAGACGCAGATGAATGTGGGTATTTAAAATTAAACTAATGAAATGGTAAAATAAAGTTCAAACCTATGATTCCTGATTCAGTTGTATTATTGGGGTTTCTGCTGAGCATCGGGTGTTTTAACGTTCAAAACGTTGTGATGGTTCAAAAGATTAGAAACTGGTGTATCTCATAGAAAATAGTTATTATTTATAGAAGGTACAATGAGTCAAAATTACAATAAGATGTTAATAATAATCTTTACTTAGAAAATGTTACCGTTCTCACGCAATAAACATTCTTTACTCTAGAATAACATACATGATCCCTGCATAGAAACGTTTGTGTAATTTAATTCACATTTACAAATCTAAATAGATATGGAACAAGGAAAACTGAGGATGGAAAACATTTGTTTCCAGACTCTTCATATCTCATTTTCCTAAACAAAAAAAATCTGAAAATCTCTTGAAGAAAATGAGATAATCATGCAGAAAAAAAAAACTAGCTACAAATGTTCATCTCAAGAAAATGAAACGTATTGAGGCAAAATGAGTTAAAGATCTTTTATCTAGATAAGATGATGAAACTGATCAGATCCAAACGAGCTTGTAACCTCAGTATCTTGATCAAATGAGATAATAAAACAGATTATTATGACAAAGCAAGCTCAATCTCAGACTTGTAGCTCCTCACCAAATATATCATTGAACATCAACATAAAATTAGTTGTTCAGAAATTATAAATAGGGTTTTAGTGCTGTAATTGCCAGAAAGAGTTTTCCATTGACTATTGAGAAGGTTTTAATAATTTTTGACATGTTTCTTAGTAAATTGTAAAAACTGATACTCATTTCCAGTCAGAAACTTCTTGGTTGACTGAATTGAAATCTGCCAGAGGTTTGATTCATTTCGGATTTAAGTGTGAAAGATAAAACATATCACAACAAAACAGACTTTAGATCTTGGTATCTCCTTATTGTGACATTAAACAAATAGAGAAAAAGGACATCAAGATAACTTCTATCAAATTTAATATCGTAAAAAAACAAATGGCACTTATGAAGTGACAACAAATTAAATTCAACATATCACCAAAACAACCAAATGACAAACAAATAGGTTAAAATGTAATTCCTTGAAATAATTTGATTCTTGGATGTAAATCTGTCTCTGGGTACGTTTCTGCGTCTCAGTTTTTGAGTTATTGGCAGAAAAACTACATCTACATCCATGCTCATACAGCTTTATAGCTTTTATCAGCTGAATATTATGTATAGAGCATTTTGATGCTACTTTTTTGGAGTAGTATCATTATTCTTTAGTAATCACATCAAACATTTTTACTTAAATCCCAAAAAAGGTGAGAATGGAAAAATCTGGGACTTTGAAATTAAAAACAAGGAAGTTAATATCAAACGTTTAAAAAGCGATTTAATTTTTTAATAGTTAACTAAAGCACTAGAACCTTTTATTCATGTATTTTGTCTCTGTCCTTTTTCCGTGTCATCTACATGAAATTATCCTCTAGAAAGCATCTTTAATTAGTCTGGTTGTCCCCTGTGGTGCAGCAGTTATGCTTGTTGATGTAATTATCCTTCTTACAGCATTCCTGCTGCTGGAAAGATAAATGTGAAGTGAACCTTTTTGTGTCCTGCTCACTCTTGTGTTTGTGCTGCTCATACTGTCCTCACCATCTTGTCCTACTTTCTTTCAGCGTGCAAAACCTTATTAAACAAAAAGTCGGACGGTGTGAAGGTAAGTTTTCTGACCAATCAGGATATAAAGTGTTTCTCCTGATGTGTTTTCCTCCTCTGATTAAAAATTATGTCTTTGAAAAAAAAGGGGATATAAAAGGCATTTATGTATTTTTAGGCTTGTGGTCTTTATTTAGAGTTAGTTGATCAGTTTTTGGTGACTTTAGGTTTAGGAGTGAACCAGAACATATTTACTTTACAATATGCCATCTCTCATTTTGACTGAGAGTGAGTGTCAGTGCATGCAGTGAAGTGCGTGATCACCAGGGGTCTGAATAAATCTCCCGTTACATACAGTAGCTTCCCGCCTCTCCCCTTGCGCCCCGACACATTTTACAGCTGTCAGCTCTTTAATATTAACTTCCTGTATTTTCTCCAGCTGATTGTCTTTTTCTTCTAGAGCTTTAGTATTTCTTTGGCTCATCTTTGTGCCTGTGTAAGCTTGTGCAGTTGTTTTGTTTTTCCTCTCTGTCTGGGATCAACCTGGCAGCTTCACTTTTTTTACTGCTCCTGATGCGTTCCTCGTTTCCCGATGACTCCTTATTTTTTTTCCTCCTTTCCATTGCCGTCTGTCAGAAAAGGAAGTCCAGCTCAAGTGTTTGTTTGATGGTGAGATTGCCTTTGTTGTTTTTGTTGGGTTTCTTTTTTCTTTCTCTTCATCTTCTTTACAAGTTTACTCCTGTCTGGTTTTACTGCTTGCTTTGTATTTCGTTCCTTTTGAGGAAAGGCGCTTCCGGTCTCTTTTTTTTTGTCTTTCTTTTTCTGGATTTCCTACATCCAGCATCTGTACCGCCACCCTTCCACCCCCACCGTATTGGTCCTGTGAAACAACCCAGATCGCTCCTGCGATTCTTCTGCTAATCGCTAAAACTTTTGATTGAATCCAAAAGCATCACAGATGTGAACCCTTTTTCCTTCTGCAAACCTTCAACTCCTTTCCAACCATGCTCCACTTGTTACATTTCCATTGTATCATCATTGTGTTTTATGTCTGAGAATTCTTCTCTTTGTCCTGTAAAAACAGCTGTCTTGGTCTCCTGCACATAAAAAGTATAACATTTTCCAACTATTTACTCTTAATTACTATATGGATGTCTTTTAAAGGTCAGTTAGGGCTTTTGTCAATGCATTTGTTGAGTAAATAAAAATGTTCAATCCTGGTTACTTGCTAAAACAAACTTTAAAAACAATCAGTACTTGTGTTGTACTTAGTATTGTGTTGTATTTAGCATTTTAAGTTGTCAGTGAAAATCTTACACAACTAAGTGTCCGTCTGCTTCAACCCAAATTTGTATCCTTTTGTAAAAAAAAACAACTGTTTTGCAAAACACACAGGTAGTCACAGTGTGGACGTTAATGGAGCATCACCTATTAAAGTCATGTAAACTAGGATGCAAGTTATTTCAAAGTGTTTTCTTACATCTATGGATAAACAGTAAATTCACCATAACTCCATTTTATATATTATTCTAACCGTGATACTCAACAAGTTATTTTAGCCCCAGTAGCAATAAATGTTGCTGTTCTCTTTAAAAAGAAAAGCAGTTAGATCATATTGTGCATTTTTCTTTTTACATTTTTGTATAAATTCTGTGAAACCATGATATTTTCAGTCAAGGTCATACTATCGTTCTGCGCCTAATATAAACACACATTGTTTTGAACATTTAAAGGCCTAAATCAAGGCCTTTCACTGCATGCACAGACCTGGACTGGTTCATTGTTTACTTGTGACTGGTATATTCGATTCTTACTCAGAGATGAGCTCAACATGCTTGAGCGTTTTGTTTTTCTGGTTTTTTTTATTTTCATTTTACTCCATCATCCATCCAGCAGCTAATTTTATGTCATTTTTATGTGGAGGCAAAATAGAGATGTTTAAAATATTTGTGCTGACTAACTGTTCTGCATTTTGTTTTCTTTATCCTTTTATTAGTGTGTTTTATAGTTTACAAACCACAATGCAGAATAAAACCTTTCATGTCATGTAATCAGGAAAATGCTGATAATCATAAGAAGTCACATTATAGATTTTGGTGATAAAGGTAGATGCATAGTAGATAGCAGCAGAGAAATGTATGGAGCATCTTATAACTTCCTCCCTGTGATTCCTGCAGGATAGTGTATGGAATATGTAGTTTGGCCATGTTATAGCTCTGTTCCTGTTTTCCTCTTTTGACTCCTGTATGAGGCTTAATGTTTTTAGTGGGAGTCACTCTGTGTTGTGTTTCTCTGACCCAGTCGCAGGGAAACAACAGTAAAAACAGTGTAGTAAGCAGCAGCAGCACCAAAGACAGCAGCATGTCATCTTCCGCACCAATGGTACCGCATCTGTTTAATTTCACTCACGTTGCTTTTTTATGGCTTCATTTCATATTTTCCTTCTTTTTAGCATTTAGTTACTCTGTCTCACCTCTGTTAGGTGAAACCTTTTCTGTCTCGTCCATCCTCCGCATTCTCTCTGCCTCTTTTTCCCAAAAACAACCTGTGGTGTTGGCAAAGAATTGGACAGCTTTAACACTTAAACGACTGCCCTGTGACTCAAAGTGTCTCTCCTGGCTCATGTTTTACCCAAACCTCTTGCAGACACACACAAACACACAGTGCACAACACTGATAGGCAGACAAATTACTTTCATTTTGAGGTACAACAGCAGATACTTTGGTTTGGTTCTGTCCACCTTCACCTAGGTAACTATTGTATACACAAATGTGTAACCTGAGTGTTGTTGGCTTCAGAGTGGCAAAAAGTTCTAGCATCTTTCCATGAAAACAAATTCTTGAGGATTTCTGGGTACAACAGGAGCTTGAGAAGTCAAGTGATGGATTGTAACTGCAGGAAGATGCCGCCCCTGTGTTCATATGAGATTTTAACCCAGAAATGAAATGTAGCGGCTCTTGAACACAAAACTGGGAAAAATCGCCATTTTGAGAAATTTTAATTTGATCATTCTTAGTTGTTTTGTTTTCTTTGTTTGGATCCTAAGCAACTAAAGACAATCAATCAAGTTGTTAGGGTTAGGAAAAATGATTAAATGATTTAAACAAATTTAACCTAATTCTTGCTGTGGGAGCCAAAGATTAGGGTGATGGCAAGGAAATCCTCCAACCTCAAGACTTGGACCTCATCATCAAAGATAAAACATCAAAATACCAGTGTAAACATGCAAATAACTGGTCAGCAATTATCATAAGAAGTGTTTGCTTTTATGCCTTTAAAGATGTTTCTATTGATTAAGATTGTTAGCCTTAAGATTGTTAATGATAAAAATATTTGACATGGCGTTTTGTTTAAGAAAATGTAAATTTAAAAACAGATTTGTTTGACAAACTTGGGTCCCATTTTGTCTAATTTCCAGTTGCAAACAAAATTATTTGAAATCTAAAAATGCCAGGGGTATGAATCATTTTGGGCTTAACTGTAAA
Organism: Girardinichthys multiradiatus; assembly: GCF_021462225.1. Classification (NCBI taxonomy): domain Eukaryota; kingdom Metazoa; phylum Chordata; class Actinopteri; order Cyprinodontiformes; family Goodeidae; genus Girardinichthys; species Girardinichthys multiradiatus. The sequence goes on from NC_061814.1 coordinate 15,001,104, forward strand.
ACAAGGCTTTTTCAAAGATTTTATAAGGTGAACTAAAGATTTACAAAATTGATATTTTAAAATACAAGTGTCTTATATTAACAATTAGCATGGTCAGCTTTATTAAGTGTAAACAGCAGTTTCCTTGTAAATTTCCTAGGGAATGTAGACTTCTATCTTAAGTAAGTTTTCCAAAAGGCTGCCCACATTTTTAATTTTAAGGCAGGTTTTTTGATAGACAGAAATTGAATGTTCAAAAGAATAAAACAGGTCTCCCTTGTGCAATGCATTTAGCCTTCATCTTATCTCTTTAAAGTCTCAATCTCTCTTGCTTTCTGCAGTCTGAATGAACAGTAGATGCCATAGAAAATACAGTTCCATTTTAAACAGATACTGATACTGAAATGTCTACCTTTTGAACCTTCATTCAGTAACGTATTCCCTAAAGAGCATGACTTGGTATGGTGGGGCCATACCAAGGTCAAGGTTAGGACCGGCTGGTCAAAGGTCAGGACCGACCGAGAGGAAAGTTGTACGATTCCAGTTGCCAGCCAATGTTTTCCTGTGCATGTTTATTAAAAATATAATTTGTGAGGAAAATATTACCCAGTTTAAATAAAATTCTAGATCTAGCAAGATCAGAGGTGCATTAAACCTGTAACCTGCCTTTTTGCAAATTTACAGGCCAATCGGGTGTTCTGTCCTTTCTCTATTTTTTTGTTGTCCTAAAGGACCAAAAATCCAGAAAACAATACCTATGTTCTTATAGTGGAGGGGCTGCATCTTCTAAGGTTGAGTCCAGTGCTAAAATAAATCACAAGTGAACAACTCAACTAGTGGGTTATGTTTTTCCTGACCTTTGGAGCTCCTGAACGTCTTTGTGCTGAATGTTTTGTGGCAGTGTCCAGGCTGAGGAAGAGGAGTGGTTACACAAACCCACATTTAACCAATGTGCAGATTTCTGATGGGTCCTTACAGTTAATGCAGGTTCATTTTGAAGAAAAATAACATAATCTTTTTGAAAACTGGTGAAAGACACTGAGCTTTTATTATTTCACAGTTCGCTGCCAGGAGGAAAGGCAGACATTTAATTCAAGATGAATGAGGAGCATCCGTTCAGTAAGGTCATACTTTGTGTAAATGAGATGGCTGCTCTACTGAATGAAGATCCTTTCCAGCTCTTGTCGGATAACCCCTTAAAATAAAACAAACTATAAAGGAAGGAAAATGAATCCACAGAGTAAATGTACCAGTTTATGATTGTGCTGGTTAATAGTGAGCTTTCCAGTTGCAACTTTCACTTTGATATTGACAGAACTGTAAGTGATCTTAGTGTTATGTGTAATGAGGTTCTGTTGAGACTTTCAGGTTTTCATGAAATCTGCACACCATTCTTCTGAACCCTCCTCCTCAGTCATGACCTCAGTTGGTGAATATGTGTGTAGTTGTGGTTATGGCTATTTTTGCGTGTTTTGGAGACTAAAATCATCCCGTTGACCAGAGTGTGAATGAAGGGGGAACGAACTAAGCTACTCAACAATGTACTGTGAACGGTCTCACAACCTCGGTGCTGTAGCTCTTGTGCCTTGCTGTGTTTGCACATGGGATTGTTTGGTGTGTCTCTGTCATCGTGGAATATGCTGGTATTTCGTGGCATCATCCATCCCCTCCCTGCATGGTAAAGTGTCTCCTACCTCCCCCCAGGAAGCCCAGACAACAGTTGTACACAACCCAGCAGACGGCACCAAGGTAAGCTGCTCCTTCTCCAACCGAAAGCCACCAGCCTGTACTAACTGTCGGAGTTTACATTTAGAAAAAGAGAACTGCACAAAAAGCAAAAGCTGTAGGTTTAATTGTTTTATAAAGAAAAAATCAATTTAGGCCTCTTTTAGATCAATTTCAGATATTTCAAGCTTCATTAAATTAGTTAAAAATTGTTAAAGTTTTTTACAAGTCAGGTCTGCCTTATTAAAATGATAGTCTTCCTTTTAAAGGAAGTTGTGTAGGGTAGTTATTAGTAGTTAGTATCCTACATTTAGTTGTTAGTTAATAAAGGGATCTTAAATTGGAAATCAGGGCCAAGTAAATTTCTAACATTGAAAAACAAGCTCAAGAAGCTTCTAGCAGTATAAAATTTGAATACCTCATTACTTTTATTGTATATAATTGTTTACATGTACAGCTTGACTTGAGAATATATGAAGGAGCTCCTTCTCTTTGTAGCTGTTAGCTTGCCTTTAATTAACTTTTTGCTTGACACCATTTGAATTTCCTATTTATTCTTTGAACTGAGCTTATTATAAATTTCTGAATGTTCATAAATACTCCACACATGCCAACGTTTGATAATTTTTAGATTGTGGGAATGATTCTTCAATTAGCCCTGCTCTTAGCTGTTAGCTTGACTTATTTTGACTGTTAGCTTCACTCCACCAGTTGAATTTCTCATTTATTCTTTGCCCTGAGTTTAGTCTAATCATCAGACTATTCTTAAATATAATCCATAAATAAATAATCCACACAACAAGAATTTAAGTCTTCAGTGAGTCGTCCACTTGTAGTAGCTACTAGCTTAACTTTAACTTAACCTGTTAGCTTGACTCCACCATTTAAATTTCAAATGTATTCTTCAAACTGAGATTACTCTGATAATCCAACTGTTCACAAATATTCCACACACAAAATTAGATTTTTGTTCCTCACAAATTAGCACCATGGCTTGGCAAATATGAGAATAAAAATAAATGATTTGAGTTCAATTTGAGACTTGAGACTTGAATGATTTGAGACTTTACTTACTTTTAAAGAAATGCTCATTTCAAATTAATAGAAAATCCAAAACACAAATCTTTACCAGCACCTAATGCACAGTAAAAATACTCAAGTCAGACTTCACTAAAGCAGAATATGGCTTCCGCTCAGATTAGTGCACAAGTTTCTAAAGTGTTACTATAACAAGATATTATTTTAACTGACACAATTCTCACTTTGTCACCCGACATACTTCTTGAAGAGCGATGACACTGTAACATGCATCCAGACATTCATTGCAAAGTAAATAAGGGATTAAAAATGAATCAGACACATTGCTGCTTTGGAGTGTGGGGCTCCGTGCATGTCCCCTCAACGTTGTCCTGGCTGGTTTGTGCTCCTGGGAGGGAGACATCTACCCCTCCATTTGTCTGTCAGGTTGACTGTGTCCTTATAGGCAGTGTGTCCAGAGCTGTCAATCATGTCTCAGTCATAAAACTCGACATCAAAGAAAGACTTACTTTTTTTCTTTCCTCCCACTCCTTTCCTCTTGTCCGTGTCTCTTCTTGTGTGAACCCTTTGTGTTTGACAGGGATCCACAGAGAGCTGTAATAACGCAGAAGAGGAGGAGATGAAAGGTAGGAAAGGTACTTGTCCAACTTTCACATTCTCTGCATGCTTCTTTTAGCTCACTTTATAGCATTTTCAGATCAGAGAGATAGGGTTTGTGTTTGTGTTTAATGACAACTGTCAAGTCCTGTTCCACAACAAAGAGCTTGGGTGAGGGCTGGGAGTCTATGGGATTTTCTAGTGAGATAAGCATCACAGGAAAGATAAATGTTGCATGTAAATGATTTACTTTTCTCCACTACAATTAAAATGAAAAAAGAAACCTAGTCACAAAACAGCAGATCAGTTCTTCTAGAAATTAATTAAAAGCAAATTACTGAGCATTACCGCTGAATGGTTTGTCCAGGTTTATTGAAGAACAATAAGAAGTATGCTCTCCCACCTTTTAGGTTTTTATAAGGCACATTTAGAGCAGAACTGCACATGGTGGCTTTCCTAAAGCTTAGCTGCTTTCTGAGAGTTGGTGTTGTTATTTTGCAACAGTTAAACCTGATGTCTGTCATATGATGTTAAAGATATTTAGCTGGTTTAGAAAGAAGCGAGCAAAAAATGTAAAATGTCTGTACATTAATTTGCAATGTTGTTCATGCATCTTGAACTTTTTCACATTTTGTTACCTTACAACCACAGACTTTAATGTAATTTATACTGGGATATTAATCTGATAGACCAACACAAAGTAGTCCATAACTGTAAAGCCGAGAAGAAATGGGGAAATTGCAGTGCAAATTTGTAGCAAACAGCCTTGAAACTAAAACTTTTAAATATACACTGCTCAAAAAAATAAAGGGAACACTTAAACAACCCAATATAACTCCAAGTAAATCAAACTTCTCTGAAATCAAACTGTCCACTTAGGAAGCAACACTGATTGACAATCAATTTCACATGTTGTTGTTCAAATGTAATATACAACAAGAGGAAATCTTTGGTGATTAACAAGACACTCAATCAAGGAGTGGTTCTGCAGGTGGGGACCACAGACCACTTCTCAGTACCTATGCTTTCTGGTTGATGTTTTAGTCACTTTTGAATGTTGGTGGTGCTTTCACACTCGTGGTAGCATGAGACGGACTCTACAACCCACACACGTGGCTCAGGTAGTGCAGCTCATCCAGGATGGCACATCAATGCAAGCTGTGGCAAGAAGGTTTGCTGTGTCTGTCAGCGTAGTGTCCAGAGCCTGGATGCGCTACCAGGAGACAGGCCAGTAAACCAGGAGACGTGGAGGAGGCCGTAGGAGGGCAACAACCCAGCAGCAGGACCGCTACCTCCGCCTTTGTGCAAGGAGGACCAGGAGGAGCACAGCCAGAGCCCTGCAAAATGACCTCCAGCAGGCCACAAATGTGCATGTGTCTGCACAAACGATTAGAAACTGACTCCATGAGGATGGTATGAGGGCCTGATGTCCACAAATGGGGGTTGTGCTCACAGCCCAACACCGTGCAGGATGCTTGGCATTTGCTAGAGAACACCAGGATTGGCAAATTCGCCACTGGCGCCTTGTGCTCTTCACAGATGAAAGCAGGTTCACACTGAACACATGTGACAGACGTGACAGAGTCTGGAGACACCGTGGAGAGCGATCTGCTGCCTGCAACATCCTTCAGCATGACCGGTTTGGCAGTGGGTCAGTAATGGTGTAGGGTGGCATTTCTTTGGAGGGCCGCATGGCGCTCCATGTGCTCACCAGAGGTAGCCTGACTGCCATTAGGTACCGAGATGAGATCCTCAGACCCCTTGTGAGACCATATGCTGGTGCGGTTGGACCTGGGTTCCTCCTAATGCAGGACAATGCTAGACCTCATGTGGCTGGAGTGTGTCAGCAGTTCCTGCAAGATGAAGACATTGAAGCTATGGACTGGCCAGCCCGTTCCCCAGACCTGAATCCGATTGAGCACATCTGGGACATCATGTCTCGCTCCATCCACCAACGTCACGTTGCACCACAGACTGTCCAGGAGTTGGCTTTAGTCCAGGTCTGGGAGGAGATCCCTCAGGAGACCATCCACCATCTCATCAGGAGCATGACCAGGCGTTGTAGGGAGGTCATACAGACACGTGGAGGCCACACACAATACTGAGCCTCATTTTGACTTGTTTTAAGGACATTACATCAAAGTTGGATCAGACTGTAGTGTGTTTTTCCACTTTAATTTTGTGTGTGACTCCAAATCCAGGCCTCCATTGGTTAATAAATTTGATTTCTATTGATGATTATGTGGGATTTTGTTGTCAGCACATTCAACTTTGTACAGAACAAAGTATTCAATGAGAATATTTCATTCATTCAGATCTAGGATGTTATTTGAGTGTTCCCTTTATTTTTTTTTTAGCAGTATACTTCTTCACAAAATGGCACAGGCTCTGTCAGACTAGATGGGAAGTATCTTTGCAAATAAATGTACAGGTCTTGCCATAGATTCTTAATTGGATTTAGGTTGTGACTTTAACTGGGCCTTTCTAACACATGAATGTACTTTGATCTGAACGGGTCTATTGTATAGCTGACTATAGGTTTAGGGCCGTTGCCATTGCCCTGCTGTCTCAAATCATCGAACAGGTTTTCTTCCAGGATTGCCTTGTATTCAGCTCTGTCTATCTCATCACCTTGATCAGCTTCTCTGTCATTTCTAAAGAAAATCATACTAGCATGACTCTGCCACTGCCATGTTTGACACTGGGAATGGTGTGTTCAGGGCATTGTTAGTTTTTCACCACACATGTAGGTCAAAAACATTCAGTGTTGGTTTCATCTAATGACCAGAGCACCTTCTTAACCATGTTAGCTTATTGTAAACTGCAAAAGGATCTTATCTTATGGCTTTCATTCTTAGTTGCCACTATACCAATAATTGTCCACTTTAAAGATCTACTGTAATTATGGGCCTCTTGGCTGCCTCTCTGAATAATGCTCTCCTTGTCTGGCCTGTCATTTTAGGGGGAAGGTTGTGGCTCTGTAGATTTGCAGTTGTCCACGTTCTTTCTATTTTCAGAACTTTGAACATTGCTCTGCAAGAGGTTCAAAGCTTAGGATATTGTTTTATAACATAAGCCTTAAAATATCTCCAAAACTCTATGAAGGACCTGTCTGTTGTTTGTTCACTAATGTCCTGTAATGTGACAAAATGGGGAAAAAGTTAAGGCGTGTGAATACGTTTGCAAAGCACGGTAGCTTGACTACAGTCAGTCTGCTCTCACTGTAATTTTTGACAACTCTTCACATTTGGGAAATGATTTCATGTTTGCCTGATACAGTTTAGAAAAGGCTTGGTCATGTTACTGAAGCTGTTATATTTATTGAAAAACCAATCCTGATCCTTGTGGCTCACTGCCCTTCCTGTTAAATGTTTCCCTGTCGCCACACACAGGTGCAAATGAACAGGTCATTACCGCGGGTACAGAACTAGAGATGTGAAGGAGTTGATTCAGTCCTTGGAAGCAGGGAAACATCTTTATTGGAGGCCACTGTGAGTTAGTGGGGACCAAAGCTGAGCCAAATGGGAATAACTCAACAGAATGAATACTGTTTGTATTTTGTAATGCATCAGTGCTGTGTTTTCATTTTGTTTCTGGTCCAAACGGTCAAGTGAAGCAGCTTGCATGGTGCGTTCTGCTTGAAGTGTTAGTGGGATTTTTCAATTTCTTTCTCATTACCTCACTTGAAATTACCCACTCAGGTTTTCATATCCTCCAGGCTTGTTTATTATCTAAGACTTGATGTCAGAGGACATCTGTGTGTGTTTGTCTTGAGAAACAGCAGTGGCTGCTGTTCAGTCGGCTGGTACAGAGAGTTCAGGGACAGGGCAGTGCAGCTTTGCTGACATTTGCAGACATTGTCTCCTCATAGCCAACAGTCCACCTGTAAGTCAGCAGGTTATATCCAGCTTCCAGCTTTTTGTTCCAGTCTTCTTTCTACAAACAGCAGTTCATCAGCCACACCTTTACCCTAAAACTACTTCTAAACGGTTCACTGTTTAAAAGGAAGTAAATAAATACATGTTTTCTTTTTTCCCCACCAACCCTCTTTCTAGGTCCTGTCCTGTGTTGCCATCTGCTGGCATGCTGACATAACTGTAGTTTTCTGCTCCTCTCTCTATTTTCATAACACCCTGTCTATATTGACTTTGTGCATCGCCAACTAAATGATCATGCTAAGCTTAGAGGGTATGAATATAATTGAATTTAATTGGACCGGCTGCACTTGATATGCAGTTGGTTCCCTGCAGGAAGCTGCAAGCAGCTCAACTGACGCTGCTGCTCAGACCGGTTCAGCTCAGGGTCCTTGTCCCGAACCAGGGTCCGATCAGTCGAACCCAGCAGGCGACTTCAAGCTGCAGGCGAGTAAGTGACGGGACGGCTGTTCAGGACCTGTGTGACGGCTTTGAAAGCCGTGTGGACATGGTTTGTTGGAGCATTATCTGCCCCTTCTTTGCTTTTATGAATAAATGTACATGCAGATGTTAAGGTATTTTTTTCTGGTTTAAGATCTGCATCTACATACATAAAGGTTGTTTTTGGTATGCTCTGCTTGTTTACATCTTCATAAACTCAAATTTATTGAAAGTATACCTATTACTGGGTATTTCCAATCTCTTACCTAATTTCTGATAACTGAGTGCACTTTCTTAAATTAAAATAAATAGAAGTTATCTTTTGTGTTGGTTTCTATGCACCCAGGGTGAGAATGCTATCCCAAGTCTTTATAGAAACTTCCAGCAGTAAAATATCTTTGCAACATAAAGAGTGTGGGGTGTTTTGAACTGGTTAACTTCACTGCGCTCATGAGGAGAGTGTTTTTCATGTCAAGCAGTGAGTTGACGTGTAGCATGTGGTTTAAGGTGTGCATGTTTTAACCTCCAGGTGATTCCTGACTTTCTATAACATCTCCTGGTTGCCTGTCCCTCCTCCTGTTTCTGTTTCAGCTCGGAAACAAGAGATCATTAAGATGACGGAGCAGCTGATCGAAGCCATCAACAATGGGGATTTTGATGCTTACATGTAAGTTTTACTGATTTGTTTTTGTCTGGGCAACATGTGGAATAAATTTAGTTTGGGGTTTCTACATCTGTTCGGCAGTTCTTGGTCCCTGCCGAATTATTTATTTATTTTTCTTCTTACAGGAGAATCTGTGACCCTGGACTGACTTCTTTTGAGCCAGAGGCTCTTGGAAACCTGGTGGAGGGCATGGACTTTCACAAATTTTACTTTGAGAATCGTAAGTTCCTCACTTTGAAGCATTTACCAGCTCCTTACCTTTTACTAAGTATAGTATGTTAATGGCTCCACTTCATGTTAGGTTGATCTTTAATCAACATACACCGAAGTTTTGGGGACATAGAGATCAATAATGTAATTGATAAAGTTGTGCTGCTGTTGGAAGAAGAAGACTGTATCACTGGTGTATCAGTACTTTCGCTATCAGTCTCCTGTGAGAAATAGATCTGGTTTCTTTAGCCACATAATTTATATGTTTTCTGTTTAATTACTAAAAAAGCACCAAGCTGAACAGGTCTGTTTTGCCAACTTTAAAGTGATTCTACTGCTTTAAATGATGAATGAATCAAATATTGTGAGGTAATACCGCCCTAAAAAGAAAAAGAAAATCTGAACTGTCCTTAAAAGGAAACTAAATATTCACAGCTGATTTTTCCTTGGTTTTGGAAACCTTTTATATAGTAGCTTGTCAAAGTATTAATACCCATGAATCTTCCCACAATTTGTTAGGTTAAAGCCTCAAACATCAATGTGTTTCGTTGGGATTTTATGTGATAGGCCAACAAAAAGTAGAACATCATTTTGTAATGTAGGAAAATCAGTTAATGGTTTTCAACTTTCTGTGTGAATACAAATCTGAGAAGTGTGATGTGCATTTGTGTTTAGCACCTTGTACCTTGACCCCTAAATAAAATTCAGTTACAATCTAATGCCTTCAGAGGTCACCTAATTAGTAAATACACCACACACTGGTGGAATACCAGTGTGTGAATTAATCTCAGGATAAATCCAGCTGTTCTGTGAAGGCTTCAGAGGTAGAACAGTCAGGAAGGACGTTTTGGAGAAGCTTAAAGGAATGTCAGGTTATGAAACAATATCCCAAGCTCTGAAGAATATGGACAGCTGCATCACCAACATATCGCCATACACCCAAACTACTGCTAGTGGATTCCACAAATTTGTCCTTTTGTGAAGAGCAGAAAGTCAAGTTTGCAGTTTGCCACAAGCCATGTAGAAAACACAGCAAACATATGGACGAAGGTGCTCTGGTCAGATGAAACCAAGATTGATCTTGTTGGCATATATTTACAAAACTCTTTGTGAGATGGAAAAGTAACCCTGCATGTCTGCGAGGTGTGAGACCATGGTGGCAACAGCATTGATGCTTTTCTCCGAACGGGAGAGTATCTCTGGTCAGAGCTGATTGGAAGATGATCAGAGCTAAACCCAGGGTAACACTGGTAGAAAACCTGCTAGAGGCAGGAAAACGCTTGAAACTGAGTTTTCCCATCCAGCAGGACAATGAACCTAAACAAACAGTCAGAGCTGTAATAGAGTGGTTTAGATCAAAGCACATTCATGTATTAGAATGGCCCAGTCAAAGTCCAGACCTAAATCCAAGAGAGAATCGGTGGCATGACTTGAAAATGTGTGTTCACATACACTAAATATCCAATCTGACTGAGATTAATGGGCATTAATTGCAGTCTGTAGATGAGCAAAGCTGGTAGAGACGAATCCCAAGAGACTAGCTATAATGGCAGCAAAATGCGGCACTCAAAGAATAACCTTAAGGGGCTTAATACAAATGTATTTATTAAATAAAATGCTAAACTTTTCAGATTTTCTTTTTGTAAAAAATGTTAAAACTTGTAGAATCTTTTTTTTTTTACTTCACAATTCTCCATTCCTTTTTATTTTTGGTTTATTACATAAAATCCCCAAAAAATATACTGAAGTTTGTGGTTTTAAAATGAGAAAATGTGTCAAAGTTAAAGGTGTATAATTAGTGTTTCAAGGCTGTGTAAATATACCATATCTACAGAAGATTCTTCTCTTCTGGCTTAAAAAGATCAATGAATTAGTTTAATTTTTCTTCCACAGTACACAATCTTAAATTAGCCCATGTTAAATGTGTCAGTTTATTCATGTCCCATAAATATGAGGCGATTTAACATTTAGCTTTAATCTTCCTATCATGTGTACAGGTCCTTCTCAAAAAATTAGCATATTGTGATAAAGTTCATTATTTTCTATAATGTAATGATGAAAATTTAATATTCATATATTTTAGATTCATTGCACACTAACTGAAATATTTCAGGTCTTTTATTGTCTTAATACGGATGATTTTGGCATACAGCTCATGAAAACCCAAAATTCCTATCTCACAAAATTAGCATATTTCATCCGACCAATAAAAGAAAAGTGTTTTTAATACAAAAAACGTCAACCTTCAAATAATCATGTACAGTTATGCACTCAATACTTGGTCGGGAATCCTTTTGCAGAAATGACTGCTTCAATGCGGCGTGGCATGGAGGCAATCAGCCTGTGGCACTGCTGAGGTCTTATGGAGGCCCAGGATGCTTCGATAGCGGCCTTTAGCTCATCCAGAGTGTTGGGTCTTGAGTCTCTCAACATTCTCTTCACAATATCCCACAGATTCTCTATGGGGTTCAGGTCAGGAGAGTTGGCAGGCCAATTGAGCACAGTGATACCATGGTCAGTAAACCATTTACCAGTGGTTTTGGCACTGTGAGCAGGTGCCAGGTCGTGCTGAAAAATGAAATCTTTATCTCCATAAAGCTTTTCAGCAGATGGAAGCATGAAGTGCTCCAAAATCTCCTGATAGCTAGCTGCATTGACCCTGCCCTTGATAAAACACAGTGGACCAACACCAGCAGCTGACACGGCACCCCAGACCATCACTGACTGTGGGTACTTGACACTGGACTTCTGGCATTTTGGCATTTCCTTCTCCCCAGTCTTCCTCCAGACTCTGGCACCTTGATTTCCGAATGACATGCAGAATTTGCTTTCATCTGAAAAAAGTACTTTGGACCACTGAGCAACAGTCTAGTGCTGCTTCTCTGTAGCCCAGGTCAGGCGCTTCTGCCGCTGTTTCTAGTTCAAAAGTGGCTTGACCTGGGGAATGCGGCACCTGTAACCCATTTCCTGCACACGCCTGTGCACGGTGGCTCTGGATGTTTCTACTCCAGACTCAGTCCACTGCTTCCGCAGGTCCCCCAAGGTCTGGAATCGGCCCTTCTCCACAATCTTCCTCAGGGTCCGGTCACCTCTTCTCGTTGTGCAGCGTTTTCTGCCACACTTTTTCCTTCCCACAGACTTCCCACTGAGGTGCCTTGATACAGCACTCTAGGAACAGCCTATTTGTTCAGAAATTTCTTTCTGTGTCTTACCCTCTTGCTTGAGGGTGTCAATAGTGGCCTTCTGGACAGCAGTCAGGTCGGCAGTCTTACCCATGATTAGGGTTTTGAGTGATAAACCAGGCTGGGAGTTTTAAAGGCCTCAGGAATCTTTTGCAGGTGTTTAGAGTTAACTCGTTGATTCAGATGATTAGGTTCATAGCTCGTTTAGAGACCCTTTTAATGATATGCTAATTTTGTGAGATAGGAATTTTGGGTTTTCATGAGCTATATGCCAAAATCATCTGTATTAAGACAATAAAAGACCTGAAATATGTCAGTTAGTGTGCAATGAATCTAAAATATATGAATGTTAAATTTTCATCATGACATTATGGAAAATAATTAACTTTATCACAATATGCTAATTTTTTGAGAAGGACCTGTATAAGCCAACATATATCTTTTCTAAATCCCCAAATGCTCCAAAACCTAATTGGTTGACTACATTCAGTGGGTTTGCTCCTTTGTGTTGTCATAGTTCTGAGTAAAAACAGTAAACCGGTGCACACCACCATCCTCAACCCCCACGTGCACCTGATCGGCGAGGATGCCGCCTGCATCGCCTACATCCGCCTGACGCAGTACATCGACAGCCAAGGACGACCCCGCTCCTGCCAGTCGGAAGAGACCCGTGTGTGGCATCGGCGCGATGCCAAGTGGCTCAATGTTCACTTCCACTGTTCAGGAGCACCGGCTGCACCGCTGCAGTGAACAACCCAGGCCCAGGTGAGGCAGTGCATATCTGAGCTGAGTTTATAAAGTTCAACAGTTGGTTTATGTCGGGTTTAAAGATTATGAAGGACATTTAAACATCTGCAGGTTATTGGACGCCTGTTTGATTTACATTAAGACATCTCAAGCTAAAATGTGCAGCAGACAGCCTTAGGTAGAACATTCTGAATGTTGATTTTCAGATTTTGTCTAATACATAAATTTGAAGGTAGAGCAAGTAAGTCACTTTTTTATATTTTTATATGCAAGTATTTTAAGCCTTTTTATTTTATTTTTGATTGTTTACATTATATATGGTGAAAAAGATGCAACAATGCCTTGGACTGCATGTAGTCATCAGTTTGAGAGCAACCTTCCATAAGGGACTGCTCCTTTGAAATTATGGTCATGTTTTTTTACTGACTGCAGGTAAGACAGATCACCACTGATCACTCATCTGACATAGCCAAGGCCAACATGCTAAGGTTATGATAACCTTAGCATGTCCAGTAAATCCACAAACTTTTCTGCCTAAATGCATTTCCCATCTTCTCATCAGAATTGGTAGAGCTAATTTAAATTTGTTCATTTTCTGGCATGGACCCGGCTTTTAAGCAAAGTGTTTTCATTTTCAATAGGGGTGAGATCAGGGTTTTGAGGAGGCCATTCAAGAGGCCTTCCAAAACCAGTTTTGATGAGTTTTTGTAACGCATTGTCATGTTAAAACTCACATACGTGTCAAAGTTTTAACCACCTGACACAAACTGTCCGCTATGATGAAGAGAAATTGGTTAGAATGATCAGGAACGGCTCAGAACCAACCAAGGCTTAAAGCCTATAAAGAAGACTCTGGAACACCACAGAACGATACTAGCCAGTGGCTTAATTTGGGACAGTTCATGTCTTTTGTGAAATTAATGATCTCACTTCCTGGTCCTGATTAATTAACGTCAAAGTCACTTAAACCAGCGTCACTGTTTACTGTGAGGCGATCAGCGTGTACTAAAAGGGTCCAGTCCAATAATGAAGCAACATGCCAAAACAGACACCTTTAAGTTAGAATGAAATGTGCAGCTAACTACAGAAATCATTTGATAGACAAGTCAAATGATTTCTGGGGAAACCTTTTACCACCACAACAACAAAAATAATGTTCATCTCAATAACAATGAACCAGCTATCAGGCATGGTGGAGGCAGCATCATTCTATGGGGCCATGCCAGTGGATGGAATACTTAAGACAGAAAACTACCTTCAAATTCTTTAACTATACCTCAAATGACACCCATCGAAGCTGGATTTGGTTAATAAACGGGTTAATGTTAAACTTACAAAATGGCCATGACCTCAATCCTGTTGAAAATGTATGGACTAGGCTTAATAGACTGATTTATGCCAGGAAACCAACTCTGATGAGAAGAATGGAAGAAGCTTCTTGGTTACAAAGTGTGGTCCTGCATAGCTTCAACAACATTTGCATTAAACTCAGACCTGTGCACTTAATTCCTGTTCCGTCTGACGTGAACCAGCTGCCATTAGACCGTTTCCCCTTTTCTTCCAGGTTTGCCTGAGCTCTACAGCTACTTTACTCTCCGAGGTCGGAGTGGAAGCCTAGATCCTGGCTAGGATGAGGCTGGTTGGAAAACTCAAAAGTGGGGAAAATATTACAATCTCTGAAAAGGAAAAAAAAACAAAAAAACACACACCTAAAAAAATGTTTTAAAAGCTTGAATGAATGACTGACCAATCCAGTCCAGTCCATCCCTTACTAGATGATGATAGGGGTCTCTGGTGTTGGGGGCCCTGCCTTGCAGATGGTGCATGCTTCTGACAGTTACACAGGGGTGATGCTGTCATGGTCCTGGTCTCCCATGGCCTTTTTCTCCCCATTTCGGATTTGTCTGAATGTTAGAAATATAAATATTCGTCATTACTTAAAAATATTTACTGGGGCAACGAGAATATTTAGAATAATGTGATCACTTTTGCCTAAGCAGAGCAGAAAAGCGTTTACTTTAATGCAAGTATTGTTTTTGTCAGTTAGTTGGTATATTGATGTTCTGGTATGGGTTATGGGAATGAGTGACTAATGTGGACTTAGAGTAAGGTTGCTTTAGGAGTCAGGTTTGAGCCTCTCCATTGTTTTAAGGCATTATGTTACTGAACAGACCTGCAGGAATATGTGTTGAGAGCTCATTGAGGGTTTTTTTTAAAACATTTTCTTTGACATTTTTTAATAAAAAGGGGTTTTATTTAAAAAAAAAAAAACTGTCTATAACGAGATATTTATATCGAGGAAAATAGGGGAAATTATTTGCTTTCTGGATCTAGGAAGGGATCTTATGCTGGAGATTTATTTTAAATTTTTTTTACGTGAGGTCCGTAGGTGTAAATACGATATTGCTACACGTCATGCATGCAGAAACACGCTCGCAGCCCCCCCATGTGCTTTTAAGGTCAAGTCTTGAGCTTTTTAGACACATCGTTCCAAGGCCTGCTCACCCTGAAGTTGCAGGACTCCATCTGTTTGATCTGCAGTGTTTCAATCCAAACACAAGGTGGGATCGTCGGTGAAAGTCTGAAGCTCCTTAAAATGTGCAAATCTGAGCTGTAAGCACGCACGGACACTCTCTTGGTTTCATTTTGTTTGTGTGTTTTGAGGTGAGGCATGATTTCTTTAACTCTCCACTGGCCTGTACTGTTTTCTGCACATTTATGACTCGATGCTGTTGCGTTTGCTCTTTTGAAGGAGTGAACATTTCTGCAACTTCAGGTTACACTTGCCAAAATCCCACCATCTCACTCTACCTCTGCCCTCCTTCTTCCATCATTGACCTTCACAAACCAGTCCCATTGCCATCGCAACACCATCTCTTCCACCCCGTCTCTTGTTTTGATCGTGTTCTAACTGTATATTGTCCGTCTTGGCTTGCTGTACTACCGTGTGAAGTCCTGGTAATGTAAAAAGTCTGTTAACAGGCCGCATGTTAAGGATTTGATGGGAAGAGGGCTACTATCAGGACCTTCACTGCCACCAATCAGTGGGACTTGGTCCTTTTTATCAGTCTCTGTTCTAAATGTTGTAGTCGTAAATGTTTTGATGTCTGCATTTTAATGTTTTTAGGCTAAAAGTAAAATGAGGTGGGGGTCGAAATGAGCAGGAAGTGATACTTTTTAAACAGCACAGAAAACATTACACACAGAATGCTGAAGTTGTTAGATGAACTCTTGTTTCTAATCCGAATCACAGCATGACAAAAGCACACGAGATCAAAGATTCTCTCTTTGGAAAAGGACAAGAACACACGTCTGTGCCGGTGTTTGTTTCACAGTGTCGTCCAAGCTTTGTGTGACTCTGTACCAGCAAATGAGCAACACTTGAGTGTCCATTCTGCACCAGGCTTCTCCATGGTAACTCGCGCGACACAAGTCGGCCGGTTCTTCCTACCAAGACGTTGTGTGTGTGTGTGGTTGAGCCGACTCAGTCGAGCGAACATTTTTAAGAAGACCATCTGTAAGCCTCGTGTTTATGTACAAACTGCCTGTGCTTCTGTTCGATCGACGTATCTGAGATGCCATGAGAACTGTGTCCACTCCTCCACCCTCTGCACCACAACGCTTTATAAATCTGAATCTGTGTGGTGTGTTTTATGCTTCCGAGTAACTTGTTTGTGCTGTGGGCACCAGCCTGGTTGTATGTTGATACCACCAAGTTAATATGTTTGGGTTTTTCTATTGTGTGTGGGAGAAACACATTTGGGAAGGTTGACATGGAACTTACGGAAGGTGCAAGTACATTGAAGAGGTTGGCTTAGAGTTAGGGATGTACTATGAAGCAATAACCAATGCATTTGAAAACTGAACTTACTGAAACTGTAACCTGCACAGTTAAAGGTTATGCTTTGAATTGGAAGCTGCAGTTTAAAACTGTCATGTTCTCCTTTTCTAATATTATCCCAGATAGTAGATCCAGATATTAACATTTCAGTTCTACGTAAGACAACTATTGGTTAAATCTAAACCACCCTGAAAGACCTTAATGCCATTAATGCTAAATGAGAATAGCATTTGCACCATACTGGCAGTAAATTAAAATGGTTGCAAATATCAAAGTCAGTGCAAATCCCAAAGACAAAAATCCTTCTATTTTAGCTAGTATATTTTAATCCTTGTAATAGAATCGGTGATTAATTAAAATAAGTTTTGATTTAGCAAATTATAGGTGCGCTGAGGCATTTCCGCTTAGGTTTGTAAGCGAACATCCAAACTTTTACAGTTGTAGGTCCATATTTTTCCATCAAACAAAGCTGAGAAGTGGCAGTACATGCAGTGGCTTTGCATTTAAATTGCTTATGTGCAATTCTTTTTGATTAATGGACAACATTTTTACAATTCCTTTGTTTCTTTTTAATTCTGTTCAGGCTTGTGATGATTAAATCATTGTGATGTCAGAAATTAAGAAGTTTGTTAAAAGAAACATAAAAGTAAAAATCTGAGTGATGCGTCACATTCAGCACTGAGGCCTAACACAACCATCCTAAACTAACCTAGTGAAAGCAAACCTTCAGCTTTAACACAGGTGGTCGCCTCGATGGTCAGACAAGACGCCCAGCTTGGCTTGAATGAGGGAATCACCTATTCGGGTCCACGGATAGATAGATGATCTTTGTATTAAAAATGCTCACTTCATCTTTTCCCTTTTGGCAACATGTATCCACACATTAAATCAACATATCCCTGGTAATTATGTAGTTATTTTTTGCTAAGGAAGACATTAAATTTTCCATGGTATAGACGGTGACAGGCTTGAAGGTGCATTTACAAACACTATGTAATCACGTGTCTTCCTCCTTTAGGGGGCGTGGCTCAAAAGGCAATATTTATGTAGGAAAGGTAAATTTTAAATCACTTCTCTGCTTTGAAAAACAGTAGGAATAAATAATTGAGATTTATATTTTATAATTTCGGGAGTTTGAGTTGTCTAGCTCTAAAGTAGGATATTTGCCTTTTAATATCAGTTTGCTGATTGTACAGCTAAAATAACACAATAGAGCTGGAGTCTGTTTATCCTAATGCAAAGTTTTAGGAACCTAGAAGTTCTGGTTTTAAAAACAAAGAGACAAACACATTAAATAAACTTTAAAGAACAATGACAAAGTAGTAGAATTACACACAACTGTTCAAGTGTTGTGACTGCATAGTCTGACACTGGTAACGGTCACAGCTAACAACCCATGGTGGATAGTCTTGTTTTGTTTTTTTTTACAGATATTTTAATATTATGACACAGAAGATGTTTCACAATGTTTTTCTTTTTTTCAAAATTTCAGTCAAAAGATCGATCCATCATAACCAATACTCAAGCCTGAAACAGAAAGCCTCAGAACTGATAAACACTTGTCAGTCTTGTGCAGCCAGTTAAAACAGAAAAAGTCCGGTTGTGTTAAACCTGCTTCGTAGAACATCCTCTGAACCCGCCCAAGGTAACAAACCATTTGTCAAATTATTTAGAACAAGCATAATCTTTCAAACCAACTTTGCATCTCACATTTTCAAGCAAAATAAATTAAATGGAAAAAGAAAATCCACAACAGGTTTTAGTACCCCTCTTCTTTTGGGGGTACTAGTAAGATCCCCACTGCCATAATCTTTGTTACACTTGTGGTTTTCTTTAACTGCAAAGTCAAAAAAAAAATAATCCCTCTGCTCTAATAAATCTGTTTTCAAGTTTCTCCTCAATCATAACTTGAAACAATTCTCTCCCCCGCTATTTCAGTCATATCTAAAATACAAAACATAGACATAAAATATAAAACGAGCATAAAAATAAAATGGAAAACTTGAAATGTATGGTATCTTGTAAGGTTTATATATGAATTTTTCCCCCTAGCTCCAGAAACTAGGTGCGAACAATCATTTCTGTTCACATGACAAATCAAAGTTGCATAGAGAGATGGTGAAAACCTGACAATTGATAAGGGTTTTAACATAAAAATATCCGACATAAACAAGGTTCTAAATTATGTAACTCTAAACTCCATGTGCACAAACCCACCCATGTCATCATCTATTAAACATTGAAGCCAGAAGTGAAGGGTATGTGAAACAAATCAAGCAACCTAGAATTTAAAAGGTTTTATTTTCCATTTGCAAATGTCAAAGTTCATACTGGTTCAAATGTTGGATATGCTTTGTTTAAAAATGTAAAGTGAAATATAGAGATAAATGCAACAAACATCTTGGAAAAAGTCAATAAAAAAAACATTCTGAACACTATATATGCAGTTTTACACATGGAAGAAATATGCATGTACATCTGCTCTCTGGTAATTTTCACTGTTGATAAAGAAATAGAAATTTATTTGCATCCTCCAGGTTATAAAATGGTTGTCTGAGAAATACTAAATAGTGTTATTTCACATAAAAATGTATTGATTAGCTGAAGCCTTAGTTTGATTGTGCTCCTTTAAAAGTAAATATATTGCATTGTGACCTTACAAAATGGGGCTACATGTGTAAATTCAAATGGATGCTGGATTTTTGCATGACCAAACAAATAAAAATCCTATAGGAAAAAGATGGCTCAGTGTTTTACTTGAAGGTACCAAAGGCAGCATTTATGATGTCCGTTGTCTCTCCTCCCAGCATGCAAGTATGATTTGCAAAATGATTGCATGCATTACTAGACCTGTGCTGAGGTATGGATCTATTCATTTTGTCCTGGTGATAAAGTTTGTTGAGCACTCAGGTTTGTTTTTCATTGAACACGTAAAACATCTTAACATTATCCTGATAAGAGTGTAAATAACAGATTGAACTCTTCTGGGACAGCTTTCCACAAGGTTTTAGGGAATATTTGACCATTCTTGTCGAAGGGTCAGACACTGATGCTGGATGAGAAGGTCTGGCTCATCTCTGCTCCAATTTATCCCAAAGGTGTTCTATTACAGGCTGGACTATGTCTTTATGGACTGGTGTACAGTCATGATGAAACAGGAAGAAGCCCTCCACAAACTGTTCCCACAAAGCTGGGAGTTATCCACCATTCCTTTGTAGGATAAAGCATTAGGAGAGCAAAGGGCAGAGGCCATCTCCTGAAAAACAGCCCTCTACACCAAACTTGACTCAACTGCAGTCAGGTGTCATTTTCCTGGCAATTACCAAACTCAGACTTGTCCATTGGATTGCCAGACAGAGGCACAATTCACCACTCCAGAGAACACATCTCTGCTGCTCTAAAGTCCAGTAGAGGAGGGTGCTTTGCATTGCACTCGACGTAAGGTTCGGTTGCAGCTGCTCTGCCATGTAAATATATTTCATGACTCTTTCTATGCACTGTTTCTAAGCTAATCTGAGGACCATATGAAGTTTGAAGGTCAGTAGCTATTGACCCTAAGGAACGGTGGTGACCTCTGAGCACCATGTGCCTCAGCATCTCCCACTGGTTGCTTATCCGTTTGTGGCTGAGTTGCTGTTGTTTCCAATCACTTGTTATAATGGCACTAACAGTTGACCGTTGAGTATTTAATAGTGAGAAAGCTTCACTACTGCAATTGTTTTGCATTAGTAATATTAATACAGAAGCAGTCTGCACTGAGATCAATGATTTGGAGGGGTGACCTAAAACCTTTGCCAGTATAATGTCTCCAACATCTCTAGAATGAAGCTGACCAGGCTACAGGTTTTATTCTGAACCCACGCTTTGTCCTTTAATGTTTGAAATACACACCAGCATGCGAGGACTCTGATGGCTTACTGGACAGTAAATAGGATTTAAGTTTCACTGATTTAAATACAAGTAATCCTTGAAATATACTGTGCACAATTCTTTTTTACTTTCCCTCTATGTTGAAATCAACCCCTTTTAAGCACCATCCTCTGTTTCCTCTAACATAACTTATCAGTGAGGGTTGTGGAGTTAATTGCAAATTGCATTGATCAACAAAGCAATTATTTTGGTTTCAATAACGGTACTGCCAATATACAGTACTAATATTCACATACAGATGGCACCACATTACTTGGAGCAGTGGTTATAACCACTAGTATTAAGCTTTCCACAACTCTGAAAGGAGACATTTTCAGTGTTGTGGTAGGTCATGAAAAGAGGGGGAAATCCATCTCAACACTGCAAGACTGGTTTAAGGAGGTGGTTTAACGATAATTTTTCAGTAAAGAGTAAAATGAACAGAAAAGCACCCTAAAAGCAGCATCCAGTTTAGGAAAGATGGATGTTTCCTAGCAGCCGCCACTTTAAAATCCATGGTTTGCACTTTTTAAAATCACAGAATTGTACAACCTCATAGTGAATAGGATGCTACAGAATATTAAAAGTAGAAAATGCAGAGAAATACATGATTACCTTGTGCTGACATGATAGTTAACCTATCCATGCAGCATATTAACAATTCTGATCTGGAACACTTATGTTTGCATTTGATGTCATTTATAGATGTAACTTCAGTGGGAAAAGGAACAGTATAATCCTCCTGAGTTTGTTTTCAGGGGCTTCTCTTTGTAGCTTACCGCTATATCACAGTAAGATTTGTTGGTTTAGCAAATAATTGATATCAATATCTTCTGGGTACCACCAATCATATTTATATCCTACTTTACCAACAATAAACCTAGAAGTAACACGAAGGTCTGAAAGTAAAGATTAATTTTAAAACTATTTTTTGTAAAAACACATTACAAATGTTTCAATTTATTCATTTCATATCAACTGAATAATGTATTTGTTAAACTACTATTAGAAATAGCATTATACTGTCAAGCTTATTAGTTATCAATGACCAGTTCAGCAGCCTTTTGTTGTTGCTATTAATGTGTTCTTGCTTTTCAGCACCGTTAAATAAAAGCTCTTAACATGATGATAAAGTTTGAACACAAACTCTGATGAGTAGAATTTCTTTTTATACAAACATACAGAACACTAAAAACCAGCCTGGTTATCCAGAGAGGTGTCCTAAATGTTTTAGTTCAGGAAATTCAAACTCCAGTCCTCTCCAAAGGGTATCGCTAATGCCCTCAGTTTTTAGATCACACCTAAATCAGATAATTAGGTCAATAGCAGCACTCAGTAGGGCTTGATGGCATTCTGGGAAGGCAATTCAGCCATTTGATTCAGGTGCGTTGGACCGGGAATGCATCCAAAAGTTTTAGGACACCAACCCTGAAGAACTGGAATTTGACGTTTTACATTTCCCTCTGCTTCAACACGTAGTTCAAAGTGGACTCAGGAGACAATTTAACACAGGTGGTGCTGAAGCACAGACTGGGACTAACTAAATGGCCTGCACTTGTATTGCGCTTTATCAAGTCCCCAGAGATCCCAAAGCGCTTTACACTACAATCAGTCATAAACCCATTCATACACAGACAGTGGTGAGCTACACTGTACAGATGCCCTGTGGCAGACTGACAGAAGTGAGGCTGCCATACAATCTGCTCCACTGGGCCCCCTGACTACTATCAGCAGGCAAGGTGGATTTAGGACACAATGGCTGAGAGACAAAAAGGGGGTTCGAACCAGCAACCCACCATTCGTTACAGGACGAATCCCTACCGCTGCTGGCGCAGTCACCCTATCCAGTGTTCCCAAAACATTCTTCAAAATCTCTGTGCTTAATAAATAAAGAGGCACACAGTCTTGATTAACTTTAATTACACCAAATGGAGACATGTAAAAGTGGAAAAGGACAAAAAACATCAGGTCTCATTGTCACCAACATGTTCAACACAACAAATGTGGTCGTACTGGGCAGGTCACCTATACTCCAGTCAGGCATAAAGATCGTCTTTCCAGAACTTTGTAGTCAACACTGTTTATTTTTAGTGACAACTGTGCATCAGAGCAGAAGAGGAACTATGAATGACTACCATGCGGCTAACTGTGTATGATGGAAGAACATTTTAGTGGAGACAAACAGTGTGACGGGTCATAAACATCGTCACCTTGGTGACCTGAACATTCCTGGGATCAGTGTGTCATGTCTTCATGTCCCACTGGCATCTGGCTTTTAAAACTTAACACCATCCTCTTCCTTAAATCGATGAAGAAAGCAGAATGATTGATTGCTCCATGTAGATTGTGAATCCTCAGTCTAAAAAAAAAAAGGAGCTGGAACCATTTTTGTACCAACATGCTTCATTTTGTTATGTTTTAACTATGTAGTGATGGCTTCAGGCAGGAGATGATCCGTCTTGCCTTAAGGATGCGTAGCAGATATGGGAAGGAGTCCTCAGTCTGAGTTGGGATTGCCTTTTTGGCTGTTGTGTGAACATTGGCACTTAAATCAGTCCACAGAGACTAGTGCACATCACAGATCTGCCACACTGGAATAAAGTGCCAGATCAATCTGTCGCAGCAGTCTTTAAGGGGGAAATGTCAATGCAATATTTTGTAGTATTTCATTGTTGCTTCCTTGATTCAAGGAAAAACGTAAACAGAGAAGGAAACCACTTTTCTCCACTAAAGTGTCCTGGATCTCCTAAAAAAAGTTGAATCTTGGACATACAATCTTTTCTCACTGTAGACGGCTGCAGAAGATTAGCTCTACAAAGCTTCAGACACACAGCTCCAAGGCCACCTTTCTCTCTGAATCCCACAAAAGCAAAGAGAAGTGCAAAGAATTGGAAAAAAAAAAGATGACAGGTTAGAAAAGACTAAATAGAGCAAAACTACAGAGAAAAAAAACCAACATTTTACTGTTTCAGTAAACATTGATGCAGCAAGGGGGGGAGGAAAAGAAGCAGCCAGCCTGGGTCTACATGCACAGAGGGAAGGATTCAGCATTGCAGCAAAGCCATGCAGCAGCCTGATAATAAAGGGCCAGAAGTCACATCATTTACACCAACACAAGACACAGCATGATGGAGGGAGACTGTGTTGCTTCCAAGAGCTTCTCTTAGTGAAGAAGACAACAGGGAGCGTAGTAAAATGAACCATATGACAAGTAGGCCAGGTCCTATCACGGCCCGGGAGCAGGCGTTTGGCACCACAGGAAAGAGGGGGCGGGGGTGGTGGTGGGGGGCTTTCGGGGAACAGCTGAGAGAAGCAGGGGGAACAAGTGCACAGCATGATGGGAGACATCTGTTACACGACCATGTTGTTGTGTTCCCATGGAGACAAAACTGACCCTCCTCCCAACCATTTTTCATCCCCCTCAAGCAGCGCTCACTCACCACGCGCTCGCAGCATGGTGGCAGACAGGCGAGGGTGGGAGGGGCAGGGCTCAGCAGCTTTGCTGCGGCTCCCCGCTCCTGTTTTTAGACTTTCTGCCGTCCACATCTGTAGGATAAAGGCAATGTTTATGTTACATCTGCAAGAACACTTTGATCAACTTCATAAATGCATTTAGTGTCCATCGTGATAAATATATTAAAGCAAGGGTAAAATAGCAATTACACAGCAAAAATAAATAAAAATCTAAATGCAAACAGTTTTAATAAGTTTGGCACGTCTTTGATTATAAATTACTAACTGTACAAAACGTGGCCAGGATCAAAGCACAATTATGATCATTGCTGGAATGTGGTAAATGAGGAAAGAAATGATGTGTGCTTCATTGGCAAAACAATCTAACATTTGTTAACTTTCATTATCTTTCTTGTACTTGAATTGCAACCATAATCCAATGAAAACTAAAATTGAATTTTCACTAAGATAATACTATGATCTGGTACCTTTTACTGTCAACTTTCACTTGTCCCACTAATGACACCCAGTGATTGTTTTGAGAAAGAAGCTTCATCACTTTGTCACCAGCCCCAAATGTTAGAGCCCACGACACCATACCCAGTCACCCACCCAGTAAAGCCTCCAGTTCAGATACACATGTACATGTGAAATAGAAAAAAGAAACCAAAAAAAAAAAAAAACACAACACCAC
The DNA here is from genome assembly GCF_021462225.1 of Girardinichthys multiradiatus. Lineage (NCBI taxonomy): Eukaryota > Metazoa > Chordata > Actinopteri > Cyprinodontiformes > Goodeidae > Girardinichthys > Girardinichthys multiradiatus. The sequence continues at coordinate 15,025,498 of NC_061814.1, forward strand.
ATGTAAATGAAAAGAAATGAAACTTAAAATCCATTTTGTTTCCCATGATCAAAATCAACATTTTAAATCAGGCAGACAGAACAAAGCCATGCAACTTTAGTGAACAATGCAAACATTAAACCGTGGAAAACACGTGTATATTAAATGACACCTTAAAGTGGGAGGTGAGTCTATAATGTCACAAACCTGCCTCAAAGTCACAGAGACAGTTACTTGTAACAGCAAAAGGTTCTGATGGTTTCAATGGATCTTTGTGGAATTAAATCTGCAGCTGGACAGGCAGTCCAGGCCTCCTGTCATAATAACCACTTAGAAATCTCAAAATAAAACTAAAGACATTTTTACCCATACAATTTGAACCGCTTTGAGGAAACATAGCAAAGGTTTTGGACGAAGGATAGTTCAAAGTCCCAACTCAGAAGTATGGAAAAAGAAACAACAAACAGAGGAAAAGTAAAGCGTTCAGCACCATGAAAGAGAATAATCTTAATGCACCAAATAAAAAGGATAGTGTTCTGATAAATACATGCAGCTTCTCCATCTCTTAGAGGAGCTGTGATTATCACGTCAGAAACCTTCAGGTGAATCACACACAGCCATACTCGTACCACAGAGACTGTCTCTCCTCTGGGCTCAGAGTCTGCTCTGAATCACCAACACCATTTGGATCAATACCATCATTATACTCTGTCAGGCAGGCTGAGCTGGATCTCATCTGACCATTGGACTGGCCGTGGGGGATCAGGTTCGGCCCAGAATGAGGTTGGGTCTTATCTGTGGCCGGGGGACCACTGATGTTGCTGACTAGGGTGGGGTTCAGGGACAGGAAGGGGAGATTTTCTGCTGACTCACTAAAGATGGAGTCCATGAACACTGACTCTACAGTAAAGGAGGGGCCAAGGAAAGACTCAAGGCTGTCAAGGTCGGGGTCCTCTGAGCTGTGGCAGGGTAAACTGACTGATTTGGGCATAGGGGAGGTAGTGGCAAGGGGTCCTTTCAGACAGGTGCTGTTGGGGTGGTACTCACTGGGTGTCGGCTGCGAGCGTACTCCAGCCTTAGGGGAGGGGACGTGAGAAGAAGTATCAACAGACACAGGCTGCCGGTGGTCTTTGGACAGCAGGTCATGGATGCTGGTGCGCCTTGTGGTACCTTCGGCTGTCGAGATGACACTGCTGGCCCGAGGCAGCGTGGAGGAGGCAGAGTCCAGGCGTTCAGAGACGGACACGGCTTTCCCCTGGGAGGAGAGGCTGGAGCGAAGAGGGGCGGAGCCTTTGACACGCGTGCTCTCAGCTTTCCGCAGGCTTGAGCGGCCGGGTTGTCCTGAGGATTTCAAAGGGCGGTTGGTGCTGTCTGGTGCCGCTTTCCCACTGCTAGAGCGTAAAATGCCCCGGCCCTTGGTGGAGGTGCGATCTTTCTGAGCATGCTCAGAAGAAGTGGAGAGGCGAGGAGAGTCCACAGTAAGGTTCTCCTGACTGCCAGGCTACAGAGAACGGTAAAATGAAAAATATGAAGAGCAGGTCATCCAAACCAACTTACAATTCTTTGCTTACATGAAAACAGAGATTGAGGGGCTTTCAAAATAAAGCTCACAGACACATGTTGCTTTTTCATACATCAGTAAACAAAAGGGTAGATTTCTAACAGGCTTATTATAGTGTTGATTATATCCTAAATCTGAAAACGAATGTGGTTCTTTGGTTTCTGCTTCTGAATTTATTTTGCAACCTCCCCCTGTAACATGAAGTAATTGAAGAAAAAGTGTAACATAATCACATTCCAAGCCCTCACCTCCGCAGGATCGACACCCTCATCTAGGAACTGCTGCAGGGAAAGCACCTCACTGGCGGATCCCATCTTTCTAACCTGTGTCTGACTGGAGATGGCCACGGTGCTGGATGGCTCGTGGGCCCTGCGCAGCTGCAGGGGGCTCTGGTGGGAGGACCGTAAGGAGGTGGGCTGCTGGACAGGGCTACTGCCACTGCTGGACCACACCTCCTGGTCCAGGCTTAGGCTGAACTCCCCACTGCTCTCACTTTGAGGCCTGCTGAGACTGCCGTTCAGGGTGCCTGTGGGAGGTTAATGATTTGATTAAAAAGGGAAAAATGTTTGATCCTTCATCCTGACAGAAGCAGCTTCAATATTAAACGTTTCCCTCAAAGCACCAGCTTTTTTAAAACAGTGTCCAACAGTAGAGGAAAATTACAAACTTTAAACTTCAAATTAATCAGTCAGTCTCATCTGATCATATTTTCAATTGTTTGAAAGAACTCTAAAGAAAAGGATAAAACAAAATATGAGAAGTAAAGACAATGGTGGAGAAGACTAGAGGTGGAGGAAGATGGAGAAGCATACCTTTGCCCTCCAGAGGAGAAGTAAGGTGTGAGTTATTGTTACTATTGCTACTTGTAGTCCTGTTGCTATGAAGACTGGAGGGTCTGGAAGCTGGGTAGAGGACAAGAGGGGAGGCGAACACACATTCTTAGTTAGGATTTACGTAAGCTTACATGTATCCACCAACGTGCATTGACACAGGGAGTAACACGTAGGTGCACGTCAACAGTCCGACAGAGCGTCACCTGCTGGGGCGGCAGATGGCTCGTGTCAGGCTGAGGGGCAGGAAGAATGGCTCAGTGCCACCCTACAGCACCAATATGTCCATCTAAGAAGACAAAGAGACCACTGATGGAGAGGGAAGGTACACCTAAATATAAAGACCACTCCACTTAAGATGAAAGGGGAATCTGATAAAGTTGTTAACAAGATCAGTGTGAATGTTAGTAAAAAAAAAAAGGACCAATTGAAAATGATGGAATAAAAGGTAGCCGAAAGAAAGGAATTAAGGTAAAGGTTATTTTCTTCTCTCCTGTTCCCACAGGAAACCAGTTAGAAAATGAAAGCAGTGCAGGTGAAATGATCTCAGACCGTGTTTCCTGATACAAGTGACACCAAGTTAGTGTTAACCCTAACTCTTAGAAAACTGATCATTAGATGTGTTATTTGTAGACAACCAGCCCCTTCACTGTGGCCCCAAATGATAGTCTCTGCACAGTAAATTTCACTTACTACAGATGCTACAGGGCACTCTGCACATAGCCCTCAGCTCAATAGGATGAGACAAAGCAAGAGCACCGCTAGCCCCCTGCAGGCCTAATAAAACACAAACACACACACACACACATAATGCACCACATCCACACAGTGTAATCTGAAATGTTTAACGGACATCAAACTTCCTAATATATCCTAATGCTTGGAAACAAAAGTGAAGCTGCTGAAAGTGTTGTTTCATAAATCAATAGATACCTCAGACATGCAGACAGCTAATGGTTAGAAATAATGCATGGAGTACAAGTAAGACTGTTTCCTGACTGCAATTATGAGAACGAAGTGGGAAATCGGTGTCAAAGGATTACATTATATTTTGTAGATGTATTATGGGAACTCATCTCAAAAAAACAGCCCAGACTGGGTAGGACATTAGTATAGCGCTTAAATGGAAAGAAAATGTCCTGTAAAGTTTAGAGGAAATATTTTGTGAGCTTTGTGTTTTAAAATTCTGCAGCACCTACAAAAAACTAATCGGTTTTTAACCAAAATACTATATTTAAAAAACAAAACAGGAAACAACTAATATCCACATGTTGTAGCTAGTTTAAGTGTGAGTAATGTCTGACAGCATTTAGGATGCTGTGTAACAACTGGGTCAGCCATATTTGAGCAGAGCAGGCCTGATTAATCTGCCGGGCTGCTGATTAGATGTCCTGGACAAAATCCAAAAGCCTGAATTAGAGACAATTTTCCTTTTTTCCCCTCTCTCAACTAAAATTCCTTTAAATCAGAAGGTCAGGCTTAATAAAAGCAATGTAAGGGAGTTTTAGAGATTATCAGAGGACAGGACCTGCTTTTTTTCTGGATCTGCTCAGCTTTCTTATTTTATTTCTAAAAAGCGGCTTGATTTCCAGCTGGTGCTGACAGAAGCTAGACACACTTATCTTTTCATTTGACACATCTGAACGGGGTTTACCCCATTTTCATGTCAATCTTACCTTGGCTCTTGGGGTCATCTGAGGAACCAGCAACATCCTCACATGAGGCATTGTCTGTGGAGACAGACTCAAAGTTAGCCATTTTCAGAATCAACAAGTGCCTCGCTGATAACTAATATAAGATATTAAAAAAAAAAGTTTAAAATATCAACTCCAAAAGATAAAAAGTAAAATCCCTTCTTACAACAGCTGCTCTTTCATATAACTACATATCAGATATCAGTCACAAAATTATAAATAATGCCTAGATAAAAAAACCTTAGCTTTTTTAACCTTTACAGAGCTTAGCTCTGCTGCGCCTCACAGATGGCAGTGTTAGTGCAGTGCAGTCGATGGCATTGGTGGATAAGGCGAGCTCTTTCATACGCTGTCCACTGTGCCTGCTGCCGCCCGTAATGCTGGCGTCTCCTGCTTCAGGTCCGTCCAGATTCTCCGTGCTGCCCATCCACTGTGACCCGGAAACTCCTGCCACTGCCATCGTTTGGAGCAAGTCATTCATGGCTGAGTGGACGGATGGAAATAAGGTGATGTTACAAATCTTATCTTACAATAAATTCAATATTTACAGCCAAAAGGACCCTTTGTATCCTCTTAGATATTAAAATGATCTGGAACAACATTTATATTTGTATATCTTTGAAAATTACCCAATTTTTCCTCCCATCTGGTCCAAAATAACTAAGTAGTAACAACTGCAATGTAACCTGGTTGTAAAAACATTTCTAATTATAAATGATACAGAAAAACATTAAAATATGCTGTCAATTGTCTGCACTTTTGATAGAGTTATTATGCACAGACAATTGCCTTTCTGTTTGGACATTTCCAAGTTATACTGAAATTGAGTCTTATTGATTTGCACAAACAAAAGGGCTAACGTTAACATTTTAAAACATGAAGTTTTTAAAATTAAAAACATTAAAAACTGCTTCCTTAAATATTGGTTTAGAACATTTTTTTCCACAATGGGTGTTTAATCTTTCCAGACCAAGACTCAAGTTTGTAAATACAGCAGATGACTGACATATTCTGAGATGTATTCCTTAAACTTGCAAGCAGGTTTATTCATATCAAGCAGCATGATGATCTTACAGCACAAAACAATTCTTCAAGAGGCGCATGCAGGCATATACAGCCTTTTTACAATCAACCAAAGTGCATAAAGAGGGCAGCAGCACAATCGATCATTGTGGCCCATCTAAACCTTTTATCTTGCACTTTGCTTATGGAGCCATAGGTGATGGTAGAAAGGCCTGAAGGCATGCAGAGCTGTTCAGAGCTGCAAGCAGCACACAGCAGATCTGAGTAAGGCGAGTCCATGTCAGCAGAATAAGATCTGAAATGCAGCGGGCTGACAGAATAAGAGAGTGAGACGGAGAGTGAGACAGAGAGAGAACAAAAGGCTCCATTTCAAGTCCTCCATGGTGAGTGTGAGTGTTGCTCGAGCAGACGGTGATTCATGCCATAATCAAAGATTGGAGGAAACAACACAAACGCATGAAAGGCAAACCTGAAGTCTTTCCCACTATCTCACCTTAACAGACAATCCCCACACACAAATACACAGCCTTTCATTCTGAATGCGAAAAATGAAAATACTGAGCACATAAAAGCTGCCCTTAAAGCGTGACGAAACTGAAGGCCTTTGTTACTACATGTGACACTACAAGAAACATATCTACATAAGGAGAAACCCTGAATGTAAATGCACTTTTTTATTTTCAGAAGCTAAAACATTGATCTGCAAACGATAAGAAAAAAGTGAGGCTATACACAGGAGAAAGTGGAGGTAAACAGCAGAGAAAGTGATAAAAAGTAGGGTTACAAGGAAGGCGTTAGGGACAACAGATCACTGATGTACTCAGATGCAGAATGGGGGGCTACACAGAATATATAATGAAGGTTTAACTTGTTAGGTCTTATGCATATATCTCAAACACACAAAGAACCACACAAGCTATGGTATATTTAATATTAAACTAATTAAATTAATATAGGCCCAAGTGTCACTGCCCCACTTGCATCATCTTGACATCAGTGACCACTCCCTCTCCGTTTCTCCTAGAATGACAACAAAAGGTACTGGAAAGGCTAAGGTAGCGGCTAACGGAAGTCTTACACATCGAGCGTCGGTAGATGGCCTTGGCTTTGTCTTTGTCCTTGGATCGGTTCCTCATGAAAGGCAACCTTTTTATAGCTGTCGAAGCACAGCCAGAGGCAGACAGATAGACAGGGGAGGGATAGCAACAGAACAAGCCGAGAGAGGTGGAGGAGAGAAAAATAAAGAAAATAGGAGGGCAAAACAGATGGATGTCGTTAACGTTGGCACAACCGGAGCCAGGGGAGACATGAACAGAGGGCTTAGCCTCAACTAGACAACAACAGACATCAAATATAAGGCTGGATCCACAGGAACCAAACCAGATTGTCCGGTATCGGATATTTCACTCCGAGCAAACACTCTCTCTTATTAAAAAGCACAGGAAATGTTATTGTTTAGCTTGTGTTAGAAAGACAGAACATTAGAGTACCACATGAAATCTGTTCCACTGTATTTTAAGTTGAAGTATTAAATTAATTTAAAATTTTTAGTTTGTGTATTATACATATGCAAGATATGAATTTACTTAAACATCACTTTTCTTAATAATTTACAACAGATTAGAGGGCAGGCTCTGATAAATCTTACAAATAGAACATTTAAAACAAAAATATAAACATGGTATGCGAATACACACTCATGCTCCAGCTGTGCATTGCACACATTGCAAACAACATCCTCATGTTAACGATCATAACCTCTAATCACTACATTACAAACTCCTTTCCAGACATTACAATGTTTCAGCACATGACTGTCGGCACAGGAACACATCTAGACGAGACGAAGAAGATGAGGAGTATTAAAGGGTGCAATCAGGAGAGCTTTAAGAATTACTAGTGTTCCCAAAAAAGAAAAATCACAGACAAGAAGAACACAGTGCATGACCAGCGTAACCCTAACCCTTCCATTCAGACTGAATGGAAACATACAGGTAAAAACGTAATAGATTACCATATATTCATTATAAAGCTAGTTTATTTCATTTATTCAAATTGAAAAGTTAAACTCATATTTGTTACAGAGTGGCATATTTCAAGTGTTTCTTTCTGTTTACTTTGATATTTACAGCTAATAAAAACCCAAAACATAGTTTCTTGGAAAGCATTACCTTAGGCCAAAAGAAATTATTACAGAAATGTCAGCTGCTGATACCTATGTCCATGTATTCATAGTATGTACACTCAATATGTCCTCAGAGCTCCTTTTGCATGAATTACATTAATATTTTAATTTCACAGCAACTTCATTATAAAGAATACCATATATAATACTGGCCTGTAGTTCATCAGCATTGTTGGGTGTGGTTTCATCTTCCTCTTTGACAATACTCTATAGATCTACTATGGAGTACCAGGAATCAGTGCTTTCTCTATGCGTTTGGTTTTTTACTTTTCTCAGAAAATTATAACGCGCTCTTATTTACAGCACATGTGACCTTTTAATTAAATACACCAGCCACTTTATACCATGTTCTTCATGCTGCTGCACCATTTGACTCTTGTGTGCATGCATTTACAGGGGTTGGACAATGAAACTGAAACACCTGGTTTTAGACTACAATAATTTATTAGTATGGTATAGGGCCTCCTTTTGCAGCCAATACAGCATCAATTCATCTTGGGAATGACATATACAAGTCCTGCACAGTGGTCAGAGGGATTTTAAGCCATTCTTCTTGCAGGATAGTGCCCAGGTCACTACGTGATACTGGTGGAGGAAAACGTTTCCTGACTCGCTCCTCCAAAACACCCCAAAGTGGCTCAATAATATTTAGATCTGGTGACTGTGCAGGCCATGGGAGATGTTCAACTTCACTTTCATGTTCATCAAACCAATCTTTCACCAGTCTTGCTGTGTGTATTGGTGCATTGTCATCCTGATACACGGCACCGCCTTCAGGATACAATGTTTGAACCATTGGATGCACATGGTCCTCAAGAATGGTTCGGTAGTCCTTGACAGTGATGTGCCCATCTAACACAAGTATTGGGCCAAGGGAATGCCATGATATGGCAGCCCAAACCATCACTGATCCACCCCCATGCTTCACTCTGGACATGCAACAGTCTGGGTGGTACACTTCTTTGGGGCTTCTCCACACCGTAACTCTCCCGGATGTGGGGAAAACAGTAAAGGTGGACTCATCAGAGAACAATACATGTTTCACATTGTCCACAGCCCAAGATTTGCGCTCCTTGCACCATTTAAACCGACGTTTGGCATTGGCATGAGTGACCAAAGGTTTGGCTATAGCAGCCCGGCCGTGTATATTGACCCTGTGGAGCTCCCGACGGACAGTTCTGGTGGAAACAGGAGAGTTGAGGTGCACATTTAATTCTGCCGTGATTTGGGCAGCCGTGGTTTTATGTTTTTTGGATACAATCCGGGTCAGCACCCGAACATCCCTTTCAGACAGCTTCCTCTTGCGTCCACAGTTAATCCTGTTGGATGTGGTTCGTCCTTCTTGGTGGTATGCTGACATTACCATGGATACCGTGGCTCTTGATACATCACAAAGACTTGCTGTCTTGGTCACAGATGCGCCAGCAAGACGTGCACCAACAATTTGTCCTCTTTTGAACTCTGGTATGTCACCCATAATGTTGTGTGCATTTCAATATTTTAAGTGAAACTGTGCTCTTACCCTGCTAATTGAACCTTCACACTCTGCTCTTACTGGTGCAATGTGCAATCAATGAAGACTGGCTACCAGGCTGGTCCAATTTAGCCATGAAACCTCCCACACTAAAATGACAGGTGTTTCAGTTTCATTGTACAACCCCTGTATGTATTAATTGCATGTGTTCCATGTTACTTGCTGAGGAAGGGAAAATTAGCTGTCTTGCCAACTCCGGCATATTTAAATCTGTACTGCTTACTGATGTCCATTAATGTGCCAGTCAGTTTAAATAAATTTAAATAAAATAAATCAAGACTGTGGAAACTTCACCTTGTAACTTAGGCAACTTTGATTCTGTACCTCTCTGCTCTTCTTTCAGACTCTGGGACCTTAAGTTTCAAATCCAATGCAAAAAAGTACTTTGAAAAGAGGCATTTGGCTCACTGAGCGACAATCTAGTGCTTTTCCCCTTAGCCCAGGTGGGATATTTCTGTCATTTTCTGTGATTCAAAAGAGGTTTATGACAAGAATTAGACAGTTGTAGTCTTAGATGCGTCTTACTGCAGTCAATGGCTCTTGAAGAACTGACTTCATCTGCTGTCCCCCCTCCGTGGAAAATTCTCTTATGTGCTTTGTCACAAGGGCTGCAGTTATCACTGGTACTAATGTACCTTTTTTAACTGGAAAGTGTTCCTTCCACTCAACTTTCCATTGGATACAAGACTCTGCAACTGTCTGCTGGACAACTGTCAATAAGTCTTGTCCTTGACTTTGTAGGTCATAACATTTTCGTGTCAAAAATCCTTTTGTCTTATACAATGCTGAAGTTTACTATGAAACTCAATTTAGGGTTTTTATTAGCTGTAATCCTTACTCACACTTTAAATAAAAACGACTGAATTTGCACAATAAATGAGTTCTTTTTTTATGACTGAGTTATTGAAGAACATACATTTTGTAGGATATTTACATCTTTACATGCACCTTTAATCTTGACTGCTAAACTTGACCAGAAATCATCAAGAATATAGATCCACTCCTATTTCAACAGATGAAACACAAGGTATGGTAAGAGTAAGACTGAGTTAGAGTGACTATTTATTGCACCATTTAATAGTTTTGATGCTATGATAGAGTGTGCTCCTGTCCCTTTACAGGTGAACTGCACGTATCAGACGGTTAACTTACCAGCAACTTAAATCTTACTTGGATGTTTGGAGATCCTAAAAGAAGTAGACCTAGGTTGTAATATGAAGAAACTGGCCATCAGTGTTTGAAGCACATAAGGTACACTTGATTCTGCTTAAAATGGTGGTAACCCTAACAGATAAACTACCAAATCAAACATAGTTGAGCATTAAAGAGACATTAAGGATTATAATGACTTGGATCACAATGTATAAAATAAAAGTAAAGTTCTACATTACAATAGTTACAGTTTAGTTGACTTTTGGATTGCACATTATCATGAATTTGCAAATAATCAACTCCCTTTAAGTTACTGGGCTCTTTTTTTCTGTCTGCACTTTGCATATTCACTGTAGTAAACACAGATGCTTGTACCAACTGTAGTTAGTTAAACAAGCAGTTAGAAGCAAAAGGAATATTGCAGAATAATTACGTTCGAAATAGAGCATAGTATTGAGAGGTAAATGATAAAATTATTTTGCTTTTATCCAAAGATTTATAAAGTAGGTTGCAAATGATTGAATACTAATCTTACTTATTACTAAAACTAAGCTACTTTAACTATGAGATCATTATGCCAACCTGCAGACACAACACCTTCAAATACTTTTTCTTGATTGAGAATTAAATCATGTTTTGTGGGGAAATCAAGCACACACAAACAAAAAGCTTTGAAACAAAAGAACAAAAGAGGTTTGCCTTTGAAACTTTATTAAACTTTGAATCTTGCCATTTTAGCATACTGGTTTTAGCTCAGAGCTGTTTTGAGAATAAAAAATATTAATAATTCTGCTAAAGGGGAGGAGAATATCTTGTTAAGTGTGCAGCTGACCTGTGAGGTAGACCACAAACAGCTTAAAACATACTGGGCTTAGTTGTAAAATAAGATTGTGTGACAGTCATATCTATTTAATTATGGTTACCATCAAAATAAGACTCAACAAATCCACTGCACCTTATGTGGTTTCAAACATGAACTGCATCTGATCTTTTTTTAACCAGGTCAGAGGTGTAGAGTCAGAGTTAACCTCGTCCTGCTGCACAGCTCAGCTGTAACCTCTATGAGTGACGCAGACAATGGACTCACAAAAACATGCCCCGAGAGACATGACACTTGGGTCATTAGCCCCACCCTCCCTCCCTATCCACGGCATACCATTGGAGGAACCCTGACTTTGGGCATGGGAATGCTGCACTCTCTTTCCTTTGCGCAGAGAAATAAAGAAGCAAAGGAGCAGTTAGGGAATAAAAGACTCACTCAGCCATTCTGTACAAACTTATACAGAAGGTGTGTGTTCCTGGCCATATATTATTGGTGTGTTCAGAATGTAATTTAAGCATTCATCATTATTTTAATCACAACTCCATAATATATATATCTGAAAGAATGTTTTTTTTTTTTTTTTTTTGCACTCACTGCTGCTCCTCTTCTGTGTAAGCGTGTCATCTAGCGAGTTGGAACCAGAGCCTATGGATGAGCTGTCCTGGCTGTCCGGAAGAAATGTAAAAAAACTATCTCCAAGCTCTGAACGAGAGGGAGTCAGTGTGAGAGAACGCATCCTCTCCCGGCTCTTTGGCTTGATCAGCTTCTTCATCGTCAGAGTGATCCAGTTGCCACGCCTTTGATGAAAAGTCACAGTAGTGAAAATAAGACGGCAACAATGACAGGAAGTTGGTGGAAACAAGACTAACAAATCTGTAAATACTACCACTGACTATCCTTTCAAGTGATATTCTTGTTAAAGATAGTAAAAGCATGCAGCTGCTGAAGGCTCTGCAAAACATAAATATTTGATTAATCTCTCTCGACAACGCTGCTTTTTTTGCCAGAGCTACATCTCTGAGAGTCATCAATCAGACTGAATTTAAATAAGGTAAACCGTAGAAATATTGTATACACAATATAACATATTTTTCTTTGCAGATTAAATGCGTTTATACATCAAAGTTGCTTTTTACCTGCGTGGAGGCGAAGGATCATAGAATTTGTACTGGTCCATTATTTTCTCCTCAAGTTTTTCCTTCTGTCTCCTCAGCTCATTCAGTTTGTCTCTGAAGATTGAACAAAGTATATACATTAAAAAAAAGAAATTAAAACTGAACTCTTGCAAACCAAATAAATTCTATCGGTACAAGATTGCAATATTCCTACTCTTATGTATTCAGGCCCCTGGAACTATTCACATTCTGTCACATTACAACCACAAACTTTAATGCACTTCACTGGGAATTTGTGTGGTAGGCCAACACAAATTAGTGCATATTTTGAAGAGAAAAGGAAGTGACAGTTTTCAACATTTTTTTAAAATAAAACAAAAGAAGAAAAACTCTGGCATGAGTTGGTATTCAGCCCCCTAAGTCCATACTGTGTGAGACTAGCTTTCACTGCAATTGTCGTATTTGATCATGTTAGAACCAACTTGGCACATTTAGAATTGGATTTTTTATCCATGCTTCTCTGCAAAACAGCTCAAACATAGATTAGATGGAGAGAGTCTGAACAGCATTTTTTAAGTCTTGCCACAGAATCTTTTCGATTTAGGCCTGGACTTTGACTGGGCCATTCTTACACATTAATATATACTTGGATCTGGCTGTATGTTTTAGGTTGTCCTGCAGAAAGGAGATCCTCCACCCCTGTCTCAAGTCTTTAGGAGCCTTGCCCTTAATTTAGCTCACCCACCTTCCCCATAAACCAGTTTTCCTGCCCTGCTGAAGAAAAGCATCCCCACAGCATAACTCTGTCACCACCGGTATCTCACCAGAGGCATTGTGTGTTCAGGGTGATGTACAGTTAGTTTTGCTTTTTGCAATTAGGCCAGAACATACAATTTTTTTTCTCATCTAACCTTCTTTAAAATACATGCCTGACATGGCTATTAGCAAACAGGAAACAGGATTTCTTACGAGTTTCTCCCAACAATGGTATTTTTTCTAAACTCCTAGTCAAGGGCCTGTCAGCAAATTCCCCCACCTGAGTTGTGGATCTCTGCAGCTTCTCCACAGTTACCATGGGCCTCTTAGCTGCTTCTCGGCTGGTCTTTCAGTTTAGGTGTACGGCTATTCTAGTCACTCTAATTACTAATTAGGTGATTTCTGAAGGCAACTAGATGTTTTTGGAGTTGTCAGATGCTATAATGTGACAAAATGTGAAAGGTTCAAGGGGCATGGATGTTTTTGGAAGGCACTGTGTCCAACATTCACTTAAAAGAAAATGAATTATTATTTCGGTTTACATGTATTGTCTTTGCTCTACGTGGAACAGGTCCTTGCTCTCCATTGTCTGCTCCAGAAGTGTGCGATTCTGCAGCATCAGCGTCTGGATCTGGTCCAACAAGTGACGGTTCTCCTCCTCCAAGTTTCCTTTTAGCTGGCTTAACAACTAAGCCACACAAAGGGAAGACTAGCTTAAAACAGCATCTCTGAACACATTTGTTCAAAAATGTAAAAAGAATAAAGCTGTTAAACCCTGCAAACAAAGACAAACAAAGTCTCCTTACTTCACACTGGTTGGTGAGTTTGGTGGAGGTGATGTCTAACTGCTGGTACTGCTCCTTGAGTTTGGAGAACTCAGCTTCTAGCTTGGTCTGCTCCAGCTTTGCACTGTTCAACTGGCTCTTTATGTTCTTATGGTCCACCTGCAGGCTCTCGTTGTCCTTTATCAGCTGACGATAGGCAGTGTTTAGCCTGAAGAGATAGCCAAGACACACTGATGTAAATATGTATTTCAGTCACTCTGAAAACATCCAGGTTCCTACTCATTTTTTTTTTTTAAATGCAACACTTTCCAGACTCAAGTTTCCACATTCTTCCAAAGGGTCTTCCATTTTGAACATTTGAATACATACCTTGATTTCATTGTTTTTTTTTTAACCCTTATGTTGTACAAATCATGAATCACCAGTGCTGAAGTTGAATTCTGACTCGGCAGTGGAGCAAGAGGCAACTTCAGTGCATTCTTAGCATCTAGACCAACCTATATGAGCTATATTTCAAGATTCATAATACACCTGTTAAATCTAGACCATTTTGTGGTTTACCCCTGGGTTCTGTCAGTAAATTCGAAAAAAAAATAAAAAGTCATCCATTAACTGGGCTTCAGGTGTGATGTGGAAAACAAAAAGACACCATCTACATATAAATTACTGCAAAAGATATTAATTTTGTAACAATTTTTATGTTTACCTTTAAATAATTGGAAAGAAAAAAGACTTGGAGGACTTAGATTTTAGAGGTATAGCATAAAACCTCAACCTGTCATTTTCCTCTTTGAGCTGTTTGCACTGGTCAGCTGTGGCTTGGTGGCTCTGATTCTCCTGAGACATCTTTTCTTGTTGTTCCTTCAAGTTTTTCTCCAGCTCCTCTATCTCCCCCTTTCTTTGCAGGAGCTGCTTGTACCTGTATGCATAAACATACAAGCAGAACAGAAGAAAAAATGAACAACCCAGACATTAGGATTGTTTTGAGTTAATTGGCTTGGTTTGCTTAATATATTATATTTCTATAGTAAGACAGAAGCTAGCTCACTTGTCCTCCAAGTCTCTGTGCTGTTGCTCGAGGCTCTTATGGGTGGTCTTCAGGCCGCCATGCTTCCCTATCAGAGCTTCATACTCGGCTGCCTGCCTCTCATGGAGAGCTGCCAGCTTCTCATGATCTCGGAGCAGGAGTTCATAGGTTCCCCTCAGCTCCTCTTTTTCTTTCAGCGCTCCCTCTCTTTCTCCCTCCACACTGCTCTGCTGGCTCTGCAGCTGGGTATTCTGGGCCATGAGAGCAGCACTTTGCGAGCTCAGGGTGGAGTTCTCCACCTACAGGGCAAAGGTGGTATGTTTCATGTGAAGATCTAAAACCAGAGCCTTAAATCTCTTAGAACACAAGGAAGAAGTTATTGTTGTTTTTGGTCTGTAGGGGGTGCTGTGTCTGTTTAGCACAGTCTAGCATTGCAGAGAAAAAATACAACAAGAAAAAAGGAACAATTTTTTTCTTTAATCAGTTTATAAGTTCCCTTTATGTGATTTACCAGTCCAAAAACCCTCTACAGTAATCACCCCAGAGATTATTCACACTGACAGAACCTGTGTCCAGATAAAGGTTCTCTGTGAGAGTTTTCCCCAACAGCAGCACACTGACAAAAACTTGCCAACATGCAGCTTGGCGTTATATGTGCAGAACTGGCTTTGCACGCACAGCAACCTACTTGAACACTTTCCAGACCCAGTTAGCAGCTACTGTTACCCTGCCACACATCAGGAGTTTGAAAAGCTGCCAAACAGTGAGGGCAAACGTAAGTCCATAGCAGGGAGCAAAGCTGCTTGGCCGAACAACTGCACAAACACAGACAGTATATACATTATCTGTGTCGTTTTTTTATGTACACTCCTAAATCGGTCTCATCGGCCACCATAACACTAGCATAATGTAACCAGTGCTGTGCGAGGTCACAAGTAATGATAACCAGAACCTAAGTTCAGTTCACACATTCTGAAACTGGATAAATTCATCTTCCCACTTCATCACAAAAACATTTTAAACTAAATTCCCACTCACAACATTAACTGATTCTCAGTCATTCAACAATTCATTTTAAGACAAAAGTATTTCAAATATGTAGATCAGGATGTCAGGTGCCTCCTATTCTCTTTGCTCACACACTGTATTTTTCCCCAAACAAGCTCATGTAATCCACATGTTCTGCTTTAATCGAAAGCTAAATGGTTGCCAGAGACTTTGCCAGAGAATATGATTTTCTTTTTAAACACTGCTGTTATAAAGAAAACAAAGAGCCCCTTTATGGACTTAAGGCAATAACTGTTTCCAAGATTACCAAAGTCATTTAGACCAATTAATTTGTGAGGTTGCATTAATATCTGCTTAATATTGGGATTTGTAATGAGTTTCTCTAAAAGGACATAATCAGTCATTACTTATTGGTTTCCACCCTTTGCATGATGGATTTACCTGCAGTTTTGCATTCTGCATCTGTAGAGAGGTGCTGTTCTCCTGTAAGGAGGCGGTCTGTCTCTGCACCGCGACAATCTGTGCCTGCAGGTTGGAGCTCTGAGTTTCCAGCTGTTTGAGTTGGCTTCTCAGCGCCACCTTCTCAGCCTGCAGCGTAGCATTCTGGGGAGAAAAAAAACACACACACACATGGTAATGAATAATACAAGACATTTGGAATGAAAATGAGGAAAACACATGAGCTATCTGAAATGTTCACCAAAACTTACATTTCTCTCAACTTCAATCAGTCTGTCTTTGACTTTGAGCAGCTCTCTGGTGGCTTCATGGCTCTCTTTTTCCCATTTACTGACAGTCTGGGAATTTTCCCCTCCTTTAGGGGGGGAGCTGTGCACCATCCTTTCCTCCTCCTCTCTCTGGCGAAGTGCCTCATAGTTTTTCTTTACCTGAGGTGAATCAACAAAGCCATCGAAATAAATACCTGAATGGTATGTGTCCTACATAAATATGGCAGGTTTAACTGGAAAACACCAAAACCCAGTTATGAAAATGGTCAATATGATAGGGAGAGAAAAAAAAGGTGCATGCCTCAGATTTTACATTTAGAATGTAAATTGATGAAGACTTCAGTCACTCAAGTCTTTAATTTCCTGCCATCTCATATTAAGAAGTGGAAAAAGAGGTGAATTGTTAATGTATCACAAATTATTAATGTCTTTAGTGTTTTTAATGTTTGCTGCATTGGTTTTCATAATGAGTTAACTGCGTAGTTTGGCTTCAGTTATTCAAAAACAAAGTACTGTATTATTATTAAATATCTTTTTAAAAGCATGAATTTCTGTTTGCTGTGTTGTTTACCGTTTTCAGCTCCTGGCGAAGTTGCTGGTTGAGGTTGGAGGATTCCTGCAATCGGGCCTCTAAAGCAGCTATTTTCTCCTCTTTGATCTCCAAAGATGATTTCAGAGTTGACTCCAGTTTGGTTTCAAGGAGCTTAAACCTTAGGGGAAAAAATGGCTCAGTAGTTGTGTGTTAAAGGGATAAATGTATTTTCATCACAATGTCCAGAAAAAGGTCAGTTATCGTCTTTCCAAGGATGAGATGATTCTGGCTCAGAAGATATGGTGGAGAACCCAGCACTTACAGTAAAATGTGCTCTGATTTATGTAAATGAGTTTGGCTTAAAAATGGCCTTCAAAGTTTTTAGAAGGAACCAGCGCAGAGCAGCAGTAACTGTATATTGTGTTTTTGAGCTGGTACCTGTCATCCGAGCTCTCGTCGTGGAGAAGTCGTTCTTTGTTCAGTCCAATTTTCTCCAGTTCATGAGTAAGTTTCTCTAGGTCATTATTCATCTGCTGAGTTCGCAGTTTCTCACTCACAAGCTCCTACAAACACAATAATGCATTTTGAGCATCCCCTAATATAATCCTACATATATCTATAATTTATAATGAACACTGAATGACTTTAAAATACATTTCTATGAATAATAAACACAATTTTACTTTCAGTATTGCTGGTAATTTTTAGGACTTTTTATTTAAACTGACACGTTGAACATGATGCTGAATATTAACATGTACATAAAAAACTCTGCTTACCTCTCTGAGCGTCAGTAGGGTCTTCTTATCTATACTGGCCTGTTTGACAAGCTCCTTGTTCTCTTTCTCCAGGTCTTTGACTCTTGTACACGAGTCCCTGAAGAAGATCATCTCCTTGCCCATGGTGCGGTTCTCTTTCTCCAGGGCAGCGATCCGCTGGTTGTCGTCATCCAGTTTGGAGTCGCGGATCTCGGCCTGCTGCCTCAGCCGCTTGTTCTCCTTCTCCAGAAGCTTCTTATCTTTCTCCAGCTGGGAGCTTTCCAGTTCCAGAGTTTTGTTCTGGGAGTGGGTTAGTATGTAATAAAGTGCAGATGGAATAAATAAGGTTATCAACCTTTTTATTTTACATAGTAGTTTTAATAGAAGTCCAAAAATCTCTTGACCAATCATCTTGGATAATCTGTTCCTGCTACAAAACCTTTTTCAGGAAAACGATGCAGTAAAACCAGGGTGGCCATGCTGCTAAAGTCAAACACTTTGATTTGCCTTGAGTATAGTTTTACGGTGTTTCAAAGTCCATAATTAGAAATAGTAAATCAGTCCTTGCATGATAAAGAAAACTTTCTCAGCTTTTTAACATTGATTAAAATGTAATCTTTTGCTACCACAACCTACCTCCTGCTCCAGCTGCTCCAGGCGTTTACTTGAGATCTTGAGTTCCTCCAGGTTGCGTTGAAGGGTTTGATTCTCAGTTTCCACCTCTTGCAGCTCTGCCTCCAGCTGCTGGATCTTCTTGCTGCTGTTCTCTAAAGTCTTCTGCAGCCGCTGGTTTTCCGTATCGAGACCTTGGTAGCTTACCTGGGAACAGAAATGAAGAAATATTTGAAAATTAAATTTATCATTGAACTAGTTGTGTTTTAGAGACAAATTCTGACTCTTTAAAACAAATGAACAACTGAATACCACAGTTGCTCATTGAAATCTTATTTGAATTAAGTCATTGGCCTGTATGAGACTGTAAAAGTTTGATTACCTTCAGTCAAATACCCCAGTACTACAGTATTTAGCCAAAGTTCAACACAAAAAGGCAAACATGATACAAAAACAAATTTCCTATTATTGCTAAAGTAATATAACAGGGATTATTACAGTTATACTTAACATTAATAAAAAATAAAGATTAAAATCAGGTATTTCAGATACTCGTTACATTGATTTATAAATCAGTTTGTTAGCTAGACATAAAAAAAAAAAAAGGACAAAGTAGTGAGATGAAATCTATAATTAGTGTTAGCTAAAACAGCAAGTCAGTGGCTTGTTTTAAAAAAAACATTTTTTTTAAACATATGTTTAAGAGCCATAAGCAATATCTGCTTAAATTAGTAGTGGTTTCAAGTAAATGTGTTACTTTTCTTTTCTTTCTGCTGTACAGACCAACACTGAGCAACTACAAGCTAATATTAGCAGCTTAATTAGTCAGGATATTGACTTAGTGCTTAGTCAGCTGTTTCACAGAAATGTAAGCTGTAGCTTTAAAACATTGTTGCCTTAATGGTGTTGACAGGTGAGGCTTGTTTTCCAAAAGGTGACATAGAAACTGTCAAAATGGTCTATAAATTACAAATAATTTACTAAATAAAGGGCCTTAAATCCTTGGAACAGTTTGATAAATAACATTTGAGGATTTAAAACCATAAACCTTAGTTTATCTTGATACCTTAAACCAACCCCAACCTAATCCTAAATGGCTGTATCACCGTCTAGTTTCAGAGCTATTCAGTCAGTGGAGCACCTCCTGAATGTGTGCTAATACCTCTAATCTTTCTGTCTTCTTAGACGAGGCTTTAAGGAGTTCCAAGCTGCGCTTCAGCTGGGTCCTCTCGCTCTCTAGATCCCTGTTCTCGGCTTCCAGCTGAGCGGCCTTAGCTCCTGCTGACCGGAGATTCTCAGCTGAGCGCCGCAGCTCCAGGTTCTCCTGTTCCAACTGGGAGTTCTCTTTTTCCAAAGCCTCTAATTGGAAAGCCATGTTTTTCAGACCATCCAGTTTCTTCTTTAGACGGCGGCCCTCTGCCTCCAGCTCAGAGTTCTCCTTCTCCAAAGAAGAAACCTACATAGAAATCAGTGTGACGAGTTAGGAGGTAAAAAAATTATTCCAATGTTATATTGACATTTTTCATGTCTTAATTCACAAATTTGCAGAGGTCTCACTACACTTTTTATTCCTATTTTAAAAGTGTAGATACAAAAGGTCCCCTGTGAATTTACTGCAAATATTTTGGTTGGACGGACGGACGGACGGATGGACTTTCTCTAATCCACAGAGGGTCAAAATTAAACAGATTTAAATATATGCATGCAATTGTATATATTAGTGACTAGTATATTAGTTGGAGAACATGTATAAATATACACGGATAAACCCCAATAATATTTAAATCAATGTTCCAAATAATAGAGAAATAGATGGGGAACATTTCAATGGGACATCAAATAAAGCTATGAAATATTAAGATTTTTCCATCCTCTTTACATGGAAAAGTCTCAAATCAAATTCCATACTTTTTCTGTGCAGCCTGAATTTGAGTGGCTGTTTTCATATTATTAAACAAATCCAATGATTAGTGAAGTATAAACATATTTCACACCCAACGCAAAGATGACCTGCCACTGAACAACCCTCTGAAACTCATTAAAAATATAAGTGCAAATCAACATATTACAGAAGGTAATATGGTGAAAAACAGACCAGACCTTTTCACAGGTAATTCCAAGAGTGGCAACTTTCTTCTGCAGGCTTTCATTCTCTCTTTCCAGCTTCTGTAGCTGAATCTCCAACTCTTCCGCTCTCTCACTTTTCTCCTTCGTCACTTCAAGCTCCTTACCTGCATTTAAAAATCAACTTTCACTTTTCCAGAGAGCCATAACTCTGATGCTTTTCAACATAAAGACAACAGTGTTAAAACAAAATTGAAATGTTTTTGTTTAAATATTAATCTCTTCAGCAGAGAGATGCAAAGAACTTCACGCCCACGACAAAGAAAGCAGCACAAAAATGTTCAGCCTACAGGTTACTCACGTAGCCGTTTCATTTCAAACTCCAGCTTATTCAGTTTGGCTGTTGTCTCACAGATGGACTCGTGAAGAACTCTGTTCTCCTTCTCCACATCTTTCACACGGGCCTCAGCTCCAACCTGGGAGCGCTGACGCAGGGAGGATATAGTTTGGCTTAGGTGCTTGTTCTCCTGCTCTAGACCCTTCATCTGGAGAGCATACAACAAAGCTTTAATAGAGGTTTGAAGTCATATTTAAATTGTGATTTTAATGAATTCTGTTGTGGCATGGGTACAGGTCCCATGCCACAAGGATTTCCGGGTGGAATAAAAATGATTACAGGTCCTTCTCAAAATATTAGCATATTGTGATAAAGTTCATTATTTTCCATAATGTAATGATGAAAATTTAACATTCATATATTTTAGATTCATTGCACACTAACTGAAATATTTCAGGTCTTTTATTGTCTTAATACGGATGATTTTGGCATACAGCTCATGAAAACCCAAAATTCCTATCTCACAAAATTAGCATATTTCATCCGACCAATAAAAGAAAAGTGTTTTTAATACAAAAAACGTCAACCTTCAAATAATCATGTACAGTTATGCACTCAATACTTGGTCGGGAATCCTTTTGCAGAAATGACTGCTTCAATGCGGCGTGGCATGGAGGCAATCAGCCTGTGGCACTGCTGAGGTCTTATGGAGGCCCAGGATGCTTCGATAGCGGCCTTTAGCTCATCCAGAGTGTTGGGTCTTGAGTCTCTCAACGTTCTCTTCACAATATCCCACAGATTCTCTATGGGGTTCAGGTCAGGAGAGTTGGCAGGCCAATTGAGCACAGTGATACCATGGTCAGTAAACCATTTACCAGTGGTTTTGGCACTGTGAGCAGGTGCCAGGTCGTGCTGAAAAATGAAATCTTCATCTCCATAAAGCTTTTCAGCAGATGGAAGCATGAAGTGCTCCAAAATCTCCTGATAGCTAGCTGCATTGACCCTGCCCTTGATAAAACCCAGTGGACCAACACCAACAATCTTCCTCAGGGTCCGGTCACCTCTTCTCGTTGTGCAGCGTTTTCTGCCACACTTTTTCCTTCCCACAGACTTCCCACTGAGGTGCCTTGATACAGCACTCTGGGAACAGACTATTCGTTCAGACATTTCTTTCTGTGTCTTACCCTCTTGCTTGAGGGTGTCAATAGTGGCCTTCTGGACAGCAGTCAGGTCGGCAGTCTTACCCATGATTGGGGTTTTGAGTGATGAACCAGGCTGGGAGTTTTAAAGGCCTCAGGAATCTTTTGCAGGTGTTTAGAGTTAACTCGTTGATTCAGATGATTAGGTTCATAGCTCGTTTAGAGACCCTTTTAATGATATGCTAATTTAGTGAGATAGGAATTTGGGGTTTTCATGAGCTGTATGCCACAATCATCCGTATTAAGACAATAAAAGACCTGAAATATTTCAGTTAGTGTGCAATGAATCTAAAATATATGAATGTTAAATTTTCATCATGACATTATGGAAAATAATGAACTTTATCACAATATGCTAATATTTTGAGAAGGACCTGTATATTAAGGGAGAAAAACAAACAAAAAACACAGAAACACATAAAAACTAGGAGCACTATACAAATCTGCTGGTTGTCTGACCAGTATGCATACTGGAATATCACAGCATTAGTTACATCTCATTAAGTTTACAACAAAGCCGATAGAGGCAGATAATCTTTGAGCGCTGTGTTCTGTTTGCTTTCCCTCTGAAGCTCATTAAAAGGTGGATTTAACAAATCAGAAGGTTAAACTGATCAAAGGTGTCAGATATGGGTCTGACAAGTACAAAGTCTCTGCAGCATGCAAGCGAGCATCTGCGTCTGAGCTACAGACAGCTAGAAATCTTTGTTTTCAATAATTTGGAGCCAGTTCACCCTAATAGTTTTTGGTCCAGATGTAAATCATCTAGATAAGGACTGCCTTTCTGGAATGAGTTGGAAAACCTGCCAAAGATTTCTTAGAAAATGCATTTAAATAAAAGCTGTGTGCTTTTTTTCAAAAATGTGTCAGATTTAGTGACCAATAAGACTGTCCCGTATAGACAAATATTAACATTTTTAATTAAAGTATATGAATGCTTCATGCGATCAAAGGTCAGAAACCTTGACCATGTGAAAAAAGATGTATTACCCAGCTAACTCTGTCACCGTTTTAACAGATTATAACAAGTTGGTTATTCTAAACAATTCTAAAATGACTTGTGGATGGGATTGAGTGCTCTTTCATGACTGACCTGTCTCTCTGAATTATCCCTGAGTGTCTCCAGAGTCTTCTCCAACAAAGCCTTTTCCTTTATCAGGTCTGTACTTAGTGACTCAGCACTACGTAGCGACTCTCTGTCCACTGTAAGTTCACTCTCCAGTCGCTCCACCTGTAGACAGACAGCATAACCTTTTACATGCAACAATACAAGAGTCATTCAAAACATTTTAAACTGTCCAGACTGTTTCTAAATCCCGAATCAAGTTCAGGATGAAAATGACTGGAAATTTAAGTGTCAGCTACTTTTCTGGTCACACATGGGAATGTTATCCCCTTCATATTATGAGAGCCTTTTGAAATTCCTGTGATATATTTGTTTTGTTTATAATTAGCCTTATAGCATTATTGTCATATTTTGGCTTACTGTTACAACATCTATAAAAAAACAATATACTGTGCTAGCTAAAAAAAAGTTTTATTTTTTTGTTTTCTGAAAATGTTCAAATAAGACATACAATTATTCTATGAGGCTAACATTACAATAAATTAGCATTACAGTACAACTTGGCAGGGGACAATTTTCAGTATAGCAACAAGGCTTTAAAGTTTCGATATAAAGTCGGGAAAGTGCGAATGGTACGGGAGAATTCTCTCACTTTATATAGATTAACACAGCACTGACCCTCCCCCACCTGTTGTTGTGCACTGCCGGTTAGCTGGCAGAAGGAACAGCCTTACATGTTTCTCTAAAAAGAAAGGTCTTGTTAGAGTAATGGCTTTAACACTACAGTTGGCAAGCTATGAGCAGCAGGTCTGTTATGCAGCTGACTGCACACTGGCTGTTCAAGCACGTAGCCTGGCTAGTTAAAAAGCTAAGAGTTGCCTCTTCTGCTTGTGTTTCCCCATAAACAGCCGAATGGTAAAAATATTCAAGTGCTTATTTGAAATAAGCATTTGAATATCACTAGTATACTTAGCAGGTGATTAGTCTATACTTTAGCTTGAGTCTGTTTATTAAAAACAAAATCAATAATTTTACTCCAGGTCATACATGTAATATATGCTGATCTCATAGCAGTCTATGAGTAAGTACAAAACCTGCTACATATAAAATGGCTATCGGGAAACAAAAATGCATCTCTAATGTTTTCAGTCGTTTCCTATAATAATGTGTTGCGGGTATGCTCACTGACATGGATAAGTTAAGATAGACTTTATTAATCTCACAATTGAGAAAATAACTTGTTACAGCAGCTCTTAACACACAAGTAGGGTGCAGATACTTATGAAAAGATGTGCAATCAAAGAGGAACAGTGTAGATGTGCAAAAACATGTAGTAATAATAGAATAAAATAAAATGAATTATGTACAGTAAAAAGTGGAGGTCATTTGTACTAAAGGTGAAATAGCTAATATTTAAGATAAAATAAGTGATATAAGTCAGGATATAAAACATTACACATAGTGACAGGATACGACTAACTAAATTCTTTATTAGCTAGGGTTGACTATGCAACTTCTAAAACGGTTTCATGCTGAGAGCCAAACAAATTCTGGCAGCTGGGGTACTGTGAATGTAGCTTGTTTTAAAGCTCAAGATCAAGTCAAGGAGGCTGGTTAACCCTGAAAAATATATATAGCCACCTATTATACCATATTATGCCTTATTTAACCACAGAATAATTAAGGTACAAATAAAAAAAAAAAAACGTTTAAAATATTGTAGAAACAAAAATCTCATTCTGTATCAATTCAATTTGTATGGAAGTTCATATTTGAACCCACTCACACAAACAAGAAAACACTGAGCTAAACGTCTCCCAGCAGCAGCTTTCATATTTAAATGCATCTTGGATTAAGTCTTTAAAGTCACTTTGAACCAAATTGCACAGTGTGGATTTTCTCTTTGTTTGAGATGAACTCAATTTTATGGTTTTGTTCAGAGTGCACAGGGAGAATCTTATGTTTTTGAAAATAGTTGAGAAATTTCCATTAGCACAGGGTGTTCCAGAGTTAAAGAAGAGAAAATGAAGTTAACTGTGGATTTACAGCCTTGCCTTCAAATTGATCATCCTTTGATCAATTTTATTTTCTCTGCATTACTCTGGTCTAAAGGTCTAACGCCAAAAGCAGGCTTGTATATTATGGGGTAGTGCTGGTGCAATATGCTAATTTCGGTGTTGAGGAGGAGAAAATGAAAGATGTACTAGAGAAGACTGAGGCTGAACAAACATTGAACATTTCAAACATAATCCCTTTCAGAATCAATGGCATTAAAGCTTACTTTCTGCTTAAGTTTCTGGTTTTCTTGGTTGGCTTTGGTCAATTTAGCTATGGTGTCCTGACTGGCAGCTCCTCTGAGTTCTTCCACAGTCTTCAGCAGAGCCTGATTTTCTTTTTCCAGCTTCAACAGGCGACTGGAGGTCAGCTCATTCACCTCCTCGCCCAAAGACTTCTGTGGGGCTAAAACAATGATAGGAACAGGTTGTTTAACACACATCAATGTTTTATCAAACACTAGCCATATCGTCTCTATTACTTTACTATGTCTAAATAAAGCACAAAATATCAATAACTACACAACCCTATGATTAAATCTTACAGGTTGTAATTCCACTAAAGCATGTTTTAACAAACATTCACTCTTACTTTATCCAGATCCTTTGCTTGCTAGCCCTATTAAAGGCTTTAATTATCCAACCACACAGCTTATCTTTCAGTAGGCATTTAATATTAATTACAGCACAGGTCTTAACCAAGTGGAAAGAAAACCCTGTGGAGGCTGGCAAATACAGATGGAGCCTAGAGAGATGATGTCAGGATTAGGGGCCAGTGACTAAAGCTTGGTCTATCTCCTGTTTGTAGCTTCCAGTGTCGCCTACTTAGGTCCCTGTTAGCAACTTAGTTTTTTACCCGAATAATCTATTCTTAGATTTTCTCATCCTTTGTATGGTCTATCTTGGCTTCCTTTCTTACCATCAGTCAGCTCAGGTGTCTTTGATAATTGCTCCAGCTCCCAACCCAAGTGCAAAGATTCGTCCATGCTTTGTTTCTGGGCCATCTCTAACACAAGATTCTCCTCCAACAGCTCCTCCATACGCTTCCGGTCAAGGTCACGCTCCTGGATATCAAATGGTTAAGTTTAAGAAAAATAGTTTGTACATGTTGCTGCTGATATATAAAAAAAAAAAAGCACTAATATACCATCTCAAGATCATGTATCTTGGACTTGAGCTGAAGGTTCTCTTTCTCCAGAAGGTGCAGTTTGTCAGAGCGGGTCCGGGTGGAATCCAGCTGCTCCTCCAGCATTGTCTTTGTTTCCAGCAGAATCTGGTTGTCCTCCTTTAGTTCCTATAAAAACATTAACAAAAGGATGTAAGTCTAACATAATAAAAAAACTGCAGTTCCTGCAGCATGCAAAAGACCTATACCCAACTTTTGGGCTAATGTATTTAATTATATATAATAGTTTAAGAAAAAATGTGTTATTGATATATAAATGCACTGTATGGTCGAACTGTGTCAGTTCTTTGTATTCATGGCAGGTAATTGTTGTTTCAGGACTCAGGCGTATTTTGCAAGTCAAAATTCTATTGTTCTCCATAGTAAAATATTTCAATACTTTGAAGCCAGCTTTGAAATTATAAACACAAAGGTTCACAGTAAACTTAAGGCAGATATTTCTACAGTGATCAGATGGATGGATGAATATATAGGCAAATGACAAGGGGCAGTGAGGTGGAGCGACAGATGGACGGACAGACAGACATCGATGGATTGGTGGATGGTACTGCAGATGTAATGTTCAATGGACATGCGAATAGATTGATGGATGTATGAAAGGACAGACTGACAGATGATTCAGATGCAAAGAGATACATTTTTTGTTACACCACTAAGTTAAGATGGTCTTCATTTCATTTATGCAGTTGTTTACCTCGACTCTAGCCTTGTAGAAGTCAATGTCGTGAAGTCTCTCCTTATATCGGCTAAGCTCACTCTCCAGTTTGTCGACACGTATGGCTTTTTCTCTGAGCGCGTCCAGCTCATCCCGGTAGGTACGAGCTGACCGAGCGTCCGACAGCAGCTGATAACTCTGCAGAAGTTCACAAATAATTGAAACAATTCAGAACATAAATATGGAAATACAAACAACAATAACAGAGAAGTTTAATTGAATGCTTAAATCACATACAGAAGTCAAAGCATACTAAGCCAGCAGCTTTATTGTGTCTATTTTATATGACCAATAGATTATCTAAAACAACAGAACAGACTCTGCATATTATCAGTTGTAGCAAAATGCACATCCCCACAAATGTCCCACAATGCCCTAAAGCTTTTTTTTTTTGGTTGACATCAAAGCTCAGCGCAACTGAAAAGCCATGTGAATCTGCAGCTAGACTAAAAATAGTCTGAACAGCCATTAACGAACTTAGTCATTGCTAGGTGATTAACGTTGGTAACATTTTTAGAAACAGACCAGTAAGGATGAGAAAACCAGGTGGAGGGGAAGTGATGTCATTCGAATATTTATAAAGTGTGCAGACAGCTGTGTTAGTGTTGCTGTGATTGGGGACTTTACCTCCTGCTGGATTCTCTTCAGCTCTATCTCCATGTTCTCCAGCTCCTGTCTGGTGTCCAGCAGCTGCTCACTCTTTTCCTCCCTACAAAAGAAAGCAGCGACATTAGAAAAGCATACCCTGAAAATAGCGTATGAAAATAAAACAAGAAAAACATGATGTCATGTGTTTTTCATTCTTCAGTTAATTCTCAGTTGTATTATTACACTAGCCTTATAGATGCATAGAAAATTAACATTAAACAACATTTACATAAACATTTGTGTTTATAAACCTGCTTACAATTTGTCCAACTTTAATTACTGAATATTTTTTACTTGTGTGAAGACATGAGAATTATTAGTCATAACCGAAGTAGGTTACGACTAACATTTGTGTTTTTCTCTTAGGGTTGTTGAAGTAAAAGTTAATTGTAGTCCAATGGAACGAACTGGCAATAATCTGCTTAAACAGTACATTGATCCAATTGTTTTTTTTCTTTTCGTTTTATCAGGTCCTCTTCTATCAGCTTTTCTGAACAGTATGGTGGGTTGCCTTACAGTGTCGGGGCAGATTTGATCTTCAAAAGGTTGAGAATAAGATATTTCTACTGCAGATTAACTATTAAATTAAACTTAACAGCCCACATCTGATTCAGGCGAGACAGATTATTAAATAGCAAAAAGAAAAAGACATTGAAATTACGGTTCGGTACGCAGTTTTAAAGTAAAGTATTTTCGGTACATTTCAATCCACTTTAGAAGGACTTAACATTTTCTGAAAATAATTAAATTTTATTAATAAATTCTAGCATTTCAAAAAGAGGCTGGTATAGAACTGACTTGGTTTGATTTTGTCCAATAATAAAATCCTTGTACAAGAATAACATCACACTAAAAGGTTAAAACTGTAAAGGATTTTTTTTAATTAGACTGTGACAATATTTGGAATAAAAAAAAAAAACTTAAAATCACTTTGGAGTTGTTTTGTTATGTAGACAACACAATGCAACTTTATCTTGAAGGCATCACAAAAGCGAACCAATGGGGAAACGACAACACACCACGATGTGTTCACTTGTTTGCTGCTATAAATACTAACATGGCATTAGGGGCTGGTTAAATGCTACAGGCAGTAGGGGATTGCACTTCAGCTGATGTTTCTCAGCACCAGTGATGTTTAAGTAGAGTTTAACGTTATTTCAGGTGTGTAATTAGGTTCAGTGTGCAAGCTATATTCCTTAATGCTGTTGAAAAACAGCTGAGGTAAACCTTTGGTTCAGTCCAGCCTTTATTTCGCTGTTGTCAATGTAGCTGAATAAAAAACCTTAATGATGATAAATGGAAGTCCTTATATTTTGCTTTGGTGCCATTTTCTCAAGTTGTGTGGTGGAGGAACACAAGGAACACTTTAGTCCCAACATAAATGTCCCCAATTGGCACAGGTTTAAAATACTATATCTGTACAAGTATACAAGTCCTTCTCAAAATATTAGCATATTGTGATAAAGTTCATTATTTTCCATAATGTCATAATGAAAATTTAACATTCATATATTTTAGATTCATTGCACACTAACTGAAATATTTCAGGTCTTTTATTGTCTTAATACAGATGATTTTGGCATACAGCTCATGAAAACCCAAAATTCCTATCTCACAAAATTAGCATATTTCATCCGACCAATAAAAGAAAAGTGTTTTTAATACAAAAAACGTCAACCTTCAAATAATCATGTACAGTTATGCACTCTACTTGGTCGGGAATCCTTTTGCAGAAATGACTGCTTCAATGCGGCGTGGCATGGAGGCAATCAGCCTGTGGCACTGCTGAGGTCTTATGGAGGCCCAGGATGCTTCGATAGCGGCCTTTAGCTCATCCAGAGTGTTGGGTCTTGAGTCTCTCAACATTCTCTTCACAATATCCCACAGATTCTCTATGGGGTTCAGGTCAGGAGAGTTGGCAGGCCAATTGAGCACAGTGATACCATGGTCAGTAAACCATTTACCAGTGGTTTTGGCACTGTGAGCAGGTGCCAGGTCGTGCTGAAAAATGAAATCTTCATCTCCATAAAGCTTTTCAGCAGATGGAAGCATGAAGTGCTCCAAAATCTCCTGATAGCTAGCTGCATTGACCTTGCCCTTGATAAAACACAGTGGACCAACACCAGCAGCTGACACGGCACCCCAGACCATCACTGACTGTGGGTACTTGACACTGGACTTCTGGCATTTTGGCATTTCCTTCTCCCCAGTCTTCCTCCAGACTCTGGCACCTTGATTTCCGAATGACATGCAGAATTTGCTTTCATCCGAAAAAAGTACTTTGGACCACTGAGCAACAGTCCAGTGCTGCTTCTCTGTAGCCCAGGTCAGGCGCTTCTGCCGCTGTTTCTGGTTCAAAAGTGGCTTGACCTGGGGAATGCGGCACCTGTAGCCCATTTCCTGCACACGCCTGTGCACGGTGGCTCTGGATGTTTCTACTCCAGACTCAGTCCACTGCTTCCGCAGGTCCCCCAAGGTCTGGAATCGGCCCTTCTCCACAATCTTCCTCAGGGTCCGGTCACCTCTTCTCGTTGTGCAGCGTTTTCTGCCACACTTTTTCCTTCCCACAGACTTCCCACTGAGGTGCCTTGATACAGCACTCTGGGAACAGCCTATTCGTTCAGACATTTCTTTCTGTGTCTTACCCTCTTGCTTGAGGGTGTCAATAGTGGCCTTCTGGACAGCAGTCAGGTCGGCAGTCTTACCCATGATTGGGGTTTTGAGTGATAAACCAGGCTGGGAGTTTTAAAGGCCTCAGGAATCTTTTGCAGGTGTTTAGAGTTAACTCGTTGATTCAGATGATTAGGTTCATAGCTCGTTTAGAGACCCTTTTAATTATATGCTAATTTTGTGAGATAGGAATTTTGGGTTTTCATGAGCTGTATGCCAAAATCATCCGTATTAAGACAATAAAAGACCTGAAATATTTCAGTTAGTGTGCAATGAATCTAAAATATATGAATGTTAAATTTTCATCATGACATTATGGAAAATAATGAACTTTATCACAATATGCTAATATTTTGAGAAGGACCTGTATATGTAGAAAAGAACAATAATATCCCACTGAACATCAAATACTATGTGGATGAACAAACAGAATTGAACCCCAAAGCGTGCGCATACATAAGTTGGTGGAAAGTTTTGTTTTCTGTTGCCTCTTGTTCTCACACCCAAAAAACCCAGTGGCTTCAAACACGCTTAACATAGAGCAAATATTCCCCTGGGGCAACAGCCCTTCATCCTCCTTTACTCAGAGGAAGAAACAAGACAGACATGACAAGTAAAAGGAGATCACAAAAATAATTCTGAATGTTTTAATCTTCAATAGGGGTGTATTTTTTCTATCTTCTCTTTAGTAGGCTACAATTATGAATAGCAGTGAAACAAGACATTTTTTAAGTGTGTGTGTGTGTGTGTGTGTGTGTAAATCCTCCAGGCTCAGCATAAGAGGAGAATCTGCCACACCGCTTTGAAAGAAGAAAATGACTGCATTCCTGAGATGCTGCTCAGTCTTAGCATGTGATTGCATGAAATTGGTCCACTGAACAACTGATTGTCTATTTGATTACAGCTCTCTTTAGTCTCCTACTGCATCTGAATAAGCAGAGGCATCCAATACTCTCATTCTTTTCTCTCCAGTTCTTCACCTCCTGCTTCCTCCATCAGTTATCTGGGAAGTTAAACAATAATGGAGCAGGAAGTCACCCACCTCTACTGTTTTACACCCATTAACTTGTCAATTATCCTCAGCTTTGCCTCGTTTTCACACAATCTGTACCTTGAAAATTACAAGCACCTGTCAACTGTTGTATGGAAGATTGGCTTTGCCCTCATATTATGGATGCAGCTGGCTTCGTTTCCTCTTGCTTTCTGAAAACAAGCTGCATCTGTACAGGATGGGGCTTTCAAACATAAAACTACATCATCAACTGCAGCTGTGAGAGACTGACCATTTGGCTGCTTAAAAATCTATTAAACCTACCTGGAATGGAACCAGGTCGATAAACATTACAGGGTAGCAAATAAAATATAACTTAACTACATAAAATGTTCTTATCTACTAAAGCAAATGGTGAAGTTGCTCATTAAGACTAAATAATGCAGTGTTATGAAAATGTTATGATTTTCAAAAGGGTCAGGCCAACTAAGTCAGTTTAATTTAAACAACCTCAGAGAGTAAATGGTGAGGGTATTAATCTAATGTCTTTCCCAAGTTTCACCTGATTGACCTCAAGCTCTGAAGGACACGGAATGAGTAACAGCATCTCTTTAATGATTTGCCATTTGTGATATTTTCAATGAACGTTTCATAGCAGTGGTATCAGTGAGTGTCTGAGTAAAGCTGCAGCCACTTAAAAAACAAGCATTCACACAGACCACTACCCTCTAGCTCTGACCTGCTGACACACCACAGACACCCAGTAGATCCACACCTTTATACAGACAGATACTACCTGTGCATGCAATCAGTCTTAACAAAGCAAACTTCTCCTTGGCGAAAGAGAAGGAGGAGCAACAACAGATGCTATAAAGTAACTTTCATTCTGCCCACACACACAGAAAGCTTTGTTTTGATAGAGAAAACAAAATACATAGTCTTACACAGACAAAATAAAACTCAAAGCCAAATTACAGACAAAAAAATTTCTATTCATAAGTCTGCTTTATCCTTTCTTCCTTTTATTACATGGAATAATAGAAATTACAAAATAAGTTTTGAAAAGTTATTGTTTTTTAGCTGTACACTATTTGAGTATATGCTAATAAGATAAAATATTTTCCCATAATAACTGCAGCAATGAGACAATCTAGGAAATTAATCTGCTAAGAGCAAAAACTACGTAAAACCCCTCTAATTTTAACACAGTTTTTTAATATAGAGGTTAGTGCAATGCTGACGTTGCTCCATCAAAAGGGAAGCAAAAAACCACGAGCCAGTCATCCTCTGCCACCTGATCTGGTAACCATTAAACCCTTCTGCTTCTATTATTCATAAACAGCATTTATCAGGCTTTCATAAAGCCTTTGGGAGCAAGTTTACAGGTTTTACTTCATGTTTGTTTGTGTAGGGAAGCACAACACTGACAGCAACTTCTAAAAAAATGTAAAGGAATAATGGCAACAAAAAAAACGTATCTAACAAATGTTAGAAAACCGTTTACAATAACAATCTTGGGATAAAAACTACAAGATTTAGTTTAGAAACAACTAAACTCAAATCTTTATTATTTCACCCTACAGTCCCTACAGGGTCCGTTTTAATGTAGACTGCTTTGTTGTCAACATAAGATTAATTATTTATTGAGTGAACATAGAAAATAACGTTAGGTAATGATGGATCGGTCCCAATCATGGTTTTTCTAAATCATCATACCCTGACTAAACTCAGTTCCTGAAACCCATTTTATTGATTCTATCAGTCACAACCGCAGCAATGGCGTAACAGCATTTTGTACAGCTGGTTTTTAACAACCACAGCCTGTCTTTGTGTGCATAACTGCTAACTAATGTAGACTTTGCAAATTGTTATGCTGATCTAAAAAGCTGGATTTTCCATTCCTTTCTAATCATGTGCTGTCTATCAATGAAAGAGACCGTACTGGCTGCTGCAGCTCCAGGCTCTCCCTGTGTCATGTTACCTGATCTTTGCTTCACTCAGATTTGTGCGCTCAAGGCAGAGGTGTGCAGAGAGCAGCTGAAGCACTAGTCATTAAATATTTAAAATGCTAAAAACAATGCACCAAGTTTATTAAGCAGGAGCACAACTTCCCAACTGAGACTGCATTGGAAAACACTGGATGACAAATGATCAACAAATCATACTTATTTTAAAGCTGTACATATACAGAATGTTTATGAAACTAAATTATGTAACTCTGTTCTGCCACAGTGACGCTGAAGAGAGAACTCTGGACCCAACCAAACAAATGGAGAAACAAATGATAAACTATGCCTGTTTTAGATTAGGTGTTGTCAGCCAATAGTAACTTTATTAACCTACTTAACTCATGTTAAAGAAGCATATATAAAAAAAAAACAGATAAAAGACTCCAGTGTCCAGAAGATAACTGATGGGAGAGTGGGTGAAATACTGATAACATTAAGCATGTCATTTTACCGCACTTTAAAATTACAGATACCTTTCATAGATTTTGTTAACTTAAATAATGTATCAGACTGTGACGTAGTATCGCAAACGCTCAATCTTAAATGACTCTAGTTGGTGTCAGGAACACAAAAATCTTGATTAGGACATCCAAACTTAATGATATTGTTGAGCGGTCTCATAATAGCTCCAGAACTCATTTGTGTCTACTATCAAAAGCCTACTTACATGCCCCATTTGAGTAATTGCTGATCAAGCTGATAGGACAATGGCACTCACAGTTCCTGTCGAAGGCGTCTGATTTTGGCCTTGGCGTCAGCCAACTCCACTGAGAGGTGTTGTCGACTTTCAGTTCTTCTCATACTAGGAGAGTCACCGGGAGACTGGGTGGCAATGGGAGCCAGCGGAGATAGCTGCACACAGTCTCTCTCCTGGGTGAGCTCCACGATTGTCTGAATGAAAGTAGGAGGGGGAAAAAAATAAGGTGAACAGGTGAAGCTGTGTCACACAGGAAATTTACAGATAAAGACTATCCATAGATTTAATCAAAGTAGGCTTAATATTTAAAAAGTAACTGGCAGGCATTAGAATAAAGGTCACACAGCCACGCCGAGCCTTTTTTAATCTACTACCCCCAATAGGAAATGGGATTTTAATTGAAAGCAGCTGGACAATTCAATGATAATCTGGAGGCTATTAGAACCCCTCACATGCACCCACACTCAAAACCAGCTATCAGAAATGGGGATCTGCACCCATGGCTTGGAAACTCATTTAATGGTGCATATAGTCACAGCATAGCACACCCACACACCTCATTGACAGTTAATCTCAACCCTTCCCTTCCTTCCAGAGGCTGCTCTTTTGTGGTAACAACTAAAAAGGGAAAAGTTTCCACATAACCCTGTTAGAAAAAGCTTCATTGGAATATTTTCCCTGTAAAAACATGGAACAAGATAACAAATGGGTTTAATGAACCACACCAATACCTCCAGCTGTGTGTCCCTTTCATCAACCAGGCGTTTGAGGTGGAAAGCCAAATTTCTGGACAGACTGTCCAAATCCTCTGGGGGCATTTCCCCAGTTTCCAACCACTGAAGGTCCACCACATTCTCCTGGTTATGCGTCACCTAAATCAGGACAATTGTGTGATCAATAAAACTTTATCTTACCAACAGACAGTTAAATAGTCACTATCCCACCCAATATTACTATAGATTACTACAGTTTGTTCGTTAGAGAGGCAAAACACCTCTTGAATGTGGGAGGCTATCGCAGCTTTGGTGTCAAAATCCAGAGTCCGGATACGTTCGATGTATTCTTCTTTCTTCTCACACTGTAAAGAGAGAAGTAAGATGTTAGGAATTCGTTAAATTCACCGGTTTTCAATACAGTGAATAGAAGTAGGGATCAGTTGAAGATGTTAGGAGAAGTTGCAAAGTGGAAATCAAGAGGAGGTTAGTATGGCACGACTGCACAACCAAATCAAAAGGTAAAACAAAATGTGCGGGTTCCAGGACACAGTAGCTGTATGAAGAAATGTGGTCACATTTTTAGAACAATCTTTAAAGTCAAACAAAAGTAATTTCCCCTCTAATGCAGGAAAAGATGATGCTGATGCAAGTCACAAACAATGAAAGGTTGGCTTTACAGGATGATGACTCAAAGTTCATTCAGGCACAGTTTCAGCTATAGCTGAAGTGTCAAGACATTTTAAACAACAAGGAAGCTGGTGAGAGGTCTACAGCCTAGAATGAACCTCACCAACACTGAATGTCTGTGTTGGTTTATAAATGACACAGAAGATAAATGAAAGGTTATAAATATCTACTGCCTTCAAGCAGACTATTAGTGCTCTTACCTGAACAGCACATCCTAAAAGCAGCAGCAACATTTTCTTCATCTCCTCCAGACCTTGTTCTAAAGGAAAGACAATGAGCATATTTCAATGAAGATACAGTGCTTTGCAGAAGTATTCATTAACCTTTTAACCTTCAACTATTGTCATGTTACAATCACAAACGTCATACATGTGGCTGGAGTTTTACTTGATTAACAAAACAAAGTAGTGCGTAGTTTTGAAGTGTACGGGTAAAAACAACTGGTTTTAGAAATAATCTGAAAAGTGTGGCATGCAAGCTCAGTGCAACCAATTGCCTTCAGAAGTCACCTAATGGTGACTACAATGCTTTCCCAGTCAGAGCACTGAGCAGCAATGAGTTCAGTATCCTACATGGCTACCACACATTCAGAATGCATAAAAAGTTGCAGATATAAACTATTTACCAGCAATTCTGACGGTTCGTAAATGATTCAACATTTTGCACAAAGGAAATAAAGAGAAATCGACACCTTGCCAGCTTGTATTGCTAATAGTAGTTAGCGCCAAAACAAACAGCAGATCCCACTGTTCTCTGACTTGCAACTAGATCAATTTTAACTAGAGTGTGATGTCAGTGGAGCCCTGAGACAAATACCTATTTTCTCTCTATAGAGAAAAAAAACTAATAAATGCTCCAATATCAAATGTTTTCCCACAAGAAACACTGACAATGTTCCAGCTATGAATCAGTTTTAAGGCTCATCTTTCCATGGCAGATGTGTACTCACACATATGAAAAAACGTGACACATATTTCTGTTAAAATCTAAATTTAGTAGGTCCTAGTTGGACCTTTGCCTATAAGGACAGCAGGAAGTTCCCCATCTTTCCCACATCAAATTCCAATCAGCTAAATTCCAGGGTTGTTACAATTTCCCCTGTATAAATCCAGACCCACAATGTTTTCCAGAGGGTAGCTGGCTGGCCAGATAAACTTCCAGCTTGCCTCCACATGTCGGGACATATTGTCAGAAACTGCTGAAACCTACTAACAGCTGTCTGCCTGCTCAACAGGCTCATCTGAGGATTTGGAGCTGCACAACAGCAAAGCAGGTGGTGTGTGCATGCGATTCTCTGTGTGTGTGTGTGTGTGTTCTTGTACTTGTTGCTGAGTGAGAACCATTTTTCGTATTTTTATCGCAAAGTGAGGACATTTTGACAAAGTGAGGACATTTTTCTGGTCCTCACTTTTTCAAATTCTGTTCTTGAGACAGGGGTTAGGTTTAGGACTAGGGTATGAATTGAGTTATTGTTAGGGTTAAGATTAGGTATTAACTGGATAGGTTTAGTGTAAGGGTCAAGGTTAGGCACTAAAAATTAAGGAAAATGAATGGAAGTCAATGGAAGTAACCGAAAAGTCCTCATAAAGATAGTAAAACACGGATGTGTGTGTGTGTGTGTGTGATAAGCCAACTCATGATGTGACCAAGGGAGTAGCGATTGCCGATGCTGTTCCAACTCCAATGACAAATCCAGCTTAGTGACAGCAGTTCTCTGCACAGGGTGGCCTGTTTGCTTCTGGGTTTAATAGGCCAATCATCAGCACTGCAAGTGCTGGTTACAAAGTTTACATGTTATTTGTGGACTTTAAAAACAACCTAAAATAATTTAGACAAGCACTGAAATTAGGATTCCTTGTCACTGAGAGAAAGTGTAAAACAGCAACAATAGTAATGAGATTATTGGCTGTATGCCAAAATGGGGTTTCTGCATGAGACGATCTATCCATCTTATTTACAGAATCCACTAAACAATTACCTCTGAATCAATAAACCAACCCAAGGCAATGTGTAATGGATGACAACATAGCCGCATGCATGCAAAAGGGACACTGTTAATTCTTTATTTACAAATACCAATGTATACTGATTATTTGCATGTCTGCTTTTAACTTCCACTTAGAGAACAAAGTGGGAAAAGTAGTGTAAAAATTCAACTGTAATTTGCTTAATTTCTTGGGTCAGACGCAGCAACTTATGCCCCTTTTCCACTGGCTCGATTTGGCCCTACTCGGCTCGCTTTCAGAGCATTTCCATTACAGTTATTTCCATACAGTACCTACTTTTTCTGTCCCTGCTCCTGAGCAGATACGACCGGGACCGAGTAGGGATTACATGCGACAAGACCAGACTGCTTTTCACTGATTGGCTGAGGGACCAGGATAAATAATTAGGTTTTCGTTGAGACAGTGCCCGTAAAATGTAATAAAACTCAAGAGCAACTACAATGATATTAAGGACCACAGTGGCCGGAGCAGGTCATACATGTAATTTTACCATTTATGGGTCATAAACCATGCCTGAAGGCTGACTGAAAAGAAAAAGGATAAATCACCTTTCTGAATTACATGCAGGCAGAGCACTGTATGTAATAACATCCTAAACCAGCCAAAAACACATAAAATCAGCTGTTCAGAGGCACAAACATTTCCCCCAAAACACACAAAACAGAACCACCATGAAACAACGTGTTTAGTTCGGACATTTATTTACGGTCCTTTAGCGAACCAGCGTCTGCGGGAGGAGGGAGCAGGCAGAGAGCAGCTTCCCTCAGATCAAACAGGGAGAAAAAGCCCCGGTGAATCCGCGGAGCACGAATATCCAACCTAAAACTAACTTCCCGCAGTTTTGTGCTTTGAAGACCTTGTCCTCGTTATTGTCATGGCTGAAACAAAAACTTCCTCATAAAACCCAAAATTGTAACTTCTTCAGGCAAACTTTGAAGCTTCACCATCCAGACAGCAGCGTCTCTCCTCTCTGCTTCTCCTGC
Organism: Girardinichthys multiradiatus; assembly: GCF_021462225.1. Taxonomy (NCBI): domain Eukaryota; kingdom Metazoa; phylum Chordata; class Actinopteri; order Cyprinodontiformes; family Goodeidae; genus Girardinichthys; species Girardinichthys multiradiatus. The sequence continues at coordinate 15,063,628 of NC_061814.1, forward strand.
TACAACCCCTTCACATCAGAACCCTTGAGCCTTATTCTATAAGTTCTGGCTGGGCTGTGGTCCAGATAATTATCCCAATGGATCATTTTAGACATAAAAACATAAATAAGACATTCTTGCATATACATTAATACAAACGTTAGTATTTAGTTTATTTATGCTTTTATTTAGTTTTTATCATTTCACGCAGATTACTTTAATGTGACACAGTAACGTTAATAGCAGCACAGCGATCTACACTCATGGCTGGAGGCGGGGCTTCAATCGCCATAGCTTCAGCCGTTAGAGGGTCAGTGAAAACACAACAGTTACTGTACAGAGTAGAGCGAAACCGAGTGGTACAGAGCCGCGCCGGCTAAAACGAGCTGTGGAAAAGAGGCTAAAGTTAATGAAACGAAAAGCAGCGTTCACAAGGTGATTACTATTTAGAAATCTTGTCAGTGGCAATATAAGGGTCAAATGTGAAGACCTCAACATACCCTAGTTGGCATGTGGATATGAGATAGTAAGTGAAGGCATGTGAATTTCTCACTAAAGCTTTTTTATCTTTACAGTCTGGAGGAATTAGGCAATGTCTACTGTAGAATACAAAAACATTGTCAACACACAATTATCACATAGAACCAGGTAAATGTTTCTTTTTTCACTGCAACAATCTACAGGAACGTAGGCACACAGTAATATCTCCAACGTAAAATAGATTTTTCTTTTTTAGTGGCTTAAGATGACATTTGTTATAAACTGGGGTTTTATGAATAAACTAATTAAATTGAACTACAGTATATGTCAATTCTGGCAAAGTTAGTATCAGTGAATTGGTGAAAATCGTTGTTATGCATAATTATCCAAGTGTCAGTTCTAGCACTGTGTATTCTAGGACAACAAAGGTGGCGACAGTTGAAAGCAAAACTGTGAAGTCACTAAAACTGGGAAGACTTAGCTTAATGAGCAGCAACTCCTGGCGACCCAGACTATGTTGTTGGTTGTAATTGTGGTTATCAAGTGAGAGGAAATAAATATTTTCCAGGTGTTTAGCAGAGAAATTAATTTTCTGTGGCATCTTTATATTTATAGACTTCATATGATGTAATAATGTAAACAAACTATGTTGTCTACTGGACAAAAAAATATGTTTTTGTGGATGGTGTTAAAAAAAAAAAACATAACCCTTCCATTTGTCTCCATGTGCTAGCAATTTAGGTTTGGTCCTCCCACAGGCACAATTTTCATTTCAGATTTAGCAGTGATTCAAAGGAACCTGAGATTCTTTAGCTTAAAATCTAAAGTAGTTAAATGGGTCAAACTTGAACTAAGTTAAATATTCAAAACTAAACAGATATTGATGAACACAAATCTTCTGGTTTTTGAAACTTTTTTAATTTGTGAAAACATAAAAGTGTTTAATGTAATAATCTGGTTTTTAACCAGCCTTTTTGTGGCATTTATGCTTGACCTTATTGTGAAAGCCCACTAAATATCTGCCACAATTGTGTTTCAGCGTTTTAAAGCTGAACTCTAAAACCACTTGTCCGTTTCAAAAATGTGAAATATGTGTAATGCCAATTATACACCAGCACCTTATTCATGACATGAAGTGAAGTATGTTCCACATAAAAGAGATTTGAGTGGATTTGGGTCTAGAAGAGTGGCAATAACCTACAGAGCTTAAAAATACTCCATTAAAACCATACAAACCTATTTTAGTCAGTGGAGGGATTTAGAAAAGCAAATCTACTGGTGCAACCCATGAGAGATAAGAAACCCCACATGATAAATAATTTATAAGGTTTGAAAAAAGGAACAAGAGGGAGAAGCAGCCAAAAGGTGAGATAAAAGCAAACAAGAGACAGAAGCTTAAGAAAATAGATGCAGAGAAATAAAGTGAGACACAGAGCAGCAGCAGGGAGGCAGAGAGGCAAGGCTGAAAATAGTAGAAATCTCCAGCAGCAGAAGCTAAAGGCTACAAGGACGGCTCCTTGTCTCTCTTCACACCTCCTCTGGCCTGCATCCCTCTTCAGTCGCTGTTCATACGCTCCTTTCATCCAGCTATGTATTCTCTGCCGCATGCATCCACCCATCCTTCCTTCCTATAACATCAATAGAAATGATCTGTTCCCCCAGTGTCACCATCTGCACTCAAAAATATAAGCCTCCTATCCTTCCTCCCAGTTTTTATCCCGTTGGCAGGAAAAGAGGTCAAAAGGACAGTGACTAACCCTTCCCTTTGCAATCCCATTGTTAAATCAGTCTGTGAGGATGGAGCACAGATGAGAAGAACAAACTGTTTATGGGCATGTGAAATCTATAGCTAAATCACCGTCTCTCTGCCTTGATAGATGAACTTTCAGTGATGAAATTGTTATATTTAATCTGATATTCAACTCATCTCAGAAAGAGAAAGAAAAAAAAAACTGTGCTCAATCATAATTTTTGATTATTTAAGAGTGTTTATGCTTTGGAAGACAAATTACAGTCATCAAAAAAGCCTGAGGTCAGTGTCTGCCACTGACAGCAATGCTAATTACCTCAAGTGCCATTATACAAGGAGCACAAAACCATTTACTTCTCAATAATGTTTTCTTACAGAGACTTTTAACTTTTTTCCAATTTGTACGTTCGGTCTATTTGTGTGTGTTCTAGAACGACACGCAATATCATGACAGAGTGATTAAGGCTTCAAAACATTTACAGGGGCCATTTTTGTCCAACTACTTGTCACCTTATAAAACAGTTTTCTTTCTTCTGTCAAATGATTTCTAAATGTGTTTATTCTTAACATTCATAAATGTGTCTCTTTTTCAATCTGAGATTACATTACACGTGCTGTTTTTTGAGAAATAAAACAGATGTCAGCTACAGACTAGGCTTAAACAACAATAACCCTTTAAATGCCTTTGAAAAACATTCACAATGCCAGGAGTATATTCTGACCATTATAAATACATTTTTAAGAGAACTTTTAAATTGACATTAGATTCACACTGACTAGTTTTTAGGATTTACAGTAAAATAGATCCAACAAAGAAGGTACTCTTCTATGTGAGCATGCGTTCTGTACTCATACTGACTAAACATGACTTGCGAGCACAAGAGTGTGTGTGTCTCACTGTGAGTGTTTATGCAAGGCAGCCAAGGTTAGCTCAGAGCCTGGGGGGGGTGTAATACAGTGCATTTCCACTGTTCACTGTTGTGAACACACCCCTCCCCCAATCGCCAACCGAACACACACATGCATGCGCGGTCCCCTGCCCCCAAATGGGAGCGTAATAAAAGCCACATGGCCGATGACTTTCAGCTGGTAGCAGTACCTCACTCCTTGGTTCACTGCTGGTCTGACTGGCCTGCTGACTGATTATCTGACAAGATAAAGGTAAAGGATAGGCAAGTCTTTAAGGAATCTAATACTTCCTCTCTGCCCCTGTCCACCTCACTAGAGGCTTCATGCACAGTTGGCTGCCTGGCTTGACTTTGACTACTCAGCTTTGTGCAAGGCTGTAGAAAACCTTTAAAGAATTTAATTATAAAATCATTTGTTATAAACTGGCTATGGCAGGTACTAATTAGAGAAGCGATAATTGGGACTGTGGCCAATGCCGGTTTCCAAGGTGGTCTTGGTGCAAATCCATACAAACTCTGAGATGCTTGTTTGTGGTATGAGCATGGTTCGACATAAGTACCAGGTGTACTCTGCAAGCTTGAGCCAAACGCCTTCCCTTATCCAGGTAGGCATTGTGGGATGTGGCAGAGTAAACTCACTTCAGTAATTCAGTAAAAACTTTGCCTCATTGACATTTGGACATTTGTTATCCTACTAATGATTCACAAAACACTGAAGTGCTCAGTTTGTTCAGTAATGCAAAAGTTCCTCATTTCTCCTGATCAGCCTATGGGCTGAGCGTCTTTTCATAAAGAATAAAGCCGAATTTCAAGATGTCTTTTAATCCATTTGGTGTACGGCTCAGAAAATGTTTATAAAATAGAACTCAGAAATGCAAAAATAAACAACAAAAGACTGTAAAAGAAGTATAAAACGTAGTGCTGATGATTACTGCATAGAAGTATGTGTGCAGTACCTGCAGTCTGTATTGTTCAGTTATTTACCTTTAATGCTGGTGGAGGTGAACGAAAATTGAAGAGACAACCGTGACAAGTAAAGGGTGTTGAAAACCCAAAAATACCAACGACTGACATGGTGAAAGTGTGATAAAGGCAGCTGAGGGAGGACAAAGATTAAGAAGCCATTTCATTTGCTTAAACAGGTATTAGACATCTCTCACCAAAGTCTGAGCTGAGCATGGAACAACTCACTTTGAAGAGCTGATGATGAACTGATGAACACAAAGACAATGAACCATGTTGTTGGTCGGTCATCACATCACTCTCCTTTTATCCAACAAACCTTTTAACAACCAGTTTATGATGCTTCAATAACCCCCTGCTTTTACTTGTGTTCTTCTCAATGGCATCATATTGAGATATCAGGTAACAGTAGGTCAAACTGCTCAAAGATGTTTTCATGACACTGAGCACTTGATACTGCATCACTGTTGTCCTAATGCTGTTCAGACCTATAAAATAGCGTGGTTAAGTTAGAGGGTCAAAGGTGTGCTACAAAATGTTTGGATGGATTTAACAGTTCAGGTCACAGAGCTCCACAGTAGTATAAAGGAACTAACGAAGGTAATCTGAAGCCAACCAATTAAACTGTCCCTTTTCTATCATCTTAACAGCAAAATGAGCCGTTTTCACTTTCTTTAATTTGATCCTAATATTTATACCATAAAGTCCAATTCTTACAGGTAAACTTCTTATTTATAAATTATAAATAAAACCTGCACAGCTCTATTCAGAGACTTTACATATAAAATGCTAATTGTTATGCTTTCTATAGAACTGTTACTTACCAGAGAGAGGGTTTCGGCCCAGAATCAGGACGTTTGGCAAAGGCATCATCACTAACTGCTGGAGAGTCTCCTGTTGCAAGAAAATAAAAATAAAACCAAACAAATTAGATCAAGACTGTCGAAAAGACAATTTCAAATTTTGCTATTAAATTTGGGAATATTTTAATAAAATATTGAATGTTAATTTTTTTTTTAGTTCTGCTGCTACTAGAAAGGTCATCCAAGTAAAAAATAAAATCAGTTAAGTAAATGGATACTTAGGAGTGGGACTGCATGATTTAAGGAACATTGGTTGTGATAGTAATCCTTTTAACACAATCTGTGACCTCAAGCATTTTGTACACCATCATCTATGTCACATGTGGCCATGCGATGTGTTTTTATGAAAATGTGCATTCCAAACGGTCCTTTGCAATACAACTAGTGAACAGATTGATAATAATTGATGATATTGTGCAGCTTTTACTAAGAGGTTCATGTAGTGTTAGAAACTCAACATTCTGCATTTCCTTTTTTAACTAGAGCTGAAATTGGTGCTCATACACAAGGGTGCTAAAAGTTATCAAAAATAAATAAATTAAATTAAAGAGTATTTGGTTTGCATGCAAATTCAACACTTTCTGTATATTTTTTTCTTTTTGTAAATTCTATATATCCTGCTGACCACCGGTCATAACAGTCCTTAACATCATCAGTCCATAACATCGATAAATCGGATGTGACCCTGCAGGCCATATAATGACCTTGTATTAATCATATCAATAATGCAAATTCTAAGATAAGATATTGAGTGTAGCAACAGTGACCCAATATTATTGTCCGTGAAAATCGCAGAGTGTCTGAAAATCCAGAAATTAAAATTTGACTGCTGTTCTAGGGGGGGGACGGGCACCGCTAAAGTCAATAGCAATCTATGTACTAACAAACTAGCAAAACCTTAATATATGTTTATGATTTTAAGTGGAGCAGCCACAAGCATTCCAGTAAACATGGACGCAACTGTTGAAACAGAAAACCTGCCGTTCACATGTGGGCACTCTTTATAGCATGAGAGACAGCGTTTACGCAAGTGATCATGTGGAATATGTGAATTAAATGTAAGGTCCTTTCACTTGACCCATCAATCAATAAACCAGAAACAGACAAATGACAGAAGGCAGGGATGGTCAAAAACAAGTTTCTTTACTAAAACCAGGTTAAAAAGTAACAGCAAGATGTGACCTTGGCTTCAATGCTCAACAAAACAAACAAACATGAAGCCTAATCTTTGCCCATAGGCTTCTTGACTGATTTGGCTGCAATTTGTGATCACCTCTCCGTTATTCTCATAGAAGTACTACACGTCACATGTACAACTGTGAAATGCTTCGACCGAATGTTGCGATCAATTGATTTTACATTATCAGCTCATAATGTTGAATATTTATTTCAACATTTTCTATTTATTCATCAAACAAATAGATTGATAGTAAAAAGATGTAGGTATGATTAAAAGTGCTTCTGGCAATAGCAACAGTAATGTGGAAGCTTCAGTCTCAAACCACCATCAGGTGTGAAAACTGAGACAGATTGACTCCACAAGCTTCTGACACAATGATCACCATAACAAAGGCAGCCACAGTTTATGTAGCACAGAGAGACATTTGGTGTGTCTGACAGCCAACTGACCATGAAGTCACCAAAGCAACAGGACACACACACACATACACACACACACATCAATCAAGAAACAAACATTTGCTCCACAGGTAAGGATTATTGAGTCACTCATTCTTAACAGTAACAGTGTGTTGGTTTTAGAGTTATACATAAATAAGAAAAGTCTGTCAAAAGCACTAACACACAGACAATCTCCAAACAGCTGTCCCATCAACACACACACCTGCCCCTTCCTCTGGCAGCATGTATTTGCAGAGTAAGTCTGATATGAGGACAGCTGGGCTTTCCATCACCAGCCAAATACATAACAATAACTCAGTTGGTCACTATGGCCAACCTTAAATGTATTTCTGTTACAAATTCAGAAATCCTTTTTGAATACACCTGCTAGATAATCCTGTAAAATAGACCAGAGGTTTAGCATCTTGGAACGCTAAGATCTGACAATGATAATGTGCCGTACACTGTGGAATCATACACTGACGATTTTAACGTGTTAATACACAGCCCATAAGCCAATGCCCAGTTACAGATATTAAGGTTTTAAAAGGTGAAAGTGTCAATTGTTTTTAAAGTTAAAGTCCTTTCAGTGAGATGTTGTTGCTGCACACTTCTGGCCTTCCTTAAAAATCTCACACTGACCTTTGCCTACAACCAGATCTACTTCCTTTGTCTTATTTCCCTACTCAATAATCCACTTGTTTGAGTGATCTGCAGGCTGATTAGATTGGTGTGTTATTGATAAAGAGCTCTGATTGCTTTTAATTTAATCATTAAAAGGTGTTTTAAATGTGATTTCGTAAGCCTCAACAGAGTTGGAACAGATTTGATGTCAACTCCATGTCTGACAGATTCAGATCCAACACCCAAGTGCAATTTCTGCTATTACAACTTTTCGTTTCACACCTAAGGTGCAGTGTGTACTGTATAGGATTATAATTCAGCCCACATGGAAAGGTACATTTTAACACTACTAACTCCTGACTTCTTAAAGATCTGGGAATGGATTGAAAACAATAGGATTAAAAGAAAGTCAACTCCTGTTTGGCATTACCTGGTAAATAGGATTGGACACGGTACATATTAAAGGTGATGCAAGCCAAACGGTCTGGACTTGTGAGGGATGATTGTGATAACGTTCTGAGGATTAGTCAGAATAATAAAGCCAAGGCAGAGTCGCCTAATACAGACGTTGGAATATCTAGCAATAGATTAGCATTTATACATAAACAAGTCAAATTTCAGACTTTGTAAGACCTTTTAATTGCTGCCTTGAATGAAATTTAAAGCCCAATTATGAATACAACATTTAAACCAGAGAGCACTTTTATCACTTTACACTCAAAGTGTTAAAAGTGCTCTCTGATTCAATTGTTGTATGAACAAGTGCAAAAAAACTGCGCTCGTGATTTGTGAGTCAGGGAACATCAAACAAAACACATCCTCCTATCGCCTCATTGGAGTTGTAACACTGGTGCTTGACCACAAAACCTCCAACTTCGGAGTTTGTGTCGCATCAAATGCTGGTCTTAGATCAGTGCTAGTAGCAGCAACGACAACCATTTTCTGAGGAGCTTCAACCACGCCAGGGGAAACAAAGCAATGAAATTTCTGGGATCTCTTTTGCCCTTTTCCAATGGCGCAATGTGGCCCTACTCAACTCCACTTAAAGCATTTTCCTTACAGTAGAGACTACATGAGACGTGAACAGACTGCTGTTTATTGATTGGCCGCGGGACCAAGAGAAATGAGAAGGTTTTCATTGAGGTAGTGCAGGGAAAAGTTAATAAAACTCCAAAGCGATTACAATAATATTAAGGACCACATTTGCCAGACCAGGTTAAACCGAAATATAATTTTACCATTTACAAATCATGAACCATGCCTGAAGGCTGGGAAAAAAGAAAAGGGACACCATGACAGTTTTCTGAATTACACGCAGGTAGGGGGCACTTTGTTTAATAACATCCTAAACCATCTGATCACACATAAAATCAGCTGTTCAGACGCACAAACATTTCACCCAAAACACACCAAACAATACCACCAGGAAACGGTGTGTTTGGTTCGGAAATATATTGATGGTACTTAAGCGAACCAGTGTCAACAGGAGGAGGGAGCAGGCAGAGAGCAGGTGCCCTTAATCACACTGCCTGCATCGGGTCAAACGGGAGGAAAACCTGCTGAATCCGCTGAGCACGAATAGCCAATAACCAACCTAATACTAACTTCACCGTGGTTAGAGGTCCGCGGTTTTGTGCGTTAAAGTCCTTGTCCTCGTTATTGGCTGAGACAAAGACTTCCTCATAAAGCCCAAAATTATAACTTCTTCAGGCAAACTTTGGAGCTTCACCAGTCCAAACAGCAGCATCTCACCTCTCTGCTGCTTCTCCTGCCACAATCACAGCCCCCCCCCCCAACAAGAAAAGTCCCATGAGAAATATAAGAAATTTAAATATTGCGGCCACGGCAAAATTTAAGACCCGTGACTACCATATTTGAGGCTTTTTTCCCTGAATTTAAAAGGACCAATTATGCAAAATTCACTTTTTGTTTGTTTTTTTACATCTACTTGGGCCTCTAATGTTTCTACAAACAGTCCAAACGCAAAAGAAAAAAAAACAACAGTGAGCCGTTTTTTGGCTATTAATGAATGTTTTATTTTTTTCTAGAAAACGTGCGTTTTCAAAAGCTGTGTAATTGTGACATCTCAATTTCAGTGGCACCTCGCAACGTTACCCGAGTCCCGCCCCTGACTAGCAACTGAAACCCACTTGATTTTGAGTAAAGGATTACGTCTCGCCAGGTGGTTTCATCTTACACGCACTTTACAATGACTACCCGCGAAGGCAAATGCTCTGGTGTTGGCTGCAAACAACCCACATGTGTCTATGCACAGTCTCCTGCTGTTGTGTCTTTTAAGTTTCATTTTTACATGCACAAAGTGCTGGTTGGGGGTGCGGCCAGATACAGCAAATTTGCATAAAAGTGACAGAGCCCTAAAACAGTTTATTCTGAAAGGAGATCAAAAAAGGGGGAACGGAGGACGTGAAATCTCATTATCCAAGAATGATTTTGTGCAAAAAAAGTAATTAACATGTTTTGTAAAGCCCATAGACCCATCCTAAATGTTTAAAAGTATAATAAGTCAAGTTTAAGACATTAAGGCGTTAATTTTAGATACATGAATTTCAGACTTTTTAAAGACATTTTAGGGGGGCGCAGACACCTGAAAAATATAATGAACTTGACAGAAATGGAAATAACAACAATCACATTAGGCATGTTGTATCAACATGTGACAAATACTTTGAGGCATGCATGTGAGGACACACTATAGCTTTTAAATAGAAAGCTTTCACTAGTGAGGCTGTCACTGCAGAAATGTCTTTGGCGCAGTCAATATATCAGTCTCTCCAATATTCTATATTCTTGATCCTGTCATCGTCACACAGGGGGATGTGGAGAAGTCAGTGCTTTGTGATGCTGAAAAATATGTGAAAGTATAGATAAAAATGAAATACGGAAAAATTGGAAAGTGTTAATTCCCTCACTTCTCTCTCCAGTATTGCAGGACTGCTGTTACCACCTCTTCCCACATGTTTCGGCACAACCCCATCCCCCTACCCTGACACAACGTTGCTGTATTATTGATTCCTGCATCATTCAAGGCTTTTCAACACTGGACACCTTTTCCATCCCACAGAGATATTTACACAGAGTGATTAAATGAAGTCCTGGTTACAGGGCCGATTCACAGCTTCATGATTGGATGGATCCAAGCTAGCTCGAGGAATTTATTGTCTCAGCAAATATTGCTTATTTACACCAACTGGGCTAAAAAACTCTGCATGACACGAGTGTAGCATTTTGTTCAGTCCAGCTCTGCAAGCATATATAGTATTCTAATGAAACCTCACTGATTATTCCTCATCCTTTCTGATAAGGCATTTCTTCTGCATTTCTTTTGTACGCTATATTTACAAGAAACCGAGGCACACTACATCCGAATTACTAAGAGATTCTCATTTTTACACAATTTGAGAGAATGGATGGAGCTCTGCCAGCAAAGGAAGTAAATTCTGCTGATTACCAATCAGTCTAGCCAATGCTCACACCTAGTCAAACACAAAGCTGCAAACACTACAAAGCAGGGGCCATATTGTGTTAATGTTACATTAGGTAGGCATGAGAGTATGTAACTGCTGTATGTTAGTTTTTTTAAATGCAGACCAGTGGAAAGTGGTTGTGTTTCCAGTGCACAGGAGGCCCAGTTTGGCCTCCAGAACACATACTCTACCACCTTTCCTCTCCACCCAAGCACAACGTCCGCTAGTGGTCAAGTTTTAACAGGGGACAACTACTTAGCCTCTGCGTGTTTGAGCGTGTGTGCATGTGTGTGCTTGTGTATGTGTGTGCCTGAACCCTGAATCACACCATTCTGCAGACATCGAGCGTTACCATAGAAACGGGGAGATGGGTTTATTTTCCCCATGCTAGAGAGCCTCTCACACATGATACAGTAAATGTAGCCACATACAAGCAAGCAAGCTCTCCTGGCCACTGCAGGCTGTACTCCTGCTGCAAAAAGACTGCAGAGATTATGAGATGAAACAGGTTATTTCCCCACCAGCAATGGGAAGAAACTTGCTTCTGCTTTTTGTCAAATAAACATCCCATACTGAAACACAGAAATCATCTGACACAAGATCTCACTACATCCCCATGAAGCGAATCAGTGAACAGAAAGCCTTTTCTACAGTTGAGAAATGTAAATGACCAGCAGGACTGTAAAAAAGGGGTTAAAGGAAGCTGATATCATTTTAGTCCTATACAGGAAATTCAACTAGTTCTTTCAAGAGGAGATAAGCAATGAGATACCAAGTTAGTCTATGTGACCACACAAAATGCCTAAAAGAGATGAATTTCAATAAATAATTCTCATATTCTCACCACCGTTTTTATAGAATCAAGTGACAAAGGTGCATTTTCACAAGTGACTCAAATTGACAAACTCTCTACTTTAAGATGGGGTATAAATTAAGCTGTTTTCTCACTGTGTTAAAGGCTTCTCATTTTTTTTTTTATAGCTGATTGACCTTTTTTACCTCTAAATGATGGAAAAAAGCAAAAACTCTTTAAAAAATAAAACCACTGAAAAGAACAGCAGTCTGGTAGAAACCAACAGACAGATGGGCACAGGATCTTTTACATGAGGCGGTGGAGGGACCTGACCATTAGTATCTTGTTTCTTTTGTATTTCTATATATCTATTGGCTAGAATGTGTTTTACAACACAGCCCTGTGGCAGAATGAATGGAGTGGTTGTGGCAGGTGGGCTGAGGAAGCCTGACCTCTCCAAATTCAACCCATCACCCCAGGGCTCAGCTTCACACTGGCTTGCAAAGTTCACACAATCAAACAATTTAAGCTAAGGCAGATAGTATACTCTATATAAAAGTTGGATAATTAATTGGAGACATTTTATTAGCTGTCAACAAAGTGAAGTAAAAAAAAACCATTTGTTTTTAATACCCTTTCGATCTCAAGTCGTATGGCTCTGCAGAACATGGAGGGATCATTTGGCTCAGGTCCTGATTGGCATGGATGGATATCCAGACAAAAAACAATAACTGTAGCTCTGAACTATGGCTTCACAGATGGCAACATTTCACACAGATGCTCTGAAACTGAACACTAAGAAGACAGAAAAAGATGATTGGTCAATTTTAACCATCTTCAAAAAAGGTCAACACGATTTTTCAGTCGTGTCATTTTACATTCGCTCCCCAAAAGGCAGTTGGAAATCATTAGACATAATGTTGTAGCCAACTACCAGCGACTTTATTTTTGCTGGGGTGAAAAACAAACTATTTTAGGCTGCAGCAAAGTGAAGGGTAAGGAGCCACAGACCTATTGCTGAAAATGAATCATGAATGAAATCAATACAACATAAACAAGAGTTTATATTCCAAACATTCATTATTTGTTCATTACTTGCTGAAGCAAAACAAGAACCCAGCTTGAAGGTTCCCCTTATTACTCTGAAATAGCTCTCTTCTAGTGTAGAGGAACCAGCTTCACATCATTACTGCGGCTAATTCCGCCTCAAGGCAAACGCATAAACACAAAGTAGCTGCATGCAGACATGTTCAGTTCTAATTGAAGGCTGTGATTACATCATGTTCTATATGGGCCGGTATTTGTGTCAAAGTTCAACAAACTCAACATGCACAAAGACAAATGTTCTGTTATTATTTTCAAAGTCATGAAATAACTTTAAATCTTCAAATGTACTTTTTAAACCATGTCTCTTGCATAGGTAAAAATATTTGATTTAGGAATCCATGTTTTAAGGGTTGTCATGATCCGAATGCATTTTCTCCTGAATTCTAATCAGTCATTTATTAATAGGCATTAGCAGTTACAGAGTCCCAGTCCGTTACATCATTAAAAGCAATATCATGTGTATGGTGTAAAAAGGTTTAATGAATAAAACACTACATTTTACTAGTATGACATCCCATATAGCGAGAGACAAAGCTGTTCCTCGTAAACTTTAGTGCTTTGCTTTGAACATCATATAATTTGACGTCTTGTGTTTCAGCTGCTCTCTGCGCAGCTTCCCTGTTTACCAACAGCTATGTGGGTACTGCTCGTTACATAACCGGTCACATAACACAGGAAGTGGATGTCATAGTAAAGAGTTAAAGAGAAATTAAGAAAAAGATCAGTTAGATCACCAAAATAATGCAGACAGTCTAACAGTTTTGCAAGCCGTGCACAAGAGAATGGTTGTGATTTGTTTTTAAATTGGCTGTGCAGATTTCCACCACATGGCTGTCTGGGGTGCAGCAGACATGTCAGAGAGTACTCCACAGCAGATATGGGAAGATGAAGTTAGTCAGAAACTCCAAAACAGATCATTCAGAAACCCAGTTCAAGTCAGGTGAGGTGTTATGACAACAACAAATAAACAGAGCTATATAAGCTCGCCAAAATAACCTTGTCCTCTCTGCAAGGTCTTATCTGCTGCTAAAGTAACAGAAGGTATAGGGGACACCTTGTCATCCACTTCTTATTAAATTAAATAGAAAATCTCGCAACATCATAAAATGTTTAGTTTAGTACATATTAAATATGTTTCCAGAATATACGCTGCTCCTCATCGTATAAAAACAAGCTGTACTGATTGAGCACATGTAGACTTGTAGACATGAAAACTTCCATTTTTTTAATATCTGTTCAAATTAAACATTTACAAGAAACTTTAGATGGCTCACATACTCAAATATATTGTTAGGCAATAGTCTAACAATATATTTGTTAATAGTTAAATGAGGTATATTAATACCTGCTAAATCAAGCTGCGATATTTACCGTTATGCTTGATTCAAGTACAGACCAAACTCAAATGAAACCCTGAGGCATATTAGTCTGATTCAGGACAATAAGAAGACAACCCCTGAAAGGATGACCTTCTGCTTATTATTTGTATTTATTTGTATAAACACATAGCACTAACGGTCAGGTTCGATTCATATGCCATATGAATGGATTTAGTGTATGAAAAACCCTAGCAGTTAGCTGACACCAACATACTCAGACTAGCAAGCATGTGACTCTGCATGATGACACGGATTTAGCCTGCAGCTTTAAGCTTGTGCCCCAATAAACTGGTTTGACCATGACTGATGCTGAAAAGAGCAGCAAAACGGGGAGTCAAATGAGGAACTGTCAGGCTTTGGTGACACATGCAGCACACTGTGGGCATGAATGCATATTAACCATTGTATTACCAACTGGATTTGTTTATTTGTTGCTAAGAACAAGTGTTTGGCATCAGGCAATATCAATTAGCTACTAAAATTTGTAGCCTTAGCCAATTTGCTGTGCTTTGTGAGTCCATCTTCAACATTGGCTAATAACAGCATTTCTGTTGCCTCACAGTGAGGGCCATCTAAGTAATTTCAGAAACACATGGAAAATAAGATCAAGATCAAATATGACAATGAAATGTATTTTTAATAAAAAGTTAGGGTGAGGGTAATGTCAACAGTTTAATAGATTTCCCTATGCCTTCAAAAGAAATAAAAAATAAAAATGGGGAGTGAAACCTTAAAGTTTGAATCGTATGCTAACAGAACGAGTTATCATCTGAAGGATGAATTGATGCATTTAAATGATTTATAACAGTGGAGAATAAATGTGGAAGGAATTAGTTAAAAAGAGAAGTAGGAGCCCAGAGAATAATAATGTCTTAAGGTGCATTTTCCCCAGCACAGTAAACCAACAGGAGACGTTGAGCAGTTCTCATAAGCCACCATGCCATACTCAGACTGACCAAAGATCTGTGCAGGGCTTTAGGGCCAGACATGGTTTCCATGAATAGGGTTCTCTGTTACCCTCTTAAAAGTCAAAACACAGCTCGCAGCCACACCCCAAACTGAAGAGATTAGAAAAAAGACAGAAGTGCTTTTAATTTGAAAAGTAACATCTACAACTTTAAAGATGGATCACAGACAACCATTACTGTACATAGATAAAGTATGTAAGGCTAACATATCAAAGCTCAGAAATGCTATAGTTATACTCAATGCAAAAGGTTATGATTACAACCAGATTTTCTCTGACCACAACTGTCCAAACCCATCGTAAAGGAATTCACAAGCTTGGAGAAAAACAAGTTAATGAACCCTTCAGTGAACCCTGCTGTGTGAAAATGTCTAAGCTAACAGAAAGGTTAATATTTGACTCCAAAGCAATGCAGTGATTACTAGCATGCAAATGTATCTATCCTATCTTAAAGAAAATGCGACGCCTGCTTCTGTCAAAAAAAAAAAAAAAAGGAAATTAAATTTACACAGACAGGCAGGTTACAGCTGCTCAGCTTTAAACTGTTTACCAGATTCTAAAATCAAAGAGTAAAGCCCGTCTAGACGCAGATGTCCTCCTACGCAATATACTTTAGCTGCAACAAAGCCAAAGATTTCCAGCACATTAATGTAACACATGATGTGGAAACACTCAGCTCAGCCCGAGACAGCTCATTTAATGAAATGTATACCGTCATTATTGAATTTCTTGTCAACCTTCACTCATCCGCTCATATATTCTCCACACAAGCTCCTAAAATTACACAGACTACAGAGACGAGACGAGGAAATAAAATGGGGGAGGTTAGGGACAAAGAACAGACCCAATAAAGGTCCTCAACTGTCTTCCTATAAGGGTCCAACAAGCTTAATGAATCAGTTTTCCCTCTTGACACCAGGAGATCCTTTAGGGAGTTAGCTGGGGCTCTGATTTAATGAACTCCTACCCTCCGTCTCACTCTCAAACAGGAGATGTAAAGCTTTTGACATCAGAATATTATGGTGGTATTTACAAAGCTGCTGACTTACCTAAATCTCAAAACTGAATTGCTTTGCATTATCTCCCCCCCAAATGAGCCACCTCAATACACTCAGAAAAATTCATTACTAGCAAGTGATTTTGCAATTGATTTGCTCTTTTGTTAAGTGCCGAGTAGAATATTGAACAGCCAACTTCATTAAAGCAAGCGCAGAATGACTCTGGCTTTAGATATCTCTATGAAAAGAAGAGAACATATTTTCTAGAAGAAGAAGTCAAAACAAAAGGCCTGGTTTAAGACTACAGAAACAAAACAAGCAAAATGTGTCACCAACTGCACTGCGTGTGTTGTAACACCATGCATGCACAGCAGAAGAGCTCCGTAGGTATGCTTTGCTTTTAAGCCCTGCTGTTTTTGTCTACGTTTGAGCGACAACACAAACAATAATAAATCTGGTGAACAGAAATGGGCAGGTTACTCTTTGTACTGAAGTTTTAAATCGTTATGACCTCCAAACTGCTTCATTTACCCAGTATACCATTCCACCAGTTTAAAGACCTTTAACACCATGCCAGTTAAGTGCTGGAATGACCAGACCATATGGAGCATAGAATAATGCAGAGCTGCCGCTCCTCCACGTGTTGCTGCGTACTGCCGCTCAGCTGGCCAAAACAAAGCTTCCACATTTACAAGATAGACAAATGAGGCAGTTTAAAAATACTACTGGTTGTAAAATCAAAATGGAACAGTCAGTATGGAAAGTCAAGGATCAAGCATTGCACTTATTAGGGTAATGCAGCTTTTAAAGTGCAGTTTGTGTTCTATGAGCAACGTGTTCATCAAGCATCTGACTGCAGGCTGGCCATCAAAGCAGACTTATGAACTACAGGTCCTTCTCAAAATATTAGCATATTGTGATAAAGTTCATTATTTTCCATAATGTAATGATGAAAATTTAACATTCATATATTTTAGATTCATTGCACAATAACTGAAATATTTCAGGTCTTGTATTGTCTTAATACAGATGATTTTGGCATACAGCTCATGAAAACCCAAAATTCCTATCTCACAAAATTAGCATATCATTAAAAGAGTCTCTAAACTAGCTATGAACCTAATCATCTGAATCAACGAGTTAACTCTAAACACCTGCAAAAGATTCCTGAGGCCTTTAAAACTCCCAGCCTGGTTCATCACTCAAAACCCCAATCATGGGTAAGTCTGCCGACCTGACTGCTGTCCAGAAGGCCACTATTGACACCCTGAAGCAAGAGGGTAAGACACAGAAAGAAATTTCTGAACGAATAGGCTGTTCCCAGAGTGCTGTATCAAGGCACCTCAGTGGGAAGTCTGTGGGAAGGAAAAGGTGTGGCAGAAAACGCTGCACAACGAGAAGAGGTGACCGGACCCTGAGGAAGATTGTGGAGAAGGGCCGATTCCAGACCTTGGGGGACCTGCGGAAGCAGTGGACTGAGTCTGGAGTAGAAACATCCAGAGCCACCGGGCACAGGCGTGTGCAGGAAATGGTGCCAGAGTCTGGAGGAAGACGGGGGAGAAGGAAATGTCAAAATGCCAGAAGTCCAGTGTCAAGTACCCACAGTCAGTGATGGTCTGGGGTGCCATGTCAGCTGCTGGTGTTGGTCCACTGTGTTTTATCAAGGGCAGGGTCAATGTAACTAGCTATCAGGAGATTTTGGAGCACTTAATGCTTCCATCTGCTGAAAAGCTTTATGGAGATGAAGATTTCATTTTTCAGCACGACCTGGCACCTGCTCACAGTGCCAAAACCACTGGTAAAGGGTTTACTGACCATGGTATCACTGTGCTCAATTGGCCTGCCAACTCTCCTGACCTGAACCCCATAGAGAATCTGTGGGATATTGTGAAGAGAACGTTGAGAGACTCAAGACCCAACACTCTGGATGAGCTAAAGGCCGCTATCGAAGCATCCTGGGCTTCCATAAGACCTCAGCAGTGCCACAGGCTGATTGCCTCCATGCCACGCCGCATTGAAGCAGTCATTTCTGCAAAAGGATTCCCGACAAAGTATTGAGTGCATAACTGTACATGATTATTTGAAGGTTGCCGTTTTTTGTATTAAAAACACTTTTCCTTTTTTGGTCGGATGAAATATGCTAATTTTGTGAGATAGGAATTTTGGGTTTTCATGAGCTGTATGCCAAAATCATCCGTATTAAGACAATAAAAGACCTGAAATATTTCAGTTAGTGTGCAATGAATCTAAAATATATGAATGTTAAATTTTCATCATGACATTATGGAAAATAATGAACTTTATCACAATATGCTAATATTTTGAGAAGGACCTGTATCTAATTTCAGCTCGTCATACTTGTCTTTAGTAGTACTAACAATTATTTTACTAAGTGATTAATCTGTTGACTATTAATCGATTATTGCAAAAATGATCAAATAGGAGATTTTTTACAGAAGTTGAACCAGGTGAAACAACAGCTATGCCACCTGAGGAGTTCTGGATAGAACACATTTAGAAAATAAATGCTGATTGGATCCACTTTATGTGCTCTCAACCCAAAATCTGTTTCACTGCTGGATTTATTGTCATTTAAAAAAAAAAAACTAGGCAGTACAGTCATATTCAATAAATTTGAATATTAAAAAGTTCATTTGCTAAACTCAATTTACAAAGTGAAACACATTATATAGATTAATTACAGACAGTCTGATGTTTTCTAGCCTTTATTTCTGTTAATTGTGATGATTTTCTGCTTACAGCTAATGAAAGAAAAACATTTAGGACTAAAGAATTACCTCAGACCAACAAAAAACATTTTAATACGAAAATGTGGGCTCCATAAAAACCATGTTTAATACCTGGTTTAAAGTTGTGCTCTTCAAAAAGTAATTTTAATTTGAAAAGCTAGCCTCATTGGAATACATATTCTAATTTATTGAATATGACTGTAAACAAGGGAAAATAATAGCACAGACTCCAACAAGAAAGTTTTAAAAATAGTTTTGTCATCTACTCGTACTTGTTACATTTGATATAAAAGTGGTCTCCTTTTTAAAAGAACATTCTTACATTCAATTAAGGAACCTTTAGGGACCAGTAAAGTCTCTGAAATGCCATCATGGGGGCAGATGAATGCAGCAAGGGATTTAGACCCCATAGGTGGTCTCTGGGAGGCGGGGCCTTCAGACACAAGTGGCAGAACAATAGTGTGACCTGAAGGTCAACTGGGCAATGTGCACAAAAACAGACCCAATTAACAAGAGTTTCATTGTTGGTTCATAATGTCTTCTAAATCTAAAACCATACAAAACTGACAGCTAAATGGTCACAGAACAGCACCAGTTGCCATTTATCAATCACAAGAACAAAACAAAGGATTTATTTGGGGTCACAATTAGCATGCTAATTGATCATTCTTCATTTTTTTCTACAATAGATAACAAAATTAAAGCAAAATAAAAATCCCCAAATCTTTACCCCATAGTGCAATCACCCAATTGGATAAAGTGACTTAAATAAAGTGCAAATGTAATAATTAAACTGTTGTGCACAGAACCTATATATTTTATTATTCCTTCAAAAGTTACGGTAAACAATTCCTCATTATTTTGATTATCATATAATTGCACTACAGTCCTGTCCTGTCCTGTAGCTTACAGAGTCACAAATTTGACCCCTGTTAACGTCCTTAACCTTTCTGCATCTCACCCACAGACTTCGCTGGTCTGGACTTAACCCAAGCAGCCAATGAAAACACTTTATTCTGCTGGCACTTTGAAGCAGCCCAGTGGAGCTTTTGCAGACTTTTAACATCAGCAACTAAACAAAAAGGGGACTGTTCACAACAGATGATCCAGGAGTGATTAACAGGATGTTCACAATCAGAGAAACCATTATCAAACAAAAAAAAGCCAACTAACCAGAGATGGCTTTTATTGGACTATAAATAGAGCTTCAGCATTAAGGCCTCACAATTAATGTGATACTTCAAAAAATCTTGTTACAGGAACTTCTTAACATTTCCTCTTCCATAGTTAATTTTTGCCCAGATGAATGGGAAACTGCAATTATTTCCTTTCAGATCAAGCAACGATTAATCATGGCGATAACGAAAACTAACATGTTTTGAGGCTTGCTAAGCTGATGCAAGCCTATGAAGTGAAGAAAGACTGATGATTAGATAAAACTTCCTCAGACAGGACTGAGCACATCCCTTACTTTCACTTCTGAGTAAAGCCAAGTTTGTCTTTTAAAAGTTCAGTTATGTTCAAACATCCTCAATAATGTAGTTTCAATTCAAGAATATCTGCAAACTAATTCCAGATTAGCATGTCAACCTCATTAATGAGGATAATAGTTAACGTGAAGAGCATTATACCGTAAGGAAATCGAGCAGCAGCAGATTTAGGATTTTAAACTCATACAAGAGATTCAGTGTAAGCAGCAGGCATGTTGCTGCATCAATGTGTTTAACATTTTCTGATGTCGGTTTAAATTTATGAAGCCATCTGAGTTCTGGATGAAGGTCTGGATCCCACATCACACACATTCACATCTGCAAATATCTTTGCGATTATACAACCAAGTAATTACGGGCATGTTCTACAAAAACTATGTCTGGGCTAAGCAAAAGCTTAGATGGGAGTTTTGTTTGATTTGTATATTTCCACTGTAACCTAAATGGTCGAAAACTATTAACCAAAACCACATAAAATGTGACGTGCACAAAGAGATCCACTTTGTCTTGAACACTGGAATGCAAAAAACTGCTTAACCCTAATCTCAATAAGAAAACTGATCTTTTGATTAAGTAAAACATCTTACCTGATAGTAGGCTTTAATCTGCCTGATGAGAATAGAAAGGTTCTGGATACGCAGTGTAGGGTCATTGTTTACCTTCTTGTTGGTCCTCTGCACAGTGGCTTTAGGATTTCTGGATAGAAGACATAAAAATGACGTTAGAGTAGTTACCGCTTTTATCAAAATGAAACAAAAGGATTTTTTGCTCAAGTACAGCATCACTGGTATGTCTTTTTAATCTTGTATTATGTGATGAGTGTGTACTGCTAAGTTAGCAGCACAGTTATCATGGATCATTGTTCAAGAATACCATGACTATGTAAAGTGATCCACACTGTTAAAGACAAAATACCAATTTTTCAAACTGTTTCAGGTCAGTAGAGGAGATTATTTGGTGAAATAAAGTCAAAGAAATTCACTTCCTATGTTACATACAACAGACCTGCTTAACTGTCCTCATCCAGCCACACAAGACAACTCAAATATTAAGGTTGTCAACAAATATCAATATGGCCGAGGCACATTCTCTACCTGCAAACCAGGCATAAAACAATCCCCTAAACTATAATCCATTGTATAAAAATTTCCTTTAGAATTTAGGATCTTAAATGATCATACACCCAGGGAGTCTAAGTTCCGAAAAAATTTTATTTTGCACCTGAGTTAGCACTTTATTTGCTCTATTTGATTCCTGAAACCAGTAGCCGGTATGGGACAAAATAAAATCCTTTATTGTATTATCGGACAGGTAGAGATCTTCTAAATCTTACCATTTCCCATGAACAAATGCAACAAATTAAATAAAATCTGAACACATTTAAATGAATTACAGCGGTCGAATCTAATATTAATCTAATGTAAAATACATAATTGAGTAAAAATGGGGTGGGTTTGTTTGTTGCCCCCCAGCTCAGCTGTCTCATGTTGGGGTTTACCGCAGTGGATGAGAGGGTCGCATCCCTGCGCCTTCGGCTTGGGGACAGGTCTCTGACTGTTGTTTCGGCCTATGGACCGGGCGGTAGTGCGGAGTACCCGGCCTTCTTGGCGTCCCTGTTGGGGGTGCTGGATAGTGCCCCTCCCGGGGACTCCGTTATTCTGCCGGGGGACTTCAACACCCACATGTGAAACGACAGTGACACCTGGAGAGGCATGATAGGGAGGAATGACCTCCCCGATCTGAATCAGAGTGGTGTTTCGTTATTGGACTTCTGTGCTAGTCACGGATTCTCCATAATTAACACCATGTTCAAACATAAGGGTGTCCATCAGTGCACTTGGCACCAGGGCACCCTAGACAGGAGGTCGATGATCAACTTTGTTGTCGTGTCTTCAGACCTTCGGCAGCATGTTTTGGACACTCGGGTGAAGAGAGGGGCTGAGCTGTCCACTGATCACCACCTGGTGGTGAGTTGGATCCGGTGTAAGACGAGAAAGCCGGACAGACTTGGCAGACCCAAGCGCATAGAGAGGGTCTGCTGGGAACGTCTGGAGGACCCCTTGTCCATCGATGTATTCAACTCTCACCTCCGGGAGAGCTTTGACCAGATTCCGAGGGATGTTGGAGACGTAGTGTCCGAGTGGACCATGTTCTCCGCATCTTTTGTCGATGCTGCTGCACATAGCTGCGACCGTAAGGACTGCGGTGCCTGTCGCGGCGGCAATTCCCCGAACCCAGCAGACACCAGCAGTAAGGGCTGAAGAAGGAATCCTATCAGCTGTGGGACTCCTGAGGCAGCTGATGGGTACCGTGAGGCCAAGCGTGCCGCGGCCTGGGGTGTGGCAGAAGCAAAAACCCGGGCCTGGGAGGAGTTCGTTGAGGCCATGGAGAAGAACTACAAGTTGGCCTCAAAGCGATTCTGGCAAACTGTCCGGCACCTCAGGAGGGGGAAGCAGTGCTTCGCCAACACTGTTTACAGTGGGGGTGGGAGGCTGCAGACCTTGACTGGGGACATTATCGGGCGGTGGAAGGAGTAGTTCGAGGATCTCCTCAATCCTGCCATCACGCATTCCCTGGTGGAAACAGAGGCTGGGGACTCGGGGTTAGACTCTTTCATCACCAAGGCTGGAGTCACCAAGGTGGTTAAAAAGCTCCACGGTGGCAGGGCTTCAGGGGTGGATGAGATCCGCCCTGAGTACCTCAAATCTCTGGATGTTGTGGGGCTGTCATGGTTGACAAGCCTCTTCCACATTGCGTGGCGGTCGGGGACAGTGCCTCTGGATTGGCAGACTGGGGTGGTGGTCCCCCTTCATAAGAAGGGTGACCAGAGGGTGTGTTCCAACTACAGGGGGATCACACTCCTCAGCCTCTCTGGTAAGGACTACCCCAGTATTAGAGAGGAGAGTCCGGCCGATAGCAGAACTTTCGTCCTGGCCATGGAACACTGGACCAGCTCTATACCCTCTACACAGAACTCGAGGGTTCATGGGAGTTTGCCCAACTGGTCCACATGTTTTTTGTGGACCTGGAGAAGGCATTTGATTGTGTCCATCGTGGTGCCCTGTGGGGGGTGCTCCAGGAGTATGGAATCGGGGGCCTTTATTAGGGGCCATCCGGTCTCTGTACAAGCGGAGCAGGAGTTTGGTCCGCATTGCCGGCACTAAGACGGACCTGTTCCCGGTGCACGTTGGACTCCGGCAGGGCTGCCCTTTGTCACCAGTCCTGTTCATAACTTTTATGGACAGGATTTCTAGGCACAGCCAAGGGCTGGAGGGGGTCTGGTTTGGGGACCAGTGGATTTCGTCTCTTCTTTTTGCGGATGACGTGGTCCTGCTTGCCCCCTCTAACCAAGACGTACAGCATGCGCTGGGGCGGTTCGCAGCAGAGTGTGAAGTGGCTGGGATGAAGATCAGCTCCTCCAAGTCCAAGGCCATGGTACTCGACCGGAAATGGGTGGCTTGTCCTCTTCAGGTTGGAGGGGAGTTCCTGCCTCAAGTGGAGGAATTCAAGTATCTCGGGGTCTTGTTCATGAGTGAGGGAAGAATGGAGCGGGAGATCGACAGACAGATCGGTGCGGCTGCTGCAGTAATGGGGGCACTGTGACGGTCCGTTGTGGTGAAGAGAGAGCTGAGCCGAAAAGCGAAGCTCTCGATTTACCGGTCGGTCTATGTTCCTACCCTCACCTATGGCCATGAACTTTGGGTCATGACCGCAAGAACGAGATCCCGGATACAAGCGGCTGAAATGAGGTTCCTCCATAGGGTTGCCGGGCACTCCCTTAGAGATAGGGTGAGGAGCTCAGCCATCCAGGAGGGGCTCGGAGTAGAGCCAGTAGAGCCAGATGTTCGGGCATCTATACCGGATGCCTCCTGGACGCCTTCCTCGGGAGGTGTTCCAGGCACGTCCCACCGGGAGGAGGCCCAGGGGATGGCCCAGGACACGCTGGAGGGACTATATCTCTCGGCTGGCCTGGGAACGCCTCGGGATCCCCCCGGAGGAGCTGTAGGTGGTGTCTGAGGAGAGGGACGTCTGGGCGTCTCTGCTGCCCCCGCGACCCGGTCCCGGATAAAGCGGAAGATGACGAGTACGAGTCAATAATTGAGTAAAAATGCTGCTATACAGAACTGAAACCATACAAGGATTTCCTTTTCTATACAAACAAGGACATTTATTTAGTGTTGGTTCTTAAGACACTGGGAGCTTCCGCTTTTGACAATCTGTCTCATTCCTCAGTTTATATGCTTAAAATGCACAAAGGAAAATTTGTTACATCTTCCCTATGCTGTGAAGGAGAAACAGATCTCTAAGTTAGGAGATTTGCCTTGGATTCGTCTAGGAAAAATATTCTCATGTTCTCCAGATTTGTAAAATCTTATAACAACATCAATGAGAAGCTCTTTTTTCCCCATTCTAACCTTTAATCGTCAGCACATATACACCCGATGACCTATTTCTGAGGGTCAAATTCCAGAAACATCCTGTTTAAAACAGAAGGAGGGGGCTCAGAGTGTTTATGAATGCATGCAAGCATGCATGCAGAGCAGCAACACAAGTGCAGTCATCCACGTACATGCATTAGATTGCACTAATCTGTTTTATCATCCTATGTATAACCATTTACTGTTGGAATAAAGGAGTTAAATGTAACTCTATGCATTTCTATTAAACTGAGAATCAGTGAATGTCCTACTTGTGTTCATAATGGATCCAAAAACATGTTTTTTTTAAAATAGAAATATATAAAGGTCTAAATAAATCAACTGCTGCTTTAAAACAGGACTGCAAGCTGAAAATACTTCAGTGATCAAATCAGGAATCTACAATTCAATAAACACAAAACATGAAGATAAATAACTGTAATGAGGGTAAAAATGCAAGTTTTAAATTTTAAAAAAGCCCTTTTATCTAGTCCAACTAGCTAATTTTTGTATGTGTCAATTAGCCTTAGGTTAGCCACCACCCTAATACACACAAACTAGCATTTGTGCTAATTGGAGAACACAGGGTTCTTTTAATTCTGGTCTAAATTAACCCTCATGTGACCTCCCCATCTCCCCCCTTCACACAGAGCCCTTTCGAAGCACATTGTAGGGGGTCTATTTAACTCAGTAATTAAAATTACAGAGGAGGCTATAATCCTATCAGGGCGAGCAGGGTAACATGGTGTGGAAGGAATGTGGGAGAGAAAAATGGCATTCCATCATTGTCGTTGCAGTCAGCTGACAACATGGTGGCCACAGAAATACAACATAATCACTGCTGATGTCACCCCTAACCTCTGTAGGGCAACCTGACACCCTCTTGGATTATCAGGCAAATAAATACAGAGAATTAAAACAGTGACAACGTCAAAAACACACTTATTACCTCCCCCTTCCTAATCCTGCTGATACAGTAAACCTAGCACTTTAAATACACAAAAAGATTAAGGATAGGCAGCCAAAGCCAGTTCAACTGCCAGGAAGGTAGACAACTCTTGAGCAAGACGGCTAGTCAATAAGCCGGCCCGTTGGTGCTGTCCATCCTCACTGCACCCTGAGGCCACTGGGCTTCCGCCTCCCATGTCCCGCCTTTGACTGGCTGAGTGGGTTATGGAGTAGTGTTAACCCATATATGACAGGCTGAATTAGGCTCAGCTTGAGCAGCCATGCAAAAACACAGACGCAGAAAGCGCCCTAAATGTGCACACATACAAAGAGAGAATGCAGGCTTTATTTGGGCACGTGCTGGAGCTAGGGATTAGAAACTGTTCTGTCCAAGCACAGCGGGGCAGTGTAGGCTTGGCCCTTGAAGTGTGCAAGGCAACACGAATGGAGAACCATTTAAGCCTGGCTTAGGTTAACAGTTCAGTTTGTGATAACCGAAAACCTGAATAGAAAATTAAACTTCACATAGACGGAAATGACTAATCAAGGTTTAGAAATTCAATAAGCATCTCTAATCGCTCTTTTAATGTAAACATAAAAATGTCCACCACGTTACCAAGCTCCAATCATCTCAAACTCGTTCCTTGAACATCACAGCAGGTTCACTCCAATGGCCTCCACAGTGCAGGTTCACTCCAATGGCCTCCACAGTCCCCAGATCTCAAACCAATAGAGCGCCTTTGGGATGTGGTGGAACGGGAGATTTGCATCATTGATGATCAGCTGACAAATCTGAAGCAACTGCCTGATGTCATGTCAATATGAACCAAAATGTCTCAGTTCTGAAGGTAAATGGGCATCCAACCCAGTACTAAAAGGTTGCACCTAATAATGTGGTAGGTGAGAGTACATTCAACCACTCAGTCATTTAATGCAAACCGACAAATTTCCCATATTGTCTCTCTATTGCTTCAAAAAGTACAACAGTGGTCTCCTAAAGAAATCACCACCTATTTTTGGTTAGGAAACAGAGAATACATAAATACTCATTTTATTTACATTTGCTCACTGACATCATACCTTAGGGTGCCTGCATCAGAAAGACTGTGTACCATGCAACGTAAAAATACCAAAACAGATTGATGCAGACCTGACCATTAATGCATGTTGTTCCCATTACCCCATTCCCTTGTTCTAGATGTATTATTGAGCCACTGCTGTCCCGTCTTTGTCTTCCAGTTTCCATGCGGCCTCTTGGCATTCCACCTCTCCACTGTAGCAGCAGGAATTGCAGCTGGACTAATTTCTGGGTGTGAATAGATGCAGTAATGCTGCCAACCCCTCAATTATTCAGTCAGTTTTTTAAACAATAGCCAAAATTACTTTCATTGTAATCCAATGAAATTATTTCTACAGAGTATGCAGTCCTTTTATAATATGGGCACAATTCTGCCTTAAATCAGTTGCTCCAAGTTCCTCTGTGGAAAAGAAATATTGTACCTAGTTAATGATTATTACAGGCTTGCTGCTAATTCTCAATGTTAAGCTGCAGTTAATGGAA
This sequence comes from Girardinichthys multiradiatus, assembly GCF_021462225.1. Classification (NCBI taxonomy): domain Eukaryota; kingdom Metazoa; phylum Chordata; class Actinopteri; order Cyprinodontiformes; family Goodeidae; genus Girardinichthys; species Girardinichthys multiradiatus. Next base: position 15,090,711 of record NC_061814.1, read on the forward strand.
CTCAATAATCCTGCTGATGTTTTGTAGCAAATGTCTTTGAGGGGTCCAAGGGGGGATTATATGTCCCCTAAGCCACTGAAAGGCTAGGAACAGATGGACAAAGTGTTGACTCTGCATTAACTACAAAAAGCAGCAGTAGCAAATTAACGCAGATAATGGAAGCAGATAAAATGGAAATTTGAAAGTTAAATAATGAACGTTCTACTGTTTAACCTAACATGTTGCTTCCATGCCTAAAATACATAAAACTGTCTTTGTGTCGAAGACATCAGAAAGTAAGAGGATAACCCACATTTATTACTTTAGTTTAAACATCCCCTTGGTTATGAGGTTCACAGTGACTCGCATTACCACAGTTGCGTGTCAAACTTTCTTCCCTTAAGGTCACAGCTGCAGTTTTCTGACAGACATGATACACAACCTCCTGCTAAACAGACACAAAGAGACTGGCATGACTCAAAGATGATCAGAAGTGATGCAAGATGAACAGTCAACTCCACACACATAGACTCCCCCTGTGGAGACAGTAGCAGTAAAAAAAAAAAAAAAGCGACACCCCAGCAGCAGATAAGCCTGGCTCCCTTCTTCAGTCCAAGAATCTGAACTATGTCTGCTATAACCTGGCCCAGACAGGAAACAGTAAAAAGCAGAGGACAGAGAAAAGAAATAGAGTGAACAGTGAAGCTATGATTAGGACAAAAGGAAAGGCAAAGAGGTCCAGTATTAGTAAGGACTGAGAGATGATAAAACAGAGAATAAAGAAAGATGAAGATGATTCTTTTCAAGCCAGCAGATAGCAATTAATGAACCAATGAATCTGTTCATTACTCTTTCCAATAACAATTTAATCTTTGATGTTTTTCAGCAATATTCTGAAACCACATCCATCTTCTTTTATTACTTTACAGCCAATCAAAGAAAACAATTACAGAAATGACAAAAATGACATCCCCAGGCACGGCGCTGTAGGGGTTTAGCAAGCGACCACATATAGAAGCTTAGTCCTCAAAGCAACTGTTCCGGGTTCGAGTCCCGGACCCGGCAACCTTTGCCGAATGTCTCCCCCTCTCTTTGCCCATCCTTCCTGTCTGCCTACTATCAAAATAAAGGCCTCTAGTGCCGAAAAAATAAAAAAAAATTTAAAAAAAGACATTCCCAAGAGGCTGTTAGAATTCAAAAACATAATAGATACAATAAACCATGAATAAAACCACAATTAACCCTGCCCCACTGATATGTACTGTATCAGCACATATCAGCGGGACAAAACATCTTAGTATCCACTTCTTGAATGGTCTTCCTGCACTGACTGTACTTTCTTCAACTTCTTTCTGTTCACTCTGCAACTAGATTAGCTAGACTTTTCTCCAGATTTCATGAATGTAGGCAAAATTGCATTCGGTAAACATTTTTTTCCACCTCATAAGGTGGAATATAACAAATTATATTAGAGCATTAAAGGAATACAAAGCATAGTATAAAAAATGAATTACACAGAAGAACTTAATCATGAACAGAAAATAGTTGGCCTTAAGAGTCTGGGATTTAAATCCCCAACTGCAATCAGTTCTGAACTCAAACACCTTTCTACAAATCACATCCACTCAAGTGATGACAGTCAGATTTGTTTCTGCTTTTTGTGGCCCTAGTTGCATTTGCTTGAAAGGGACAGTCTTGAAATGGGTTGGAGAGAGAGTGGGAAGACATGCATGAAAGGTCTCGCTGGATCTGGACTTGAACCCGGGAGATCTGCATCGAGGACTTAGTAGACATGGTCTACCGCTACGCCACGAGCCGCGCCCATATTAGAGGTTTACCTCTAGATCTTGAGACATAAGATCTCGCAACACCAACTCCACTATATGTCCAAGTAAAGTCTGTTTTGCAAAGTACTCTCTGGGGCTCGTTATAAGCCCCAGATATGAACCCCACCGAGACTCTGTCTGTGACTCTTATTTTCAAGTAAGAAGAAAGCAGAACATAACACAGACTGTTAGGAAGCAAAGTAAGATTAGGACTGGTTGGCAACTCTGAAGTTAGAATCTGCTTCATGAAAGAGCTGTTTTCTAAAAAATTAGGACTAAATTGTATCCTTCCTGATTATGTTAAATGTAAAATACTTAAATTGATCAAACATGAACTGAATAAATCTACAGATATTCTTTAAAAAAAGTAGGAACCTCTCTAACCTTTATTCCACTGGTAAAATGACAAAAGGCATCTTCAATGTTGATGTTTTAGGATCACCACAGATGGAGCCAGGAATAAAAACTGAAATTGAGGTCACCCTTGGACTAAAACATTCTACACTTATTTCAGACTCTGCAATACAGTTTGGGATTTATGAAATCTCTAGTGTACTTGTGAAAAAAATGGGGGTTACATTTTGTTCTCGTGAGCTGGATTTGTTGTGTGTACAGACTGACCTAAGTGTAAACCTGTGCAAGTTTCCTGATTCTTGTATGCATCTTGATGCAGACATTATTGATTCTGTATCAAGGCATTGATGGCACATAATCTACAATAATAAGAAGCACTGTATTGTTTTATACTTTAACAAACCAAAAAGAAGCACAGTTAAGCTTGGTAAGTTAAAGGGGATGTATGGTGTAAAAACCCCACAAAAGTAGTAGTTACTTTCAGTGTGATGTTAATGTTGGTGGGGTAATACAGCACAGAGAGAGAGAAAGCGATGAGCAGCAAGTAATTAAAACACACCAAGTGCTTTGATTGCAGACATCTGGACAGACATTTGAATTTTACAACTATGCCAGAAAGCTCTAACTTATATACAAGTAATAAAAGGCATGCAATTTGTTAAATCCACCTTTTAGAAATAAAACAGCAACATTAGAATCCAACTTTCTGAAATCTGAGAGAATTCCTAAAGAGTGTCGTCCTGCTGACAGAATAGCATCCACAAAACATGAAAGTCAAGTTTCACAGTTAGGGATGCCAAAACTATATTGTTTTAGAAAACAGCAGGAACTCTGAGCTATGGGGTACACTCTCTTTAAAAACATTAAAATGATCTGAAAAGGACTGTAGAACACAGAAATTAGTTGTCGTTTCCCCTCAGGCCATCCTGCAAATCTTGTAAGTACATTTTGTATTGCAAGTGACATTTAAGCATGTTCCTTCATCTTAATTCAGCCAAAACATGGATCACCAATATCTACATACTGTCAAACAAATTCTGCTCTTTAAAATCGGGCAGAATCCAATTAAATGAGTGCCTCAACCTTACAATCCCTGGCTATTGAGAGGCAGAGAGGAGCAACTAACTCGTACCTCATCTGGAACGGATTGCTGTATATGATGCACATCAGATTGTGGAGTCAGAAAGGCTGGTTGTTGAAGGAGAGCTTGCAAAACAGACGTGCACCGAGATACATCTAACCCTTGGCTGAAGAATCATAATCGAACTGTGACCAAAAGTAATAGCTCTACTAAAGTATGGTCAGAGAGAAAAATCTACAGAGAGCATCAGCAATTCCTGGGCCTGCATGGGTTAACTTCTAAGATGTTGACAGGGATTACTTAGATTTATGAAGATATACAGACCTTCAGGCCAACAGAAACAAAAAAAAAGCTAAATAAATAAAACCAAACTCAATTTTATTTCTGAAGGGTTCATGTTGAAACAAACAGCTATACAGCACGTTTAGGTTAAACATTAAAACAAAACAGGACCGTTCAACGAGCACTACAAATGTTGTGAAACCACTTAACAGAACATCTCTATTCCAGGAATTCCCCTTACTATACTCTCCATTGCTTCCCAACAGACAGACTGAATGGGTCACTGAACGGGCCAGACAGCCAGCACTGGTCTTTAGAACTGCCAAGAAAACTGATTTCAGACATGCAGTATCTCTGACAAACTTTAATTGGCGCCTTCTTGCTGAGCGGGTAAGCTAATTGGTCTGACAGCAGTATGGAAGCAATGTAATTGGCTAGATGATGTCAGTCCCACGAGGGCACAAGGGAGGGGACCCGGTACCATCTGGGTGTCTGTCAGCAAACCGTTAGATAATCCTGGGGTCTCTCTACGCTCGCTCATGCTGTCCTGAGGACAACTGCTGCCAGCCGGTCCGGCGCACACATTCACAGAACCCTGCAGCTCATACTGGAAAAACTGACTGAAATAAGGGGATTAAAGAGACATGTCTACACAACCTAGCACCTCTAATTTTTACAATTTTAAAGAAAAATCAGGGTATGAAAACATAGCTACGCTCCCACTACAGTTGCTTTTTTTCTTTCAACAAACTCAGAACAAAACAAGAAAAAAAATGTAAACGTCTCTGCAGCAGCTAAAAACAAGAGATGCCTGAGCTCAAAATATTTCTGTCACCTGAGCTCCCTGTTGTTGAGACACATTTATCATGAAGGGAGGAAGCAGACAAAGAGCATGCAGTTTCCCCAACACAACTTCTAACCAGTACTGAAGGCCTTTGTGTGGGAGGGTGGCTGGGCTACAAGAATACCAACAGCTGCCTCAGTCCAAACCCAGAAATACACAAACACACAGTGCTGCCTGTGACTGGTAATCCCTGATATCCTGTAAGGCGACCATTAGACAGCAGCAGTTCATTTCAGTTCAGTGCAGGCGTCATCCCCAGAATCACTAAAGCAGCGACAGAAAGTCTTAATTTTCTCTACAGCATATATTAGCAGACATGAATTCTACCTGGATAACATATTTTAAACCTACGAAGTGGTAGCTAAGGAGCTGTCATGAGGTAGCTGCCATAATTTTTCCGTTTCCACCACTGTCTGCTTTTGCTTGTATACACCATTGTGTCAAAGGTTGTTATCCTTTAGAATTTGGCAAAATTGCCCATTTCTGTCCCCCTCTTACCCTTCCCCCTGAAATCCTTCCGCTTGCCAGTATCCGTTGGTCCCACAGGGGACATGGTCTGAAAATACCACTGACTTGTTCTGTTTTTGCACAAGCTCCGTGTAAACAAGACAAGACGGACTTTTCCAGCTGAACCTAAAAAGAGCCTTCCCAAACATGTTGCTGTGTTTTAAACGACTAAGCCACTCAAAGGAGCCTCAAGGGGGAGAAGGAGGAAAGGAAGAACTGGAGAATAAGATGGAAGAGGTTGTTTAAACTTGATTCATCTTAGCAGACTGATCGCTGGCGCATCGGGAGGTCAAGGACTGAGGAAGGAACCGTTGGCTGGAGAAAGAAGTTGTCATCAAATGACTGGAAACACCCAGTAGGATTAATCAGCTGCTTGTGCAAAACAGGGATCTAACACGTTTTTCATGCCCCCATTTCATACTTTCTGTTTTTTTGGTGCCTTTTGTCCAACTTTGTGGAGATGGACAATGAACGAATGGATAATGGTTAAAGAAAAAGACGGAACAATGGATTAAGGAATAAAGTCTTTAAATACAAATATTTCTTTCCACGCTTAACACCTGGAAACAGTTAAAACAAATTCCATAGTTTCTGAAACTTCACTTCGGAGCAATGTTTAAAAAAACACTTCTGTCATTCACTGAGTTGCTCTTTAAATTTCTTCCGAAATCAACACAGCATTTGGTACCTGCACTAAATACCTGGATTGAAACACCTTCAATCAAACTACATAAAATACTGCCTTTGTAGTTTTTTTCTAAATCACATTTGCTATATTTCTATTTTTTTAATCTGCTTCTTTACTCCCATGACAAACAACCGCTATCCTCTTTAGGTGCTGTAAATATTCCCAAACTGGCGAGTAGACTTTAGATTCGCACTGACGCGAGGCGACACAAGATGTGCCACACATAATCCCCTCCTGTGAAGTGACAACCCCTTCAACTGGGAAAAGCCATGGCTGAATGCTCCTTAAGACAGGCAAGCGGGATAAAATGCTGACAGTGTAAAGCCGGGCATTAGTGGAAAATATTTTTTTTAAATACGAAAAATCCTAATAGCAGGATGTAGCTGCCTGGAGCCAGACAAAGGGGTGGAAATCTGTCTCCTGTCATGCCAAATGCATAATTCAGTGAGTGGAAAGAGAAAAAAATGACATGTAATACTTCCCTCAACACCAAGAATCAGAGCAAACAGTCTAATTCTGCTTTAATTGGATAAAAACAAACAAATATGCTTCTGGGTCTTCCTCCATAACTTGCATGCATTTATTTCCCCCATTACAGATTATTTGGAGATACTAGTAGCTCTCATGCTGAAGACCACTATTTGTAGACTAATCTACTACACAGCGGGGCGCCACCTCAAGGAGCGGGGTCTCTTCCAATCTGCTGCAAATGACAGAGTAGGGTGAAAAAAAAAACCCAAGCATTTGAAAGTGAAGCAACATGCTGCATCCATGCACCACAGAATAGAGAGATTGGAATGAGATTGTTTTCCAGACTGGTAGCTAAACACAGATTTTATTTTTCCTATTCATTCAAATCATCAAACCCAAGTAATCCCACAAATTTTGTTCTATCAATGCACCAATAGGAAGTACTTTACCAATTAAGTTTATCAAAATCAAAACAGAGGTTTGTAATTTCTTTATTTTCTGTTGAATTTAAATCTAGCTCCTAAAAAGAGCCTGCAGCACATTCTTTCAACATGTGTAATCTTTCCCCTCGGTATGGACCCGAAAAGGCTGCTCTCTACCACAGGAGCCTACCAAGATAATTCCCGACAGTAAATGTTCTCATTGCACCCAAAACAGGGTCCCTTTGTGAGAGTAGCCTGCATTCAGCCTCTAGCAAATGACAGTAGAGTGGAGAAAAAAAACCCTGGCGTTTGAATGTTGTGAAGCATTCCACTGCATCCATAAAACAAGGCAGAAAAGCACCAATCAATCAGACACACATCTGGATCTGTCAATTTTTCCTTGATCAGCCCTGACTGGTGATTTACAGATTTGTTTTTCCCTTGATATGCAAGTAATATAACAATCTCAATTCTTCATCAATAAATGCATCAACCAACAGTCTTTATATGATTCTCTCTATGACTGTAAGAAAATGGTTAGAGAGATATGCTTTGAAATTGGGATAATAACATAATTCCTTCATTTTCTGTCAGATTCAAAAACTAATACCTCAATCAAATAACCTGCATTACAATTTTTTTAATGTTATGCACCGTAGGCCTTCCGAAGAAATAAATAAATAAATAAATTGCAATCAGCAGGTCAGAACGGCCATGAAAATCCTGATTGGAGCAACTCCACAACAGATGGATGCAGAAAAGCTCCAAAGGAGCCTGCAAGAAGATTTCTGACTGTGCATTGCACCCAAAACAGGGTCCCTTTGTGAGTGGCCCACATTCAGCTCATAAACTCAACAGAGGCTGCAGTTGTTTAATTTGCTCAAAGGGATTACCCTAAAAAGGCCTGAGGGGGGTTAGTGTCATTTTAACCCATCACCACAATGTAAATAACCGCATAAAAAGGCCACTATACAACACGCCGACAGGAGATCTAGTTTCGCATGGCCTCATTTGGCTAATTCTGTCCCTCAATGTAGGCCAAAGAAGAAGGACAGATGGGAATGTCTCCCTTCTTGTCACATCACTTACATCTGAAGCATGATCTCGTTCAGGTAAATCCCATCTACCAACTCTATATATTCCGATAATTTGCTGCCATCGGTCTCTGTCGAGTGTCCAACACTCTTCACCTGTAAAAAAAAAAAGGAAGGGGAATGTAAATAAGCATTAGGATAACAACATTTGTGATCAAATTGGAATATTTAATTGGGATCCTCCTTACCCAGCAGACCAGAGGCGTTAGCATGAACTGCTCCAGCAGTGGGGTGAAAACCTCGTTTTCCATTTTCCTCTTGTGCCCTTTATTTTAGCAGATATGTTGGGGGAAATATGAGTGAATATACGTTTATTTACGCTCCACTCATGTTGCTCATTCGACGCTTGTTTTGGGGCTCAAACAAAGCAAGAGAAACGGGGTTCTTAAAGACGGAAAAGAGACGTTAATCCCCAATCTTCACGACACGACCCAGCTGTGTCAGATGCCAACGAAGGGGCTTGGCTTCCTCCCGGGAAACATGGAGAATCACATTTTTACAATTAAAACATTGAAATAAAAAAGCCGAAGGTATTCTGTGATTTAAGGTCAGACAGGTTCTGCTAGCTCGGCACAAAAGCGGTAGAATGCGGCGAACCTGTGCCAGGTAAGGTAACCGCGGACCATAAGTGGCAGAAGATATCTGCACACAGGAAAAATATTCATCCGAGACCGTTAATTAAAGGGAAAATATCCTGCAGTGAGGCGAATATATTTAAAAAAAAACACAGATGTTTGAGGTCATCCTTTTGAGATAGTCGGTTTTCTCCTCCTATTTATCAATAAAGTGATTTCCAGACATGGGCTGCAGCCTGCCTCCGTTTAAACGCCAAACACTATCTGAGCTGAAGAGTTGAGAGGATGACTGGAGGACACGAAGAACCGCCTCCCTGACCGCTAAGCATCTCCCTCCGCCCTCCCCGCGCAAAGAAAACTAGGGCATGGATCAAAGCATCCTCTTTCCGTTCACATTTCCTCTGAGTCATTGCACGAAATACCTCTTAGTCAACATTTCATCATTTTTAATAGGCTCTAACAGGATGTGTGGAAATGAAACAAATATTTTTTTTTTCGAAATGAAAAACGATGTTTATAATCGCTCATCTGCCAATAATTTTGCCCATAATTAATATTTACTTGCTCATTTAATTTATTGTCCAGCATAAATAAAGGTGATCCTTATTAACCCCTTTCTCTGCATTAATTGCCTGCAGTCCATGTAGATTAGAGGACGCAATGATGCTACTGACCCCTTGTGGGTAATCGCCGAACAAGAGACGCGGACATGCCTTCATTGGCTCCCCTCATAAAGATATGGAAAATAAATTCATGTTTTGTCTTAGTACCAAAACGTAAGTCTTGGCTACAAGCAAATAGCGACTCATCTAAACTCCCCAAGTTTTTCTCCACAATGAATGAATGTACCCAAAAACATTTATTCAAACGTTTCTTGTCCTCTCAATAAACAATAACAGCAAAATAAGGTAGGGACAGTAAGAACAAATAGCGACTTAGCAAGAATAACATTCAAAAACAGTTTTCCAATCAACTGGAAATAAAAGGGGTACATCTTTCAAAATGTTATCCCATATCTCGGAAATAGGTAGATACTAAAAAATAAATGTATTCATATGTCAAATAATAAAATATAACCCAACTAAGTTCATGTCCAACCAAAGTGAAACATAACAGGTCCATAAACAAGTCACCTTTCAAATGAAGCTTAAATGTACTCAAATTAACTGCTTACTTTTTCAAATTTTTCAGATTGAGGGGATACTACTACAATAACAGAATCATTAACCCTAACCCTAAGGCACAGTTTCACCAGGTGTAACAATAAATGTATCTGCTTGCATAGCTCTAATTGCTCTGTCAGGAAGGCTAAAAAGTTAGAGCAGACTCTTGTAAGAGTCCTGTGCTTATTTGTCTTACAATGATATCATCTGGAACGTATGTCTTCTCTGAATAGGCATGTTTTTAAGACATTGGAAAACATCCATTTGTCCATTGTCTTCGGCTAATGTGAAATTGGGTTGATAGGGAAACATTGGAAAACAATTATATTTGCTTAGAGGACCATCCTGCCGTTGGAGCCGTTACCTTTCTGTGGACTATTCAGAGCTGGCTCAAGGTTGTATTGGACCTTGAGCAGAATTGGGGACCCTCTTCTTTTTTAAGAACGTCACCACTAACAGCGTTTCAGTACAGATATGGTGGAATCTGGGAGATGGGGCCGAGTTAAATTGGCTGAGCTTAAAAGCATTCTCAGATGATTGGTTATTGTTTGCTAAGATGTATCTGGGAAAAAATTATTTTGATTATTGTTTGGACTTTAACAAATTAAACTTGCAAATTCATCTATATTTTCAATTAAAATTTTAAGCATTTTACATTTTTTAAATGTACCTAAGCTGGAACCGTCAAATCAATTTTTATTCCCAATAAAAAAAAAATGTTACATTTAAATCAAGCATTTTGGGGCGGCCTCTGATGGTTTGGAGGCTCTAAGCTGCTGCTTAGTTTGCTTATGCTTTGGGCTGCTCTAGAAATAATCTATGATGCGCAACATACTCGTACTCATACTTGTCGTCTTCCGCTTCATCCGGTATAGATGCCCGAGTCACCTCAACTGGCTCCTCTCGATGTGGAGGAGCAGCGGCTCCATAAAAGTTATGAACAGGACCGGTGACAAAGGGCAGCCCTGCCGGAGTCCAGCATGCACCTGGAACAGGTCCGCCTTAGTACCGGCAATGCGGACCAAACTCCTGCTCCGCTTGTACAGAGACTGGATGGCCCCTAATAAAGGGCTCCATACTCTTGGAGCGACCTCCACAAGGCACCACGATGGACACAGTCGAATGCCTTCTCCAGGTCCACAAAACACATATTGACCAGTTGGGCAAACTCCCATGAACCCTCGAGTACCCTGTAGAGGGTATAGAGCTGGTCCAGTGTTCCATAGCCAGGACGAAAACCTCCTGAAGCCGAGGTTCGACTATCGGCCGGACTCTCCTCTCCAATACCTTGGCGTAGGCCTTACCAGGGAGGCTGAGGAGTGTGATCCCCCTATAGGTGGAACACACCTATGTTTTGCTTAAATCAAATGATTACAGGGATCACAGTTAAGCAGAGAAAATAAATATTCAGTACTATGACAAGAATTAAATATTTACCACTTAATATCAATTTATAATACATGTTTAAACCAAAACTTCAAAGAATGGAGCACATTTCATCCATATCTTGTATATATTGTATGCTTGTCTAACTGCACTATATGTTGGAAAAAATTATATTTATGGTAGTTTATGCTTTAAAATGCTTTGGATTAATAATAATAGCAAAAATCCCCATCTTAACACCTGCAATAAATAAAAAAAAAACAGTTTATGACTAAACTGAAAAACTGAAATTTGAGCTTGCTAACAGAAAGTTGGCAACAGGGAGTCTACATCCAGCCACTGAAGGCTAAATCAGCAGGAACGTCTTGGGATATGAGACGCCTACTTGATGAATGGCTCGGATTGTGTGAAAAGGGAGCAGAGGTCATGTGGTGAAACAGACAATTAAAAGGCAATCACTGATATGGGAACTTGGAAAATAAAGAGTTTCCCAATAGTGTAGCTTGAATAAAATTATATCAGTACGTTCAGCTTAAACTGTCACTTTAGGCAGGATCTACAAAGAAATTGCTCTCATTTTCAAACACCATAGCAGACACTGTTGTTTGAGCTTGTGCTTGAGCATGTACAGTCAGTTAAAATGGTATACATTAATTGAGAATGAGATATACACTAATTTTCAATGTTTTAGACAGCGTGTGGGGCAAAAAAAAATGAAGGTCTCGTTAACAGTGGGTTTGCAAAATTACTTATACCTCTTGAACTTTTACTTTAGGGTAAGTATGTGTCTACCAGCTATGCACATTTAGAGAATTTAACCATTTCCCCTTTATTCTCTGCATAATCACTCCTGCTTGGTCAGATTGGACAGAGAGTCCAATCTGATCAGCCACAGATTCTCAACCAGATGTAGACCTGGACTTTGATAGGGTCATTCTAACACAGGAATATGCTTTACACTAACCCATTCCATTGAACCTCAAGCTGTAAGTTTAAGGTGGTTGTCCTGCTGGAAGGTGAACCTCCACATGTTTGTTGCATCTCCTACAAGACGTGTAGCTAATTGCGAACAGGACCTTGAATGATTTTCATTCAACGAGTTTCTTTTGTCATTCTTCCATAAAGGCCAGATTTGTTAAGTATATGACTAAAAGTTGTCAGGTTTTCAGATTTTCCCAGCTGAGCTGTGGATTTCTGCTGCTCCTTCACTGATAATTAAGTTAATTCACTGATTAATGGTCGCCTTGCTTGGCGTGTCAGTTCAGGTAAACAGATTTGTGTCCGTAGGTTTGCATTTGTTTCATTCTCTGCTGTTCACTAATATTCTTTGACAAACCTCAAAAGCCTTGAGATTCAGAATTAGCTTTATTGGCCAGGTTTGTGCGCACCAACAAAGAATTTGCCTTCGAATTCAAAAGCTCACAGTGTGTAGAGACTAAATATATAAACTATAAAGGAGATTAAAAAAAATTACATATAGGTATAAACCTAATTTTTTTTTAAGCCAAGTTGAATAGTGTGGGCAGTAAGGTGGCACCAGCTGGGAGCACGGTTGCCTTGCAGCAATCAGCAGGATCTTTGTATGGAGCTTGCATGTTCTCCCCATGCATGCGTGGGCACTCTGGCTTCCTCCTACAGTTGAAAAATATACTGTCATGTAAATGGGTCTCTCTAAATTTTCCTTAGGTATGACTGTGTGTACGTGTGTTTTTTTTATCCTGTGTGTCTCTGTGTTGTCCTGTGATGCACTGCCAACCTGTCCAGGGTGTACCCCGCCTCTCGCCCAATGACAGTTGGAGGTAGGCACCAGTCCCTCTGTGACCTTGTGAAGACAAGCAGCTATAGACAATGAATTGATAGAAAAGAGCTCGGTATACAAGATGTTCATTCTGTTGAGACAGTCTGGAGGAAGAAGCTGTCTGTGGTGGCTTGTTTGTGCAACTTGTGTCTAAACAGATTGTGTCCTGGATGTATGGGGTCTGCAGAGATATTAGTGGCTCGTTTCCTGATTCTAGACCTGTACAAGTTATGGATGGAGGAAAGGTCTGCCCTGACGATCCTCTCTGCAGACCTGATTGCTCGTTGCAGTTTTGTGGCTGAGCCAAACCACAACAGTGATGAACAAACACAGGACAGACTGAATAATGACTGTGTAGAAGACGACCGGCAGCTTCTGCGGCAAGTTGTACTTCTTACGTTGCCCCATGAAGCACAGTCTCTGCTGTGCCTGAACAGTGTCTATGTGTGAGGAGCGTCTCAGGTCCCCAGAAAGGGTGGTTCCTAGGAATCAACGGTAAGGGGAAGTGATCAACAGTAGACACAGTGTTTTAGAGGATGGTGAAGGGAGGGAGTGTGGAGGGTGTTCTCTGGACGTCTACCGTCATCTCTATAGTCCTGGTTAACCTGCTTGTTTAGTAATTAGGACATAGTAACAATTGCAATAGTGTTTCCACTTGAAAAATATTCTTTTATGTCTTACCCATACACAGGTACCAAAGGTTTGCATGCAGACTTTATAACTGTGGACCTATATTTGATTTATTTCAGGTATGTCATTTCAGGCAGAAACAGCTTCCTCAACCCTTAAGGCTTCCAGATGGTACTGACCACACAAGTGAACCAGTCGATCCATCTCCTGTTTGTATGTAGACTCGTCACTGTCCTGGATCAGGGCAGTGACAGTGTCATCTGTGAACTCCAGGATTTTCACAGACAGATCCGCTGAGGTGCATCATAGATCAGCTGGATTTATACTGAGATTAAACTGCATTCAGACTCTATTTACTAATTAGGTGACCTCTGAAGGCATTTGGTTGCACATACTTTTATTTAGGGGGTTTAGAGTAAAGAGACTGAATACAAATACACAACACACTTTTCAGATTTTTTATTTTTTTTTAAACATGCATCATTGTCATTAAAACTCACAATTAAGCCTTGCTTTGTATTTTTCTATCTCATAAGATTCAAATGAAGTTCCTTAAAGTTTGTGATTGAAATGTGACAAAATGTGGAAAAGTTCAACAGTGATGAATACATTTGCAAGACATTGTAATTTTACTTGTGTAAAACAAAATCTGTCTGGAAAAGAAGTGTTCTTCAAAATTCAAATGGATCTCTCTTCTGAGAGAGCCCACCCATGTCTCCTAACCCTGTCACCTCAACGAACAATTAAACTGTGACGCACCTAATGAAAACCTTTCATTGCTGGTGTCATTGCAGCTTACCCACACAGCAACCATTTTGCCCTCTGTTGATGCGGAGGCGTATGGTTGAACCTCAGGGTGTTTGTTATTGTGCGTTAGCATTAATGTGGATCTCTGCAGGGTTCATCATCATTAACCCGTTACTGAACAGGGCTTTTGTTTCTTCCTCATCAACATCTGTTGTTCACGATGCTTTTAGGGAGTTTCATCCCAAAGCAGCTTCAACTTTCATCTGATGAATCAGTGAATTTATGGACCCACCACCACATGCCTCTCTGGCAGTATGATAGCAGCAGGACTCATTGTAAACCCACCAATCTCCTCATTTGGCTTTGTTTCTGTGGTATAGTGAAATGCATTTTTCTCTCTTAAAGATTAATTTAGCCAATTAAATCTATTATTTCTAAAGCAGCACTGCTTCCTGACTAAGAGCCCAGGATACCTTAAACTTCTCTCACTGCTGAGATTCTCTGTAGTTATTTTACAAGACTTTACAGGGTCACCACAAGTATTTTTATTTGGAGTTTGTTCTGCAGTGCGGTTCTGGCAAATGCTGAGTGGAATTTTCAGTTTTACTAAAGTGACATTTAACCCACAATAAGCTTCCCTTACAACATGAAGTCACAAATAAATACCGATGTGCTGTAAGATAAGTATTAAAGGAACGGTGGCCTGTTGGAACAGAATGTTTGCAGATTTTGCACATTTAGTACCTAAAGTGCTAAAATGTAATAAATAAAACAAAGTTAGATTTAAACAAATACATCTGTTAATAATTATTGAAAGATGTCAATATTGTATCACATTCACAAGTAAATGTGCAATTAATTCATTAAAAATTAGAAATTATGTTTAAATCATATTTAATTATTTCAGCATTTGTGATTTTTATTATTTCATGGTTTGTGCTCTGCGGTGCTCCATAAAACAATTCAAACTTCTTAATTAGACTCGTCAAATAGGTCCTAGCATCTGATTGGCTAACCTGAACAGTCAGTCCTTGTCTAGGTGTTGCTTGCCCAGCCTACTGACTGATGTGCTGAAGCATGTGACCATAAATGTACAAACCGGATTCCAAAAAAGTTGGGACACTAAACAAATTGTGAATAAAAACTGAATGCAATGATGTGGAGGTGCCAACATCAAATATGTTATTCAGAATAGAATACATGGCGTCAACAAATCCCAAAAAAGTTGGGACAAGTAACAATAAGTGGCTGGAAAAACGAAATTGAGCATATAACGAACAGCTGGAAGACCAATGAACACTAATTAGGTCAATTGACAACATGATTGGGTATAAAAAGAGCTTCTCAGAGTGTCAGTGTTTCTCTGAAGCCAAGATGGTAAGAGGATCACCAATTCCACCATTGTTGTGCAGAAAGATAGTGCAGCAATACCAGAATGGTGTTACACAGCGTAAAATAGCAAAGACTTTCAAGTTATCATCATCAACCAGGCATAACATCATCAAAAGATTCAGAGAATCTGGAACAATCGCTGCGCGTAAGGATCAAGGCCGTAAAACTCTACAGGATGCTCGTGATCTCCGGGCCCTTAAACGTCACTGCACCTCAAACAGGAATGCCACTGTCAAGGAAATAACAGAATAGGCTCAGGAATACTTCCAGAAAGCATTGTCAGTTAACACAATCCACCGTGCCATCCGCCGTTGCCAGCTGAAACTCTACAGTGCAAAGAGGAAGCCATTTCTAAGCAAGCTCCACAAGCTCAGATGTTTGCACTGGGCCAGGGGTCTTTTAAAATGCAGTGTGGCAAAATGGAAGACTGTTCTGTGGTCAGATTAGTCACGATTTGAAGTTCTTTATGGAACACTGGGACGCCATGTCATCCGGACCAGAGAGGACAAGGTTTACCCAAGTTGTTATCAATGCTCCGTTCAGAAACCTGCATCACTGATGGTATGGGGTTGCATGAGTGCTTTTGGCATGGGCAGCATGCATGTCTGGAAAGGCACCATTAATGCAGAGAACTACAGGGGTTGGACAATGAAACTGAAACACCTGTCATTTTAGTGTGGGAGGTTTCATGGCTAAATTGGACCAGCCTGGTAGCCAGTCTTCATTGATTGCACATTGCACCAGTAAGAGCAGAGTGTGAAGGTTCAATTAGCAGGGTAAGAGCACAGTTTTGCTCAAAATATTGAAATGCACACAACATTATGGGTGACATACCAGAGTTCAAAAGAGGACAAATTGTTGGTGCACATCTTGCTGGCGCATCTGTGACCAAGACAGCAAGTCTTTGTGATGTATCAAGAGCCACAGTATCCAGGGTAATGTCAGCATACCACCAAGAAGGACGGACCACATCCAACAGGATTAACTGTGGACGCAAGAGGAAGCTGTCTGAAAGGGATGTTCTGGTGCTAACCCGGATTGTATCCAAAAAACATAAAACCATGGCTGCCCAAATCACGGCAGAATTAAATGTGCACCTCAACTCTCCTGTTTCCACCAGAACTGTCCGTCGGGAGCTCCACAGGGTCAATATACACGGCCGGGCTGCTATAGCCAAACCTTTGGTCAATCATGCCAATGCCACACGTCGGTTTCAATGGTGCAAGGAGCGCAAATCTTGGGCTGTGGACAATGTGAAACATGTATTGTTCTCTGATGAGTCCACCTTTACTGTTTTCCCCGGAGAGTTACGGTGTGGAGAAGCCCCAAAGAAGCGTACCACCCAGACTGTTGCATGCCCAGAGTGAAGCATGGGGGTGGATCAGTGATGATTTGGGCTGCCATATCATGGCATTCCCTTGGCCCAATACTTGTGCTAGATGGGCGCGTCACTGCCAAGGACTACCGAACCATTCTTGAGGACCATGTACATCCAATGGTTCAAACATTGTATCCTGAAGGCGGTGCCGTGTATCAGGATGACAATGCACCAATACACACAGCAAGACTGGTGAAAGATTGGTTTGATGAACATGAAAGTGAAGTTGAACATCTCCCATGGCCTGCACAGTCACCAGATCTAAATATTATTGAGCCACTTTGGGGTGTTTTGGAGGAGCGAGTCAGGAAACGTTTTCTTCCACCAGTATCACGTAGTGACCTGGCCACTATCCTGCAAGAAAAATGGCTTAAAATCCCTCTGACCACTGTGCAGGACTTGTATATGTCATTCCCAAGACAAATTGACGCTGCATTGGCCGCAAAAGGAGGCCCTACACCATACTAATAAATTATTGTGGTCTAAAACCAGGTGTTACAGTTTCATTGTCCAACCCCTGTATGTTCAGGTTCTAGAACAACATATGCTCCCATCTAGATGTCATCTCTTTCAGGGAAGACCCTGCATTTTTAAATAAGATAATGCCAGACCACATTCTGCAGCAATCACAACATCATGGCTACGTAGGAGAAGGATCCGGGTACTGGAATGGCCAGCCTGCGGTCCAGATTTTTCACCTATAGAGAACATTTGGCGCATCATAAAGAGGAAGGCCCAAGACAATTGAACAGTTAGAGGCCTGTATTAGACATGAATGGGAGAGCATTCCTATTTCCAAACTTGAGAAACTGGTCTCCTCTGTCCCCAGACCTCCATAGATAAAGAGTTTAGTCTTGTCATAAAATTAAATACATTTGGTAAAAAACAAAACAAAAAAACCTTACTTATTGTTTAGGCTTTATTTGCATAAGTCTGTGCTGAAACCATCAGGTGATGTTAAAACAGATCTCAGTCAACACTCAGGTTATTGTTTGAAGTTCAGTTTTTCTGCCTGTGTAGATCAATGGGAATAACTGTTTATCTGAATTATCTTTTACATAATGAATTATGATTTACAAAAGGGATGCTTAGAATTCTGTTATTGAGCCTGCAGGTATTTAGAAACAAATAATAAATCAGAAAATTTAACTGGAATCTGGTTATTCTCTGTAGTAAATTTATTTTAATGTATTCTATTGACTTAAATCACTAGAATTCTAATTGAAGGTATAATGTTTTGTGATAAATATCGTGATAATGATATCAGCAGTATATCAACAGGAGAAGACGGTATAAGGTTTTATCAGTCAATTTAAGGTAATAAATACATATATTCAAACTTAGGATTTACATCAAATTATAAATATAACCATATGACTATATGGTTATGAAATCCTGAATAAATATCCTGCTCCCACTGCACATATATGTTTCCCATGGATCCAAACAGAGAAAATGCAGATACAAAATAATTTATAACTATGACATTAGTGTTTGCTTATGAGAGGACTCTGACATCCAACATGTCTTTGTCCTGATGTGTTGTCATGGGAAATCAACTCTTATAGAATTTATTCAAAATGAAAAGGACCCCTGCAGCTCAGCCAAGCCAGGACTGCATAACAATAAATGGCAATAAACTTGAAATATGTTACATTCAAATAAGACACTGAGAAATATTACCACAGTATGAAAAAGTCTGAAAGATAATTTCCTGTGACCCAATAATTAATATATTTATTTTATTTTTTGTTTTCTTTAATCAGTTACTGAACTGTGACTACAGCAGAGTGGAACAGAAAGAGGAAGTATTTATATCTCAGGATTTAAATCCCATTTTAGACCTCTGAGATCAACATTTTTGCAAGTAGAACCTGACCTATTTAATGTTACCATATCAAACTGTGCTGCATATTTAGGATTTTTTGAGACTTGCAATCAGGCACCAGGAGCAACATTTCAGAATGGATTTGAGTTTGAATGAGGAAAATTTACTTAATATTAGCATTATCATAATAACAATTACATTTTATTTTGAGCTTCTTTTTAATTTAGCATTGGAGTACACTTTTTTTTTTTGCTTTAATATCAAGTCAGTTCTTTCAGAAGTTAACAGACAATGAGCCTTGAAATGTGGAAATACTGTATATATAAAGGAAGGCAGGAAATAGGAAACTCTGGTCTTTTGTTATTATTTAACCTCACCACTAGTCATTGTTCCTTGCTGGTTAATATTGTTTCTGTTTAGCCTGCCAATGTTCATGCCTGTTTTTGCTCTTGTTCTCCTCATGCCTGCCTTGTAAGTTTTTGTTCTTTAGTCATTAAATCTTTTTTACTCAACATGCCGCACCTGCCTGCCTGTCTGCAATTGGGTTCTACTACCAGAGCCTTTCCTGACATATTTGGTCCAATTATGTGTCATAAGTGTGATTTTGAAATAGACATCCCATTTGTAATTTTATTCCACTTTATGCGCTCACTGCCCAGAACGTAAGAGAACACATAATTTTACTGAGCATGACATATAAAAATTAAATGCTTTGTTAAAAAATAACTGGAAATTGCAAGATGCTTAATGCTTTTTGTTTGATTTGACTATCATAAATGTGAGGTGAGCGTGGATTGATATAAATGTAAATAAATTTAATATTAAGAAATCATTCCATGAACTTTAGCAAATTTACAATAATATGTTTTATATTTTTGCTCTTTTGTTACACTTAAATGTTTCAAATCATCAAATAAATGTTACTATCGGACAAAGAATAAATACAAAATACTGTTTTAAAATGATGATTTTATGTATCAAGGGAAAAAAGTTGTCCAAACCAGCATGACCCTATGCAAAAATAATTGATTACCAAACCTAATAACTGCTCTCGTCAACCTTGGCGGCAACAACTGTGATAAAGCATTTGTAAAACCTGGCAATGAATCTTTTACATTGCTTTGAGGGAACTTTGGATTTCTCTTTTTTGTAGAAGAACCTAAGCTCATGAAATGGTTGCTAGACATTCTGCTTTAGGATTTTCTGCTGGAAAGCAGAATTAATGGTATTGAATCTTCTTGACTCTGAAGCATCCAAACACCCCCAGACCATCACACTGCCACCACCATCATGGACTGTAGGTATGTCATTCTTTTTCTGAAATGCTGTTCTATACTTATCAGTTCAAAGAATATTTTCTCCTAAGTTGAGGGATCTTCAACATAATTTGGACTGTTTTGATCCTGTGAAGCTTCCTGAGATATCAGAAATATTAGCTTCATCTAAACCTTCAACTTGCATGTTAGACCCAATCCCAACCAAATTATTTAAGGAAGTGTTCCCTCTGATTACCAGCCCCATTTTAGATATGATTAATCTATCTTTAGTAAATGGATATGTACCACAAGCTTTTAAGGTAGCTGTAATTAAACCTTTACTTAAGAAACCTTCGCTTGATCGAGATGACTTAATAAATTACAGACCTATATCCAATCTTCCATTCTTATCTAAAATTCTTGAGAAAATAGTTGCTAATCAAATGTGTGAGCATTTATACAGCAATGACCTGTTTGAAGAGTTTCAGTCAGGTTTCAGAGCTCATCATAGCACTGAAACAGCTCTGCTGAAAGTCACTAATGATATTTTTATGGCCTCAGATAATGGACTTGTGTCTGTACTGGTTCTGTTAGATCTCAGTGCTGCATTTGATACTGTCGATCACAAAATTCTCTTAGAAAGGCTGGAATATGCTGTAGGGATCAGGGGAACAGCGCTAGGCTGGTTTAAATCTTATCTGTCTGACAGATTCCAGTTTGTTCATGTAAATGATAAATCATCTTTAAACTCCAGGGTTAATTGTGGAGTACCACAGGGCTCAGTACTTGGGCCAATTCTCTTTACTATATATATATGCTTCCAATAGGTCAAATTATCAGGCAGCATACAATAAATTTTTACTGTTACGCTGATGATGCTCAGCTTTACTTATCCATAAATCCTGATGAACCCAATCAGTTAGATAGACTACAAGCATGTCTTGAAGATATAAAAACTTGGATGACGTAAAGTTTTTTGCTTCTAAATTCAGACAAAACAGAAGTTGTCGTCTTTGGACCGGAGTCTTTAAAAAAGAAACTGCTTAGTCAATCACTTAACCTGGATGGCATTAAATTGACCTCTGATAATAAAGTTAAAAACCTTGGTGTTATTTTTGACCAGGACATGTCATTTAAATCCCATATTAAACAGGTTTCTAGGATTTCCTTATTTCACCTCCGGAACATTGCCAAAATTAGACATATCCTATCTAGGAGTGACGCTGAAAAACTAGTCCATGCATTTGTTACTTCAAGGCTGGACTATTGTAATTCGTTACTATCAGGATGTCCACAAAATGCAGTTAAAAGCCTTCAGCTGATTCAAAATGCTGCAGCAAGAGTTCTGATGAAAATTAAAAAGAGAGATCATATTTCTCCTATTTTAGCTTCCCTTCATTGGCTCCTTGTTAAATCCAGAATAGAATTTAAAATTCTCCTCCTCGCATATAAAGCCCTTAATGATCTAGCTCCATCATACATCAGAGATCTGATTGTTCCATATGACCCTAACAGAGCACTTCGTTCTCAGACTGCAGGTTTACTGGTGGTTCCTAGAGTCTCTAGAAGTAGAATGGGAGGCAGATCCTTTAGTTATCAGGCTCCTCTCCTGTGGAACCAGCTCCCAGCTTTAGTCCGTGAGGCAGACACCCTGTCTACTTTTAAGGCTAGGCTTAAAACTTTCCTTTTTGATAAAGCTTATAGTTAGAGTGGCTTAGTTTAGCCTTCCTCCCTCCCTGTTGGTTGGAGTAAGGGGGAGTCAGGTTTAGCCTAAACCGGCTCAGTTATGGTTGAGGTGCAAACACACCCTCCATTTCTGCTACCTGTATGACCCCTTCTCTTTTCCAATGGTTATAATCAGTCTGACAGAGGGAGGTATCCCAATCATTGTGGGACCCTTTGTGAGGTGCCTTGAGACGACATTGTTGTAAATAAACGCCGTTTAACTAAATCTGAACTGAAACTATCTGTGTAGTTATGCTGCTATAGGCTTAGGCTGCTGGAGGACATAACGACCACTTTCACCCTCTTCGCTACATTCTCACACTACTCTCCAATTTTGCATTGTTTGCTGTTATTTCAGGTTTTAACCTTGTTCTCTCTTTTCTCTTCCTAGAAGCTACACCTGGCCTGGCTCTGTGTCTACCTGTGACACCTTTCTGGACAGGAGAATTGTCCAAGCTTCTGCTGGCAACAACTTAATGCTCACCCTCTACCGATGATCCACATGGCTCTGTCTTTTAGTGTTTAACCCTTTCTCTCTCCTAGACATGGAAATTGACTGAGCTTTTACTGTAACTAATTATATGTGCTCTCTTTCAGACTCTAACCTTGAAAACTGGCTCAGAGTTTATCTGTTCTTTCTTTCTAGGTGAAACGACTAAAAGAGCTACATCCATTAACATTTACTTTTCCTTCCCATAGAAAGTACTTCTGGATCAGTGCTTCTGTGTTCCTTTTGTGTCTCTGCTCTGTTCTCTCAAACCCCCAGTCGGTCGTGGCAGATGGCCGCTCACACTGAGCCTGGTTCTGCTGGAGGTTTCTTCCTGTTAAAAGGGAGTTTTTCCTCTCCGCTGTCGCTACATGCATGCTCAGTATGAGGGGTTGCTGCAAAGTCAACGCCAGTGACTGTCCACTGTCTCTACATGCTCATCCGGGAGGAGGGAATGCTGCAAGTCACTGACTGGATGCAATCTGCTGGGTTTCCTTAGATAGAAAAACTTTTTATCCAATTTGAATAAAAAGCTAACTCCGACTGCACTGTTCAATTGTTAGGATTAATTGGAATGTATGTACCTGACTGTTGTGAAGTGCCATGTGTTGTGAATTGGCGCTATATAAATAAAACTGAATTGAATTGAATTGAATTGAATAATCGGTAATAATGAGATGCGACTTTGGGTGGAACACTCCCTCGGATGTAATTTTAGCCCAGTCTCTTGCTCGTTGTAGAATCACAAACAACCACCTCAACGGAGGCGAGTGAGGTCTACATCTTTTAGCTGTTGTTCTGGGTTCTTTTGTGACTTCCTGGATGAGTCTTTAATGAGGTTTTAGAGTGATTTTAGAGATTCTCTCTTTGTGGATGATGGCTCTTATCGTAATTCACTGAGGTCCCAAAGACTTACAAATGACTTTGTAACTATTTCAAGCCTGATAGATGTCAATGAAAATGATATCTTTAGATTGGGATGTGTTACTTGAGATATTTTGTCCTACTTCATGTTGTCAGGGAGGTTCTAATTAAATGATTTCTGGATTTTACACGTGTGGCTGTGGCTAGTAAAATTTCCCTCAGCTGTCCAATATTCAGAATAATCACAGCTACTTTATGATTTAACAAAAGGGCATTTATCATGTTAATATTGCTTTTTGTATTACTCAGGTTTCTCTTTGATGTGTAAAAAGGTTGGTTCTGACGCATCTAAGTTTAAGATCTGTAATGCTTTTCCACAGCACTGTACATTTACATTTATACCGAATTAATATTTTTCTATATTTTTAAAGCTGGGGGATCTATACACTTTAGCTGTATTTCTCCCAAAGCGAGAATCTCCACATTTCTTTTTCTTTTTTTGCATTTTATCAGAGAGGAGAGCCAGGTGGATGCTTGCCATGTGCCATAATGTAATTATCACACTCCTGACAAAGAAAATCATGTTCCGCCAGTTCAGGGTGCCAAGAGCTGTCTATCCGGCTTCTATCAGGCCTTTTCATGTCAGTAAGATCCTTCAAGTGGTTTTTATTGCTAAGAAGTAACAATGAAACCTTCTAACTACAGAAAGTACATTATTATATGAAGCAATTCAGCATCACTGATGATAAAACACTCTTAGCCTGAGGGTGACGTACTCTCAGAATAACGAATCAAACTTTATAAGTCACAAACATAATATGTCACATATCCGCCTGTTCACTGAATGCTTGTGGACTGATCATCTCATGTACAAACAACAAATTCATGTAAACCCTCTGATTAGAAGTGATAGAGGCATGCAGACGCACAGGTTTGCATAGGTTGCAACTCCAACTTTTAATCTGCCATGTTATATTCCCATTTTGTGTCTTTACAGAGAAGAAACAAATCATCTGGGGTTTATGTCAGCCTCAGTTTTCCACTCACATTAAAAAGAAAGAAAATATGTTATAGTGGTAAGTCAGGAAAAATATGATTTGAAAACCTTTGCATCCTGAACATTATTTCTATGAGCTCTGTGTAATTGAAATGTGATGTCAGTGTTTCTCCTGAGCCATGGAAACAGATAGTAGGGAACAGAAGTAATCCTATGTTTAAAAGGGTCCCATAATAATGCCCATGTGATCCACTTGTGTGTGAACCCATCTATTTTCCTGAGCAATTAGCTACTGTGTACATGTGCCTGTACTTGTGTGTGTATTTGTCCATGCCTGTAAGTAATCCAGCAAGCTGCAAAGATGCTATTAATGCTTATCTGTTGCCATAACAACTGAGAGTGCCCCCACTGTTAGAGAGGCTGCTCAGTGACTGACTGGAGGATTGTTTGTAAGCGAACTTCCAGAAAATGACTAATGAACTGAAACAAATGGCTTTTAAGTACCTCAATCGTAACAAAAAATGTGAAAATAACTTCATGCTGCTTGAGAAAAAGTAGTTTGTGACTACCTTCAGGAAGGACGACAAAAACATTATTCCTCATGTGTTTCAATAGAAAAAGAGGGGACATTTACATGGTGAATCTGTCAGAAGGGTGGTCTTTGATATAAGTACAAGATTTAATAGAAAAATACATAAATGAATAGTATTTATTTGTGCTGGTGAGCAGTGGCGCCGGAATGGGGGTGCCAGGGCCCCCCCCCCACCGTGATCTGGTCCCACCAGATATTCACGTGGGCTGGACCCGATTGTGCTGAGAGGCTGTGATGGATCTCTCTCTCTCTTTCTGGCGCTCTCGCTGTCTAGAGGCACACAGGCACAAACGTGTGCCTCTGAAATCTGACAGTATCCGCAAAAACAGCGTGATATATATACTTGCGTGCGCAATGAAATCGGAAGCGCAAAAAAACACCTCTGTCCAGTTAACACGAATGCCTCAATGAATGTGCAATACCGGTTTTTTCAGCGCAAAGTTAGCATATTCTGGGAGGAGAGAACGCCAATATGTTTGTATAACACCTGCAGTGTTATTAACTCACCAAAACTGCAAATAGTTCATTATTAGTCTGTCATCCATGCGTGTCCCAAAGGCAGCTGCCATTTGCAACAGCACCGCGCAATGCGCACCGATGGCAGGTCACTATGTGGAGAAAATGCAGGCAGATGAAAAGAACAGCAAGGACCTTCTCTGTTCGTGTGAACATGTTTGAAATAATAAAATAATAAAATAATCAGGACCCGTGGCAGCCCGTTGGAGTCATTGTTTCGTTTTCTGAATGCATTGCCAGTCAGAAACGGCCGTCACATAATCTCTCCAGACACCCAGGACGCACGAAACCGTTTTTAATGAATGGAGAACTTCTGTTTTACTTTTTCTTTTATTAAAGACAATTGGTTATTATGAAAAAAGGAGAAAAAACGGTTGTTTTGTCAGCAGACGTTCTGCAAAAACTGTTCAACAACATAACGATAAAACAGAAGAAAATGTTTTATTTTATTTTATAATTTTCTTTATTATTATTATTTTCTAATAGAAAAATATTACATCTGACAAATCAGATTTAAAATGAAAACACCCCTGTTTATCATTATTTTACCGGTTTGTGTATCAATGTATAAAATTGTTGTCGGGATTATTTGTGATGTAATAATATTCTATAACATGAACATATTTGTCCATCATTATTATTTCCCGGGCTATATTTGATCTCAGTTCAGTTACGTGCGGTGAGGTCCATGACTGGTGAAGCCCTGAATCATCTAGAGTCGGATGTTTGTATGAACCCAATAGAGAAACTGATATTTAATTGTTTTTAACTCAGTTAAAACTGTTGGTTTAAAACCTTTTAATTATGCGGTAATTAATTCTATACTGTTCAACAATATGACAGCAAGAAAAACGAAATATTATAATATATAAAGTCAAATTTGATTATTTAAAATTATTTTAATTTTCCGCTGCTCCTGCGGCTCCTCCCTGGGTTGCAGGAGGAACTGTGACCCGATGCAGAGGCTGCAGGTTCAGCAGAACTGGAGCAAAACCACAAAAGAGCGTCTTCGGCTATGGACTGAGGGAAGTCGTCCACTCCTGACGGCGGATCCTCGTGTGGACTCAGCGAGAACCACAGCTGGCCTGGCGCGGCGTGTTTTCCCGTGTAGCAAACAGATGCCCTCTGCTCTAGCCGCTTGAAGCACGCATGAGGTTGTTGCGCTGCGTCATTATGATCCAGCTGCTGATGTTTTTCCTTCTGTTATGTTTTGCTCCTGCTTTTCTGGACTGTTACAGTTTGTTAAGCTGTGTCGTCACTGTTTACAGCAGCAGGTTTGTCGTGTCAGCTTTGGAGGACCGATCCTGACAAAATTAAAAATAAAAACAGAAATAAATATATTTTCTTTTTCCTTTTCCTTACACATGCCTTTGTTGTTTTTACATGTCCTCATCTCTCTTTTTCCTTTTCCTATGCATTTCTCCTTCATTATGCAAATGAGGAGGGCTGTCTTCTTCTCTCCAGCTCCTCTTCTATTGGCCAATAAACAGGAAGGAGGAGGATCCATGTGCAGGCCGAGGGTGTGTCCCAATTCAGGGGCTGGATCCTTCCAAGTGCGTACTTGTGGGCCGATTACATCACAGCGGCGCGGAAGGTCTGTCAAATGCGGCCGACAAATGTGTCCTTCTTTTGCCCAATTTGAAGGATGTGTTGTGAGTATCCTTCGCGGTCCATCATTTCCCATGATTCATTGCAGGTCGAAGCGGTTTGGTCAAACAGGGGCAGCCATGGCGGACCACACTGACAAAAGCTGTGAGTAAACTGAAAAATTACACTTTCGGTGACACTAATGAACTTTTACAATGTTTTTAGTGTGGGAATATAACTGTGTAGACGTGAAAAATCTGCTTAATTTATCAAGACATCGCTTCATTTCAAACGTGCTCTGACGTGTTTGGAGTTTTCCGATCCGATAGTAACTGCCCGCTTGCCTCCGCCAGCAAGCTAGACCCGGAGAGATCTGACCGGACTATCGGCACTAAGCTCCTGCTGCCAGTCATCACAGTGAACGTTAAACACAAGTGATTTCTAACAGTTTATATTAGTATTATTTTAATCTAATGTGTCATTTGTTCATGTAAGTCGATTTGACATTACAGGTGATATTAAAGTTAACCTGAATAAATGGACGATTTTATGTAATTTTTTATTTTTATTTTTTTCTTCCGGCTCTCGGTGGAGGAGGACGCTTTTTCTCTGTCTCCCGCACCCCTCCCATATCTGCCCTGCTTCAGCTCTGTGTCTTGTCTTTGGAGCCTCTTTTTGCACATCTTCTAAATTCTGAGTTATGGATTTGGTCAGCTGGTCTCTCAATGCAATTGATAAAATTTTCTCGACGAGAAGACAGGCTGAAGGAGAGCCCAACTTGTCCGGGCTGGACGTTTTTCTCTGGATACACGATGGACTCCTGGCAGAAGTGGAGGATTGTGTGTTTGTCGATAATGTCAGTTGAGGATGTTGAAGATGTGTATATAATTGGATGTTTGATATCAGGATTTCTTCTTTTTGAAGTCAGCGGTTACCTGGCATATCGAGAAATTCGGAGAATGTCAGCAGCTGTTCTGGCAATTGTGAGGTTGCCTGGCATGTATGATGGGATCTTCAGGGCGATCAACACTCAGACTGAGATGTTACGTGAGCTGAATCGCAGACTGGATGTGATCCTTACACAGGATTGCAGGCAGGTTGCGGTTCCTGGACTCAGGGGTGAAATGGGATAAATCTTGGAGAAAGTTGTTCGCTCAAATCTGGCGAAAGACCAGGAATTTGGCTGTTTGGATTCGCCTTTGAGAAGCACCAGCGAGACTCTCAAGGCTGATGGAAAATTAAGAGTCAGCCTTACCCAAATAATTATTGTTTTTCTGAATCTGGCTCCCCTGCACGGCCTTGATGGCTGGCTATCTTCAACCTCTCCTGGAAGTTATGTAAACATGACGTTCTGCTCCCACTGCCCCCTCCCTTCCCTGAGGACATCTGTGGACCTGCTCAGAACTTTGTGGCCGGTTGATGAATATTCCAACGAACCATCAAGGACAATGGTCTCTGGGACAGTGCTTCATGGACTTACTTGCACACACACACATGCTCAAGATAAACATATGAACCCCCTCACACCACCTTCACCGTTCCCAGCATGATGTTGTTTTGTAAACTTGTTGCTTCTTTGTGTTGAGGTTTTTTGCAATCTCAAACTGTATCCTGCTAAGGATAAAGTGTGAAATATGATTTTTTCCCTCTATTTACCTAATGTGGCCTCTTTTCTCATCTAACAAGGGCAGCGCCCGTGAATGGGGCAGCAAAGCCTCGGTGACCCGTCCCCCCTTGAATTGAAATGAATTTAATAATCTTACTGTATCGCTGGAGAGTGTGATTGAGAATAAATAAGCTTTTAAATATTCATTTTTGATGAAGAAATGTGCTATATGTGTTTTTAAAAGTATATTTATAATTCAGCTAGCATTATAATTCATGATTCCAGGTACAGCTGAAGAGAAATACACTTTCAAATGCAAGCAAATCTCAGTAAAGAAGTGAAAAGTTTGAAAGAGCTTGTTTTAGGCATTTGTATAGAAATATTTTAATATGTTCTGCAAATTAAGACAAATGTAAAATTAAAAAATACTTTCTTTACACTGATATTAAGCAAGATGTTTTTTTTGTTGTTGTTGTTTTTATTGTTTAGGTACAAAGGAGCAGACGAGCCAGTTTATTAAGCTCAGGGGTGAGAATGATCACCTTTTTACTGGAGCTGGAGCTAAAAACTCAGCCACCGTGGCTTGAAGGTACAATAACAACATTCTTTGCAGTCAGTTTCTGTCCAGTTTCAAAAACTCCTATCTTTCATAAATATCCATCCAGTGATTAACATACTTCTTTTGGTTTTCCCTCTTTCCTTTTGTTTGTTTAGGACAATTCTGGAGAAGATGGGCCAACAGGTGTCTTTATGCAGCTAACGACCTCAAACAGGTGCTTCTAATTTAGAAGCACCTGCTGTGAGCACAACCCCCATTTGTGGACATCAGGCCCTCATACCATCCTCATGGAGTTGGTTTCTAACCGTTTGTGCAGACACATGCACATTTGTGGCCTGCTGGAGGTCATTTTGCAGGGCTCTGGCAGTGCTCCTCCAGTTCCTCCTTGCACAAAGGTGGAGGTAGCGGTCCTGCTGCTGGGTTGTTGTCCTCCTACGGCTGCTTCCACGTCTCCTGGTGTACTGGCCTGTCTCCTGGTAGTGCCTCCAGGCTCTGGACACTACGCTGACAGTCACAGCAAACCTTCTTGCCACAGCTCGCATTGATGTGCCATCCTGGATGAGCTGCACTACCTGAGTCACTTGTGTGGGTTGTAGAGTCCGTCTCATGCTACCACAAGTGTGAAAGCACCACCAACATTCAAAAGTGACTAAAACATCAGCCAGAAAGCATAGGTACTGAGAAGTGGTCTGTGGTCCCCACCTGCAGAACCACTCCTTGATTGAGTGTCTTGCTAATCGCCAAAGATTTCCCCCTGTTGTCTATTCCATTTGAACAACATCATGTGAAATTGATGGTCAATCAGTGTTGCTTCCTAAGTTGACAGTTTGATTTCAGAGAAGTTTGATTTACTTGGAGTTTTATTGTGTTGTTTAAGTGTTCCCTTTATTTTTTCAGCAGTGTGTGTATGTATATATATACATACACACACACCACCAGAACATGACTACTGTATGCAGGCAAGTATAATGTTATAGATGTGATTAATGTTTGAGGGGTATAACTAATTGTCATATTTTGTGAGCACCATCTTCTAATTTTGCATATTCCTGGTTACATCTTAGTGATGTGGTCCAGCCAGCCCTTTAAACTTGATGGATGAAAGAGGCATCACAAACATCTGCAGACCACCTGTGTGATGCTTCGCTCACCATCCAGATAGACAAAACCACAGGTCTCAGTTGCAGCATCTCATCCAAGTCTCTGACCTTGTGAGAGATTTAGCCACATCGCCAGAGACTTTCTGTTCAGAAAGACATCTGCCTTTTTGTTCTGTTGAAGAGGTTTTTCCAGGAACCGGTCACTCAGGTTGATCCTGCTGTTGCCATTGTAAATACTTGTACATAGTTTTATTTTATGCCTTTTGTGTCTTGTAATCTTGATCTGTTTGAATGTTCTTTTTTTCCACAATCTGTTTAAAATGCTATTTGAAATTTTCAAAATAAATTTTGTGTTTACAAATTTAAATGAAGTTGATGTATTGTTAGGTCAAATGGAAATAAAATACATTGGTGACAAAAACAATTTTGAAATTTATTAGAACAGCTTAAAACTTTAAGAAACTATCTGAACAAAACATATTCATTTCTTATGTAGCACCTTACTTTGGTGCCATTCTTTGGAAAACAGTCCATTCTCTGTGCCCTCATGTCCTCCCTGATCAACTCCATCATCTCTGTCCCTCTTTCTTTTCTGATCCCTTCCTGCTGGCTCACTGTCTTCCTTCTCCATCTGGTTGCCCACCGCTCCGCTTGGCCTTGGAGTGTCCTCAGGGATGGAGGCAATTAGGACAGGAGGTGTTGTGGAAGACTTCTGTCCCAACACCTCATCCATAAGGACAAACCAGGGCCAAGTAGCAGCAGTGGGCTTTTCACTGACTCCCTCTCCTGACCCTGGATACTTACAATCCTAAAGTTAGAAGGAGGAAAAAAAGAGTTGACTAAACAGAGAAACCAATAAGACTTTTAGAAATATTTTTTATTTGTGTGTGACATGAGAACTTCTGAACAAACTTTATATTTCTTTTTCATATTGTCCCACTTTTTTTTGGCCTGCAAGGGGTTGACCTTCCCCTGTTGGCCCATCTTCTCCAGAATTGTCCTAAATAAGCAAAAGCAAAGAGGGAAAACCAAAAGATGTATGTTAATCACTGGATGGATATTTATGAAAGTTAGAAAGATAGTTTTTGAAACTGGACAAAACCTGACTGCAAAGAATGTTGTTATTGAACCTCCAAGCCACGGTGGCTGAGTTTTTAGCTCCAGTAAAAAGGTGATCATTCTCACCCCTGAGTTTAATAAACTGGCTCGTCTGCTCCTTTGTACCTAAACAACAAAGAAACCCCATCTTGCTTAATATCAGTGTAAAAAAAGTATTTTTTAATTTTACAGTTGTCTTAATTTGCAGAACATATTAAAATATTTCTATACAAATGCCTAAAACAAGCTCTTTCAAACTTTTCACTTCTTTACTGAGATTTGCTTGCATTTGAAAGTGTATTTCTCTTCAACTGTACCTGGAATCACGAATTATAATGCTAGCTGAATTATAAATATACTTTTAAAAACACATATAGCACATTTCTTCATCAAAAATGAATATTTAAAAGCTTATTTATTCTCAATCACACTCTCCAGTGATACAGTAAGATTACATAAAATTGTTATCATGAATTGCTTAGATAGTCGAATTAGAACAAAACCAGAGGATGAAACAGACTCAGCACACAGGATAAGACGGTAAATGAGGTTTATTTCTACTGTAGACTTTGTTTAAGGAATCTTGAGTTGGAGTTGTCCAGAAGCCAGAGGAGGAAGAGGTAAACCCAGGAATCCAAGGAGAGAGAGAGAGAGTACTGGTGATGAGAATATTTACAGTGCAGTCCTTAAGAAGGAGTATTACCAGATGTTGGCAGGCAGATAGGCAGGTTGACAGGCAGGTCGACAGGCAGACGGATAGGCAGACAGACAGGAGTCCACATAACTGAGGTTATGTTCCAGCAAAGGTCTTCTTCTTCTGTGTTATTTTTTGGCAGTTGGCAAATAACTTGAAGATGTGCATTACCGCCACCAACTGGTATGGAGTGTGGTTCTTCATGGTTTTAAATCTTATTTACTATTACAACAATCAAATTTTATTTATTAATTTAGTGCTTTTGAAAAATCTAATTATAATTTGAATATGTTTGCTACCTAAACTTCTTTGCAAAGTATCTCTCAATATAAAATTTTCTTTAATACCTACAAATTCTCTCCTTAAAATTGTTCTTTCTTGTTCATATTTCTGACACTTCAATATTACATGTTCTATTGTTTCCTCCTCTCCACAATAATCACATTTTCCTGTATTATGTTTCTTTATCTTGAACAATGTAGAATTAAGTCCTGTATGTCCTATTCTTAATCTTGTAATTAATCTTTCCTCTTTTCTACTCCTTCTTCCTGTTCTTACTTCTCCTACTATCTTGTTGATTCTTTCTTTTCTTCATCCCACCTTTTTTGCCACTCTTTCCTGATTCTCTGTTTAATTATATTTCTTGCCTCTGACCTACTAATATTTATTATAAAGCTAATGTTGTTTTGTGTTGCCTTCTTTGCCATCCTGTCCGCCTTCTCATTCCCTCCAACTCCTACATGTGCTGGTACCCATAAAAACACTAATATTAATCCCATTCTTTGTATTCTAAATAAAGTAAGTTTTATTTCCAACAAAATGTCTGGTCTACCCTCTGAATGATTATGTTTTAAACTTAATAATGCTGAACTTGAGTCTGAACAAATGATTGTTTTTAATGGTTTTATATCCTCCACCCACTGCACTGCTAACAATATGGCTAATAATTCTCCTGAATATACTGATAATCCATCTGTAATTCTTTTTCCTACTTTTATTTTAAATTCTGGTATTACAAATGCTACTCCTATTTTTTCATCTGTTTTTGATGCGTCTGTGTAAATCTGGACATAATGATAGTAATTGTTTATATATTCCTGTATTATACTTGAATCTAATCTACATTTTGGATCCTTTTTCTTTTCCATCAATGCCATATCCACCACTGCTTCTGGTAACAGCCACGGTGGCACTACTGGCAAAGGCAACATTGAACTTATTTCTTTTTCATATATTTGAAATTCTTCTGCTATATTATTGATAATCCAACCAAAACTCTTAACTTGTTTTTTTTCTTTTTCCCAGCATGGTTTTAAAATAACACGTGTGGGATGATCCGGATTATTGCTTTGTAAGTTTATCCAGTAATTTATTGCTAACTGTTTCCTTCTTAGATCTAATGGCATCTCTCCCATCTCTACCTGAAGTGCTGCTATTGGACTGGTTCTGATTGCTCCTGTACAAATTCTTAAAGCTTGATGTTGTATATTGTCTAATTTTATAAGATGAGTGTTTGCTGCTGATCTATAAATTATACTTCCATAATCAATATTTGATCTAATTAATCCTGTATAAATTCTTTTTAATGATGTTCGATCTGCTCCCCAATCAATACCAGCCATACATCTCATAATGTTTAATATTTTTTTGCATTTATCTATGATTTTTTCTATATGTACTTTCCATATAATTTTTTCATCAAACCATATACCTAAAAATTTTATATTTTTTACTTGTTCTAAAACTTGATTGTATAATTTTAGTTTGATATTTTCTCTTTTCCTTTTCTGTGTGAACACCATTACTTTTGTTTTTTCCACTGAGAATTTAAATCCCCATTGATTTGCCCATTGTTCTATTCTAATAATCTCATCCTGTATTTTCTTTTCAATAAGTTTGATATTACGACCCCTTTTCCATATAGCTCCATCATCTGCAAATAGTGAACAACCGACGTCCTTACCAATATTTTTAAATACATCATTTATCATTATAGAAAACAATAACGGACTTATAATACTTCCTTGAGGAGTACCATTATCTATTATATATTTATCTGACAATTCTTGACCAATTCTTACTTGTATTGTTCTATTTGATAAAAAATCTTTAATCCAGTTATACATTTTTCCAGTAATACCCATTTTATGTAATTTAATTAATAATCCTTCAACCCACATCATGTCATAAGCTTTTTCTATATCAAAAAATACAGCTACTACATTTTCTTTGTTTATTTGTGCTCTCCTAATTTCATATTCTAAACATAATGCAGAGTCATTTGTGCTTCTCCCTTTTCTAAACCCATTTTGATTTCTAGATATATATCCATTAATATTTAAATATGTTAATCTATTATTAATCATTTTTTCCATTATTTTACAAATATTTGATGTTAATGCGATCGGTCTATAATTTTCTGGTGTTGTGTTATCTTTTCCTGGTTTAGCTATTGGAATAATTATTGCTTCCTTCCAGCTCTGTGGCAGCTCTCCCTCCTCCCAGACTTTATTGTATAATTCTAATATTTTGTCTTTTGCTTTGTCATTAAGATGTTCTATCATCGTATAGTACATTTGATCTTTTCCAGGTGATGTATTTTTTGTTTTCCTGGTTACAAAGTTCAATTCTCCTTGTGTAAATGGTTCATTTATTAATTTATTTGTATCTACATTATTTTGCATTAATTCTTTATATTTCATCTTTGTGATTTCCCTACCTTTCTTTCCCTCTTCACTAATATTATTTGAACTATGAATTTTACTAAATGTTTTAGCTAATATTTCTGCTTTTTCTTTATCTTCCGTTATAGTTATATTATCTATTTTTAATATAGGATATCCATATTCTTTTCTAATACCCTTCATTCTTTTAATCGTTTTCCAAATTTGATCAATTTTTGTTTCTCTCCCTACGGTATTACAAAAGTTTCTCCAATATTCTCTTTTTGCATGTTTAATGATCTTTCTTACCTTTGCTTGCTTTCTTTTGTACTCAATTAGATTCTGATAAATTGGGTTACTTTTTAACATTTTAAATGCTTTATTTCTTAATTTTATTACTTCACTACAATCTTTTGTCCACCATGGCACAATTTTTTTATCGTTCTTTCTTCCTCCTTTTTTTATTGATTCTTCTGCAGCCTGTAAATTTTTTTTACAGATATTTATATTTAAACTATTTATATCAATTGACTCATCTATTTCTTCCAATTTCTTTTGACTTAAATATTTAAATTTTTCCCAATCAGCCTTATTAAAGTTCCATCTTTTATATAATCCTGTATTCCTGTTATTTATTAATATTCCTGTTATGATTTTAATGGGGTAATGATCACTACCTACTGTTGTATCTTTGTCAATGTCCCACTCACAGTTATTAGCTAAACAATTTGATACTATTGTTAAATCAATCACAGACTCTGTACCTGTTTTTACATTAATTCTTGTTCCTTTTCCATCATTTATACATGCCAAATTTTTTATTTCCATTATTTCTTCAATACCTTGTCCATTTTTATCATTACATTTTCCCCATAATGTGCTGTTAGCATTAAAATCTCCACACCAGATTACTTTTCCTTCTAAGTATCCCATTAATTCATCCATCAACTCAAATGATAATATTTTACATGGATTATAAAAATTTATTATTTTACATTTTTCTTTTTTATTGTAAATTTCAACTACTATATATTCTAACTCTTTGCCTTTTCCTAATATCTGATATTGTATCCCTTCTTTTATAAATATTCCACATCCTCCTCCACTTCCTTCTTGTCTATCCCTTCTGATACTATTATACCCTTTAAACACAAAATCTAGGTTTGGTTTTAACCACGTCTCCTGTATACATATAATTTCTGGTTTTTCTTCAATTCCA
This sequence comes from Girardinichthys multiradiatus, assembly GCF_021462225.1. Taxonomy (NCBI): domain Eukaryota; kingdom Metazoa; phylum Chordata; class Actinopteri; order Cyprinodontiformes; family Goodeidae; genus Girardinichthys; species Girardinichthys multiradiatus. The sequence goes on from NC_061814.1 coordinate 15,126,119, forward strand.
TCTATATACCCTTTAAATTCCTGTCCATTAGCGATTAAACTTCTTGCATTCCACTGTAATATTATCATATATTTCTATCAGCTGGGGTTCCTCCTTGCCTTCCATCTGTTTCCAACTTTTTATTAATGTTTTCCCAAGATCCTTCTTTAAACCCTAAGAACTTTTCTGCTCCTCTGACTATTATTTTAATCTTTTCTGTTTTGTGTTTAGCCTGTTCAGTGCAGTTAATGACATAAGCTATAAATAATATCAGTTTTTCCACAGACATTGTAACATTTTCCTCTGATTCTACTTTTCTTTGTTGATAATCTTGAATCCTAATTTGACCTTCATCCCTTGATCTTTCTTTCTGTACATTTTTGACTGCTTCGGCATAGCTTATGTTTTTAGTCATTTTAATTTGTTGGATTTCTTTTGCTTTCTTCCTTACCTCACATCCCCCGAATGTGACTCTATGTTGCCCTCCACAATTGCAACATTTTACCTGCACTTCTTCCCCACAATCTTCAATTCTGTGATCTTCTCCACACTTTGGACATCTTTGTTTTCCTTTGCAGACAGCTGCTATATGACCATATCTCTGACATTTAAAACATCTTAGTGGTGGAGGAATGAAAGGCCTCACAGAAAAACTCAGATATCCTATTTTAACATTTTGTGGCAACACCATTTCTTCGAAGTCTATTAAAATTGATAGGCTTCCTACTCTTTCTCCATTTACATTTTTTGTCAGTCTTTTGAGATTTTTTACCTTTGCACCAACAATGCTTTTTTTTAACTTGTCTATATCTTCCTCCAGAGGAATGCCATAAATTACCCCCGAATGATTTTATCTTCTCCTATAATCTTCCTCTCTGTCACCGTTTTCTTGCAAATGTTTTCAACTTGTAAAGCCTTTCTTCTTTGTTCTTCAGTTTTACACACCACCAGTATATTTCCATCTCTCAAGACCTTCACCATTTCAACATCTCCTATCTTTTTTTTTATTTCTCTAGATAGTGAAATAGGACTCAGGTTCTCTTTTTCTTCTTCATTTTTTATCTTTAATATTATTTTACATTCTTCCCTTCCGATTTTCCTCCTAACTACTCTCTCTTCTTCAGAACTGTTTTCTTCCAACTCTCTTTTACTCCTTTGGCTGTCTAACATTTTTCCTTCATCTGCTTTACCTCTTCCGCGTCCTCTCCATCTACTTACTGGCATCCATTCATCAAAGTCCATATTGTCCTCCTGTGTATCCATTCTGAACCATTCACATACCAGTTTATGCCTTTTACTGCCACTTCCAAAAGTAAATAATTTCTACCACTGTGGGATTCTAAGTAGACCAACGTTTTCAGATCGAAGTTTCGCGCTCCGCCGACCGGTTCGAGCACCCAGCCAGCTGATTCTGTCGCTCATCAGATGACGTCAAAACTCTGCCTCCAGCCTCCCTCCAGCAAAGGTCTGTATCAGCAGCTAACTTAAGTAGCCTATGAGCTCATTAGGAGAATGCGTTGCAGCTGCAGACAATGAGCTGCCAGAACCAACCAGAAGAGGAGGAGCAGAGATCCTACAATTGTCCATTTATTCAGGTTAACTTTAATATCACCTGCAATGTCAAATCGACTTACATGAACAAATGACACATTAGATTAAAATAATACTAACATAAACTGTTAGAAATCACTTGCTCAGTGCCGATAGTCCGGTCAGATCTCTCCGGGTCTAGCTTGCTGGCGGAGGCAAGCGGGCAGTTACTATCGGATTGGAAAACTCCGAACACGTCGGAGCACGTTTGAAATTAAGCGATGTCTTGATAAATCAAGCAGATTTTTCACGTCTACACAGTTATATTCCCACACTAAAAACATTGTAAAAGTTCATTTGTGTCACCGAAATGTAATTTTTCACAGTTTACTCACAGCTTTTGTCAGTGTGGTCCGCCATGGCTGCCCCTGTTTGACCAAACCGCTTCGACCTGCAATGAATCATGGGAAATGATGGACCGCGAAGGATACTCACAACTTATCCTTGAAATCGGGCTAAAGAAGGACACATTTGTCGGCTGCATTTGACAAACCTTCCGCGCTGCGCTGTGATGTAATCAGCTCACAAGTACGGACATAGAAGGATCCAGCCCCTGAATTGGGACACACCCTCGGCCTGCATATGGATCCTCCTCCTTCCTGTTTATTGACCAATAGTAGAGCAGCTGGAGAGAAGAAGGCCGCCCTCCTCATTTGCATAATGAAGGAGAACTGCATACGGTAAAGGAAAAAGAGAGACGAGGAAATGTAAAAAGAACAATGGCATGTCTAAGGAAAAGGAAAAAGAAAATATATATATTTCTTGATGAAAACGCATGTCTAAGGAAAAGGAAAAACAAAATATATATATTTCTGTTTTATTTTTAATTTTGTCAGGTCCGGTCCTCCATACCCCACGGCTCCCCCACCTCTAAAATGAATCCGGCGCCGCTGCTGGTGAGTAGAGGGTGACACGGGAGTGTATTTTCTCTCCTGTCCCATCCCGTTCCCACAGAAAAATGTCTTGTCCCATTCCAATCCCAGGCCAGCATAACAAAACAAATCCTGTCCCGTCCCACTCCTGGTAAATTGACTCCCACTCCCATCCCGCTCCCATTCAGAACGACTCCCACTCCTGTGCCTCTCCCATTTTTGTTTTCTTCATTTAGTCTTTTGGCAATTTCTTTGTTTGAAGGACCAGTTAGGTCCCTGTTTTTAGTTGTAGTAAAGGCCAGTTAAAGTAAAAAGAATAATAATGAAGAAATAATAAAATATCAAACAAGGAAACAGACCATGCCTATCTTAGTTGAATAAACAAAATGTACCTAGTTGTATTTTACTTATTTATTAAGTGATTGTTTTATTTGAACAATGACATCACTTTTATGTTTCAAGTTGCTGGAACAAAAGAGAAATGCACCTAGTAAGAGAACTGTACTTGGAGAACAAAAGGACAAAAAGGCATTACCTTCACAATTTAGAAACTGTACCTCAATGGTTCACAGCCCTGGTCCTCAGGGATCCCTTCCCTGCAAGTTTTAGATGTGTGTCTGCTCGAGAACACCTGATTCATATTCTGACATGATCTCCTATACAGGCATCAAGAATGGAGGGTCAAACTGGACAAATTTAATACAATAAAATCATCATTAAATAAATAAATGTGAATGTCTCATAAGTGAAGTAAATGTAACATGAAAGAAATGTAACATTAAATGTGCCATTAAATTAAAGGTACCATTTATTTATTTAATACATCATTAGAAACAATAAATGTACCATTATATCATGAAATGGACTATTATGCAATTAAATGTGCCACTGAATAATTAAGAATAATTTTAAAGACAACATGACGTAATTAGTGGTACACTTAATATTTAATGATGTATTAAATAAATTGTACATTTAATGGTACATTCAATTTTTTTCTATTTCACAACATATTTATTTAATATCTTCCCTTGATGAAGCCTTCTACGGAGCCCACGAGGGGACAAGGGGGGATTTTTTTCTTTTTTGTGCCCCCACGCAATAGTCTTTGCGTTATTTCGCAATACTTTGTGGGATAGTTTCCAAACCAGATAACTGCAAAAATGAAACAAACACTACACCCGTTTTGAGATTTATTGAGTTTTATTTTGAAATCAGCTTTAAATAAAATTATCTTCAAATCAGACTAAAAGACAGTTTTTATCCACAAGCTGTCAAACAAACTACTGAACAATAATACTGCACGAAACCACATCTGACACTTTATTTGCTCATTGCTGCTGCATAATGTGACTTTTTTTTTGCAGGCCATTAGTGTTTTTGTTTTTATCGTGATTTGAACGGTTCTTCTTATCCTAAGCATTTCATCGCATTGTTTACTGCGTGTTAACCTGCATATGACAAATAAACCATATCAATCGCATATCAGTGTTTGTTTTATGAGCAGTTTGTCATCTGTGCTGTTGCTCCAAAATGCCGAATGCAAAAGTATTGCGTGGGGACGCAAAAGGAATACATTTCCCCATGTCCCCTCACGGGCTTCCGTACCTTACCTCTTAAATCTTTAGTGCACATGCAGCAATTTTGTTGGTCAGATGAGAATTGACACATGTTGGTACTTTTGGTTTGATGAATGAAGAGATGCAGGACTGATTTAATCCAGAATCTGTCTTACAAGTGTCCCTTAATCACTGGTGAACTTGATTACGACTAAACACGCTTTACAAGCAGCAGACTGCGTGTTAAAACCGCTACATTCAACTCTCCCGAAGTTCGGTAATATTTGCGACTTTCCTGTCAGCTCTGAGTTTAATAGATAAGTCCTTATTTCTGACTTTACATTACAAATCCAATTTTACCACGTCCAGTTCTCCACCTGCGTTTGTTCCCTCCATTCTGAACGCAGGTGAAAAACATCGATCAGAAGCACTGTTGGCTTGTGGGTCCTGTAGTTCGTTTGACTCACATTATAGCATATGCTTCTTGGAAAAAAAACTATTCAAGTTTTTTTTTCTTAACGTTTATAACAAAGTCTCAGTTTTACATTTCCAAAGACAATTGATCCTAGTTTATTTTCCCTCCTATTGGTTAGCTCCCGCTCCCGTCTGCTCCCGTTCATTTTTTATCCTGTACTGTCCCAATCACGTGATCTTTATTGATGCTGTCTCCCGTCCCGCGGGATTCCCGTGGGAATCCCGTGACCCGTGGGACTCCCGAAAAAATGTCAGCCTCTACTGGTGAGTGAAGGAAGTCTACAAACATCAGTTGAAAGTTATTTTCCGTGCAGTAACGTCATCTCCACAAGCCTGACACCTAGCGGTCACAATATTATTTTGTACCTTTTTGCTTTAGCAAGAACAAGCTAATAGACTTGAACGTAGATTGCAATTTGTTTGACCTTAAAGCAGTTATGATTCTGATTGTTTTAATATCTATTTTATGTTATTTCATTTAATTCACGGGTTAGAAATTGAAACTTTCTATTTAAATAATAAAAATTTTTATATCACAGGATTCTACATAATGTCATTGTAAACTACAATGAAACACATTTTAATTAACTGCTAAATTCAAGTATTTAAGTATTCACTGTCTGAAATCATTTTCAGTGGAAGGCCAATGGGCAAGTGTTACATCTTCATTAGATTGTGACAGAATGTGTACTTTTTGTAAATATCAATTGACTAATCTATTTGGGTTACCAATATCTGTTTTTCCTTTTGTAATACTATCACTATGTGATGTAATTGTAGATGACATTGTATGGATTCAAGAATAGTGAGGCTTTTTTGTATATGACTCAAATGAAAGAAATAGACTGTTCATTTAAATGTAAAAGAACTACTAAAATCAAGTATTTAATTCCTGACCAGTAGACCAATTTTATATTGCTGTAACTGGAAAGCCAAGTGAATGATTTTTGCATCTTCATTATTTTGTGAGAGAATGTGTACTTTTCTGAATACAATCTAATTGCTTGATTGATATTTATTTATTTTATTTAAAATTCTATCTAGTTAATTTAGGGGTTTTATTAACAGGAAGAAAAAAGTGAAACCCAAATATTTATTGTTAAGAAATTTCTAATTTTAACGGTTTTATTTAATGTAACTGTTATGTCATTGTAAATGACATGTTTATTCAATTTCAGTGTCAACAATATTGGGTAAAACTGAAAAAAACTAAAATCAAGCATTTATTCAAGACAAGTAGAACTTACAAGTAGAAATTACCTAATTGCAATTCGCTGTCTAAGACAAGTGACAGAATGTGGACTACCTTAAATTGCATCCGTGATTTTGATTTATTTATATTGTTTAAATTCTAAAATGTAAAACCTTTTCGCGTGTTATTAGACATGATATTTTATTTACAGTATTGGTCGTAAAAGATGCAAAACGGAACTGTTGTAAGTCGACTACTTTTTAATGTCACCACAGCCTGTTCTACCAAACCAATCAGAGGCGGCGGAATCGTTACGTAGTTCCGTACATGTGACTGACTGTCATGGCAGCTCCTACCTGTAAACTGTAACTCCTCGGGGCTGTCTCTTCAGAAACAGTTCTGTTGCCGTGGGTCTCTGTAAATATGAGGTATTTACGCGGACTGGGCCGCTCGGTCGCCTGCCTCCATGTTCGTTCATGTCACCAGAGCATTTACAGCAGAAACTCTAACCCACGGAGAGTGGGAGTGGACCTTGGAGAGAAGTGAGTTGACTTTCGCTCTTTTTGTCTTTCATTAGCTGTGACTGAGCTGAACAGGGCTTTTGTTCGCGGTAGTTTGTTATAAATGAGGTAAAGCTGTGATTTAGTGTCTCTTTATGCTTTTGCTTTTGTAGGAAACTTGAAATCTCTTCAGGAAGGTTGGCCAGGTTTGCTGATGGAGCTGCTGTAGTACAGGTATAAAAGAAATGTCCAAATTATTCTCATATTTTCATCTTCATGCGCATTTGTTTGGTATTTAATTTCCTGACTGAAACGTTATACTAGTCTTAGAATACACGCATTTTATATAGTTTTTACCACTGAAACTGAAGTTTGAATGCCATGTGTGGAATAAAAACCCTTAAAATGACTGAATCTTTTATTACAGAAGCTTAACCTCATACCTATTTTTATTTTTTCATACATTTTTTTAATGCAACCTTTAATTGTATTTACTTAGTGGGGAAAAAAAGTCCCATGTTTAGAAATAATTCTTTAAGTTTTATGGGGGGTTGATGCCCACAAAAATCCTTTTCTTTCCTATCATCGCAATTGTAAACATGTGGAGTTTACTAAACAGTACCGGGAATGAGACTAGGATGGAGTTTGTTTTTGCAACGAACATCCCAGGTTGGTTTGATGTGAAACAAATGAACGAATATGTGAAAAGGCACCTCATCTCTGTTACCTACGATAGAAGAAGTGTGATGCTGTGGGCCCCGTTTCTCTTCCAAAGACCCTGGAAACCTTGTTAGAGTCTCTGGCATCATGAACTTGAACACCAGGAGCTTTGAAATAAAAACCTGGTGGCCTCTGCCAGCAAACTCAAAAAATGGTCGTTAATGGGTCTTCCGACAGGATTAGGATCTACTACATATGGCCAAATCAACACAGAAATGGTGTTATCTCAGTTCCCAGCTCTAAATATTGTAGAGATTCTGTTGGTTGAGCTCAAGAGAGGGCAATGAAGGGCCAAAAATCCCTTTTTTGTATTTTCCAACCTTGTTAAATGTTATAGGAGAAGATTTAGTGCTGTCCTGCTGGCAGGAGAGAGTTATATCACAAAGTACCGACATAAAGGATACCAACAACTGCCACAGGGGATATAGTCAAACCTATATTTTTCTATATGAGATTGTTTTACCCATTAAAGAAATGTGCTCAAAATCTGGACCAAAAATGTTCACTGTGATATTTGTAATTATTTAAGGCTTTTTACACATCTTTACCAGCCCTCTTTACTCTGATACCCCTAAATATACAAAAGATGAATAACCACAAACTTGTGGTTCTAATGTGTGGAAATGTTAAAAGGTTTATGAATGCTTGAGCAAGGCTCTATACATTGTGTTAACTGTGTGTTTGTTTAAGGCTTCTGTTATGAGTTCATATGATACTGAAGCATCCTTTAAAAATATTTCAGAACACCGAAGCCGGTTGGAAAAAAACAATAATTATGTTTTTAGATTTGTGTCGTGAAGACGTGCCTGAATGTAATGTTGTTGTAGTTTAATTTACTGTATTTTGTTATTGGGAAGTAAATCTAAAGAAGTTTAAAGAAGAACTGTAGAAGAATTGTCAATATTTAGGCTTTTATTGTTGATTTTGATTCTCCCGTTAATAATCAGACCCCAGTGTAACAACACATATATAACTAGATCATTTTTCAGTTGACTTATGTTTAAGGTGAATCAAAGCAGGCTGCTTATTATTTGGGAATGATAATGCTACCTCCACGTTTTTTTCCTCACTTTTTAGCTGGGAGAGACCTCTGTGATGGTGACCGCTGTCAGCAAAACCAAACCTTCGCTGTCTCAGTTCATGCCACTTGTTGTAAGTTCCTTTGCTTGGCACAGAAATTCCCAGCCTTGTTCTTTTTTTTATGAAAATATGAATGCTTTCAGCTAATCATGCTCGTTCACAGTATGTGAGTTTAGGTGGATTCTGTTTTGGGTTCGTCTTGGTTAGCGATTATTCATTTTGTTTGACAGGTGGACTACAGACAGAAAGCAGCTGCTGCAGGTCGAATCCCCACCAACTATCTGAGACGAGAGCTGGGCACCACAGACAATGAGATCCTCACCAGCAGACTCATCGGTGAGCTGAATGGGGCTTTTTTGATGAACATATTTGATCATGTTTTGATACCCATGTACTTGCCTTTAACCCACTCCTTCTTGACACTTAGATCGCTCGATTAGACCACTTTTCCCTCCTGGATACTTTTATGACACTCAGGTAACTTCAGTTTGAACCTGTTTAATCCATAATTCCTTTAGAGCTTTGCAATAATTTGCTTTTGGGCAGAGAGGACAGTATTCTTTATCTTTTTCGTGTCTCCTTAAGGTCCTATGTAACCTGCTTGCTGTTGATGGTGTAAATGATCCAGATGTGCTGGCAATTAATGCAGGTAAGAAAAGAAATCATGATCATCAATGTAATAATCAAAATTTCAAAGACCAAAACATATTCTAAAACACTGTTTTCTTTCATTGAAGCTTCTGCTGCTCTGGCTCTGTCTGACATTCCTTGGCATGGACCCATAGGTGAGAAAGCCTGCAGCAGCTTTTGTCCTACTCAGATGTTTTAGATTGATCCCCTCAAAATGCCTGGCTTTTTACATTGCCGTCCTGTGGGTTTAGCCCTGCTCTGATTGGAACTGGTTGTGGGTTTACAGGTGCTGTGAGAGTAGGCATGGTTAATGGAGAGTTACTGGTCAACCCCACAAGGGCAGAGATGGCTTCCAGCAGTCTGAACCTTATTGTGGCCGGAGCTCCCAGCAGTCAAGTGGGTGAGTTTAAAACCATGGATAAATTCAGTGTAAGTGATCTGGTGGTCAGAAAACTAAAATGAATTAGAAGATAAGAAATGATCAAACTTCTGTTATTTGTAGGCATACCATGAGATGATCACAGAAGTCATACTAAATATAATCAGTTTGAGTTATCACTGCATTTATATAAACTTTTGTTTGTGGTAGCCTTATAAATCCTATTTTATTAAAACTAAAAGGGACAGAAATGTTTAAATTGAGAGTGAGAAGAAACGTGAGAGACGAGCAGTCTCCAGAGGAGAGATTTAGGACCAGACTTCCTTTTCAGCCTGGAAAAATGTATGGAATTTGAATGAAGAAGTCTCCAGGTCTGGATAAGAATGGAAAAAAGAAAACGGAATATGGATAAAAACATTTCTTTTTCCAGATTTTATTTATGTTCCTATTGTCAAGCATTCAATTGGACTTAGAAAAATCTCTTGGTTTGATAAAAAGTTGCTTAATTTAATTTTCAACAAAAATATTCTGATTACATTGTATAGAAAAAGTAATGCAAATTAAGACTTAGTAATAGATGTGAGACCAGTAGATGGGTGTTTTTTAGCAGACTCTAACAGTCACATAAGGTTTTAGGGGGTTCTTAATGTGTTTCCTAAATGTTTTTGCTTTACAAGAACTCGCTTCCAACTTGCAAGCATAAACGTTAGTCCAGACGTATACAGATTACAGAAAATTCTTGCCGCATGTAGAACACAATCAGTACTTTTCAGAAACTACAGCAGAACTTGCCTGAAGTTCCTGAAGCTCCTTCAGTGCTGCTGTCGGCCTCCTGTCCTAATCTGCAGTTCCCTGCAACTGCCTTACTCCTCTCCGTTTACCAATACTCAGCATTTGTTTCAAACATCTGTGTGTCCGCCAGTGATGATTGAGGCATCAGCTGAGAACGTGCTGCAGCAGGACTTCTGCCATGCGGTGAAGGTGGGAGTTAAACACACCCAGCAGATCATACTGGCCATCCAGCAGCTGGTGCGGGAGCAGAAGATCACCAAGCGAACGCCAATGAAGATGTTCTCTGTCCCCACAGAGATGGTGGAACACGTGCAGAAGTAAGATCTAAGATCTAGGATAAAACAAGCAGTATGTTTAGAGGTATTGGAAGCAAAATGGCAGTTTTATCAGAGTGGGTAATGATCCGTTTTTTTGTTTCTTCTTTGTTCTAGGTTATCCTCTGAGAGTATATATGCTGTTTTTACAGATTACACACATGATAAGGTACAGCATGCAATCTGGTCCATTCATCCTCATCACTGACATTGCTTATGCTTCATATGATTATCTTTCTGTATTAAGAAATGCATGATCTCCTTATAAAAAGCAACAGTAGTCTCCTTCCTCTCGTTAGATTTCAAGAGATGAAGCGATCAACAAAGTTCGGCTAGAAACTGAGGAGGACCTAAAAGGTTGGCAAACGTTTATCTTTGTAGCCAGCTTTTTTCTAGAATTATTTGGAAGTTTTTAATTCTGTCATCTTATATGGTAATTAACGTCCTCTGTGTTTAGAAAAATTCCCCCAGGCTGACCCGTTTGAAGTCATTGAATCCTTCAACGCTGTGAGCAAAGAGATCTTCCGGAATTTGGTGCTTAATGAGTACAGGAGGTATGTGGCATCTGCATTGGAGTAATATCATGTTTCAGTGATGCTTTGGGATGCCTGTTCATGTAAACGTTGCTTTTTATACACGTCCAAGGTGTGATGGGAGGGAACTGACTGCTTTAAGGAAGATTTTCTGCGACGTCGACCTCTTTAAGCCACTCCACGGCTCAGCTCTGTTTCAGAGAGGACAAACACAGGTGTGTGAAGAACATAATGCTGAATACTCTAGGTGCACAGGAACGTAGAAGACCTTAAAATGACTTTGTTTTTGCAGTTTCATAATCTCACTAAAAAAAGTTAGAAAAATCCTCCCTTGAATTAAAGTACTTTTATTCAGTGGGAAAAAAATCGCATGATCTGAAATGATCATATTTACTGTTTGCGTTAAAACAAATCTACCTGAAGCCCTTTTTTAAAGTTTTCCTTGGTTTATTGGGGTTTCTAGAAACTTTTAAGTAGTAATCCATGACTTTCTGTTTTCCTGGGGTGTCTCACCCTCTGGCCACCAGGCTGGATGAGGAGCAATACAGGTCCTTCTCAAAATATTAGCATATTGTGATAAAGTTCATTATTTTCCATAATGTCATGATGAAAATGTAACATTCATATATTTTAGATTCATTGCACACTAACTGAAATATTTCAGGTCTTTTATTGTCTTAATACGGATGATTTTGGCATACAGCTCATGAAAACCCCAAATTCCTATCTCACAAAATTAGCATATCATTAAAAGGGTCTCTAAACGAGCTATGAACCTAATCATCTGAATCAACAAGTTAACTCTAAACACCTGCAAAAGATTCCTGAGGCCTTTAAAACTCCCAGCCTGGTTCATCACTCAAAACCCCAATCATGGGTAAGACTGCTGACCTGACTGCTGTCCAGAAGGACACTATTGACACCCTCAAGCAAGAGGGTAAGACACAGAAAGAAATTTCTGAACGAATAGGCTGTTCCCAGAGTGCTGTATCAAGGCACCTCAGTGGGAAGTCTGTGGGAAGGAAAAAGTGTGGCAGAAAACGCTGCACAACGAGAAGAGGTGACCGGACCCTGAGGAAGATTTTGGAGAAGGGCCGATTCCAGACCTTGGGGGACCTGCGGAAGCAGTGGACTGAGTCTGGAGTAGAAACATCCAGAGCCACCGTGCACAGGCGTGTGCAGGAAATGGGCTACAGGTGCCGCATTCCCCAGGTCAAGCCACTTTTGAACCAGAAACAGCGGCAGAAGCGCCTGACCTGGGCTACAGAGAAGCAGCACTGGACTGTTGCTCAGTGGTCCAAAGTACTTTTTTCAGATGAAAGCAAATTCTGCATGTCATTCAGAAATCAAGGTGCCAGAGTCTGGAGGAAGACTGGGGAGAAGGAAATGCCAAAATGCCAGAAGTCCAGTGTCAAGTACCCACAGTCAGTGATGGTCTGGGGTGCCGTGTCAGCTGCTGGTGTTGGTCCACTGTGTTTTATCAAGGGCAGGGTCAATGCAGCTAGCTATCAGGAGATTTTGGAGCACTTCATGCTTCCATCTGCTGAAAAGCTTTATGGAGATGAAGATTTCATTTTTCAGCACGACCTGGCACCTGCTCACAGTGCCAAAACCACTGGTAGATGGTTTACTGACCATGGTATCACTGTGCTCAATTGGCCTGCCAACTCTCCTGACCTGAACCCCATAGAGAATCTGTGGGATATTGTGAAGAGAACGTCGAGAGACTCAAGACCCAACACTCTGGATGAGCTAAAGGCCGCTATCGAAGCATCCTGGGCCTCCATAAGACCTCAGCAGTGCCACAGGCTGATTGCCTCCATGCCACGCCGCATTGAAGCAGTCATTTCTGCCAAAGGATTCCCGACCAAGTATTGAGTGCATAACTGTACATGATTATTTGAAGGTTGACGTTTTTTGTATTAAAAACACTTTTCTTTTATTGGTCGGATGAAATATGCTAATTTTGTGAGATAGGAATTTTGGGTTTTCATGAGCTGTATGCCAAAATCATCCGTATTAAGACAATAAAAGACCTGAAATATTTCAGTTAGTGTGCAATGAATCTAAAATATATGAATGTTAAATTTACCACAAGCATTCAGGAAAATGATAAAAAATAAAATAAAATCTCTAAAACTGTTAAGGAACTGCATCAAAGAATGGCATCTCGGGATCATCAGTTTTCCATGACAACCACTAGATGCTGTCTATATGTAGACAATGCCAGGAAAAAAAACATTTTCTCTCGTAGCATCACAAACATAAACTTGTGGCTCGGACTCTGCTAGATTTAACTTTTTGGCGGCTAATATTCCAGCTGGGTCTGGCATTGGGGATTGGTGTTATGGACTTTACACTTGGATTTTACAACATTGTGGCGTTCATTACAGTCATTCGAAAAGTGGCTATAAATTTGTCACTGCCTAGAGTCAGAGCCCCACAAACACAAATGCTGCTCCAGAAATAAAGCTGTTATCAATCAGGCCACTTTAGTACACAACTTACAATAAATCGTGCAGTCGTACTGCTTGCGTTTGCAAACATTATCAATGATAGCTTATTTTTATCATGATAAATAACAATACTTAACGCCTGTATTTGTTTCTCTGATTATGATCAACGAACCAATAGCTGGTCGCCCCCTTGGTGTAACACAAATGAAGATGAGGAAAAGTCCCTCATGCACACTGTTAATGTTAAGTAAGGTAGAGGAGGGGTGATGCTGTAGGCCTGCGTCTCTTCCAAAGCCCCAGGGAACTTTATTAGAGCCTTTGGCATCATGAACTCCTTGAAATACCAGAAGATTTTGAATAGAAATCTACCTGCAACACAGAATTGGTTAATCTGAGCCCCACATCAACATCGTTCTCTGGTCATTTCAGTCCTTAGATGTGAAACTTTTGGGAGGAAGAGAAGAGAGCTGAAGGGAGGATTCAGGACTCTGGACGATGTAGCGAGACTGTGCGAAAAGAAATGCTCAAAGATCCTCTCTGTATGTTCCAACCTAACTGCTGGAACATAAATGCTCTCGTTCTGGCGAAAGCAGTTTTTTACAGAATATTTACAGCTGTGGTGCCAATAGTTGTGCACTGGAGATTTTTGTTTCACATTTCTTACTATGATTGTTTTTTTTTTTTGCTGAATAAATTTACTTAAATTGTTCTAAAACCTTCAGTATGAGATAATTCTGCTTCAACATCTAGACGTCTTTATCAGGCACAGCAACAAATGTGTCCCCGTCTGTAAATAAAAAAGTTTGGTTCCATATTCTAATAAATCATCTATTGTTTTACATTTTTAAATCCAACCCAAAAAAACCACAAAGTGTTTGTTGCACCAAAAAAAAGCATCTCTTACTTTTCAAAATAATAAAAACCATCTTGACAGACTTTCTCTTGTGCTTCCTGTAGGTGCTGAGCAGTGTCACATTCGACTCCCTGGAGTCCAGCATCAAGACGGACATTATCACTACAGCTCTGAGGTGAAGTGTTCACCTGCCACATTTACAGGGATAGACCTCAGAAATTAATACTGATGCACAAAAGCTATTCTTAGCTTGTTTGAAATATCTGAAACGTAAAATCTAGCTAAATTAAATCCAGTGTATGAAAAAAAGCATAAAGAAGAAAATAATGATTGAAATCAAGGTTTAATTTATTCAGTGTTGAAGCTTATCACTTTCAGTGCTTTAGTATCTCATTTGATAAGAACCTTCTGCAAAAACACTGAAATTGTAGTTTTTAAACAGCTTCCAAACAAATTGAAGCCTCTTTTAATGAATTCAGACTTTTCTGATTTATGTAAATATTCTGTTGCGCATTTTCACAATGTATTATGTACATATAATATAAAGTCCACTATGTTTAACTGCAATGTCCCTGATGAAAACAACAATAACAATTGAATTCAGACTACATGCAAAGATCTTTAGGGTACAGTTCTTTCTGATCAGCCTATAACCTCTGGGAATGATCTAACAGGTTAAAATGAAACCCACATTTTTCTTCTCTGGTTTTGTTCTGCAGTGGCATCAAAGACAAAAATTTCATGCTTCATTATGAAGTGAGTAAAATTCTGATTTAGTTTTTCCTTAATGGCAAAATATGTAAGATTTTTGTTTTCGTTTTTAGTTCTCCAATCGGTTTTAATATCGGCTTTCTCCCCTGTTTCAGTTCCCTCCTTATGCAACGAATGAGACCGGAAAAATGGGAGGGCTCAACAGGAGAGAGCTTGGACATGGTTCGTTTGTATTCACTGCTGGTCACTTCACCACATCAGCATCCTGTAGCTTTGTAATTTTCTGCCTGATTTCTTTGGGTCTGAGTTTGAGCTGTCTGTGGTGGGATGTTTTGTACCGGCCCTATGTCAGTCCATTCTCACCTTGGAGACTTTTCACAATTACCTTGACAACTGACAACTTTAAGTATCAGTCATTTAACGGTAGTTTTGGTCTGATCAGGGGTCCAAATCTATTATATTTCCCAGAGGTCAACTGGCAAAGTTTAGAAACAAAACAAATATTAACAAATGTTGGCATTTTTACCACTATTTATCCTCACAATTCATGGAAACATTTAACTACAAAGTGGTGGTTTAAGTACATGGGTACAAAATTGTTTTATACAGGTGCAAAATGGCTGTATGAAAGGAAAAAAATGGCATTATACAAATTGGACAATGGGTGAAAGGACCCAGAGACCTGTCTGACGGTAATTCTTTGCTTTTAAATGCATTGTTTTGTGTATTTGCAGGGGCTCTGGCTGAGAAGGCTCTGAGGCCCGTCATTCCTAAAGACTTCCCTTTCACAATCAGGGTCACAGCTGAAGTGCTGGAGTCAAACGGTCAGTGCTGTGATGCGTTTTGGAAAGTTTAATACAGTAAACTATAGATTTCTTCAGCGCCTAACCAGTTGTCTGGAAGCGAAAACACATGCTTTCACCTTTATCTCCTCTCAGGATCGTCCTCGATGGCTTCAGCATGTGGAGGCAGCCTTGCTCTAATGGATGCAGGTACAAGAGTGGGAAATGCTCACAACTCTGCTTAGTAACTAATGCAGCCGTGGAACAGAATGACTCATGTTTTAGTAAGAGAGTCAGTTTTATCTAGAAGAAATGGCCAGCTTTTAATTTTATCTTTGTTTAAACAGCTCAGTCTCATTGAGGCAAGGTGTCTAGTTTCAGGAGAGACATGTTGAAACAAACATACAATACAAGTAAACAAAGCAATGATTAGTTATCTTCCATTTATGTTTCTCTTCTTATTCCAAACAATAAAGCAGCTACAAGGTGCAACTGTACTTATTTAATAATAAGCAGACCAAAATTCAGGTGGAGCAGTATATGATCATCTGAGTACACTCTGACTGCTTTTATGAAAGTTAAAGGAGATATTTTATGAAAAATGTCAGTTTTCTTGTACCTGACAGCTAAACATCTGGGTGTCTAAAGCAATGAATAAAAAAAACAAACAGCTGGTGGCGGACCACCAGGTGGAAGGCCAGGCCTCAGGAGACAAAGCTCCACCACCTGGTGCTTTCTGGCTGAAATGAGCTTCCTCCATAGGGTGTCCGGGCTCGGATGTAGGGTGAGGAGCTGTCATCCGACTTGTGGAAAAACCTTTAGGTTTTAAAACTTCAAACAAATAAGGATCAGTGCTGCACATAAAGGGTCATTATGGACACACACACACCCCCCCCCCCCCCCCCCCATGACTCAAGTATGTTTCACCTCCACTTTCGGTGATTGAAAGCTTAAAACAACAATAATGTGTAGTGGCTTAATGATTACGACATGTATATTTTAACCAAATACACTGTTGCGCATAAATATTACATGACACATTTTATGTCAGTTTTATGCATCACTCAGTTCATCCAAAGCACAGTCTTGCCCTTGAAAAACCTAAAGTGATAAATCTGCCAAAGTTTGCAGGAATAAGGGTGAAAAAATTGTTTTAATGTTTAGAACTAATTGATGCATTTAGTTTTTATAATGACTGTGTGTAAAGATAGTTTAGAAAGTATTGGATTGACTATTTTTAGTGTTTTGCCATGAGGGACATTTGTTAGTTGGCTCTACATAAATAAAACGGAATTGAATTGAATGATTCCTTTGTTTCTGTTGTCGCTAATATAGTGCGAGATTCAATGCTAATTATTTCCATATTTGTGTTGCCAGGTGTTCCCATCTCCTCTGCAGTGGCAGGTGTCGCCGTCGGTCTTATCTCCAAGCCTAACCCAGAGAAACCAACCGAGATAGAAGACTACAGATTACTGACAGATATTCTGGTAGATCTAGTGTTCATCAATTGCTCAATTCTGCTTTTATTTGGAAGAAAGAACATATTTAAATGGCATATCTCTAGTTCTATCATTTTAGAAATATTAAATACATGCCATGAATTGTTTCCTGAACAGGGAATAGAGGACTATTTGGGAGATATGGACTTTAAACTGGCAGGAACAAACAAGGGCATCACTGCTTTACAGGTACTGTGTTCTAAACCAGATGGATGGATGGATGGATGGATGGATGGATGGATGGATGGATGGATGGATGGATGGATGGATGGATGGATGGATGGATGGATGGATGGATGGATGGATGGATGGATGGATGGATGGATGGATGGATGGATGGATGGATGGATGGATGGATGGATGGATGGATGGATGGATGGATGGATGGATGGATGGATGGATGGATGGATTTTGGTGTAAATTTAAATTATGTGTAAGGTAAGATTAAAAAAAAAAACCTTTAAAAACATAATTGTAAATAAAACTCATAAATCAATTCGTACATTTTAACAACAATCAAAACAAGAACCCTGGCCAAATTTTATAAAGCTGAGTCACCGGAATGAGGATAGTCACTGGTATTTTGTTCTTGTTCAGTTCTTGCAACTTGCTAACAATAAATGTCTCAATGCTGATTTAAGTTGCTGCTTGTCTTTAACCTCAAGGCTGATGTGAAGATTCCAGGTTTACCTCTAAAGGTGGTCATGGAGGCGATTCAGCAGGCCACAGGTACACAAATAATTAAAGATACTGAAGACGACAAAAATATAACTTTAACATTTGTGTTTGGTTGAATGTGCTTTTGTTTCAGTGGCAAAAAGGGAAATCTTGGGCATTATGAACAAATGTATAGCAAAACCCAGAGAGAAGAGAAAAGAGAATGGGCCTGTTGTTGGTAGGTTTTGTGTTTTAGATTAGAACAATCTGTGTGTTTGGAACCTGTTAAAAAATCTTCCCTGGAATGTAAGAGCTTTTCCTTTCCCAGAAAATGTGCGGGTACCTGTGTCTAAAAGAGCTCGCTTCATTGGTCCAGGAGGATATAACCTTCGTAGGCTTCAAGCTCAGACAGGTAGAGTTCTTATCATGTCTGAAAGAAGTAGGAATACAGTGCCTTGCAAAATTATTCATTCAGTTGAACTTCCTCACACTTAGTTATGTTAGAACTACAAATTACAGTGTATTACATTGGGGTTTTGTGTTATAGAAGGGCAGGTCAGAGAGCATAGCTGTGAGGTGGAATAAACTGGAACATGGTTTCACCTTTTTTTTTTTTTCAATTAGAAATCTGCCATCTGAAAATATCAATATGTGAACTGCATTTGTATTCAGTGTTATTTACTCTGATATACCATGAATAAAACCCATTGACTTCAAAAGTTGCCTAAGTAGCAGAGTCCCCCTTTGCTTAATTGAATCTCTGTATAAATACGAATGTTCTGTGAATATCCCAAGCTATTAACATCTCAAGGACAACTTTTGAATGAATAACATCTTTATCTCGAACACGTAAACAGCAAAAATAAAGCTGTTCTGTCCATCTTCTGAAAATGGAAAAGAATATGGTACAACTGAAACCCTACTAAGGCATAGCCAGGTGCATTAATAAGCGAAGCAGCCAATAGGCCCATGATAACTCTGGAGGAGCTGCAGAGATCCACAGCTCAAGTGGGAAAATCCGTTGACAGGACAACAGCTTTTGTACACCTTACAAATCTGACCATTAAGTACTGAAAGAGAAACCCATCAGTAGATGATAGGTACAGGAAGTCCCTTTCGCAGTTTGCCTCATGTCATGTGGGAGACTCGGCAAACATGTCAAAGAAAGTGCTGAATTTTTAGGCCTATAGGCGTGTATGTGTAGTCAAAAGCTAACACTTCACACCACTCTACAACAAAATGGTTTAGATCAAAGTGTATTCACACGTTAGAATGGCCTAGTCAAAGTCCAGAGCTTAAATGCAATGGAGAATCTGTGGAAAGACTTGCACTTCATGTTCATAGATGCTTTCAATCTCATCTGACAGAGATTTGGCTATTTTGTAATAAATAAATAAAAAAAAGTCAATAGGAGTATAACCCAAAAACACTTTGAGCTGCAACTGCACCAAAAAGAAGTTCTATAAAGTATTACCTCAGGAGGTTGAATAAAAACCCAGCCCGCACTTTTGTGCAAATTTGAGTTAGGCCAACATCTTGATATCCTTATCATTTTTGTTCCACCTGACAGTTATGCTCTGCTTTGTTTTGGTGTGTTAGAATCTGAATTAAATACACTGAAGTTTGAGATTGTAATGTGACAGAACATGGACAAGTTCCAGGGATATGAACACTTTGGTTAAGCATGTTGGATCACTCCAGGCTGTTAGCAGAAAATAAGAAGTAAACATTTTCTGTTTTTCCCCTCAAGGTGTTACAATAAGTCAGGTGGATGAAGAGACTTTCTCTGTATTCGCCCCAACTCCAGGAGCGATGAACGAAGCCCAAGACTTCATCAAAGAGATCTGCAAAGACGATGTGAGTCCTCGCTTCTTTTTACTACAGGACCTCTGACTGGATCTGTCACTTTCCTGAACTCAACCTACCTTTCCTGAACTTTTATAAATGTATCACTTCGCATTCGTTCATGTAGCATGTGCATTTTAACATAGGTGTTTGTGTCTTTGTCTGGCAGCAAGAACAGCAGCTGGAGTTTGGAGCTATCTACACTGCCACAATTATGGAAATAAGGTATGAAAACATCTTATGATTATAATAGATATTACCAGCTATGCTATTGATTTGCCAGCACTGGTAACGGATGTGGAGAAATACAGCAACTGTTGGCCCCGCTGGTAGAGATGTGTTAAAGTGTCAATTTTACAATAAAAATTTGCTGCAGGTGTCTAATGGTAAGAGACTTTTGCTGCATGTCTTAGTATTCTCCCAACTTTGCAAGGTGATGACATAAACTGTCCCTGCCCAGCCTTATATACTTCCAATCACTTCATGGCCACAGATGTATAAAATCCAGCACCTAGACATGCAGACTGCTTCTACAAACATTTGTGAAAGAATGCGTTGCTCTCAGGAGCTCAATGAATTCCATCGCGGTACCCAGATAGTATACCATCTGTGCTACAAGTCCACTCAGGAAATGGTGCAATTGGGAACAACAGCAACTCAACCATGAGGTGGTAAATCATGTAAAATCACAGATACCTCTTTTCCACTAACGTCACCAAGAACGTGAGTTCCTTCAGTGGAAAAACGCTAAGAGCGAAGTTGGGGGATGAGGAGATGCAGTTTGTAGAGGTCTGCAGCTTTCTGCACAGTCACCTTCTGCAGACCTCCAAACTTTGTGTGGCCTTCAGATTGGCTCCAGAACAGTGCATATAAAGCTTTAGAAAATGGGTTTCCAGGGCTGAGAAGCTGCATCCAAACATCACCTCACAAGTGCAATGCAATATGTCAGCTGCAGTGTTGAAAAAAATGCCACCACTGGGAGAGAAGATGTGTTCTCTGGAGCGATACATCATGCTTCTGGGTTTGGTAATGCAGTGTAAGAGTCTGGGTCTGGCTTTTGCCAGGCAAACGACACTTGTATGAAGTTTGGTGGTGGTGAGATTGTGCTGTGGGCTGTTTTTAAGGAACTGAGCTGGGCCCCTTAGTTTCAGTTAACGGAAATCTTAATGCTTCAGCAAACCAAGACATTTTGGAAGATTTCATGCTCCCAACTTTGTGGGAACAGTTTGGGGATGGCCCCTCAGGTTTCAAATTGATTGCCTCCAGTGCACAAAGCAAGATCCATAAAGACGAGAATGAGCCAGTTGGTGTGGTAAAACTCGACCTGCAAAGAGTGCTGATCCTCCCCCCATCCTGAAAGAACATCTTTGGGATCAGTTAGAGCCGAGAGACTGAGTCAGGTATTCTCATCCAGCATCAATGTCTGACCTCACAAGTAGCCTTTTGGAAGAATGGTTGAAAATTCCCTTGAAAATTCTTAAACCTTGTGAAAATCCTTCCAGGAAGAGCTGAAGCCACAATCATATTAAACCCTGTGGATCAGGAATTGGGTGTCATTGATGTACAAATGTTTTTGAAGGGAGCTGAGTGAATGCTTTTGGCAACACTCTGTAAGCTACAGTTCCAGTTTTCCATTTTTTAATTATTGCTTTGACTATAGATGTGGGCCAGTTAAGGGGGTTTGCTATTTTCATGTACAAATATGATTCAGCATGACCATCCTGAAAGCCGTTTTCTCTTGTCTTTGCCATTTTGTGAAGCACCCTCTTGCTGTGGGAGTCACAAAAATCGTTTAATAACGGACTGAGCGGAGACTTTTGGAGACACACGTCATACACACCTAACTTTTAGGCTGTAAATTAAGACAGATTGTTTCCTTAGAGAGGGGAGACACTGAAGGGTTTTGCACAGACTCAAAGGGTGGGAATACTGATTCTCAGGAAGCACAAAGTTGGGAACATACCAAAGCTTAGCTGATATGGCGTGTTCTCATGTCTTTCCCATCTTGAAGAGAGTGTAATTGAAATTGGCTTGTGTGTCACAGGATTATTAATTAAAAGTTTCTCTATAATCTGATAAACCATGATAAGAAAATTCTGGTTTAAAAATGCTTCAATTTCACATTCTTTAGGAATTGATAGGTGTTCCATTAATTGTGGTAACATAAATATAATTATTTCTTAGTTAGGGATTGTTTTTCAAAGTTGAATAAATATAACCAAAAAAATCCCCAATTAGATTATTTTACTTTTATCAGTTGCTGCAAAAAAAGATGCATTTTATTTGAGACGTGTACCAGGGATGCCATTACATGTGGCGGGCACCGTGAATCCTTCTGGGGTTATGCAGTGACTAATGGCTTTTCTTGTGTTCTGTAGGGACATTGGTGTTATGGTGAAACTGTATCCCAACATGACTTCAGTCCTGCTACACAATTCCCAGTTGGACCACAAACGGGTCAGTATTTGCTTCTGTTTAAGTATAATGGAGGTACAAGAACAGATTATAGTTTAATCTGTGTGGATTTTCCTCTTTTAGATTAAGCATCCAAGTGCTTTAGGCTTAGAGGTGGGACAGGAGATACAGGTAGGTGTTTTTATAGCTGGTTGTTAAAAGTAGCTTCTGGATTTTGTTCTCTGCTCATCTCTAATTTGTGTTGTGGTAATAGGTAAAGTACTTTGGTCGGGATCCAACAGATGGAAGAATGAGACTCTCTCGGAAGGTGCTCCAGTCTCCTGCTGCAACTGTTGTCAAGACGCTGAGTGAGAAGCAGAGCATCTCCATGGGTTCCAGCAGCATCCTCAGGGAGAGCAATGATTGATGACCTGGTGCCACAGCAGGCTTTTTATGACAGAAAAGGTTTCACACTGCTGGGATCTTTTTATAAGAGAGACTTGTTGGGAAAACTAACAGCGAGAAGAGCATCGGATGATTTTGTGAACTGAAAAAGGAGACAGATCTGCTGAGTGTGAAGATGACTGAGGTGCTGTTTGACAAAACAAGCAACCTGGGGGCAATCTGCCTTAGAACGAGCACAAACTGAGACAGAAATATAGCTGCTTTTGAAAGGCTGGTGTCTTTCAAGTGATCCTTTTGTTATGTTGTCTCAGTGCAAACTGTTCAGAGATGTGTACCCCTCATCGCAGACCAACACCACTTCCATTACTCACAGCTGAGTTACAATACTGGCTCTTTTTCTGTGGGAGCTTCATATTTAATATCTGCGTTTCTCATGTGTGCTTCAAGACTGTCCAGATCAAAATATGGACACAACAATATGGAAGATGACACATTTATCCTGTGTTATGTTCATAGTTTGTGAGTCATCTGTAAATAAAAGAAGTACAGGTTCTTTATAGTATAATATTTATTGTGTATTCTTTTTTCTTAATTTTATTTATTTGTAAGTTTTATTGAGTTTAATAAAATAAAAGCTTTTTAGAAAAAGTGAGACAAATGCATCCAGACAAGAATAAAGCGAATATAATAAAAAGGTGCTAAGATGTCAAATGAAATAATAGTTAATAATCAAAATTAGCATGGACCCCAAAAAATGTGAGCGATCACTTCTATCATCCTGTATTTCGAAGGAGGTTTAATTGCTTAATATGAGGTCCTGCATTATTGTTTGAATGTTTTAACAGATCCCTTAAATGTTAGACTAAGGAACTTAATGTGATTCAAAACATTTTTAACTCTTAGAGTAACAGTAATGCAGAGGACACTTCCAGGTAATCAAAATCAGTCAACTTACAAACAAGTAGTGAAAGTTATGTCCTGTTTTAGTCCAGCAAAGTTGCAAGGTTGATGGAACCATAAATATAAAGTAATACACCAAATGGATCAAAATCCTTAACACTACAGACTGATAAGAGAGACTTGGAAAAAGTCTCTTCAGAAAATATTTTGAGAGATAAATAGATCCAGGACATATGTGAATGTTTTAACCCTTTACATATGGGGTTCAAATCCTCTAAAATGTTGGATAGTAATGTTATTGAACTGTAAGAATAATGTGACATTATACAAGTCAAAATAATTATTCTGCTTGTCCCATTGGTCTTTGTGGAAATTGATTGTCAGCCATGAGAACAAATCCTTATGGTCCTGGGGCTCCATCAATGATGTCTGTGATCAGTTTAGGACATATTTTTCTATATATAAACATTTCCAGGCTTTTCAAAACAAAATGTAAGAGTGCATAAATTGGGTAAGATTTAAGACTTTTAAAAGGAGCATTAGTGGTAATGTGCAATACAAAAAGTCTACAATGTGTAATGCCAACAACTACAGTAAATAAGTGAGGAACATCAAGGTTCTTGTGCAGCCTGTAAAAGTGGAAAAGTATGGAAATTGATTTTGAAATTTTCCAGGTCAATATAAATATGGAAAAGGGGAATATGGATAAATATAAATATTTTTATTTCCAGACTTTATTTCCTGTTCTATTATTTCAATATGTCTGTCCACATCCATCAATTCATCAGTTTGTCCATCCACCTAACAATCTGTGATTTTGCACTATTTTATTTACTGTTTGACTATCATGAACTAATTAGCGACCTTTATTATTTACACTTTTAAAAATAATATCCAAAAGTGTATGGCACATGACTGATGAAGGCTACAAACACGTTAGTCTTTTTAAAAACGTACTTTTCTCAGTACTTCACCTGTTGCTGGTGTCCTTAATTACTTTGAAAAACGGCCGAAAAAAACACTGGAAATTTGAATCCGGAAGAGTGTGGATTTTGGACAAGGGAAATGTGTAAGAACCCTGCAATTTGGTTAAAATGTTTAGAGACGTTCAGCACCATGTTTCTTACGGAAATATTGCTTAGATTAAATAAAAAATAGAAACTTCTTCTCTGGCTGTTGTAGCTATTCCTCCTGTTTGCCTATAGGTGGCGCGCTGAGCTACTCATGCAGCCCTTGAGGGAAAGCAAGGTCCGCCCACCCGACGGCACTTTGATTGACATCTACGAAGATCGGATTACAAGATGGCGGTCTGCGGACGTTAGCGAGGAGGCCGTTAGAGTTGTTGTGCTTTCTTTGAATTTTACAGTTTTATTACCAGGCCTTCTGCTTAGCCCCTTTAAGTAGTTGACGTAATATGTTTATGAAGTTGGCAAAAAATATATAACTACTGTCGTAAACTTTCATTAGACGTGCATGTTTAATAACATGCAGGTGGGAAAAAAGTTAACAGGTCGAGGAAAACACTAGACGGAGCGAGCTGATAGCCTGTTAGCTTCGACTTGGTTAACCATGTCGGACACTCGGCGGCGGGTGAAAGTGTACACCCTTAATGAAGACCGACAGTGGGACGACCGGGGCACCGGACATGTTTCGTCCACATTTGTGGAACGATTAAAGGGAATTTCTTTATTAGTTCGAGCCGAATCTGACGGTAAGTTCCTCGTTAGCATAGCCGCGTTTACGTTAGCTACCTTTAGCATGCTAGCTGCTCGTTTGGACTCGGGGCTTTCAGTTGATGATTACTTGTTTTATGAGTTTATTGCTTTTAAACTAACTGTCTCTGGTAATTAAAATGAGTTATGTTTATTTAATCTAAAAATGTTTAAGGATCACTGGAGTTCCATTCTTTATTTGTTTAACAGACCTTCAGATCTTCACAGTAACCTGGGGGCCCCCTTCGAAGTCTCGTTGCACACGTACAAACTTATTATCAAGGCTTCCCACATTCATCCGTGTGCAGATTATACAATAGGTCTCGCTAAATATTACACAAGGTTATTGTTGAAAAAGTTATTTTTTTCGAATTATTCTCTCCAGTCGTATTTAAATCCTCTATTAGTTTAGATATATATATATAAAAATTATATATATATATATATATATAATTTTTTTTTGTTTTTACAACAGTTACCTTTTTTCGAACATGACGCCCATCGCCTCAATAAATCACTTTTCTCACTCTTTTAGGTTCATTATTGTTGGAGTCGAAGATAAGTCCGAATACTGCATATCAGAAACAACAGGTAAACTGTTTACTCTGCGGTCTTTGGGTTTGAAAGCAAGCCTTCGCTTTCCAAGTTTGACCCGTCTTTTATCTGTTATAAATGCCAATAAGGTAAATTAGATGTGGATCTTTGAGTAAAACTGTATGTTTCTTTCTCTGGCTTCCAGGACACACTGATTGTCTGGTCAGAAGCAGATAATTATGACCTTGCCCTAAGTTTCCAGGAAAAGGCTGGTTGTGATGAGATCTGGGAGAAGATTTGTCAGGTATTATCTAACTAACAAAGGAGGGCTGATGTTGTTTTGAGTTTCGGTTCATTTCACAATTTAGCCTATTGTAACCAGCTAATGTGGTCTCATCCCTACCCATTTTCTTTTTGTTGCAATGCACTTATATTTAATGCACAACTATTTCTCTTATTTAAGCATTTTTCTAAATTATTGAAATCATTTATAAATATTATCTATATCTGCAACAAAAAAATAAATTGAAAAGTTGTATGTTATTGCTACTGAAATTGCTCTAATCACATCCCATACTGTTTATAATTGGATTGTCCACTATACCAAAAGTTGGTTGACTTAGAGATGCTTTCATCTTAATGATTTATTGAGTAAGAGCCAAACATTTGTCGCTTAGGTTCAAGGCAAAGACCCTGCTCTGGACATCACCCAGGACCCTATCGATGAGTCAGAGGAGGACCACTTTGAAGAGATTCCAGAGACCACCCACCTGGTCGAGCTCCCTCCCTGCGAGTTAGGCCGGCTTGAAGAAATTGCTGATCTGGTTACGTCTGTCTTGTCCTCACCCATCCGGAGGGAAAAACTTGCTCTGGCATTGATGAGCGAGGGGTACATCAAGAAACTGCTGGGTCTCTTCAGAGTGTGTGAAGACCTGGACAACCGAGAAGGCCTGCATCACCTCTATGAGATTGTGCGAGGTGTCTTGTTCCTTAACAAAGCAGCCCTGTTTGAGGTCATGTTCTCTGACGACTGTATTATGGATGTGGTGGGCTGCCTCGAGTACGACCCAGCACTGGTTCAGCCGAAACGACACCGAGAGTTTCTGACCAAGACGGCAAAGTTTAAGGAAGTGATTCCAATCACGGACTCGGAGTTGCGGCAGAAAATCCACCAGACCTACAGAGTTCAGTACATCCAGGACATAATCCTGCCCACACCCTCAGTCTTTGAAGAGAACTTCCTGTCCACACTGACATCCTTCATCTTCTTCAACAAAGTGGAAATTGTCAGTATGTTGCAGGTAAGGACCCAAGCAGGTTTACTTACTGTATGAGGAAAAGTGACAAGTGGATGTCTTTTGAAAATGTCTAAATTATATGATTGGTTTTCTGTTTGTATATCCAGTGTAATTTTAAAATGGAATGTTCTTCAGTGTTGTCACTTCAATATGACGCTCTCTCTTCCCTTCTGTCTAATAAAAAAAAACCTCAAGCTTCAAGGTAGTTGAAGGTTGAGTTTTTTTTTAATAGGAACCAATTCATGGCAGCATTTGAAAATAAATATCTTCTACGTATATGGAGTTATATGGGTGTAAAAACCATTTATTATCTTTCAAATGAAGGTTTGTGTGTCAAAATTAGCTCGGTAGCAATAGTCTAATCAAAGTTCGTAGGAAAACATGGAGTGAATGGCTTCAGATGCATTGTAAAGCTTTTAGGTTTTCAGTTACGGGATCTGTTGCAGTAATTTATACCACACAACTTTCTTTTATAATTTTTTGTTTTCTTACAATTCATAAAATGTTTGTGTATTCTGTTTTTCTGGCCTTACTTGTTGCAAGGTTTCTCTGTTATGATCAAATGTGCATGCCTGTCTTATCATCTGGCTTAAAATTAAAATGTTAATATAACATTTCTGGTGTTTGCTTTGAAACAAAGTCTTAGGGTTTATTGTGAGAGACGACCAAAGGTTCATGCCATGCCAAACTATGGCGAAGGAGCCAAGTTAATATTAAAGAAATGATGAGAATATACATTTTCTGTTAGTGTTTTCCAACTGTTCTTATACAGGTGAATGGAAACATTTCTAGAGATGATTATCATGGTAAGCTCCAATAAATGCCAGGATCGGGCTCTCTTATTTCACCCTTGTTTGAATTTATTTCTCAGTCTTCATTATTACACAATCGTCTTTGTTTCTAAAATGTGTTCTGATGTCGCAGGAGGATGAGAAGTTCCTCACTGAGGTCTTTGCACAGCTTACAGATGAAGCCACAGAAGAAAGTAAAAGAAGAGAATTGGTAAGTCTGTTATTAAAACTTAAAACTGTGTATAAAAGAATGTAACATCATTCCATTTTGTTAATATTAAAATGTGTTTTATTGTGTTTTTGTCCCTACTCTTCAGGTGAACTTTGTCAAGGAATTCTGTGCTTTTTCGCAAACATTGCAGCCACAAAACAGGGATGCCTTCTATAAAACTCTGGCGAATCTAGGGATTTTACCCGCTCTTGAAATAGTCATGGTATGTTGTTAGATTTCTGTAAATGTAAATAAAATGTTCCCATGTTCAAAAAAAAGCTCAGACACTTGATTCATTACACATGGAGTGATCATAATTTAGCCTGTTGTTTTTCTTAATTATGATCATTTTGACTTACTGCTAATGAAAAAAGTTTAGCTTCTCAGAAAATTAGAATAATAATTTCAGACTAATTTAAAAAAAAGAGACTTAATAAAACGGTGTCAGCTCTGGGGCTTTGGTTTCCATATGAAATGCAAAATATAAATTCATCTGAAAATAGGACATTGGACGTGAATCAACGGCTCGGTCTGTTTTCTCCTTAGCCAACATACTCTCAAGGCACGGTGGTTATTTTTGTTTTTTGCATCTTTTCCATACGCAGTTTTTCTTCCACTAAACTTTCGTATAATATGCTCAGATACAGCCCTCAGTGAACAGCCATCGTCTTTTCCAGTGACCTTTTGTGGCTTCCCCTCCCTGGGCCGCAGTGTATCTCTGCTGGACACCTGTTCAGTCAGCAGTGTTTCCCCATGATTGTGTGGTTCATTACAAACACATCTATGTATGGAAAACCTGTTTTGACTGGTCTTTTGTAGCATTGTGTTTAATTAGCTGTAAGTCATAATGAACATACAAACTACATATACTTGAAATATTTCACTCTGTGTAGGATTCATATAGGTGTGACTTTTTAAATCAAATTACTGAAACTTTAAGATGACATTCTAGTTCATTGAGATGCATCTGTACTCCTGTCATTACTGTAATCAAAACAGTTTTGTACACGTATATATACATGTCATTTCTGTTTATGGATCTAAAGTATTTTGATGAATCCGGAAGTGAAATAACCATAAAAATGTTCCAATCTCACATTTTTGATTTTTACTGTAATTTTCTTAAGATATCAAATTGGACCCCATTTCCACTTTCTTTTGGTTCCGATCTGTTTTGGCCAGTCTGTAATGAAACATGAGAATTATGACATGTGATCAACTTCCTGTTGGTAAATATTTCTGCACTGAAGTTATTGTTTCCTGGCAACAGACTGCAGTTTGCATTTCTTCCATCAAATTGGGTTAGAGGTGATGTGTCTTAACACCTATTTATAAATAGTCCTCTTCATTGACTTTCCTGTATTTGGTCAATAAGTAATTAAATTGAATGTGATGAATTATTCAGTGTATTTATTTTCCAACATCGTTTTACGATATATTTTGATTCGCTGCAGGGAATGGATGACCTTCAGGTGCGAGCAGCGGCCATTGACATATTCTCTTACCTGGTGGAATTCAGCCCATCAATGGTCAGAGAGTTTGTCATGCAGGAACCACAGCAAACTGAAGATGTGAGCATCAGTTTACACAACTGTTCCTGTTTTCACATTTTGATAGTCAATGCCAGGTCTTAGTTTGTATGATAGTCTATTAAATGTGGTATGTGCTCTTCTCAGATCGGAGATATTAAACTCTGAGATGAACACAAAATACAAAAAGCTGAAGGAATATAACATGCATTCAGCAAAGATACTACAATCAG
Source organism: Girardinichthys multiradiatus (assembly GCF_021462225.1). Lineage (NCBI taxonomy): Eukaryota > Metazoa > Chordata > Actinopteri > Cyprinodontiformes > Goodeidae > Girardinichthys > Girardinichthys multiradiatus. Next base: position 15,155,543 of record NC_061814.1, read on the forward strand.
AGAAACTACTTGCTGAACTTGTTTTGGTGCTTTTTTGTGTAGTTTTTGCTTTCTTGTATTTAACCAAAAGAAGGTGTTGGGAAGTCCACTTAAATAAAAACCACATTTATTCCAGTAAGATCATAGTCACTTTAATATGTTTCTTTAATATATTGAAGCCTTTTAATGAAATATTTTCCTTTTTCTGTCTGGGTTTTGTGCTTCTGTTTTAGGATGTTCTGCTGATAAATGTTGTGATCAAGCAGATGATTTGTGACTCAGATCCAGAGTTAGGAGGGGCTGTCCAGCTGATGGGTCTGCTCAGGACACTCATTGACCCTGAAAACATGCTGGCTTCCACCAATGTAAGTAAAACATTTCTGCCAGTTGTCGAAACAAAAAAAGCCCCCAAACATTGTTTTTCTGCTTGTTAATTTAAATGGATTGTATTTTGTGTGGGTCCAAGGTTACTGATATTATTATAATGAGTAGCACCTTTTTCTATTTTACTAGACTGAAAAAAGGAATATGAGGCAACAGAGAATTCACACCGCTGAAATGTTCTCACAGTTAGAAGAATAAAGCTGTAATGTGACGGTGTATTCTATTGGGACTTTATGTGACAATTGCAGGGATAAAGGGAAAGGATACATGATTGCTGTTTTCATCTTTTTGCAAAAAGTGTGACATGCATTTTTATTTAACTTGAATTTATACTAATATCTCAAATAAAATCCAGTGCAAGCAATTTGCCTTCTGAAGCCACGTAATTATTTTTCTTTGTTCAACCTCACACTACGTAGCACCATCCCTATGGTGAAGCATGGTGGGGACAGCATCATGCTGTGGGAGATGTTTTCTTCAATAGGGCAGGGTGGCTGGTTTGTTGATGGGAAAATGAATAGAGATAAATGCAGGGCAATAATGGAGAGAAAACGTCTAGAGGCTGCAAAAGGCTTGAGACTGGGGCAGAGGTTCACCTCCCTACAGGACGACCATAAAGATACTGCCAGAGCTACAGTGGAGTGGTTGAGATACTGATCCGTTAAAATGGCCCAGCCACAGCTCACTCCTAAATCCAATGGAGAATGTGTAGGAAGCTAGAATTTACTTGTAAACTGTACAAAATTTCCTTCCACTTCAAAATTATGCTGTTCTTTGTGTTGGTCATCACATAAATATATTGAAGCTTGCAACAAAACATCAACTTCAGGGGTATGGATTACTTCTGCATGGCACTGAATGATTAGGTACTGACTGTAAACCTCAGCAGGGATGTGCTGGTAGAGTTGATTAACACTGATGCCACATTGTCACCTAATTTCTTTCAGAAAACTGAGAAGACAGAATTCCTGAGTTTCTTTTACAAGTACTGCATGCATGTCCTGACCGCTCCTCTTCTGGCCAATACTGCACATGACAAAAACTCAAAAGGTAAACTTGGGACATAAAAGCACAGTAATTCAGCCTGTTCAAAAACAGTTTGTAATATTCACCACCGTGGCCTTTCAGATCACCCAGAAGGATCTGCAAAGATTAACCCAGTTTGTCCAGGTGGGTTCTGTTTCATTTAATTGACCAATCAATAGTCAGCTCTCGAGACATGTCAGAATTGGATATGAAAATCTAATTGTAGGAGATGGTTTGGCTTGATGTTTTTTTACATTCTATTAAAGTTTAAATTCGATGATTTAAGTTGCATGTTCTGATCAGAGGTGTCTTTGTTTGTACAGACAACTTCCAAACGGCTCAGCTGCTGGCACTGATCCTGGAGCTGCTCACATTCTGTGTGGAGCACCACACCTACCATATCAAGACCTATATTATGAACAAAGACCTGCTCAGGAGAGTGCTGGTGCTCATGAACTCAAAACACACCTTCCTCGCTCTTTGTAAGTCCTCATCTACAAAACTTTATATTGTCCTTCCCAAAACCTTACAGTAATGGTAGACTTGACATCTAAGAGAACTGAATGTTTTTCTAACATACCTGCACTAAGAGCTTCAATAAAAAAAAACTTTTTTTGGCCCAAGGTGCATTGCGTTTTATGCGCAGGATCATTGGACTAAAAGACGAGTACTACAACCGCTACATCATCAAAGGGAACCTGTTTGAGCCTGTCATTAATGCCCTGCTGGACAACGGCACCCGATACAACCTCCTCAACTCAGCCATCATCGAACTCTTCGAGTTCATCAAAGTGGTGCGTCAACATGAAACCCCTACCCTGATGAAATGTGTTCCTCGACTTTTCAGAAAGCTTCATGTTTCTCCTTCTCTTCCCAGGAGGACATCAAATCTCTCATAGCTCACATTGTGGATAACTTCTACAAAGCACTTGAATCCATTGAATATGTACAGACGTTCAAGGGCCTGAAAGGCCGGTATGAGCAGGAGAAAGACCGGCAGAGTCAGAAACTCAACAGGTCAGTAAAATCATTGCTTCGATCCTTTTCTTAAAGGGATAGTTTATGATTTGTGAGGTTCTGATACAATATCATCCCTTCAGTGGATGGCTCCCTTGGCATCTGCACTTTGTATAAATCCAGATTAATTAGTCCTAGAAGCTAAAGCTAGCAGCTAATCTGAGAGGGACTAAGCAAAGGAGACTTCTACCTTGTTAAATCTGCAATGTCTGAAAGGTCATATCGGCTCTTTTTAGCTGGGCCAGTTATTTGCACAGAGGCTGAAGTTTATTTACATGGGAAACATGACCGGGTTTTTGGCTTATGTTTAAATAACCTCCAAAAACAAATGTTACTTTAACCATATAGTGCCTAAAATTGCACCGGTATAGTCATTCAAATCGATCAGTCAGTATTTTTGAATGTTTTACTTGAACCATTTTTGCACACAAAAGCTTTTCCACAAATGACAACTCTGTGATGGTGTGTCTCTCTTTGGTTAACACTAGAGCTTAAAAACTCAAGACTATAGCAACAAAAAGGACATCAAGCATGAATCCATGAGACAAATTACAGCAGTTGAAATAAAGAATTTGCTCTTTTGTGCTTACAACATATAAAATTGAAGAAAAACAAAAGTCTAGATAGTGACTATAAAAACGACTGACCGAGAATAGTTAGAGGTATCGGAGTATCTCAGACCAATGCTCTTTATGTTATATGAATTTTAAACAACAGACCACAAGACGTTGTTCTGAGAGAGTCTTGCATTTATTAACTGTCTGAGTGATGGTGTGGCTTTGGAAGATGATGTTCCTTCCTTTTTTCAAGAAACTTCCAAGTGTTTCGTGGTGCATCTGGCTCTCATACTGCTGGTGTTTCACTAGGCTGTGAAGCAGATGACCCTGACGCACCATTCCCTTTCCATTGTGGCTCTCTATTTAATTTCCTCCCATTTCTCTGTAGTAAGGCATGTTGCCTTGAATCTAGGATCCACTAATGATGCCATGTCAGGGCAGTGGAGCGTCATCTTTATGAATTGCCAAGATGCTGGGATGGAAGAGATGTAGCACAGGTTTGACATAGCCCTCCCCTCATAAGGCATCAGTGAATTCCTCCTGGGGTTTTAGAGCCTTGGGCTCAAGGACTTCCAGGTCTTCCAGGTTTTTTTTTTGATGCCAAGACCTGAGAAATAGCTTGATTTTGTTTCAGCACCTGGTCAGTCATTTTGTAATATGGGGGGCATTTTAACTCCCACTGGTTGATACGGCTCACAAGTGCAACTGGTCCAGAGATCCATAGTTGATGAGAGGGAGGTCACGTTTGCTAGCGTTGTTTTCTGGACTATTGTACAACTCTGGCGACTCGGATTTTGCATCAGGTGTCTTAAGATTTTTCAATACCCTGACAGGAGTTATGTCATTGTTACTGCGTGTGTGATTTCCCTCCACTTCGTACTTTTCACAGCTTGTCTGACGACTCTTCTTTAGTAACAGTTTCATTCACTTGCTCATCTAAATCTCCCGCTGTCATCATATTTTTCCCATTTCGTAGTAAATGAACACACATGCTGAGTGCAGTGTGCCAGGTACTACTACTGAAAGTAAGGAAAAAGAGGGAAGACGGGGTCAATTAAACAAACCAATCCATGTCTGTGCTGATGAACCGCCTTACAGGGGAACCAGTAAAGCTTTTCCAACTTGTTTACCTTCTGTTAAAGTTTAGGTGCCTTTTTTATCATCGGGTAATCTGACCTGAAATGCTTTGCATGTTCCAACCTCTGTACGTGTTTCATACAGGAACATCAGTAGTGATGCACCACCTCCTACCTCTGTGTCTTTTAAAAATAATCTTCAGCTTCAGTGTAAATATCAATCTAAACCCAACAGCTTAAAATGTCATCAAAATAATGTTTGAATAATCCTGTGATATTCTTGAGATTGGAGTTGTTTTAGGATGGTTCGAGTCCAAGTTGGTCTTGGTCGCTCTTCGAGTAGCTGTTAGCCTCAGCTTCTGGATCAAAAAACAATCTAGATTTATATTAAATAAAGATGAGTCATCAGCTGTAAGTAAGATATTAGCTGCTTACAACCTATTCACATAACCCCAGTTTTCAAAGCCCTGTAGTATCCCTTTCAAGATGGTGTCGATTAAAATTTCCAGTTCTCAACATTGACTCAGATTTTGAAATGTTGCAGATCATGATAAACCCATTCTCATCCGCAGATATCGCAGAGACGCACGGTCTTTGGACGAGGATGAAGAGTTGTGGTTCAACGATGAAGACGACGATGAAGATGGCGAGGCGGTGGAGAGGAGGATGGATGATGACTTCTCTGACAGCTACGAAAAGTTCATGGAAGCCAAAAAAGGTGACCCGCTGTGCTGTGAATGTATTCAGCATCCTGGAAACGTTTTATTGAACTCCTGAATCTCAACATGGTTTCGCTGTCCATTACTGTAGGAGCTGCCAACGGAGCTAATGGTGCCAATAACGCAAAGTCTGCCACTATCCCACCTGCCTCACCAGCTGTCACTTCAAACACTTCATCTTCCTCAGTCAAAACAGTTGCTCTTCCTGCCACTCCTGTTGTTAAGGTAACCCATGGTCTGAAGCATGGATTATTTTAAAGAAAAATATCTCAAATGTGTTTTTTCCCAATGTTGGCGTTTTTTCAATGTTTTCTCTCTCTTCCTGTTGATTTTCAGACTGCTCTTGTTGGTTTGGTGGACTATCCTGACGATGAGGATGAAGAGGAAGAAGATGAGGAGGAGGAGCAGTCTCCAAGAAAGCGACCCCGTCTGAGCGCTTAAGGCTAATAATAGTCCTCTCTGGTTTGGCCATGGTTGACGGACGTTGAGTCTCTCCCATTCCCCTCTCCCTTTGGCTGACTCGTTGGTCCTCGGCCTGCTGGCGCCACCTTCTGGTCCCTCTGAGGTGTCGCACCGAGCAAGATGAGCCTCCCGCCTTTCTCAGTCCTGAACTCTGCTCCTTGCTCCCTCTTTGGAAGGAGGTGGAGAGCTTCTCTGGAAAGACAGACTGCAGTCTATTTCTATAGGCTGTGTGGTTGTTTTTTTTTTTTTTACCCCTTTTTATTAAACACATAACCTGGTTTGGGAAATCCAAATCTCTTCTTCCTGAAGGAAGCTTCATTTCGATTTACTCGTTTTTCTCTGCTTTCTTTCCTTCACCATTCAACCGTCAAACATGAGACGTGGCAACCCCAGTTCTAACGCCGTTTTCCCCCACTATTTCTGTTGCTGCAACAGCCGGGAAGCTTCGGCATTACGGCAGTCCTTTACATCCATCTCCAAACCGAAGCAATGAGGCAGACGAAGCCAAAACCCGACCAGCCAGCGTACAAACTGTTCAGCTGGCCGCCCAGGCTAGCGGGACTAGCCCTCAAAGCTTGACTGGCTGGAGCTGATTGTGTGCCACCCTGTCAGATTCAGAGGGATTCAGGCAGCATAGAAATGTTAAATGAAGGGGGAGGTGACGAATCAAAACCTGGATGAACACTCAGCCGTGATGTTGCTTAGCTCCAGTAGAGCAGGACTCAAACATTAAAAGCCATGGCATCAGTTTGGGCAAGGCGCACAGAACACAAACACACAATGTTTTGCAGGATTGTTAGCCAGGCGTCCTGCATTTCATGAGTTTGTTGAAGTACTGTACACATGTTGTTTCTTTCCCTTTCTAACAATTTCCCATTGACGTGGTTTTGAAACGGGAGAGACATGCCCACCTGCTTTTTTCTTTTGTTAATTTTGTCATTACACAAAAAGGTGGGTCACTGCACCGTTTTAGTGCATTTCATTTGTTTTGGTGTAAACCTCAGAAAAACATGTCGGGTTTAAAAAAAAAAAAAAAATCTTATTAAAACTGCGGCAGTGTCACTCCTGCAGCCAACATTTTGAGGATGCTTTGAGTTTTTGTCAGTTTGAGTTTAGCCTCTTTATGAGCCACACCCAATGATCTGCTGTGGTTTGGTTCTAACTGGGTGGCAGACCATAGCTCCACCTTTTATGAAGTCAAAAACTTTCAGACAGATCACAGGGGCAGTTAGTTTCCATTTGACATAGAAAGCCTCCCACCTTGGTGGAGCACATACGTTTCCTTTAATTAAACCTGCAGTGAAATAAGCAGAAGGAAACGAGTTGCAGTGTTAAGAGGTGTGAATGGATGAGCAATTTTTCTTTAGTTCTAATCAAGACATGATTTGACCCCTGTGGTTGAGGCAGTGTAGCTTTTTGATGTAATGTGTTTTACAGTCAAATCACACAAAGTCAGATGAAGGGATTCAAAACTAAGTCTCTGAGAATGCAAGCAGTGGGGTTGGAACGAGTAAAATGATTGCCAATGTGCTTGTCTGGAGCTGGGCGATGAACTGGCTTTGCTCCTTTCTGTCGGCGTCACCCAGCAACGACGGCTTCTGCTCTCAATTTGTACCAAGTGCATTTAGTACCACTATCCATTCTTTACATTTGTATGAATTTATTTGATAAGTTTTGGAAATTAAATGTGACCCTGACATTGAACTTGTGAAACTTTCTGATTTTATTCATTTGTTTCTGGTCTAGTCTCACTCATTGACAATACGATCAGTGTATCTGGTTGTAAATAGACGCTAATTTGTGATTACCAGGTGACACCTTTCTACAAGCTTACAACAGATTACCAGGCCGCATATGACTGAGCCACCTTTGACCTTTACAGTTATTTCTAAAGCCTGGAGGTCAAGTTTCTACAAAATGTGATTTATTAAAACAGCTTAAATAACACATACATACATAGAAGCTGGTGCATCATATATGCTTAAAGTGAAAACTGATTGCATTGAAGATAAATACTGCACTCGTGGGACGCAACACACGGCCTTGTTGGCCCCTTTAGGAATATGTGATTAGTGTTCATCTCTTTACTAACATAAAGATCGGCTGCGTGAAAAGAAAAAGTTTCCCTTTGGTGAGGGAATCGGTGTGATTAGCATCACAAAGAAGGAATTTATTTCAGTAATTGGATTGAAAAAGTTAAACTCAGATTTACTGATGCAGTGATTCATCTATAATGAACTGACTGAGCACATATACTCTGCAGCGCAGGGCCGTACTTTCAGTACGCTCGCATTTCCGAATGAACTTTTTTTTTTAAATTCACTCATGAAACTTAGGTTCACTTTTTGAATTAAATCATTGAAATAACTTCAGTGATCCTCTGCTGTATAGTGACATTTTGAGTGAAAACTCTTGAATATTGAACATAAGTTGACATTTTCAAGCATGTATCTTAAACGGTTTGAGTTCCAGGAAATTTAAACCAGAACACTATTCAACTCAAAACACTGACTTAATTGTTGCTGCTCTGGAGATTCTTACAAGCTACTTCAAACTATGAACACATATTCCATTGCATTTCATGAATTTTGGAGAAATCAACATAAATATCTTCAAAATTTAGAAATTCCAACATGCCGACAAAATGTTCGCGGTACACTTGGAACAACGTAGTGATTTTGGTCATTCTGCTGCCTTTGCTGTTTAATTAGCTTGATGTCTCTAAAGTTCTTCAAACAAAAGAGGATCTTAAAGTTGAGGGTAGTATATCCATCATTTTAGCCGCAGCAGAAAGAAAAGTCGATGTCCTACTTTTTGTTCTTAAGAAAAAAAAAAAAAAAAACATCAGGTGATATATAAAGTAAATTAAAAAAGAAAGCATGCCATGTGTTCAAGAGCTGAGAGAAGAGACTAGAGGACAAATTGTGCGCAGAGCGAAAGTTATTTCTTGATGACTTCCTCCTTCAGCTTGTCAGCCAGATGTTTCCTCTTCTGGAGCTTCTTCTTTTCCTCAGCAGATATCTCCTGTGAAGAGATCAGAGCAGGCAGAGGGGTCAATGATGCTCAGCTTGAGCTGAAACGGTAACAGCATGAACAGCGAAGCATGCGTATGTATGAATGAACTAGGATAATCTGTGTCGAAGAGATTAAGACGGACTACCTAAAGGTAGGTTTGTGTGGGGGGAAAAAGGAAATGGCACAAACACGATAATGCTAGTAAGAAACAAAGTGTGCAGTGCTTCCCAAAAGTATTCACACCCCTTGAACTTGCTCACATTTTGTCACGTTTCAACTTCAATGTATTTTATTGGAATTGCAGTTGATAGATCAACATAAAGTAGTGCATCATTGTAAAGTGCATATGTATTCAGCCCATGCTGAGCCAGTACTCTGTAAGGCAATTACAGCTGCAGATCTTTTTGCTACGTCTCTGTCAGAGTTGTTTTTGCACTTTCTTCCTTGCAAACTAGCTCAAGCGCAGTCAGATAGGAAGGAGAGCGTCTGTAAACAACAATTTTCAACTCTTCACACCGCACCTCAGTTGGATATGGGTCTGGACTTTGACTCTTCCAGTCTACCAAATAAATATGTTTTGATTGAACCCATTCCATTGTAGCTCTGGCTGTATGTGTCCTGCTGGAATTTGAACCTCCCGGACCGCCCTGTATTTAGCTCCATCCATCTTTCCATCATCGCCGACCAGCTTTCTCGTCCCTGCTGAAGAAAAGCATCCCTTAAAGATGATGCTGCCACCACCACGTTTCCCAATGGGTCTCATGCATTCAGGGTGATGTGCAGTGTTAGCACATGGTTTGTGGCAAACTACAAACAGGACTTCTTATTTCTTTCTTTAACAATGTCACTCTTCTATAATGGCTGGATTTGTGTTGAACACAACTCTTAGTTAACAGATCCTCCCATCTGATCAGTGGATCACTGCAGCTCCTCTAAAGTTACCATGGTTGTGGGTTTGTAAAAAACGTTGAAAATCAAAGTTCGGAGGTGTGAAAACATTTGGACGGCGCTGTATGCTTTCACACCAGGGAGCTGATGGATCACCTTCTGTTTGGTGGAGTTAGCAGAGTGTTGTGATAGAGAGGTGGGAGCAGGAGGAGGGGAGCTGGCCCCGTTCATCTGGGGCTGTCCCACTGCCTCCTGAGAGGCCAGAGCAGATAAGATCAGACACAGCAAGAAGGAATTAAAGAACAAAAACTGAAAAAAAAAACCCATCAAGGGTTAATAATGAGTAAAATCAATGGTGAACTGAGAAAACCAAGTTTCTGATGTGAATGATCCCGAATTTATAGGACTATAAGTCAGAGATGTATGATTTAAAATTAAAGTAATTGTTAACTTATTAACCTAAAAGAAGAAATAATAATAATAGTGAAATAAGAGCTTAAATAATTTTTCTGGAGAGAAGGAAGGGCAGAAACAGGCTGCATTTACGGAGTTGGTGGAGGGTGCTGGAATGGGACTGGCAGATGGCTCCTCTGGCACGGCTGGCTGTCTGGTTTTCTGCTGCTCTTTTTTCAGCGCGTGCAGCTTGTCTCGCTGCTGACGCAGATACACTGCCCTCTGCTGGAGCTGCTCCTGCTGTGATGGTGACAGCTCCTGCAGACAGTTTAAGTTCAAACATCAGGATTGAATATAATCATTTGGTGAAATGAAATCAGAAAAAAAGACCAACATTAGAACTCATGTCCTGTTTTGATGGTGCAGGTAACTGCGTCCCCCACAGTGTTTGGACTAACAGCTCTATAAGCCTGCAGAAATCCACTTGTCAGTAAGACTATACATTCTCAGTCATCCTTGTCATGGTAATTCAGTGTTTGACTAAAAGTGCATTGAACTTCCTTTCTTAGTTCTATCAATCAAAAAGAGAGACAGATGAGATAAAGGCAGTGCAAGTCTCACAATGTGAGATGTGCACCAGGTTCGGACTCACAGTGTATGGCTTAGAGAAACCAGCTTCCCTGTGTGCCTCCTCCAGATAGGCCTCAGCTGCAGCCTCCCTGCTGCTGCTCCGCTCCTCTGTTTGACGGCTGTTTGCATCGGAGGACTCACTGGATTTTGTTGGAGCTCTTACGGCTGGAAGGATTCTGGACTGGATGCTGGACCCGCCACAGTCTGCACACATGTCGGAAAACAACCAATAGGGTTTGAGTTATCTTCTCATATATCATAGAGATATCCTTTACGGTGTCACTGAAGAAACTCGACCAACATCTGGCACCTGTGAACAGATGCCCCAACCCAGGGTGATTGGGCTAGACTCTACAATTCCTCTGTATTTCTTGGTTTTCCCTCGGAAACAGCATGTTTGATGTCACCCCACAGGTGTTCTGTTGGATTAAGGTACTGGGATTAGGCTGGCCACTCCACAACATTAATCTTGTTGGTCTGGAACCAAGATGGTGCTCACTTACTGGTGCTACTGGTGTGTTTGGAGTCGTTGCCTTGTTGAAACACCAATTTCGTGAGCATTCCCTGTTTGGAATGATTCTGTAAAATTTGAGAACGAAGTATTGTCCTTGAACCTGTTTCATTATCCACAAGTTCCACAAATAATGAAACAACACAAAGCTGAAATTGGCTTCCGATATTTGGTCTCTGGTATGTAGAATAACTTATGTGGTTCACACGGCAGGATTTCTATGCTGATTTTTGCCCCGATGTGTTCCCCTTCCGACATGCCCCGGTTATCGTGATGGTTCCAAATCTAGAACTCTTGGACTTATTAAAAAAGGAATTGAGTAACTGCAGTTTGTTTACATAGGTTTTGTTCTTTGTTTTAATTCCAAAAAAAGTATAGTTTTAGTGCTTTGTTTGGTATTTTCGAAATACAGGTGCAGTTGAACCTCACTTTAAAGTTTTCTAGAGACCAAACTGGAAGTAAATGCCCCCTTATTGATTTGTGATGGAGGGTGCATTCAGTCAGTAGGTAAAAAAAGAAAATACTGATGATTATTTTGTTAAATTCAACAAAGCATGTCAATTTAATATGTACCAATGTATCCGGGCCCTCTGACCACCATCAGCAGGCAAGGCAGGTTAAGTGCCTTGCCCAAGGACACAACGACTGAGATGGATGGAGCGGGGGTTCAAACCGGCAACCCACCGGTTAAAGGACGAACCCCTACCACCGTTGCCACTGTCGCCTCACACACAATATCATATCTTCGTGCCTGTCTTTGCTGATGATCTACAGATCTATCTACTGATTCAAGCTAAAGGTTCTGCTTCAACTCAGGGAATGCAAGAATCTCAGCCATTTAATCTTGGAGGAAGATCAAATTCTTCAACATATACTAAAATAAAACTATCATTGTATTTCGACATTCTACTTGTGTTAATGGGAGACGAATCGGCCTCCGGGACGCCAACTACCGGCGACCGCAGTGAAGCCAGCCCGAAGCCGGTCACTCAAGCTCCGCGGAGCCAGCGGCATCCAGCCCACGGCCGATCCGAGTCAGGCACCCAGATTTCGGCTAGCTGCTCTCTGTTGCTCCCTCTTCTGACGCGCGGTGGCTCCCTGGGGACCGTCAATAAGTTTCCGTACCAAACAATCGTGGAAAATCTGAGTGCCTGAATCGGAACAACCGTGAGCTAGATGCTGCTAACTCCGCGGAGCTTGAACATCCATCTTCACACTAACTTCACCGCGGTTTACTGGCGCTGTATCCCCGCTGCTGAACACCTGTCCATCTGTCTTCGGTGAGTAAATAAATCTCAGCTCAGTAAAAAAAACAGCCGATTTTTAATGTCCACATCTCCTAAATATAAGATATTTGTGCCTAAACATAACCAGGCCAGATCCTTTCTGTACTTGTCTCGGTAAAAATAATTAGTTGAGTCATACAACTCTGGCTTGCCGCACACCGCGACCATGATCTGGTCCTCCATCATTGACAACTGCTTCTTCTCCGCTTTGGTCCTTCACCCTACGTCACAGCCACATCCAGTCCCTGATTGGTTGACGCGACGCGAATTTAGGAAAAAGTTCAGATTTTTCAACTCGTCCATCGCGCCGCTTCGCTCCCGCTTTGCTTGCCGCGCCTTCCGCGTCCTTCGCACCGCGCCGCTCCGCTCCTGAACGCGCCTCTACATAGGGATAACATGTAAATTGGCCGCTCCTTTCGCAGAAATCGCGTTTGGTGTGAACGCACCTTTAGATAGCTACAACAGAGTCATTGGCTCGTTAGCTTCTTTCTCCCAGCCATCAGTGAGAAACCTTGTTTTTTTTTGTGAAAATGATTAGCCCAGCTGTAAAGGCAAGCTTATTTCAGCTAAGCTTATTAGGTCAAGGCCTATTTACAACATCAGGATTTTGAGAAGGTGATACCAGCCTTTATATATCCTCATGCTTAGATTATTGTAACTCATTGTAGATTGGCCTGGATCTGAATCTGGTTTTTCGCCTGCAGGTGCTCCATACCGCACCTCCTCACCATCTTACTGGAGCTAAATGGCGATACCACGTTATTTCAAATTTTAGCTTCCTTGCATTGGCACACAGTATATCTGTAAGATTAAACAATCAAAGTTCCACCGGAGCTTTGAAAGTGTCAAAACAGCTACTTTTAGAAGTTCCTGGATCCCGGCTTAAAAAAAAAGGGGAGAGGGCATTTTCTGTCTGCACCAAAGCTGTAGAAGAGTCTCACATGTCATGTGAGACCTAAAGAGGAATATGATCCATTAAAAAAAACCTTTGTAGACACATCTCTTTAAACCAGGTGTTCTGTCCTGGTTGACTGTTAGTCTGGCATGTAATTAGTTGGATCACTTGTATATTGTTTATATTTTCTCTGGCTGATATACTCTATTTTAGAGCTGCCTAGATTTTATTGCCAATACTGTTAGTTATTGGGCTAGACCTGTTTATATTCTACCTGTAAAGCATTTGGTGCAACCGAGGGTGTTTATTTTAATTTCTTATAAATTAATGGAATGAATGAATGAACTTTTTAATTATGTTATACTGTTCCTCTGAACAATTACTGGAATGACCAACTTTACTTCAGAACCAGCATGTGTAAGATCTGCTGTCTTCGTTCTTAAATAAGCACCGCCTATTTGACACCTGTTGCTTTACAGAATGAATGACCTCACAGATTAGGCTCCTGTTATTTTGAACACACCCCTTTTGATTAATGAGTCAATTACACAAAAGCAGCAGCATACAAGCCATTTACTAGACCTACAAGTAAATTATTTCCCACATAGAAATACAAAAAACCAATAATCGATCTTGTTAGTGATGTCCAGTTGCTCATATTTGTACCACAACTTCTCTTATATCAGTGTTGTTTTGGAAATCTTTGCTTGTTGTGACTTACCTGATGTGGGTTTGGACGTGTTGCTCTGTGTAAGTGAAATTATTGTGGCCTCCTGAGCTTCAACACCTTCTGTATTTGGCTTATCAGAGGAGCTGGTGGAAGTGGAACCAATCTTCTTCTCTGTTAGCAGCCTCCTGGACATCTCTTCATCATACTCTTCCTTTGACTTTCTAAGAACAAGTTAGCAGGAGAAAACAGATACAATATTAGATGAGATGCGCAGCCAACTCTAACAATACTCACTGTTTTTATGCATTTATTCAACACTCATGATATATCTGATGTGACTGAACTACAGGCCATTCCAGTGCTTTTTTGAGACAAATGTGGAGGATCTTCAATATTTATCAGGCAGTAAGATCTCTATTAATCTAGAGGGAACCCAGATTTTTTTATACTCTCTTCAACAGTGATGGGAATAACGACACTAAAATAAATGGTGTTACTAACGGTGTAGCAGGCAATCTAACTAATTACTTATTCCACTCTTACAACGCCGTTATTGTTACTGACAGTAAAACGCGGTGCGGCCGTGTTACTATAATACAGCACACTGAGGGTGGAAGCCGTCTTCAAGTTACCTGGAGCTAAGGGGGCGAAAACAATCAAGTTTAAGTGCTGCTGACTGGCTGAGGAAGAGCAAAGTGGTCATGGTAAACCAACCAGACGCAGACCTGAGCGGGTGTTCACGCACAAACATATACACGCAGTGAGCACATCATAAACATGGCTGACAGACACACACTCATGTAGAGATCAGATTTCTCCAAGGTAGTGTTTCTTTCAGTAGAGGTACAGAGATCATTTTTCTCTCAAATAGATAAAAGGCAAGTATCTATATGTGAAGTGTAATTTATGCCCTGGAACAAAGTGGATCTTCACATCAGTTGTAAGCAAGCTGAATCTCACAAATCACCTCTCAACGTCACTTCGACAACACTAGTCGCCAAGAATGACGGTGCTGATGCTAGCAGGTGGTACCAACATGCGCTCAGCAAACGAAGGAGATGGGGTGACAATATCCAAGCTTAAGCTTGCTTTCAAGTGACAGAATATTTCTAATTAGGACCCTGGAGATTAACCTGTTCACAACTGTCAAGATGATGATGTACTTACGGAGAACTCCCCCCACACTGCCTCCCCTCACAATCTTCAACAACACTGTGTCAGCTGTGGATCACTACTGGTTCCTAGGAACCACCTTTTCTCTGGACCTTAGCTGGTCTTCACACATAGACAGTATTTGGAAGAAGGCCCAGCAGAGACTGTTCTTTAGGTGGCAACTCAGGAAGTACAACCTTCAATAGGAGCTGCTGGTCATCTTCTACTCTGTCATTATTCAGTATGTACCATCTTTGTCCATCACTGTGTGGTTTGGTTCATCCACAAAACAGGACAGGTCCAGATTGTAATGAACGCTTAGATCTGCAGAGAGGATCATCAGGGCTGACCTGATGATGGACTTGTATAGGTCTAGGGGGAGGAAAAAAACAGCTAACCTCTCTGCAGATCCCACACATCCTGGACACAAACTATTTAGACTTTTACCATAAGGTCAGTGCTTCAGAGCACTAATGGCAAAAACCAGCCGCCACAGAGACAGTTTCTTCCCTCAGGCTGTTTCTCTGATGAACACAATGAACACCTCACAGCCAGAGTAATCAGCTCTGGCTGTATAACAAAATAACCCTATTTGCACTACTACAACCTGAGTTTCATTATTTTCTTTATATAAAAATGGCTGTACATACATGTACATACTGTTCCTTTAATACTTCAAATCTGTACGCTGTGAGTGCTTGAAACGGAAGCAAAGTTCCTTGTTTGTGGAAACACAATTTTGGCCAATAAAGGAGATTCTGATTCTAACTCAGTTACTTTTTTGAAGAACTAACTTGTAACTATAACTACGTTTTTAAAGTAACTTGTCCATCGCTGCCCTTCATACACCCTTCAGTAGATCATGAATAAACTACTGTAGTAGAAGCAAGAATTAAACTATTTTGACCCATTCGCCCATGTTTTACCAACTCTATACAGCCTGTTATTTTACCCAATCAATAAAAAATATTTTCAACACAGAAATATAGGCTGGCTGAAATGTATGTCCATGTACTGTACAGTATATAAACTTAATAGGTTAATCTCCTCTTGCATGAGTTACTGTATCGATGCAGAATGGAATAGAGGCGATCAGCGATCAGGTTCTGCTGTGGTGGTAAAAAACCCAGGTTGCTTTAATAGCAGCCTTCAGCTTGTCTGTATTTTTGGACCTAGTGTCTCTAATCTTCCTCTTAACAATACTCCATAGATTCTGTATTTGACCTTAGATCAGGCTACTTTGGTGGCCACTCAAGCAAAGTGGTGCCACATCCTGCTGGAACATGAAATCAGCATCTCCATAAGGCTAGTAATGGATTGGATTTCTGTACGAAAATCTTTTTTTTTTTTTTTTAAATCAGTCGCATTCGTATTCTAAACTTTTAATTAGATGCAAGTCATAATCATGAAAATGATCAGACTTAAAAGCTGAACCAGTCTGAGGACATACCTACCAAGATGTATCAAGACTCGGCGAAACCTAAATTTTGCACTGCAATTATTGCCCTAGAGAAGCTGGACAGAAGTGTTTTATAACATCGTCTTGGACAATTTCTTTTAAGTTACTCTTAAAACCATCACTGGACATGTTTTGCAGATTGAAATGTTCCTATGTTCATAGCCAGATCTTTTTGCAGTGATCTGGAAGAGAGGGGAATAAAACTGAAAGTAGGTTGCCAAGGCAGCCTAGTAAGACAAAGGGGATAAAATGTTCTCAGTTGCGTTCTAACTTTCAACCCTGATAACCTAAATTAGCTGACAGCTAACGAGCTTAGCTGCATTCCTAGGGGATTCTCTGTGTTTTATTTGGCCTTGCTGTCACTAGCAAAATCCCATTAGAGAGCTGGGATATAGGATCTCCAAGATCCAGGAGGTCCATGGTATCTCTAGGGAAGCTGCAGAGATACACAGCTCAGTTGGAGAATCTGTTGACAACTATAGTTGATCACAAAGCTGGTCTTTATGAAAGAGTGGCAAGAGGGAAGTTTTGTTTGTAGATTCCCACAGGAAATGTGGGGACACAGCAAACTAGTCTAAGAATGTACCCTGATTGGATGAGAGCAAAATTGGTCTTTTTGGCCTATATTAAAAATGCTGTGTTACAGAAAACTAACACTGCACAACACCCCAAACACACTATCCTCACAGTGAACACTAGCAGTAGCAACGTCATGTTGTGGGGAAGCTTTTCTTCCAGAAGGGGCAGGGCAGCTGGTTAGAGTTGATGGAGCTAAATAGAGGGCAATCCTGGAAGAAAATGTGTGGTAGTCACACACCTGCACAACATGCATTTTACAAATTCTTTTTGGTCATAAATCCTTTTCAACAACCATGCATCTTTTTCCTTCCACTTTACAATCATGCACTACTTTGTGTTGGTGTATCAGATAAAATCCCAGTAAAATACAATGATGTTTGTTTGTTTTTAATGAGAGGAAATGTGGAAAAACCTCAAGAGGTATGAATACTTTTCAAAGAGTATTTGAAAGAATTCAGGATTTAGATTCAGGTACACCTGAAACGTTTGGTTCCAGTTGGGCCATGCTTCTGGTCGTAGGAAATCAGTCATAACATTAACAGTAATTGTAGTGTAATTATTAAGTAATAATCATATCCATTTCAGACAACAGCCTCCATGTTAGTGTGGTGGTTAGCAACGTTTTCCGCTAAATCTAGCCTTAGGCCCTTTCGGTGTGGAGTTCACATGTTCTTCTTGTAAATGAAAGGCTTTTCTCTAGGTACTCCACCTTTTATCTTACAGTTTACAAACCTGCATGTTATTTTAATTGCTTACTCTAAATTGCCTTTAGCAGTGAGTGGGTGCATGCTGAGCTGGAGGTTTGCAATGGCCCTGTGACACTGGCAGCTTTCACACATTGCTGGGGCTGGCCTGCCCTCCCCTTATTACTACAGGAAATGAATAGATGATTGAGGTGACTGACTGGGGATACTGACTGGTCAGCAAAACGGTTTCATGGACCACATCAAACATGTAGCCTCGGTGGTGGTGCAAAATCATTTGTAAAATGGCAGTGGGAAAAGAGATAACTATCTGGATATTTCTGCATTTGAAACAGAAAGTAAAATAACATGAGTGAAAGAAAGTAAACATAGGGGACATACTTTAGAACTTCCTCAAGGATTTTCATCTCTTGCTGCTGCAACTCTGTCATCACATCAACCCCATCGGTCAGACACTCTGGGAGGGCCCCTTCACACAGAGATTTTATTTGCAGCATTCACACTGAAAATGTGTGTTTGGATATAAAAGTGCATTGTGTTTGCTACTTTCACCTACCATTTTTTTCTTTAATGACTCTGAGGGCTTGAAGCTGCAGCTCCATGTTCTTCTGAACCATCAGTGAGCGAAACATCTGGAAGTCATCTGTGGCCAGAACTGGCTGGAACATGGGCTGATAAACACAAATGCAAACCTATTAAAAAGTAAACATGGCTGGGATGCTTCAGTGGTAATGTTTGTAAATGGCAGCATGAGAAACCTTGGGGTTTTACTTTGTTGTTTCAGATCATGAAACTAATTTTAATATCAGTGTGTAAAAATAATTCCCACATTAGTTTAATCATGAATTAACTTCAACAAACACAACATTTTGGTTTAATTTCACTAATAAGTGGCCACACCTAAGCTTGATTCCTGCCAGCCACTCTGAATCAAGGAATCACTTAAATAGAACCTTTCTGACAACATGACGAAGGCTAAACGATCTCAAAAAGAAAAGCATCACGCCCCGGTGTAAAGAAATTTAAGAATAGATGAGAAGACCTCATTTGCAGAGGCAAACGAGATTCAACAATAAGAAACAGACTGGGCAAAACGGCATTCATGGGGTCGTTTCCAAGGCGAAAAACCACTGCTGACCCCAAAAGAACACAAAGGTGGTGGAAGTGTGATGGTCTGGGGCTGCTTTGCTGCTTCTGGGCCTGGATGATTTGTCATAGTTGACGGAACAAGGAACTCTGTCCTGTACCAGAAAATCCCGAAGGAAAATGTCCGACAATCAGTTTGTGATCTTAAGCTGGACAAGGATCCAACAGAACATCTGCTTTTGAATTGCTCAAAAAACTAAGAAACCAGCAAAGCACAAAAACAAAATGAAGCTTTAAGTGTGGTCTAGTCAAATTCTGAGCTAACATCTGATTGGGGTGCTGTGATGTGACCTTAAACAGGTTGTAAATTAATAAATGACTACATCACTTTGTATTTACTCAGGTTGTCTTAGTTAGATAATAACATTTCTTTGACGATCTAAAACAAAAAGTATAACAAAAAAGGACAAACAGGACATTTTTAAGGGGATAAATACTTTTTCGTGTCTCTGTATGTCAGCATCAACTCGTCCACTCTTCATGGACAGAGGAAAGCGCCATTTATGATCAGGAAGTGGAGGCCAACTGCCAATAAAAATGTTGTTAGGGGCCATATTTAAAACTTCTGTTTTACTCATAACAGTAAAACCATCAAGCTTCAACACAAAAAAACTGCCAGATTAAGGTGGGATAATGGGCTCAATGTCTCTCATCTGTATGCGGGGAATTTTTATCTCACCCACCACATAGTTAACATAGGTTAATGTGCTGCATAGATCTGTGAGGTCACATGTAATATTTTCTGCTAAATCCATAAACGCCATTTTTAAATCAGTTGTTAGAAGCTGCCTGGTCTTTCTGTATCACCAGGTTAAATTCTGCTCTTCTTCTTCTGCTTCTACTCCTATTTGCACTGCTGCTGATAGCAACCAGAGATCCGCCGGATGGGATCAAAAAATGTTCTTTATTCAAAACATCTTTAATAAATTCAGGCTGGTGATATTAGGATATCTATTTGCAGGGACAGTGAGATAAACGGTTAATTGTGAAGTTAAACTGTCTCCATGCATTATGATAACAAATTGGCTCTGAGCCGGTTCTCTGTGGAAAACCAAGCCAAAAATGATAAAGAATCAGTAAACTGGTTCTAGTAGCAGCTCTGGTCAAGAACTGGACCTGCTTTGATTGAAAGATGCCAGAGAGGATGCGCAAACGTCTCACCACAACATAAAAGTTGCTCTGTTTAATGACAAAAAAAAAATGTATATTGATTCAAAAACTTATTTGGAGTTTTGCTTTTCTCCATAATGTTACACAAACAATGATATAAGGTGTCAAAAAAATGAACAGCAGCAGCATTTAAGACAACAAAAAATCTTGAATAGGACAATGCTATTCTAAAATATTCTCCTTGTTAAAGAAATGAATGTACTGCATCTTTTATGACCAAGGAGTACTTGTGGATCAGAAAGAGATGTACTTAAAGTGCGCTAATCCAACAACCGCAACATATACGATGGTATGTTTTCAAACACTGCGATACTTAAAGTTAATCCTATACACTGGCTTCCTGTTCTATTAGCAGTCAATCCTACATCTAGGCAACCGTTTGGCAAAGTCCTTAATGTCATTCAGTGCACAATTGGAACAATGCTTTCCTCCTGACTATTTAGCTTCTTCCTTTCTAAGCCTGTTCTCAGTCTTCTTATATATTTATTGACAAAAAGTAGCACACAGTAGTGAAGTGGCAGGAAAATACTACATGGTTTACTAATAAAAATCTTAAAAGTGTGGTGTGCATCTGTAATTCAGCGCTTTTTACTGCCCATAAATAAAACCCACCACAACCTGCTGCCTTCAGAGGTCATATAGTTTGTAAATAGAGTCCAAACTGCATGTAAATTAATCTCAGTGCAAATACAGCTGTGCCCCTTAACTGACAGACTGGACAAGGGGGCATTAATCAGAGAAGCAGCCAAGATGCCCTAGATAACTCTAAAGGAACAGCAGACACCTGCAGCTCTTCTGGTAAATTATATTGACATGACAACAACTAGTTTTGGGCTCAAATAAAAGCCATTATTGAAAAAGAGCAATAAGTCACATTTGCAGAAGAAAGTAAAAGAAGGTGCTCCGGTTAGATGACACACTTTTTGGACTACATGCAAAATGCTGTGTGTGACAGAAAACTAACACCGGACGTCACCCTGAACACACCATCTCCCACAGTGAAACATAGTGGTGGAAGCATCATGATGTGGGGATGCTGTCGATGTGCCCCTGGGCAAGGAACTCAACCCCAAGTTGCCTGTCGTTTTGGGTGTTGCTGTGTATGTGAGATTGAGTGAATGTGGCTCTAGTGTAAAGCACTTTGAGTGGTCAGTATGACCATAAATAAATGTAGTCCATTTACCATCTATCATGTGTTTTGCCAAGAAGAAAGGGCAAAATGAGAGAAAATGAGGTTTTTCTTATGCTTTACAATTATACACTACTTTGTCTTGGTCTATCACATGAAAATGTACTGAAATACATTGAAGCTGAGGAAGTTGTGGGAATACTTTTGCACTGTATATCTGACATTTCTGTGGCTCTCTAGAAGAAGATGCTGCAGCATAATTGCATTCAAATTAAAAATTATTTCACACATTTATTACATTTACATTAAATCCCCTCAATGTTAAACTGTAGGCATAGATTTAAAAAGGTCTTTAAAAGAATCATAAGTATGGTGCTCAGTGATTTTATATCAGTCGCTGACAATGCTTTTTTTCCAGGGAACTGAGCTACACATGAAGAACCAGTCATTAACTGGTTATTCTGGGTTTTTTTTTCCTCACAAATATAATAAGACATACATAAACTTCAGATTCTTTCTCTTAGGCAAACGTAACTGTATTTGCAGGCAGTAACTGTGTACCTTTGAGGTAACTGTTGAGATTTGAATCACCTAGAGACTGCAAACAAATCCTGAACTCAATCACTGCTGATCTGGCGGCGCCATGTCGGAACAGTGCCAGTCAAATTCTAATGCAGTGGTCCACAGACCCTAGTCCTCACGGTCCACTGTCCTGCATGTTTTAGATGTTTCCCCACTGCCACACATCTGATTACAGGAATAGGTCAATAACAGCCTTCTGCAGAACTTCATAGAATGCTAAAGAAGTAATGCAATGATTTGCAGTCTAGCAGATCCAAAGTGGGTCAAGGACAACAAAGTTAAAGCTTTGTAGCGGTCATTTCAAAGCTCTGATTTCTGTCCCACAGAAAATGTGTGGATAAAGCTGTAAAGGTGTATGTGAGCAAGGTGGCCTACAAATCTGACTCAGTTGCACCAGTTCTTTCAGCAGGAATGGGCCAAAATGTCAGCAAACTATTGTGAAAAGCTTGTACAAAGATACCTCAAAAAAATCCTTTCCAAGTTATAGTGTTTAAAAGTAAATTCTACTACAAACCATTGATTGTATGTAACTTTTCACTTTGAAGAAAGGATTAGTCTGATAAAATGTCAGACAGCAAGAAAAACGTGATAATGCGAGTTTTTCTTTATAAATAAATAGCTGGATTCAACTGTATGTCATCTGATAAGTGAATCAATGTGTAATAATCATGTTTATTTTGTTGCAATGTGCATTGATTAAACCATTTTTACACATTGAATCTAGCATTCAACATTTTGACCAGTAGAGTGTTTTTTTATACATTTCAATATGCATCACAGTTTTTCCAAAAACTGGATTGCAGATTATGCCCCAAAACCAGTTTTGGATGTTGCCTTTTTGACAGAAAAACACATTTTCCTTGTAGGAGGAGAAACGGTTACATAAGCAAATCCCATCCTTGTCTTTGCATTCAGTCTTTGCATTCAGGTCAGCTGGCAGGCCAACAGTGGTGTGCAGAGGGAGCTCAAAATACCTGCAAAGATTGGGACTTGGCAAAGGGAGAGGTGCATGCATCCAGGAACTGCTGCTCGTTGATGCCAACCTCCTGCATGTAATTCTCCAGCAGCTTCTCCGCCTACAGTGAAGCGACAACGGCGTTCAGCAGTCCCGATTGATGAGTCAGCAGTTTTAGACAATTCATAATAAATATATGTCATAGCACGGAGTAAAAACCGTGAAACTGGTGGAATCTACTCACCAGTTTCTTGTACTGCTGATGGATTTCTGTGTATGATAGCTTGTTTTCATCTTCGTCATCAAAAACTGGGAAAACATATTAAGTGAGCATTATTTCAGCGGATATTCTGGAGCTGCAAGAAACACTTTGCTATTGAACTTAATCACAAGCATGCTATCCGATCTTAAATGCGCAGAAACCACAAACACAATCACAAGTTAGCGTTAGCTTAGCCGCCTCCCAGTTCTCGAAGCATTCCACCTATGAGTGAGACTGAGGGCTAATTTTCACCTGTGCATTTGTTTTCCATGAAGTCCGTGACGGGGATAACCCATTCGGGACTCCCAAGGTAGCCAACGATGCTCTCTATAATCCACTCACTGTCATCCTCAGACATGTTGGCCGACGTTGGAGAACAACCGCACGGACACAGCGACGTCCTCCCTTCTCAGGTCCAGCTCCGCGGCAGCTCCACCATACACAACCCCGACAAACGGAAAGAAGCGTAAGGGGAAGTCTTCCTCATAAACATGTCGTCATGTCTCAGTCGTGGACGTGTTTTCGGGCAGGAGAGACCTCGAGAAGAAATGCGAAGTCATGAATCTGAAAGTCCACAGTGGTGACGCCAACTCGGTTGCTGCGGCAACCGCTACGTCAGTGGACTGCTCTGGGGAGGTGTTCCTTCAGATTTGGTGACAGTTTGATTTTACGACTCCAGAGGGCGCTGTTGAGTGCGGCTGTTTTCGGTAACAGGTTGTGTTAAAAAGTGAGCGCGGGTCAGCCTTTACATTGGCGTGAGGGAACGTGTTTTCTCGAGGTAGTCTGTAAGTGTTGTTTTTAGTTTGTATCATAAAAAGCTACACTATTTAAACCCATGCAGAATATTAATGATATAAAGACATTACTTATAGATTCTTTATCTTTATGCACTAGTCTCACTTTTATTCCAAACCATACAGCAACATATTGTGTAATTTGTGTAACATATGTAATTTGTTCTTCTAAGCACTGTGTCTACTTTCTCTTTTAGACATTGTTACATTATAAAAAATGATCTGTTTTAAATATTTATTTTGTGTTTAGCCACAGGAATCTACATAATTAACAATTTTCTAAAATCCTTTTTAATGGCAAGGTTTACCTGCCAAAAGTTATATCTGTCTTAAAATGATTTAACTTTATTTTAGGGATTTCTAGTGTAATAAAAGAAGAACACCGGATCTTTTACGCCGTGTGCCATACTAAAATTGATCAAAAACATAATTTCATTATTGCCAAAAAATTATTAAAGCATCCAGCTGAGCCCTAAGGCTACACCTGCCTTAAAATCATCTTATTTTTAGGAAGTTATATTTTAATAGAATACACAGGATCCTTTGCATCTTACCAACATGGACCAAATTATGATTTTTGAACACTGAACTGTTATATCTGCCTGCTGCACACAGCTCAAACAGGTTGAGTGTGCTCCCATAGTGGCTTATCACTTTCTGACAGACAATAATGTGTTGGCACACCATTGTAATATAACTTAACATGTACTTAAAATTCCATATAAACATTTTTTGTTTTTTTTTTTGCTTTGAAGCAGATTCTAAATTATGTAGAAACACCTCATCCAAACCCCTCTTTTCTCCTTCGAACCCCAGAATCACTTGCTCTGGCTGAATGTTAAAGAATATGCCCAGGGAATAAAAGCATTGCTATTCACTGTGGCAAATCTTCTGTTGGGTATAAAAACTAACAAACGCTCAGCCATGACCAACAGATCACTAGATAGCAGATTCAGGGCAAACTACAACTCTTTTCAGGATTCTCCTGCCAGCTTGCTCACACATCCAGTTTATTGAAGAAAAACATGCAGATGCATCTAAGGCTACAAGAAAGACGTTTTACATTTTTTTAATCATTAGGTACAAAGCAAGATTAAAAAAGTATTTCAAACAAGAATGGCAAGGTTTGTAACGTTGATCAACCTCTATTCTGCAAGAGCTGATTATGGTAAAGTGTTGTTTTTGCAGAGATGTAACAAATTCATAAGTCTTGAATTTGTTGGAGTTTTGGGTTTAGGTGTAGATTTTTAAAATTGATTTTATGTTGCTGAACTTTTGTGCCACCTAAAGTGTACAGGTTGTCTGTCCTCTTTAGGTAGTTGAACTTTCTCTTATTTTCATCCATGTCTTTGTAATGCTTATCTTGGTCTCCAGATGTCCTCAGTTGCCTTTGGTTCTATATCTTCCCGCTTTTAACTTCGTGATTCATATTCAAAGTTGTTGGATAACTTACTTATTCCTAAGTTAACAAGTTAACTTAGATAAGTTAACAATTGAAACCAAAGAAACTCACTATCAAGAAAATTGTTATCTCATAATTACATTACTTGTACAAAACTGGGTGGAAATAGAAGTGACATGAGCATTGGATATGTTATCAATAATACAATATCTTTTGCATACCCTTGGAAATGTTATCAGTGCATGGCTGATCTGCACATCCTATAGTGTAGATAGGGAAGAAAACAATACACACACAACAGATCTCCAGTGTTACAGTGATCTGTGAAAGAAACCTGACACCATTTATTTCCAGTTTGCATGTTCTCTCTGAGCATGCATAGGTCTTCCCTGGGCACTCCAGCTTCCTCCCACAATCCAAAAACATGACTGTTAGGTTAATTGGTATCTCTAAATTTCCATGTGTGTTTGTCCTGTCTGCGTCTCTGTGCTGCCTTGTGGTGGACTGACAAACTGTCCAGGTTGTGCTCTGCCTCTCTTCCAATTACAGCTGGAGATAGGCACCAGCCACCTGGTGCCAAAACGATAAGGGGCCCCTTGTATTGTTTTTGCTTATGAGATGAACAAAATAAATTCACATGTTTCTTAACATATATTTATCAGATCTCAATAAAACAATGTGAGTCATAATTTGATTTAGTAGGAACATGCCCTGATGTATCAAGGGTCCGAAAGGATGTCTGTAAACAAATAAATACTAATAAACATAAGAGTCGGAAACAGTAATAGGATATTTATTTTTTATTAAGAGTAAAAACTAAGCAATCCGATTTGCAGGTTTGTGCATAACCATAATATTTAATAAATATACAATCCATTGTATCGTTAAAGGTATATAAGACTTCCCTTTTAGTTTCATTTCTATAAAGGCTCATAGCTTACTGTGCAAAGTTCATAAAGGCAGTGCATGCAAATAGTCATGCTGGAACATCCATGAAATAAATGTAGTCAACTTTGAAAGGTTTTAGCTGTAAATTGAACAAGTTGTTTCTGCATGTTTCTGAAATCTGCAGCTCCTCAAACACCTTTGTACCGTCTGACATCATAAAAACAGCTGAAATCCAAGAGGTTTCACCGAAGTTTCCCCAGATTTCATCAGTCAAAACAATTCCCAGCAGGTGAGGCAGAAACAGGCCTTTTCTTGATTTTGCTTGGATTTGTCATGAAGGCATTTGACAAAAGATTTCTGGTTTCAGACCTTGACATATGACAAGTTGGATGTCAGTTTTGCTCAGTTAAAACAAGCTCCAGTGTCATGCATATAGTCCCCTCTAAGAGGGAAACATACAGGCAGGTATTATTTCACACAATGACATTGGCAGAGTATATTAGCAGCATTTTTTTCCAACACGTCACAGTCCGTTGATAATTGCATTCCAGATACATCCAAAATGACTATGGTGGCAGAGTGCATTAGACAAAACAAAAAGCACATGTACATGTGAGAACTAAGCACATCAGTGGTTTTAAGTGACGTTTTATTTACATCTGGTAGAATCTAAAAACATGAAATAACAGGTGTTGAAACACCGAGAGTCTAAACGTTTGCTGAAATATGTGCATGGCATTATAGTATGTATATTTTACGTCAAGTGACATATATTAGCCCTGTAATGAACCGGAGACCACTGTCACTACTAGTTATTAAAGGGATTTTAGTGACTTATAAAACAGCTGTTGTGAACAATGTGAAACAATATGAAACATATACTTGATTGAAGCAGTTTGTCGTATTGACACAAAGTTGACATTTTTTCCTCATAATATCCACTAGATGGCAGAAAATATTCATGTCAAGCAGATTTGTTTTGGCACATGATGGTTTGATCTCCCACTGAGATCTGTGATTTGGCATAAAATGTGTCTGTCAGTGTAGGATAGAGGTTACAAAATGTTCCCTTGCTTTTTTCCTTAAAAACTTATATTATTGCATGATTGGTTGAGCTGCTGATTACCTGTTTGATTAAAAAACAGTTTGTTCCTAAAATCTTTAGGCAAAAGAAAAATAAAAGCAAACAAAAAAGATTTTGATTGCAAAGTGTTGAAGCACAATTGAACCAGATATATGCTTTATACAGCGCCTTACAAAAGTACTGATATCCCTTGGACTTTTGCACATGTTGTCATGTTTCAATCACAGACTTCAATGTATTTTATTGGGGGTTTATGTGACAGAGCAACACAAAGTTGTGCAAAGTTTTAAAAATGGGTTTCAATTAAAACTCTGAAATAGGCTAAACTTATGAAGCACTTTCCTTGCCATACTAACCGCTAAAAGCAGTTTTACACCTCAAGTCGGACTCACACACCAATTCAGAGATCAGTATGCAACTTGGAGTTCAATGTCTTGCATCTGTCATAGTGGGGTGAAGTTAAGAAAGTGTGGCTTGCTTATGTAATCACAGAATTGCAGAAGCTATATGAAGGCCTTAGAGAAGAAGTCCAGGTTGTTACAAGCAATGTAGAGGACACAACAAACATGTCAAAGAAGGTGCTCTGACTCTCTTTGGCCTACAAGCAAAACGCTATGTGGCAGAAAACTATCGCTGCACATCACCATGTACATATAGAGAAGCAGTCAAAGAGGCCATAGTAACTTCAGAAGAACTGCAGAGATCGGTTGACAAAACAGTTATTAATCGTTCACACTACAAGCATAGCTTTAATGGAATAATGGCAAAATCAAAGCTAAAATGAGCCCTTAATGCTTATCACCAAGGTAACACATGGGGGTGGCAGCATTACGCTGTAGGGATGCTTTTCTTCAGTTGTGAATGGAAACCTGTTAGAGGCTGCAAGAGACCTGAGGCTGGGGTGGAGGTTCACTTTCCAGCAGGAGAAAGACACTAAACATACAGCTAGAGTTTTAGATCACATACATGTGTTAAAATGGCTCAGTCAAAGTCCAGACCTAAATCCAGTTGAGAATCTGGGGAAATTGCTGTTTAAAGGCAGTCTCCATCCAATCTGACTGAGCTTGAGCTATTTTGCAAAGAATGGGCAAAAGTTTCAGATGTCCAAAGCTGGTAAAATACACGATAAAACAGATCAAAGCTGGTAAAAATTAAGTTTGTGATTTTAATGTAACCAAATGTGACAAAGTTCAAAGGAGTGTAATTACCTTTGTAAGGCATTGCAGATACCTGTCTATGGACCACTCTGATTTTAATTTACATAAATTTTCCTTGCTTTTGTGCTTTTGAGCTTCATTCTTACTGGTATTTTTCATCGTGCTAAATGACAAACCTTTATCATAGATGTGTTACTTCTAGCAGTGATCAAGACAACATCCCTAAACATCTAACTATAGTTTTAACTGATAGTGTTGTCCTGTTTGCTTGAATAATGGCCTTTAGAGTAAGAAAAACCCTTAAATATTAGGTTTGTGTAAACACATTCTACATGCTAACATTTGAAATGCAAAATGAAAACTGCTAAAAGCTTTCAGTGACAAGTGCTAAGTAATATTTCTTTCCTGGCAATCTATATCATATGTTGAAATCTGCCTACGTTAAAGGGAATGCAGGTTACGTTACGGATGACGTTACAGCCCACAATGTCCTTGAAGATGTACAGCAGGTACTTCAGCTGGCAGCTTTGTTAAAAATTCATTGCATTGATTTGGTTTACAGCAGAGATCCAAGTGCATTGCCCCCCCCCCCCCCTATTTATTTTTTTTCTGTGTGTAACCTCTGTTTGGATAGTTACATTGTTTTACTTTGAAAGAGTGGACACATTTGAACCGAGTTCTTCCTGCTTTGTTGGAATTTAGGGAATAAAAAGAAAGTCTTTTTTTTTTTGTGAAGAGCCCTCAGAGTAAAAGCCCATCGTCCACAACAAACAAAATACTAGACAGTATCTCCCTCTAAGAAAAAGTAGTGAAAGTTTTTCAGTAGTAGCAATGCAACAGGAA
Source organism: Girardinichthys multiradiatus (assembly GCF_021462225.1). Classification (NCBI taxonomy): domain Eukaryota; kingdom Metazoa; phylum Chordata; class Actinopteri; order Cyprinodontiformes; family Goodeidae; genus Girardinichthys; species Girardinichthys multiradiatus. The sequence continues at coordinate 15,184,357 of NC_061814.1, forward strand.
AATTGTGTGCAAATGTACATTTACATTACTTAAATCTCTTTCAGTATTAATAAAATAATTTACTTTCATGCATACAATCTTATGTGGGAAACTCCATGGTTTCCAGTATCTTGCAAGTGTATAAACCATGATGAATATTGATTAGATAAGAGCCTTTAGAGCTGAACTTCCTATGCTATGGGTCACGATTCAAAATCGGTTTCTGGAGTTGTTTCCATTAAGAGGACTAAAGGCATTGTCCAGACAGAGCCGCATTAGTGTCTTTTTGCCATGAATGTAACTGAATTTGGAGTTTTTAGATATAAATGTTTTCTTTCCAAAAGTATTACGAGTGGTTAACAAACTATTTACATCTTTTTTCACAAAAAGGCAATTGTTATAAAGTTTCAACTATTTTGGAGTGCTACCAAAAAGATGTAGCTTCTATAGCTGCACATTCTACACGTCTTCCTGTCTCTGCATAAGCATGCAGTTCTTTTTCCCCATTTAAAAGGGCGATAAGGTATGACTGCCAAAAACATCTTACATTACATACATTACATACAATAATCAGTTTAAACTCACATACATCCTTTGACTGAGAGTTGGTTAAATATGTAGCAGGTAAGTAAGTTTTTGTTTGCACAACAGTCATTGTTATATCTAACCTATACTGTTTTGCTTTCCTTCATACATGATCCATAGAAAGTGCCACACTGCGGTGGAAGGTTTCATTCTCCTCCGAGTGTTTCCTCGTTTGAATATTTGCAAACCAGACAATACTTAAATCTTCTAGGTTTTTGTTTACTACAAAACCACAATATTAAAATGCTACAAAAGTTCATTCTCAAAATCACATTGACCCTTGACACATCACAGAGATCCGTTGGACATCTCTCTGAAGCCGCTGCTTTCAGCCCACCGACTAGGTGGATCCTCTGAAATGCTATGCTTCCAATTTTTTGTTTGTGCCTGTTCATCATCGAGGTCATTTATTTTAATTCCAGCACTCTCTTCGGGATTGTTCACAACTGGCACCTGTTCATTAGCCAGGCTTTGTGAGCTCATTTTTCTCAGCCTATCTTCATGGTGTGTTATTTTGTCCGGTGTAGGTCTATCAGCTTTGATATGGTTTCTCAGTGGTGTAGGTCTATTGTCATACTGGCCTGTTCTTCTAGGCAAAGGTCCATAGTTTTGGTGGCTGGCTTTAAAAAGCACTGACTTGTTGATTTGTTGCTTGCCACAAACAGGGATTTTATTAGTCTGTAGTGTGTTGGCGTAACGTGAAAACCAGTCCCGCTCAAAAACAGCCTGTAACTGCTCCACCACTGTGAAGTTCCTCTCTGTCACATTTGCTGGATGACTGATAACAAGGCCTGCTCCTGCATTAGAGGTGAACTCTTCCCCCACCCAGTCAAGGTTGCCTGTCAGGAAACAGACCAGAGAAAGAGAAAGTTAATGATTAGTTTTTGCAATAAGGTGCAGAATTTATACAGTTGGATGTATTTATTATTTACAATAAAGTCAAATTTTTGACTATTGTCCTGTTTAAGCAGGTTGTTTTAGTACGTATTATGGGGAGACCATAATTAAATTAATTAATTATAAAAAGTCAGAATGTCCACCAGTGCATTGAACAGGACAATATCTAATATCCCAATTTCTTATGACTGAACTAAAAGCCTAGAAAAGTATTTCTCATTTCTGGGGAAAGTTGTGTTTTCCTTATTGCTTTTGCACAGAGTATGAAAATGTCATCTGAGAACGAAGAAGCATCTCAAAATAAAAGCAGCTATTACCACCTGGGTTCCCTCTGGTTGAAGTTGGAAATCCTGTACTTGGCCCAGATGTGAGCATACATGGCCTAGACTGTTGGGAGGTAGCTGTGTGTATTCACAAAGGTACCTGACAAGATGATTTGTAAAACTGTTATCACACTGGGTCCTATCATGCCATATGCTGGTGTTTAAAAAAACTTGTTTAATTGGTTGAAACGTGAGGAAATTAAAGGATTTTTCAGAACATCAAATCTTGTCATGTCTTAAGTATACGGGTTGCTTTTGATACACTCCTCTTCTGAACAGGGAGCGTATTCTGAGATCAATGGTATAAAATTCAAATTGTTCTGCTGTGTCATGACTCTATATGTTACCTTTGAGTGACAACACTTATTCATGAAAGGTTTTACTTTATTATCAACTGACCATATGAAATGATAGTTCAATGCTCTACGAGGCCCCAAGTGGCCAGGTAATTATTAGCAATATTAAATAGAAAATTGGCCATGCTGTCAGTTTCAATTTTAAATTTCAAGCATCCAGCTTCCGGAGGTAAGGGAAGCATCAGCATAGTGCTGAGGGAGTAGAATGGCAAGGGAGGTCGAAAATGTTCAAAGCTCACTGTTAGACAGCTGAAATCCTCTGGTCACTCAGTCCAAATATCAACATTAGACATGCTAGTCAGTTGTTGGAGGGGGAGCTTTAGGAGCCCTTGGAGATTTTTGCTAACCTAAAAAAATACAGATACGATGAAAATGAACCACAACGTGCTTTTGATAAATGTGCTTTTTGTTTCTATTGCCACAGTAAATCTGAATATCAGCATGCAGTAAGTGAGGAGTTGCATCATACAGTAATAAAGCTCTGCAGATTAGCTCACCTATATAAATGGCTCTGTCTGTAACCATAAACCTGTTGTGATTCATTCCACTGAGGCTGCCGTCCCTCTGTAGGTTGAAGAACTTCTACGCACACAAACAATGGCCCGCAATAACACAGTGAACAGTGATATAGTGCATGTACAGCACCTGAAAAAAGTACAAAGTGGTGTTGCACTTACAGCCTCTAGTGAACAGTTGGCCTGCTCCATGCACAGGCTCTTCAGGGACCAGATGAAGTTAAAAGTAAGAGGATGAGTTTCTTCCCAGCAACTTATCAGCAGACGGATGCGGACCTTTCTCAAGATCAGTGCCTCTCTTAAAAGGTTTTCAATATCAGACCAGTATCTTGGCACAGGCACAAAGAAATCAACGGGCATGGAGCCAGACAAACACAGAAGCACAGACAATAATAAATCGCTTAAATCAAAGCTATGCACCACATTATTCACAGTGTATTTCAGTGTAGAGTGGCAGACCGGCGCTAACCTTTGCATACTGCAGAGGGGGAGGTAATCAATAATGGAGATGTATATGAAATGGCGGGCTTGCTCGATGACCCTGGAGATTGCTTCTAGATCACTGCTGCGACCTTTGGGGATGAAAGCTTTTGGTGAGCTCTGTCAACAGCGGAGAAGAGGAATGCAAATGCAGTTAGGATGTGTTACTAGTGTTACTAGTGTTGTACAGGGAATACTCAACTGCTGACTGTGTGCTGTACTCTGAAGATGACATCAAAGTATTGTGTAAATAGATTTTCACCATAGAGACTAGAATAAGACTCTTGACGATGGTAAATGTTGTTGTAAAACAAGTCTTGCCGTTTTCAGTAGAGTTGGGACCAAATCAATATTTTTCATATTATACTAAGTGTTAGATATTTTCATACAAGTCTCCAGTGAAGTCCAATGTCCCAATTGAACTTGATCCAAAACATAGTAATTGCATTTCACTGGTATTGCTATAGTCTGTGTGGTTTTATGTTTTACTACACCCTCAACAAGCCATGGCTGCCATGTGCTCAGCCAGTTGAAAAAGAAAATTACTAATTTCATGTGCTCTGTGTGCATGACTTTATCGCCCCACAATATGTTTCATTGATCTAATAATTATGTGATTTCTTTAAAATCAAAACTGCCTTTCGGCCTTTAAAACAACTTCCGCTGTGAAAGTGAGACTGTATTGGCTGCTGCATCGTAATATTTTTCGGTGTCATATCAAGAGATGTCCACAGAGGGCTTTCCGTTTTGAGAAGAACTATGTGGAATGCAACTGAAACAATTTTGCTTAAATTTGATGTATTTTATGAAGCAGGAGTACTTTTCTAATGTGTTTTGTCCACACTGAATTATGCTATCAGCCGACTTACAACCAACTTATATCAAAACAGTGCCAAAATTCTAGCTTTAGCTTAGCGTTTCTGACAGCGCCACTTAAAAAACTTTTCAGCAGGAGGTTAATTTTTTTAAAGCTGTTCTGCTACCTTTTTTTTTTTTTTTTTTTTTACCAACGCAACATAAAATAATGAACAAGAACAAATAAAATTAATACATATCTTGGACAAAGATATGAATGTCAAAAATACATTTTTAAACATACATTGATTATAAATTGGGATTGTGAAAAAGCTCATCTCTAACACACCTCACAGTGTGAGGAGGAGGTGATTGTTTTATTAGCATCTATAAAAACTCTGTTATATGTTTATTTACTTGTTTGTTTTATAGAAATGTGTCAGAACATTGTGCTGCTGAGCTTTATGGGAATGCTAATGGATAGTGCAAGCATAGACAAACCAATTGATGTCTCCTGACATCAGTGTACATCCAACTTTTGCCTCTTTTCTGCAACTTTATTGTCTGCTATGTCTGCTACAATTTGAGGACTTTCATACTTTGGTGTAACTAGTCTGGATAAGATCAGTTATTGTAAAGTCAAAGACTCAAGTCTTAGAGTCTGTGGTTTCAAAATTCAAATTGAGCTCCAAGTCTTTTGGGATTTCATTTAATCTATATTCATAAATTTTGCGACCTAAGTCAAATTCACGTGACTCTATTGCACAGCTCTGCCATCCCATTTCATGCCCTTCATCCGTATCAAAACAATATTTTGTCATAAACAGTTAAAAAGAGTGTAACCTTTCCAACTAAAAAAATACAAACTGATGACTATAACTTACAGAAATGTAGGTTTCAACTTTTGTGCTGTTAACTGAGAGACTTCCAGGTTTGTCTCTGTTAAAGAAGGGAAACAGACGCTTGGACCAAAAGGTGGGGACGAAGGTTTTATGTTTAAGCCCCCAATAGAGGCTAAAAACCCTGTGCAGGTCCAAGGCCAGAGGTTTGCAATCATACACCACCACACCAAGCTCCTTCCTCTGTAGAGCAAACAGACAACATTTAGAGATACAAGTACAACATGAACTGGTCATAACATATCCACTGTGGGTTCACCTTGGACCGGTTGCCAGTCCATCACAGGGCAACACAGACACACGGGACAAGCAACCATGCACACACACACACACACACACACACACTCATACCTAATGGCAATTATGGGAGACCAATTAACCTAATAGTCATGTTTTTGAACCGTGGGAGGAACCTGGAAAGAACCCACACACGTGCAGGGAGAACATGCAAACTCAATGCAGAAAGACCCCAAACCGGGATTCGAACCCAAGACCATCTTGCTGCAAGGCTGCAACTGATCCACTGTGCAGTTATTCATTATTCATTTAAATCAGTTTTTCTTTTCATGTTATGTTCTTTATCATTTTTCCTTTTTATTCCAGTAAATCACTTTGAATCACCTTGTGTACAAGGTGCTAAGCAAATAGACTTGCTTTGTCTCATTTTCTGTAACACTGTGATTATTTTCCTTCACACTTTCCTTTAAAATATTTCTGCTTTTGTTTGTGATGTACTGTGCAGTAGGTCTACATTACGCTGGTCAGAGATCTCCAGTCCATGCTGGCACTGCCGATGTAGAAATGTTTCCGATCGACTACCCAGAAAGATGAGTGGAGGTAGCCTTTGGTGAGGAGTGTCATGTTCACCTCGTGAACCTCAGCAACTATAAAATTGGCAGTGATGGGAAATATAAAAGAACATGTTTAAGACAGTAAAGGACAGAAAAAGTTATTTTTGAAATTAATAACAAAGCAAGACACTAACTGAAAAACATGTCTGGACTATTTTATTTCTGACAGTTTAAAAGAATAGACGTAAACTGTTATGTGTTTGACTAGAAGCAGATAGAAAGCAGAAAACAGACGGGAAGAGCTGACCTTGACTGTCTGCAAGTGCCTTCAGCTCTGCTGAGTTGAATTCTCCTGTGGAGATCTTCAGCTTGATTTTTCTGTTTTTCAGCTCCTGCAGCTTGGATAGCAAAGTCTTGGCCTGAAACACCCCATCAAACCATAAGTATTGTATTCTGACAAGACAGTTCGCTGCCTAATGTTGTTTTATTAATGCAATGAATGAGCTTCCACACATCTATAGATATTATGGCGTTTGGTATCTTTATATTTTCATTATTGTGTGTTTGATTTTCACATTGCAGAGAAACGATTCCCATCAGCAGTCCATCCATCCATCCATCCATCCATCCATCCATCCATCCATCCATCCATCCATCCATCCATCCATCCATCCATCCATCCATCCATGTTGTGACTCAAAACAATGGTAGAAACATATTGGTTTTCTACTCTCTGAGCCCTTTTCTGCTGTGTTTCCTGCACTAACTGAAATGTTGTCCTGAAACCAAAAACAAAACATTAAGGCATACAAAGAATTATAAAACACACTATCAATAAACAACCTTTGCAGTGTAAAGTGTCTGATGATTTGCTTTGTTTTACCTGTTCAGCAGCCGGGTAGAAGCTGGATTCATAGTCAGAGGGACTAAGGAACCACAGTGGGGAAACAATCTCTACAACCCCCTGCGATTTGTTCAGTAAGCTGATCAGTCCTGTTGAAAGAGGTAGGTGGAAGGTGCTGTTGTCTGAGAACAACATGTCCGCAGGAATGTTCTCCACAAGCACAATACTGTGGAAAATTAAGATAACAAAACAGGTTTAAATATGAACAATCTCAATTGTTTGATAATCTTCTTTAAGTCCCTGTGACATATGTTGTTTTGATTTGGCTTAATGTTTTGCCATGAATGTCTTTTTCATATGGTTGCACTGCCAGTGTTGTTTATTAGTTTTATGTGTCAGATGTGTCGACTCTGTACTTCTTCACTGCGCACCGTTCTTCTTGTTCTTAACTAGTCTTCAGCCATCAGTTTTAATTCATGCCTGACAGTTGTCCCTTCTGTTTTCAAGATGTGAGTTCTAATTTGCTCTTCATCATCCTACTTGACAGCCTGAGTTAGGATGCTCACCATAGTGTGTCAAATTCAGGCAAAGTTATCGAGGTACACAGTCTTTCAAAAAGTAATTACCCGTTTAACTTCCTGTGCAAATGAAATAAGATAAATATTTTTTTCATAACCACAAGGCAAATTAGTTAACAACATTCTTTTTCTATTTTCTCTGGGACATTTGCTCAATGAGGGTAATGAAATTTTCCATACACACACATGCCCTCAGATTCCCTTAAACATTTTATTAAATGTTGTTCAAGAACGCCTAAAGCAGAAACTGAGAACAATTGAGGAGTGATAAGATGAGAGCAATGCCAGTTTAATTACCACCTCCAGGAATATGCATTCATTTCTGGTGTATTTTTCAAACATAGTAATCTTAGCTGCATTTCAGCTGCTCACTTTATAAGACATTAGGGGTTTATTTTGGTCCTTAAAAGAACAGATTTTATATACAATTTTTTCAATAAATTAGATCATGCTTTCCGAAATGGCTTGTTTGTCAGATTAAATGTACCATTTGAAAATTACAACCTTGAAGCACATTTCTTTATTAAAAATTTTATTTTATTAGATACACACACACACATATATATATATATATATATATAAATGTGTGTGTGTGTGTGTGTGCGTGTGTGTGTTTATATGGGTATATATATAATGACTCAACCCCAAACCCTTAGTAATGGGTTTGTAATTCTTTCCAGATAGTTCGTGATTCTACAGGTCTGACAGTAATCAGGCTTGGCTGTAGCCAGAGAAATTTAACTCTACTTGCTCAAAAAATCTGGATAATCAACGTGATTTAATAAAGTTGGTAAATGATTTTTACCTTGAGCCAGGTTGGTTTGGATAGATTTTTATACCTAATAAAATCATCATTTAAAAAAAATATTTTGGGTATATTTTCTCAGGTTATGTTTGTCTGATAATAAAATACTTTTTCACAGCATAGTTCATGTATCATTTTGGAGTCCTGATTTTTAAGTGTGTATTCTACCACATAGTAAGGTTAAAAGTAATCTTTAGCAGTTTGGGGCAATAGTTGCAGCTATGAATGTATTAAGAAATCATACACAGATGCAAAAAATCTGCTATGCATAAGCAGTTTAGTATATTATGTGACATACATCACGACCCGACATGCTCTGTTAGATTCTCTGCACAAATGTATTGGACTTTATGATAAATAACAGCCTACATATTAAGCAAATGCTAAATGATAGGGAAAATGGTCTCCAACATAGCTGTTTGTGCCTCTTTGGCACATGTCATTTTGAAAAGTCAAGTACCTATTTTATATTTGACCAAGTTACCTGAAATTAACTGTGGCATTAGAACTCAAATCAGCGAACCACAGTAGAACTGTCAAGCCTATTTTTATAGTCATTATCAAATTCAGCACTATTCAGAGACATGCTGAATTTACTTCTGGCTCAAACAACAATTTCAGCCAGTTGAATCTTTAGAGAGAAAAACGGACAAGGGGAGCAGCTGTTTAATGTAGGTGAACAGCTTTAATGCAATCTTTGCTACTTCTTGGTTGATCAAGCAACTGGATACAATGCATTCCAACACTCTTTCACTTCTGACAAGGAACAATTCAGTGGCATGTGAGAGAATGGACTAAACCAAGAAAAATATGATAAAATATAATATAATGCAGATTGGTATGGAATTGTAGTATACTTCCATGATGAGCAAATTAGTCTCTGGTTTGCTCATGTTTTTATCAGTTACAAAATATTGCTCAGTTAAATAGTATTATCTCATGAACAGAGCTGGAAATTTTCTGTCATACATTTGTTTTTTTCAAGATTGGATTACTGGAACTCATTATCACTTGCCTAAACAAAGCATAACTGGAACGTTTTCTGACCAAATCACCAAAGTCTTCTCGTGTCGCACCGCTACTCATCCAGCTCCATTGGCTCCCCATCCACTCCAGAGTACACTTCAAGATCTTGGTTCTCACTTATAGGGCTTTGAATGGTCAAGCACCAGCATATATCTCAGAATGTTTACATCTGTACGTCTGCAGGTCCCTAAAGTCATGTGACCAAGACCTGCTGGCTGTGGGATGTAAAACTAAACATGACAGGACCTTCTCAGCAGTAGCTCCAGGACTTTGGAGCACTCTCCCCTTTAGTTTGAGTGGACTCTGTTAAAAAAACAACAAAATAACTCTTTTTATAACTGCTTTTAATTAACTAGTTCAATGTTATGATGTTTAATGTTTTTAGCTTTCTTCTGTACAGCACTTTGTGACCTATGTCTTGAAATGTGCTATATAAAAGTTTTATTTCATGTACTTACTTTACTTACTACTACTTCTACTTATAATAATAATAATAATAATATTAATAAAACATTTTATTTGTATAGCGCATTTCTAGGAACTCAAAGACACTTTACAGAGGTACAACAATAACAAAGTCTGTCATTCATTACAGTATCTAAATCTAATTAAATAAATCATACAGACACACATCCGCTCATATTGTCAAGGCATGCATGGTTTGGTTGTCAATGTAACTTAGAGGTTAATTTAGTTAACTATAATTACTATCAAGATAAAGTCACAATATTACATCCTAAATCAGCAGAGGACACACTATTGAGTTAGGCTTCTCTCACTAATTTATGACATGCAGCCAAATTAGATTTGAGAGCTGGGTTCATTCCAACTCACACAAACAACATCAATATTTGGTATATTTCTGGATGTCTGTGTATCCGTTGGACATTTATTTTTATTTTGTTAATTCTTTTTTTCTTGTCATCTTTTGCCTTTATTCTGCCTGTTAGTGTAATGTGTATGATTTTTATGTTATGGAGTTTCATTCTGTTATTCTTCTTCATGTATTGTGGATGATCTATGGATTCAGTTATATTGATTAGAGTTAAATATAGCAAGCAGCTGGTGCAGGAGAAAAGCACAGGGGTTTGTTTTGGTTGGTTCAGTTGGTTTAGTCGGCTTGTTCCTTGGATTTGGTTTGTTGGTTCAGTAGATTTAGTTGGTTGGGTTTTTTTTTTTTTTTTTTCGTGTGGATTATGCAACTGGTTAAGTTTGGCGAGTAAATAAATATTAGAAATATATCAGTGTATCTAAATTTGTCATATTTTAGGTGTGTGTGGCAGTCACACACCTAAAATATGACAAAGAAGCCATTTAAGGAATTTTTTTTTTTTTACAATTACGGTTTCTGTTTGGCTTGAATTTTTTTGCATGCCTGTTTGTCTTGGCATTTTGATCCACTTTAAAGGCATTTTTTAGGGCTGCACCCACAAAACCAGTACTGGATCAGACAAGAAATGGCACCTTCTTGTAACACAGGACGATTTTCCAGTTTTCTTATTTGTAAGATACAGTGAAAGAATGAAATGCTATTGCTATATTGTGAAAATGGTGCCAAATTAATATTTTTAATACTGTGAATGTTTAAGAGTACTCCTAATATTGAGTTTGATTTTATATATTAGTCTATTTAAATTTAATTTGAACTTCTATTACTATAGTAAAGATTGTAAACATGTACATGTATTGATTATATTAATATGATGGTTTTGACAGATCCTCCTACAAATATATTACTCCACCCACTGTAGAGTTGAATTGTTGAACGTTTTCCATGGCTACAAAGCATTTGCTGGGGATTACACAAAGAAACTGAAGCTTCAAATGTCTTGTTGAATATAACTGTAATTATTATTAAAAGGCAAATTACTTTTTCATGTACTATATCATTGCCAGTGTGTGTGTTTTAACAAAGGACCATCTCCCTCCAGAAGTCGAGCACTGATCTTTTGATATAAGCTTTAATTATTAATCATTCTATACTGGAGCTTGACTCAAGGGCATAATGGTCAGAGAATGTGTTTTAGGTGATAATGTTGTGGAATCAAACGGAGAGGCCAGTTGCCAACTCTCAGCTCAAAAATGTATTCCTGGCTAAAGTAAAGCCAAGTCAGTCTGTGGATGCTGGCCAGGGGTCTAAGTGTCTGGCTCACACACTGTATAATAACATTCTACTACGTCCTGGTGTAAAATGCAGTCAATGTTTTCAGTGAAGGAAATTTTTCTAGGTAAAGCTGGCCAATAGACTTTGCAGGGTTTGGATTTATTGGTTATACTTTAATTAGTATATTTCAGAGATTAAAAAAAGAACTTTAAAGTAAGTAGAAAGAAAAGGCTTGTCAGGATCTGGAGTCATCTGCTGCCTGCTATTAACACTGTTCCAACACTAGGTACCGTCAGCAGGAGATTGCTGGAGACTACAGGTGTGGCTCATTGGTTCATCAGCTGGGAAGCATAAAGAGGATGGATTGCCAGCACTTCGTTGCCTGAGTGTTTTGCCCTCCATGGTAATCTTCTGGCCAGCTCTGAAAACCTTTTTCTTGCAAGTTGTTGTGAAAAAGAAACGTTAACCTTTAGGCCACATTCTGAGGTTCAGTCTCTAACCTTTTCCCCTATTGTTTCACACAGTGACGGGGATTAGGCTCACCGCTTTCCATTAGTGCCTGACCGTGTTTCCAACTTCACTAAACTGATCTTGTTTTCTGAGTGTCTCTGCATGTGGGTTAAGTAGGCAGTAAAAATCATGACAGAACACTCAGGCCTGCCTAACCCAGCGGAGACCCTACAGAGAACTTTAGCCGAACATAGTCAGCAGATCCATACGCACGGTTCCACCCTCCAGACCCTCCTAGATCAGCAGCGGCAGACTAACCAGCAGCTAGAGCATCTGGCGTCTCTGTTTCGAAGTGCCTGTAGTCCCGCGTCCGCCGCACCCGTTGGGGGCGCAGCCGAGCCTCTGGCACCCCAACAACAGCCACATTCCTGTTACGTTACCTCCCCTCATCCCAAGAAGTTCTCCGGAGAGGTGGGCGGTTGTTGTGAGTTTTTACTCCAGTGCACACTAGTGTTCAACCGGTCTCCCCGATCGTTTCCTCATGATGAGGGTAAGATCTCATACATCTTGGGTTTGCTGACCAGGAGGGCACTCCGGTGGGCAGAGGCACGGTTCTCCGACTGCCGTAATTTTGGTGTCTCTTACGAAGATTTCATTCTAGAATTCAAACAAACGTTTGATGTAGCCTCTGATCTGTCCTGTACTGCCCGCAGACTGTGGGAGCTAAAACAGCGGAATTGCCCACTGGCTGACTTTTCTATCGACTTCCGTACGTTGGCCGCGTCCTCAGGCTGGAACGCAAGCACGTTAAAGGCGGCGTTTTTTTCAGTCTCTGGGCGAGGCTGTTAAGGACAAGTTAGTTCTTGTAGATGAGCCCAATGGGCTGGATAAATACATAGATTTGGCTGTCTGCATTGATACGCCTACGGGAGAGGAGGAGGGATCGCTCCGAGAGAGCGGTGGGGCGCCCTCAGCCATTCTCCTCATCCCCGTTGCCAGTTTCACAGAACCCTCTGGTCGGCCACCCCGAGACCGAGCCCATGCAGGTGGGGAGAGCCAGGCTCTCGCCTGGAGAGCAACGGCGGCGGCGGGAGGCTAACCAGTGTTTCTATCGTGGTGCCCCCGACCATTTTATTTCCGCGTGTCCCGTCCGGCCAAAAGGGAGGGTCCACCGGCTGTGAAGAGGCAACCGACGGACCCACCCTCCAGTTATAAGACCCCTCGATTCACGTTACCGGCCACTTTGTTTTTGAACTGTCACGCTGAAGTTTTGTCCGCCCTAGTGGATTCTGGGTGTGATTTAAATTTGATTGACCAAGATCTTGTTACTAGGAAACAAATAGCTACAGAAAGGTTGTCCCAGCACCGCCGGGTTTCGGCATTGGATGGGTTATCTTTACATGAGATCACCCATCAAACACGGCCGCTAGAACTTACTTTGTCTGGTAATCACCGTGAGCAGGTGTCTTTTTATGTATTTCCCATTGCTCAGAGTGCATTAGTGCTCGGTTTCCCCTGGCTTCATCACCATAACCCCCATGTAAATTGGGTGGATTTACACATAGAGGCTTGGTCTGAGGGATGCCTCAGCTCTTGTTTACAGTCTGCCGTCTGCCTTAGTACCCCTGTGGAGGAGGATAAGGAGGAGGAGCCCCCAGATTTGACCAGGGTTCTCTCCGAGTACCACGACCTCAAACAGGTATTTAGTAAGTCTCGGGCTCTGTCTCTGCCGGCCCATCGACCTTACGACTGCGCCATTAACCTCCTCCCAGGCGCTCCGTTGCCCTCCAGCCGACTCTATAGGATCTATGGGCCGGAGAGACGGGTAATGGAGAAGTATATTGCTGAGTCTTTGGCTGCTGGGATTATCCGCCCTTCCTCATCTCCCCTGGGGGCAGGCTTCTTTTTTGTGGGCAAGAAGGATGGTAGCTTACGTCCCTGCATTGATTACAGAGGTGTGAATGCTATTACAGTAAAGAATAAATACCCCTCCCGTTGTTAGCTTTTGCTTTTGGACCCATACACGGTGCCACTATATTCACTAAACTGGACCTCAGAAATGCCTACCACTTAGTCTGAATCCGCCAGGGAGACGAGTGGAAGACGGCGTTCAAAAATCCCCTGGGGCATTTTGAGTATTTGGTCATGACCTTCGGCTTAAGCAATGCCCCAGCAGTGTTCCATTCCAGGCACTCGTCAATGACGTTTTGAGAGACTTTTTGAAAATGTTTGTGTTTGTATACCTGGATGACATTTTAATTTTTTCTAGAAGCCTCGAGGAACACCGCCGCCACGTTCGGCTGGTCCTACAGCGCCTCCTCGAAAACAGACTGTTTGTCAAAGTCGAGAAGTGCGACTTTCATCAGTCGACCGTCAGTTTCCCGGGGTTTGTTTTGGAGGAGGGACAGGTTCGCGCTGACCCAGGGAAGGTTCGAGCAGTGTTGGACTGGCCAGTACCTGGCTCCCGGAAGAAGCTGCAGCAGTTCTTGGGGTTTGCCAACTTCTACCGGAGGTTCATACGGAATTACAGCCAAGTGGTGGCCCCCTTGACCCCCTTGACTGCGCTGACCTCCACCAAGACAACCTTCAGCTGGGGCACGGAGGCCGAGACCACCTTCACCCGGTGTCCGAGGCTGTTCTCCCAAGCGCCTGTCTTGATCCATCCAGACTCTGCTAGGCAGTTCACGTTGGAGGTTGATGCCTCAGACACCGGGGTGGGAGCGGTCCTCTCAGCTTTTGGACCAGGATAGGAGGCTTCACCCCTGTGCCTTCTTCTCTCATCGACTGACCCCTGCCGAACAGAACTACCAGGTGGGATACAGGGAGCTGCTAGCCATCAAACTGGCCCTGGAGGAGTGGAGGCATTGGTTGGAGGGCGCCGAACACCCCGTGCTGGTTTGGACAGACCACAAGAACTTGTCTTACATCCAGTCAGCTAAGCGTCTTGATGCTCACCAATCACGTTGGTCACTTTTTTTCTCCCCGCTTTAATCTGTCTATTTCATTTAGACCAGGATCCAAGAACCTCAAGCCTGACGCTCTGTCCCGTCAGTTCGGGCCTGGGGACTCAGAAAGACAGGCAGAGCCCATTCTGCCGCCAAGCTGTACTGTGGGCTCCTTAACCTGGGAGGTAGAGAACCTGGTGCGGCGCGCCCTCCCTGATGATCCAGGGCCAGGCACTAGACCCCCTGGACGGACCTACGTTCCAGCCTCTGTACGGTCCAGATTGATCTGCTGGTTCCATACAGCCAAGTTCTCCGCCCACCCAGGAGTCAGTAGGACCATCGCTGCAGTTTCCAGACGTTATTGGAGGCTGTCCATGTACAGAGACATTAGGGAGTACATGAACGCCTGCGCCACCTGCCCCAGAAGTAAACCCTCCAATCGACGCTCCGCGGGCCTGCTCCAGCCTCTCAGCGTCTCCAAGCGACCCTGGTCTCACGTGGCTTTGGATTTTGTCACCGGCCTGCCGAGCTCTCATGGAATGACTGTAATAATGACTATAGTCGATCGGTTCTCCAAGGCCTGCCACCTGGTCCCTCTCAGGAAGCTGCCATCGGCTCTCCAAACAGCAAAGTTAATGGTTAAACATGTCTTCCGCCTGCATGGCATCCCCTGTTGCCTGTTGTCAGACAGGGGCCCTCAGTTCACTTCCTGGGTCTGGAGACATTTCTGTGACGCAAAAGTGGCCCTGACTTCAGGTCATCACCCCCAGTCGAAAGGCCAAGTGGAGCGTCTCAACCAAGAGCTGGAGGCGGCGTGCGGTGCGTAACGTCAACCAGTCCCACTGAATGGAGTGCCCACTTGGGGTGGATCGAATACGCCCACAACTCCCACGTCTCCTCAGCCACCGGCAACACACCTTTTGAGGCCTCCCTGGGATACCGGCCGCCGTTGTTCCCGTCGGAGGAGAAGGACATCACTGTTCCTACAGTGCGACACTACATCCGGAGATGTAAGCAGGTTTGGGACGCCACCATCTGGGCACTTCACCGAACAGCAACCCAAAACAAGCGCTATGCAGACCGTCGACGTCTGCCCGCTCCCAGTTACCACCCTGGTCAGAAGGTTTGGCTCGCCACACGGGACATCCCACTTAAGTCACTGTCCAGAAAGCTCTCTCCCAGGTTCATTGGACCGTACGTGATTGACTCACTTGTTGGCCCTGCCTCTGTTCGTCTTCGTCTGCCTCCCAGTCTCCGCATACACCCTGTCTTTCACGTTTCTCAGTTGAAGCCTGTCCAGACCAGCACGCTCTGCCCTCCGGCCATGCCACCTCCGCCCGCCCGGGACTTCCGGGGCCACCCTGTCTACTCTGTTCGCCGCATTGTGGCCTCCCGGCGGCGGGGAGGTGGATGTCAGTACCTCGTCGAATGGGAGGGGTACGGCCCGGAGGACCGTTCCTGGGTCCTTCATTGTCGATCCCTCCCTGGTCCGGGATTTCTTGGCCTCCCAGACTGCTTCTTCTTTCCATTAGTGCCTGACCATGTTTCCAATAAACTTCACTAAACTGATCTTGTTTTCTGAGAGTCTCTGCATGTGGGTTAAGTCGGCAGTAAAAATCATGACAAAGCTTATGCAACAACTATGCCTAGGATTGCGAATAGACCAACTTACGCATCTACAACAAACACACCTCAATGAGAAAAAACAAGGATGGATGGAAAACAAATAGAGGAAGGCATAATCCTATTGAGAAACCAATGCACTGAGTCTCATCTAATGGCTTGGAGGTATGATAATTAGTGATTGTGACTGGTTCAAACACTTAGACAGGCCTCTGTATAAAAATCAGACAAAGCAGCAAGGCTGTGGTTGTTTATTGCTGCAGAAGATTCATTGATTTATGCAGTCTGTGCTGTCTGTGGCTGGTTCCCTCCACTGTAACCCATCTGTGCAGTCATTCAGCACCACCAGCCAATAAAGAAGTTGGGTAAACTTCATGCTGTATTTGTGTGTAGAAACAGTCAAACAGAAAGGGAGGGAGAATAATTAAATGATTAAATAACTTACCTTTTGAATAATAATGCACTTTAGTCTTTTGTCGTGGTGAGAAGGTACAACTAGATTTATTTTCTTAGGATGATACAAGAATGAAAACATTTCACTGTATTGCTCAGCTGTCAGTGCAAACGTGTTTCACTATTGAACATATACAGGTCCTTCTCAAAATATTAGCATATTGTGATAAAGTTCATTATTTTCAATAATGTAATGATGAAAATGTAACATTCATATATTTTCGATTCATTGCACACTAACTGAAATATTTCAGGTCTTTTATTGTCTTAATACGGATGATTTTGGCATACAGCTCATGAAAACCCAAAATTCCTATCTCACAAAATTAGCATATCATTAAAAGGGTCTCTAAACGAGCTATGAACCTAATCATCTGAATCAACAAGTTAACTCTAAACACCTGCAAAAGATTCCTGAGTAAGACTGCCGACCTGACTGCTGTCCAGAAGGCCACTATTGACACCCTCAAGCAAGAGGGTAAGACACAGAAAGACATTTCTGAACGAATAGGCTGTTCCCAGAGTGCTGTATCAAGGCACCTCAGTGGGAAGTCTGTGGGAAGAAAAAAGTGTGGCAGAAAACGCTGCACAACGAGAAGAGGTGACCGGACCCTGAGGAAGATTGTGGAGAAGGGCCGATTCCAGACCTTGGGGGACCTGCGGAAGCAGTGGACTGAGTCTGGAGTAGAAACATCCAGAGCCACCGTGCACAGGCGTGTGCAGGAAATGGGCTACAGGTGCCGCATTCCCCAGGTCAAGCCACTTTTGAACCAGAAACAGCGGCAGAAGCGCCTGACCTGGGCTACAGAGAAGCAGCACTGGACAGTTGCTCAGTAGTCCAAAGTACTTTTTTCGGATGAAAGCAAATTCTGCATGTCATTCGGAAATCAAGGTGCCAGAGTCTGGAGGAAGACTGGGGAGAAGGAAATGCCAAAATGCCAGAAGTCCAGTGTCAAGTACCCACAGTCAATGATGGTCTGGGGTGCCGTGTCAGCTGCTGGTGTTGGTCCACTGTGTTTTATCAAGGGCAGGGTCAATGCAGCTAGCTATCAGGAGATTTTGGAGCACTTTATGCTTCCATCTGCTGAAAAGCTTTATGGAGATGAAGATTTCATTTTTCAGCACGACCTGGCACCTGCTCACAGTGCCAAAACCACTGGTAAATGGTTTACTGACCATGGTATCACTGTGCTCAATTGGCCTGCCAACTCTCCTGACCTGAACCCCATAGAGAATCTGTGGGATATTGTGAAGAGAACGTTGAGAGACTCAAGACCCAACACTCTGGATGAGCTAAAGGCCGCTATCGAAGCATCCTGGGCCTCCATAAGACCTCAGCAGTGCCACAGGCTGATTGCCTCCATGCCACGCCGCATTGAACCAGTCATTTCTGCAAAAGGATTCCCGACCAAGTATTGAGTGCATAACTGTACATGATTATTTGAAGGTTGACGTTTTTTGTATTAAAAACACTTTTCTTTTATTGGTCGGATGAAATATGCTAATTTTGTGAGATAGTAATTTTGGGTTTTCATGAGCTGTATGCCAAAATCATCTGTATTAAGACAATAAAAGACCTGAAATATTTCAGTTAGTGTGCAATGAATCTAAAATATATGAATGTTAAATTTTCATCATGATATTATGGAAAATAATGAACTTTATCACAATATGCTAATATTTTGAGAAGGACCTGTAGTACACAATATAAAATTACCACAATGTGTAAACATACCGTAAATAACAGTGCCATGTATTTGCTTTCAACACCTTGTGCCCACTGAAGCACACTCAGACTAACAACCTGGGATCATGCTGGAAATCAGTGTGCCCCAGTTGGCTCTTGACATCTCATGTAAATTAACAATCCTCTCGAGCTGTCCTGAGCTCTCGGTATGCAGCAGCGAGAAAATTATTATGCAGGTTTCACTTCTGCCTCCACCCTGGTCCCACTAGTCGTTCAATTTAGTTTTACCAGAGGTGAAAATAAAACAGCAAAAACAAAACAACGGGCTATTCAAAGGGCTCTGTGTTTGATGCTAAAACCTGAACAGCTTGCATTCATGTTTGTGTTATTCCATGTTTTCTCTTGTATTTTGACTGATTGCCAAATATTGTGCATGTTCTGAACCAATAAATGGAAATAAATATAATCTGCATCTATGTTACAGAAATTACAAATAAGGAAAACAAATATTTGACAACATTGGAAGTGTGGATGCAGAGCAAACTTGTTCAGTAGGATGTTGTTTCTTTAAATACTGTTGGGTTATTTCTTAAACGCCAAGGTTGGGTTTCTAGTACTGGAACAGAAGTTGGGTAGTTTCAACCAAGCTTTGGGTCAAAAATTGTGACCCAGTTTGTTGGGTCACCGCCAAAGTCGATAGAAACTGATTAACCGAGAGCTGAGCTGGCACACAAAGAGATAAACAATCAAGGGGAAAAGGTAAACAGAGATAAAACAGAAGTAATACTAAATGTACAGAGAACAAAACGCAATAATTAAACTAATAAAGAAGGAATGAACTGATAACGCAACATCTAACAAATAATAAAGAACACTGAAAATGTTGTTGAGAATTAAAATCATGTAATTTCATGCAATTAGTTTAGTTTGCATGTGAGAACATTAAACTGAGATTTAACATGAGTGAGCCTTGAGGAGAAAGCACAGATCACAGCAGGGGTCAGGATGGCACAAGGGTGAAACAGAGGTTAGAAGGTTCTCGGCAGCTGCAAGCAGTAAAAGCTGGCTGTAGGGACAATAAAGCAATAAATGTCAACTTTTGGCCATGGTACAGATGCCACAAGGGAGCTTGGCTGATTTACAACACCGGATGGAAAAAGGGAAGGCACAGTCAGTAAGCTTTAAAGTCAACAGTATAAAGATGTACTGGAACTTGTAATGACAGAGACATCTGGGTAAAGATAGCCATGCGTTGCTGAAATCTGCGATCTCTCTCCGTAAGGGCCCTTGTGTAATTTGCTTTTCTTTATGTAATTTTCTTTCTTTGTGTTATTTTGTATATTCATCTTGCATTTGAAATCATTGGACTTATTATCTTCCAAATTAAACTTGCGTCAATCTTAATTTCCTGCTCTTCATCTGTTCTTTCTCACGACATCCGGACTGGGAGAGGTTGAGGCCGCAGTGATAGCATTATTTTACCTCAACAATGTCAAACTAAAGAACATCACAAACAGCAAGGAAATTATAAAATACACGACAGAACATCAAAACCAAAACACCTTTGGATTGTGACACTATCTTACTGAGCCTCTTCCATAGGGTGAAATAAGAAATAGGGAGGTGTTAAAATGATGCAGTTTAACAGTATTTATATGAGTGGGTTGTGTTTGTTCACATAAGATAAAGTTGGCCTTTTATTTGCGAGCTAGTGCTAGCTATGTTCATTCTTCACATTTTGGGCTAAGAACTGGCTGTAGTCAGTATAATAAGCTACAATTTAATATAGTTACATGTTGAGGATGAATTTGGTTTTCCAAAATCTGTTTTTGGGTTTTAAATCAGTTAGTCCCTACAGCATAATACTGCCACTGTATGTCTCATGATGCAGACATAAAATCCTAATCCTGTCCCACCTGAGCTTTAGATCTTTGCATCTCCTCCAAAGTTACCATGAACCTGTGCTGCTTCTCTGAATAATGCTCTCCTTGGTCTATTGCATAAAATTCCATACATTTTATGGTCCTAATGTGACAAAATGGTAAAAAAGCGACATAAGCACTTTTGCACGACAAGAAGCTTAAAATTTGCTTGAAAAAAGCTCATTTTGATATGTTTACTCAGACGCAGGGTTTTTGCCGATTCTTAAGATGAGAGCCATATGTTCTTTTTCACAAAGTGCTTATAATCGATGCCAAATTTCTTATCAAGCATTTATATGAGCAAAGAAAGGATGTGTTTCACTGATAATCCGTTGAGTAAATTAGTCGTTGTCACTTTATCTTCAGCAGCTTAAACACTTAAAATTCAGTATGGTTAATTGTCAATAATTTTAAAAAGAAGAAACAAGTAGCTGGCACAATTATAACACCACAGTCATTATTTGTCAGGCTACAAGCTTCAGAAAGCTTTTGTGATAGTAAAAGTACAGCAGCAGATACAAAGCAAGAGTAGGAAGTCTGCTGCTTTTTAGATTATCCACAAGAAATTAAGTTAATCGTAGTTAGTTGGCTACAAGTAGCTTTAATGGAGTACAAGTATCTTTAGAAATTTAAGTTAAATGAGAAGGAACATGTTTCATTATAGCTCCATTGTGCAACCATCACATTTTCCATTTTACAGCTAGCTGGCCTATAGTAAAAATCTTTTTGTAATTATTCATTATATGTCCTATAGTGTTTTGTAGGGACATGTGTCAGACTGCAAACATTATCATTAACCTTATCAGTGCCAGGGCACACATGAAAATATTATAGCACATATTTCTGTAACTTTCTATAAGTATTCTTGAACGGATGAGACCCCTGTTATCCTTGACAGCGAGCCAATAAAAGCTGATGAATCTATTCACCAGCCTCATATCCCTCCATCTGGTTCACCCTTCCTGAACCTCATCTGTATCACTCATCGTACCCCCGACCCTCATGGGTCCTTCAGCGGACAAGAGGAAGTCATTCAGTTTCACAAGTTGGGATTTCTCTTTCAGCCTCAAGAGGAGAAGAAGGATGCCTGGGACTGTTTCCTTAAAGGATGTTAATGGTTGATTTGAGGAAGAAGAAGGGGAGAAGAGGTGGTCGCAGACACAAGGAGGAAAGAGAGAGAGGGAGAAGTAATATGAGGCTGGATGTTAAATTAAATGATAAGGGTCTAATGGTGGAGAACCAGCAGCAACTGTTTTTGCCTCATAGTTCAGAGCTTAGATGACAATCCTGTGATTATTACAATGGTCGTACCTGTCAACAAAACATGGTTCTAAATAAAATAGGGTCCTGGGGTGCCACATTGGCCAAAATCATCGTATCACTGTAGATCCAAATCATGAAAAGGTTTTGTAGGTTTGTCTTATTAGAAGAAAATTACACAGTTTCTATTTTCCTTTCAACTGAATTTTATTTTCTTGTTGATTCTTTTCTTGTTTTTGCTATATTGAGCCAACTTTTATAAATACATTAATGCAGATTTAGGTGCACCCAAGTATCCTTTGAATAAAAGTTGTTGGATGTTTGTGGCCCTATGTACTATGAAAATAAAAAGAAATAAAATGCATGATTTTTAAAAGATGAATACTGTGTGTTGTACCTCACAATTTGTATTTTAGAAGATTTCAATTTGTAAGTAAAAGTTTTGCTCTTTTTAACAAAAACAGTCTATCTGCATCAACCGCCTGTGCTGGTAAGCTAAATACTGTAAATAACATTCTTGAAATAATAATAATAATAATAACCTTTTTATTTATTCAGACAAAACCTCTTAAAATCTAATTTCAAATAGTGACCTGGCAAGACAGGTCTGAGTCAGAAATAGCCCCCTCAGCCACACATTGGAGAACACTGGTTTAGATCGTCAAGCATATTTTAAAATGAACCAAAGATCACTTCAATAAATACAAAAAGCCCCAGTACACTTTCCTCTCAATAATAAAGAATATCTTTTTAAATGTATATATATACACAACTGATGCATGATGTTGTTCTGGAACTCTGACTGTAAGTGTTCATCAGAGAAACAGCCTGGCGGAAGAAACTGTCTCTGTGGCGGCTGGTTTTAGCAGACAGCGCTCTGTAGCGCCAGCTGAAGGTAAAAACCTAAACAGATTGTGTGCAGGGTGTGTGGGGTCTGCAGAGAATTTAGCTGCTAAGTTCCTGACCCTAGACTTGTATAAGTCCTGGATGTAGGGAAGATCAGCCTTGATGATTCTCTCTCTCAAACTGATGATGTCACCAGCTCAGTAAGTTGGTTTAAATGTGGCTGAAGTTTTAAAAACAGTCCAATTTATGCAGTCAAAGCAGGTCTGTAACATCTGCTTTGACTCCTCAGTCCACTTTTTAAGAGTCTGAACCATAAGTTTTGAAGCTTTTAATTTCTGCCTGTAGGTTGGGATGAGGTGGACCAGAGAGTGGTCAGAAATTCCCAAAGCAGCTCTGGTGACAGCATGATATGCATCCTTTAAAGTTGTATAGCAGTGGTCCAGAGTGTTTTTGTCCCTGGTGGGACACTTAATGTGCGGTCTGTATTTGGGAAGATCATTGTAGAGGTTTGCACTATATTAAAATCCCCATGAACAATAATGAGAGAGTCTGGATGGTTTTTTTTCTCCATGTCTTATCAGCTCAGCCAGTTGTTTTTTAGCATCTGAAGTGAAGCCTTGAGGTGGTATGTAAGTGCCAACCAGTTACAAACTCTCTTGGTGGAGAACTCCCTTGGTGAATAAAACGGTTTACAGTTTATGAGAAATGACTCCAGGTCAGGACTACATGTCTTCTTCAACACTTTGTCTCTGCATCAACCTTCGTTTATAAGCAGATTCCACCTCCTGGCTTTTTTCCTGATAAGTCAAGTCTGCTCTGAACAGCTGAAAGCCCGGTATCAGAAGTGTGCTCTATCAATTCCTAGTAAAATTGTACAATGTGAACGTAAGACAACTGGTGATGGTCTCTGAACCTTCTGACAGACTGTTGGACCTGCTAATTCGACATAACGTTTTTAAAGAACCAAACTATCAGTCGAACAATGAATAAAAAGCCAGTTACAGATTGTGATGGTATTACTTTTCAAATCATTTTCTAAAACAAGGGAGAGGAGGGAAAAGGACAGGAAAGAGCAGTGGAAGGGCTTATAACTTGGAAAAAAAGAACGATAGTAAGACATGGTTCGCAGTCGTAGCCACACTACATTATTTTCCCAGAAAATCTCTGACGCTGCTTTATATTTGTTGTAAGTCATTTTTGGTGTTAACAAAAGCTGAATCTGCAGTCATGAGGTGTGCCACACCCCAGACTCAAGCTCACCAGCAAAGACTTTGCTTGGATTTTTTCATGGCAAAGACTTTGTCAGCAATGACCAATAATGGCACAGTTTGGAGATTTACAGTGCCTTGTGAAAGTACTCGGCCCCCTTGAACTGGTCAACCTCTTGCCACATTTCAGGCTTCAAACATAAAGATATCAAATTAAATTTTTTTGTGAAGAATCAACAATAAGTGGGACACAATCATGAAGTGGAATGAAATTTATGGGATGTGTCAAACTTTTCTAACAAATAAAAAACTGAAAAGTGAGGCGTGCAATATTATTCGGCCCCCTTGCGTTAATATTTTGTAGCGCCACCCTTTACTGCAATTACAGCTGCAAGTCGCTTGGGGTTTGTCTCTATCAGTTTTGCACATCGAGAGACTGAAATTCTTGCCCATTCTTCCTTGCAAAACAGCTCAAGCTCAGTGAGATTGGATGGAGAGCGTTCGTGAACAGCAGTCTTCAGCTCTTTCCACAGATTCTCGATTGGATTCAGGTCTGGACATTGACTTGGCCATTCCAACACCTGGACACGTTTATTTGTGAACCATTCCATTGTAGATGTGGCTTTATGTTTTGGATCATTGTCTTGTTGGAAGATAAATCTCCGTCCCAGTCTCAGGTCTCTTGCAGACTCCAACAGGTTTTCTTCGAGAATGGTCCTGTATTTGGCCCCATCCATCTTCCCATCAATTTTGACCATCTTCCCTGTCCCTCCTGATGAAAAGCAGGCCCAAACCATGATGCTGCCACCACCATGTTTGACAGTGGGGATGGTGTGTTCAGGGTGATGAGCTGTGTTGCTTTTATGCCAAACATATTGTTTTGCATTGTGGCCAAACAGTTCGATTTTGGTTTCATCTGACCAGAGCGCCTTCTTCCACATGTTTGGTGTGTCTCCCAGGTGGCTTGTGGCAAACTTTAAACAAGACGTTTTATGGATATCTTTTAGAAATGGCTTTCTTCTTGACACTCTTCCATAAAGGCCAGATTTGTGCAGCGTACGACTGATTGTTGTCCTATGGACAGACTCTCCCACCTCAGCTGTAGATCTCTGCAGTTCATCCAGAATGATCATGGGCCTCTTGGATGCATCTCTGATCAGTCTTCTCCTTGTTCGAGATGAAAGTTTAGAGGGACGGCCGGGTCTTGGTAGATTTGCAGTGGTCTGATACTCCTTCCATTTCAATATGATTGCTGGCACAGTGCTCCTTGGGATGTTTAAAGCTTGTGAAATCTTTTTGTAACCAAATCCAGCTTTAAACTTCTCCACAACAGTATCTCAGACCTGCCTGGTGTGTTCCTTGGTCTTCATGATGCTCTCTGCACTTTGAACAGAACCCTGAGACTGTCACAGAGCAGGTGCATTTATACAGAGACTTGATTACACACAGGTGGATTCTATTTATCATCATCAGTCATTTGGGACAACATTGGATCCTTCAGAGATCCTCTCTGAACTTCTGGAGTGAGTTTGCTGCACTGAACACACCATCCCCACTGTCAAACATGGTGGTGGCAGCATCATGGTTTGGGCCTGCTTTTCGTCAGCAGGGACAGGGAAGATGGTCAAAATTGATGGGAAGATGGATGGGGCCAAATACAGGACCATTGTGGAAGAAAACCTGTTGGAGTCTGCAAGAAACCTGAGACTGGGATGGAGATTTATCTTCCAACAAGACAATGATCCAAAACATAAAGCCAAATCTACACTCGAATGGTTCACAAATAAACGTATCCAGGTGTTGGAATGGCCAAGTCAAAGTCCAGACCTGAATCCAATCGAGAATCTGTGGAAAGAGCTGAAGACTGCTGTTCACGAACGCTCTCCATCCAACCTCACTAAGCTTGAGCTGTTTTGCAAGGAAGAATGGGCAAGAATTTCAGTCTCTCGATGTGCAAAACTGATAGAGACAAACCCCAAGCGACTTGCAGCTGTAATTGCAGTAAAGGGTGGCGCTACAAAGTATTAACGCAAGGGGGCCGAATAATATTGCACGCCTCATTTTTCAGTTTTTTATTTGTTAGAAAAGTTTGACACATCCCATAAATTTCATTCCACTTCAAGATTGTGTCCCACTTGTTGTTGATTCTTGACAAAAAAATTTAATTTGATATCTTTATGTTTGAAGCCTGAAATGTGGCAAAAGGTTGACCAGTTCAAGGGGGCCGAATACTTTTGCAAGGCACTGTAACTCTTTATTTAGGTGTAGATTTAAGTCTAAGGCCTTGTCCACACGTAGGCGAATATCTGGCAAAGCGAATAACTTTTTATGCGGTTTGGCTTTTAATCCACACATAAACTCCATTTTACATCACTAAAAACGAATAATTAGGAAAACTCCAGCCAAAGAGGAGATTTAAAAAACTCAGTTTTTGAGCCTGCGTGTGTCCATGATCAAACTGACTTTTATAGTTTGGCGCATCACTGTCTGCGACATATATGACGTCAAATGTGCGACCGTTGTTTATAGACTCGGTCATACAGTGGAGTAAAAATAAATAACACGATTCCAATCAACACTCTCTTGTGTTTTATCAGCTTTATATTCTAAAATCGTGTTTAAAAGAAGTTCAACTTCTTTTTCTGTCCCCACAAACGAACCTCCTGGCGCCATGTTTTATACCTAACAGGAAGTTGTGATTGTTTTGAAGGATTCTGATTGGCTTATATAGGTTTCATTTTTTGCAGTACACTTTCATTTTTTGCAGTACACTGCCCGCTATGCGTCTGGAGTGTTTAACACAATGCTCAGTGGCGTATTTCTATGGATTGGTGTGAATGAAAACTTTTCTGAAAAGCCTCACGTGTGTAGCAATATTATTTTTAAAAATGATGTAGGGGAGAAATTAGTTTTTTTTCAAACCCTGCTACATTTGGACAAGGCCTAAGTAAGATGATGGAGTTTGAAGAAATGTTTTACAGATGGGGTTGTAACAAGAATGGCTTTATCCATCTTCCAAAGCCCCACCATTGTGTCAGTCATTATTCATTGCTTTTAATTTGATGTTCCTCAAGGCGTCATTCAGAAAGAGGCATGGCAGTGAGAGAGAGACAGAGAGAGATAGAGAGTTATAGCAGGTGAGTGACATTTATTGTTCATACAACACGAAATATAACATTTCATTGTGAATGTTTTTACATAATTATAAAATTATTATTCCTCAGTTAGTTCTTCTCATACTATTTTGATGTGCTCTGTAGGATCATGGGTTTGGAATTCACATTGCTCAACTATGTCAGGACTAGGATCCCACTTGGGATGTGAAGTTACCTTCTTTTTTTATTTCTTGTTTTATCATTTAAGGATCATCTGACCATCTGTGAATTAGCTAATTGATGAGCATAGACAGAGTATCTGAATAGTGTAGTGTGGGATTAAGTAGCATTATTATTGGGTCATTGCAGGGATGTTTGACTGGTAGTCGAGTTGATTGTGTAGTGGTAAACATGGCATTTGAGAGCTGCAGCACTTGTATATCAACTTTAGGCCACTCTACCCACTGTCCACTAGCTTTAGGCATCAGACCACTGGCGTCACAAGAATCCCCTGCTTCAGCAGAACTCACCTGCAGTTACTGGAACACTCGTCCTCTGTTTCTTCATCTTCTCCCCAAAAATCCACTGCCGAGAAAATCAACGCCAAAAGCACAGCGAAGCAGCACACTAAGGCAAAGATGACAATGCACTTCTGCTGAGACTGCAAGAAAAAAATAACACATTGATTACTGAGGTGTATTTTCTGTTTCTGAACACTACTGTAAAAAAACAAGACCAAGGTTTTCCAACTTTGGCTTGTATTAGCTGACTAGATGACAGAACTGATTTAATGCTCTGGTCAGCAGGTCATTTCATGATGGTGGAGAATTCAACACAAGTAGGTTGTCTCATATATGACCTCACAACATCAGACCTAAATTTAAACATGATGCATGAATAAAGATGGATGAGGGTCTTTTTTAACAGCAAGAATGTGATAGAAAAATGAGATAAATCACTTGCAGTTTTTAAGTTGTTTTATTCTTATTCTAATACGGCTGAGAAGAAAGTGGGGGTTCATTATGTTTACAACAAAGGGGAAGACATGAAGGTCACTGAGTCCCAGGTGCTCTTACCAGCTGTGACCTAAACATGTGGCTTTTAACAAAATACTATCCCTTTTTCATGTGTCACTGTTTTCAAATCTTTAAAAGTAACCTATACACAGTACTATATGATATAGTCATATTCAATAAATTAGAATATGTGTTCCAATGAGGATTGTTTGTCAGATTAAGAGTATTTTTTAAAATAGCATTTAAGCTGATAAAACATACATTTCAAAGCCCACATTTCTGTATTGAAGTTTTTTTTATTGGTCTGATATAATATTCTAATCTTAAATGTGTTTCCATTAACTGTAAGCAGAAAATCCTCATAATTAACCGAAATAAAGGCTTGAAAACATCAGTTTGTGTGTAGTTAATCTATATAATGTGTTTCATTTAATGAGCTAAGTTACTGAAATAAATAAACTTTTCAACAATATTCAAATTTATTGAATGGGTCTGCAGTTCTGTGGCCTCTGACCGCCATCAAAGTGGATCTGCTGGTCCCTGCAAGGATAGGCCTGTTTAATACTCAATCGGTGGTGAATAAACCTTTTGTTCTTAGGGATTTCTTCAAATCCTGCAGATTGGACTTTCTGTTTATGACTGAGATGTGGCTGAGTCTTAGTGAATCCAGCTTCTTCACAGAACTTTTATCCAACAATTTCAACTACTTTAATAGCAACTGTATTTAAGAGTTACTTTAAATGCAGGCAGCTAGCATCCTCTTTTATCAGCTTTGAGTTGAGCACATTTGAGCTGGGTAATTCTGACAGTACAATAATGATTTGTTTATGATTTTTCTGATTTTTTGGCAAAAATTCAGCCCAAATGTGATTGTGCTCTTATTTCCGGGGATTTTAATATTCATGTGTGTTTCCCTAGCCAATGGTTAATATCTTTTTAAACCTTATTGACTCTTTTAATCTTGTTCAGTTTGTGTCTGGTCCTGCACAAGCAAGTGGACACACTCCCGATCTAGCTTTATCCAATGGTTTGCCTGTTCATAGCTTAGAGCTTTGTGATGATGACTGACTGGTAATTGTGTTGCTCTTGTGCTTTTAGATTTAACAGCTGCATTTGATACAGTGGACCACAAAATTTGTATTTCTCGTTTGGAGCAGTGGGTGGGCATTGTGGACACACCTCTGAGCTAGTTCAGATTTTATTGGCATATAAAACCTTCTGATACAGTGTCTTGATGATATAAAGCCCCGGATGGCTTGAATATAAACTGAAGTCATGGTTTCTTGTAGCACAGCTAAAACACTTCCCATAGATATAGGATCCTATACTAAGACCACCATCGCTAGTCCTGTGGTTACAGTGGACAAGGAGCTTAAATTTGATACTAAGATCAGGGTTGTCGTCAGAGCATTCTTTTATCATTGAGGCACATGTCCAAAATAAAACCTGTTCTTTTCTCAGAATATCTCTTTTAACTTGCACAAGTAAATATGAGCACATTACCACTATTTTATCTTCTCTCCACTGGCTTACCGTACATTTTTTTATTCATTTCAAAATTATTTTACTTGTTTTTAAAGCAGGCTATGGTGATGCCTCATCCTACCTGTTTGAGCTGCTCAACCCTTATACACCCCACCCGTTCTCTAAGGTCAGCTGATCATCTGCTCCTTAGTGCTCTAGCAACCAAGCGTAAGCTTGGGAGGGGCTGTGCCTTTTTGGCTGCAGCTCCTAAGATGTACACTAATCTACCACTGCAAATAAGACAGGCCCCTTCTTCCTCTGTTTTAAAATCGATTCTTGAAACACATCTCTTTGCTCTGGACTTTGACACCACTTAAGATGCAGATATTTTATTTTTGTGTTGTTTATTCTGTTTTTATTGTATGATAGCTCCTACCTATGTTTTATGTTTCTTAGGGATAACATTTATATATATGCCGTTTGTAATTTTAGACATTTCTTTTAGTTAATTTTGGGTGTCTTTTTGACAAATATGGCACTTTGGTCCTGTATGGTGTTTTAAACTGCCTTATAAATAAAACTGGACTGGATTAGATAGTTCTGTTTGACTTATTTATATGAAAGAAATTACACATTCAAAAATACATATAAAAAATATGGGAATCAAAATTAATATAAAGCTGTTCTAGTTTGTGTTGTAATTTTCTTTAAGTTTAATGTTGTTGCTGTTCTAAATTCTACATTATGTGGTCTATTTTCTGTGTGTCTATTACCAAATCCTCTCTTGGTCATTAAATCCAAAGTGTAACAATGAAGACTAAGCTATGACATTATCATTTCCGCTTTTGAACTCCCTGAAGGGCATGTTATGGGGATACACCTGGTTTTTACTTTTATTGATGATTTTGAAGCAATGAGGTTGAATGGCAGGGTTTTCTGGAGGCCATTTAGGAAGTATAATTCCAGCCTTCTGGAACTAGTTTTAACATGTGCATTGGTTCTGGAACATCAAGTTATGCCCAAGTTTTAACCATTGGATCCAAAATGTTATTCTGTGATGAAAAATTTATTTTCAACCCAGGAACCAACAGCTCTGAAAGAAATGTTGGGACCCACAGCCATGGTTACAACATGAAAGGCCAGTACAGACTTTCCTGGAACTTTCAAAATAAATTGCATTAACCTACTTCCGGCACAGCCAGGAAACGGGGTCTCTGCGGACTTCCTGTGATGTCACTGTCCAAATAAAAGCACCGCTCTTGCAACATCCTGTCTCTTCCACCCGGACTCTGTGCGAGGCTGGCCGGAAAGACAGCGCGCTAATGTCTCTTTGCTGGCAAAAAGACATAAACTTTTCAAACTGGGTCCAAGGGTGTCACTCGATCAAAGTTAAGTACGAATGAAATACTGTCTGTGTATCCAGTATATTCATTCATAAAAAGGGGTAATTAAGGTATAAGCCTGGCTTGACTTTCTCTCTGAGGCCTACAGAAGCAAACTGTGTTCCAGAGAGTTCCCTGCAGAGACGCTGTCTCTACGAAGCCGAGTGGAGCAGTTTCCCAGTCTGAAAGAAGGA
This sequence comes from Girardinichthys multiradiatus, assembly GCF_021462225.1. Lineage (NCBI taxonomy): Eukaryota > Metazoa > Chordata > Actinopteri > Cyprinodontiformes > Goodeidae > Girardinichthys > Girardinichthys multiradiatus. The sequence goes on from NC_061814.1 coordinate 15,214,879, forward strand.
CAACAGAGGCCGCACCACCGTGGTTACGGTAATGTGCAGTTGGTTGGTGGACAGAACGAGCCGTCTTTCACCCACACCTATGGAAGTTAGCTGGAAGCTAACCCTGTGTTCACAGAGCTTTCTTCAAACTTCGTCGTCGCCCGGACAACTCCTCAACACGTTCATACGAGATTTGGTGTTTGGGCAGAGTAATAGAGAAAGATTTAGATTGAAATTATCTAAACATTTTTCATTTGATGAAGTTTGGTTTTGTTTGTGTGAAACTCAGCTATTTTACTGCTAGCAGGATGTCGGCAGCACACGTGCTCAGGTTGTGTTCTGTGTTTGTGTGTTTTTAAAGTTAAGACAAACTTTATTTAAAGGGTGATTTTAAACAATCGGCCATATTGCGCCGTCCGCGTTTATGCATTTTAACCCTTTAACGGTATTTTAAAGGTATGTCTTTGATTTTGGTGCTAAGCTATCAGCTTCCTTTGTTAGCTTTCACTGCTAACAGCTAAGAACACGTGCTTGCTACTAAAGAGTATTTACCAGAAAGGTTGTTAGTTTTCAAGCTAGTGAATAATAGTCCCTAAACATTATTTTACTAAATCTGATAACTAAGTAAACACCATTAAGCCCCATTTCTCCAGAAAGATTTGGCTCTTTCCCAAAATATTCCCGTAATAATATATCTTTAAATATTATTTAAATAAATGAAGGCATTTAATTAGTCACTGTTAAGAAGTAGTCATCCAGAAGGTTGGTTTTATTCAGCAGATCATTCTTAAAACATTATTTTATTAAAATAATATTTTATCTGATCTTGCATTGTGAATGGTTGTCTAAATGTTTGCTGATTATTGCCTAAGTTAGTTCCAAGACTAACTTAACTTCATTTCCAGATTCTTCAAGATAATCCTTGGTTCTCAAACATAAACATTGCATGGTAATGTTGCATCACTTTTTCGGTCATGGTTTTAACCATCTTTAATTAACTTGTTTATATTATACATATTCCATTAGTCTTTGTTATTCTTTCATTCTACTTGGTAGTTTAGTTGGATTGTTTTAGCATAGTAAATAGTTTGTTGATTAAAATATGTTTGACTTTGAGTTGACTTATTTTTGTTAATAAATTCTTGTATTTAAAAAATTGTGTGAATTCATTCCATATGTGTGCAGAGTTTATGCTGTTCAATAATGTCAGAGCTTGGCTCACACCTATTTTGTCCTAATACCATCACCTTACTGGGCTGGTATTCACAGGACAACCCTTAACAGACCAAAATATTATTTCATAAAATATTTAAATATTAATATTAAATAATCTCAGATTCATAATCACAACAGAAATTATAAACAAGAAGTTGCTGGAACACCATATTAACATCAACATAGACTAGAGAGTGCTGACAAAAAAGAAGCCACTGCTTTAAAATTGACTCCTTCAAGGTCGGTTGAATTTTGCATTTTCCCAAATGCCTTGAAAATAATTTTATAGTTAGATAAGAATAAATTAAAGCTATAATAGCCACAAACTTCCAAGCATGTTGTTGGTAGCGTAATGCTGAGGGTTTATTTTACTGTGGTGCTGGTACCTTGCACAAAGTAGACTATCTCCAACTTATATAATGTTACCTAAAATCAACAGCTAGATATTAATTCTTGGACAGAATTGGTTGTGCTGACAAGAGAATAATCCCAGTTACACATCAAGCTTTTGTAATGACCCTGACCTCACCCCTATTGAATAATTTCTAATCTCTCTAAAGTTGGGGTCATGTTACAAAAAAACCCAACTGTTTTGGGTTACATATTCAGCATGATTTGTGTCAAAATAATCTAAATACTAGGGGGTGGGCTGGGGTATATCTAATTTTAATGCTGTGTGGATTAGAAAAAAAAAATCTAAAAGGAATTTAAATTTACACACACAATTCTTGTTTTTACAACTAAAGTGGTTTGTTGCATCTTAAAAGAAGAACAAATTAATATTAAAAGGACAACTTCATATTATTTTAATGGCCATAATGGATGTTCGCAAGATTCTGTTCTGAATCCTCTGTATAAATATCTATGAATGCGAAATACAAAAACAATTTTAAGTTACCGTATTTTCCGCACTATAAGGCGCACCGGATTATAAGGCGCACCTTCAATGAATGGCCTATTTTAGAACTGTTTTCATATATAGGGCGCACCGGATTATAAGGCGCATAGAATAGAAGCTACTGCAGTCAAACGTTTGACTGGAATTGCGTTATGCATCCACTAGATGGAGCTGTGCTAAAGAGAATGTCAACAAAACAGTCAGATAAGTCAGTCAGTCAAACTTTTTTAATACACTACAAACCAGCGTTCTGATAACTCCATTCACTCTCATGGTAACGTCTCCTCTACATAGAATTCTATTGAATAGAGCCAACCGCACGTTAGGAATGCATTGGAGTCTATGAAGTTGAAGTTGAAATCAAACGTTAGTTAAAACGTGAAAGGGAACTTTTCCCTGATTCAGTAAACACGTAAAAGAAACAGTTTGATGCACTAAATCAAACGTTAGTACTGTTAACCTTTCCTGTTTCTGTCCCCTGACCGTAGTCTGATGACACAGGGGAGACGCTTTCTCCAGGGCCGAAGTTACTAGTTTCCTCGGGGTTAACTCCCTCACTCATACGTTGCTGAGTTGAACATGAAGAAACAGCATCAAAACACTGAGTTGTTGACGAGATTCGGGGTTCTTTTTAATGACTTTGCAGCACGTAAAAACACAGGGCTTACAGACTCATACACCGCTGCTCCGGTCGCCGTCTCTACCCACCCCACACACACAATAATACCGACGTCCCTCCTTCACTCTTGATTCTCAGCTACGGCAGCACACAGCGCCACCTCTGTCCGGAGGAGTAATGTCAACATCTTCCATACACACACGAAACATACACCCCACACACTGAGCTTCTAATCACATATAGTTCAGGCAATTCCTGCAACAGTACATTCAAACGTTATACACACACAAGTGGTGTTGGACTAGGAGTAAGCACAGTACAGGTGTTTACCGCTATTACTTCGGCGACACCCCTGACTACGGTAGCCGTAATGCTGCAAGCGGTGCGGCTTTGTAGTTTACCAGTCGTACTGAAACATTTTGACAGAGCGCCGTGTACAACCAGTATGGATCAACCAATTAACCAATTGATCCATATATAGGGCGCTCCGGATTACAAGGCGCATAGAATAGAAGCTACTGCAGTCAAACGTTTGACTGGGGTTGCGTTATGCATCCACTAGATGGAGCTGTGCTAAAGAGAATGTCAACAAAACAGTCAGATAAGTCAGTCAGTCAAACTTTATTAATACACTACAAACCAGCGTTCTGATAACTCCATTCACTCTCATGGTACGGTCTCCTCTACATAGAATTCTATTGAATAGAACCAACCGCACGTTAGGAATGCATTGGAGTCTATGAAGTTGAAGTTGAAATCAAACGTTAGTTAAAACGTGAAAGGGAACTTTTCCCTGATTCAGTAAACGTGTAAAATAAACAGTTTGATGCACTAAATCAAACGTTAGTACATTCACAATATAGTAGCTTTAACTGTTGAATTCTCTCGCTGCTGCTCTATTCCCATGTTCGACTGCGTAGCTGACAGCCTTGAGTTTGAACTCAGCATCGTAAGCGTCTCTTGAAAGGTGCGATTTTGGGGTCGTTATACACACACAAGTGGTGTTGGACTAGGAGTAAGCACAGTACAGGTGTTTACCGCTATTACTTCGGCGACACCCCTGACTACGGTAGCCGTAATGCTGCAAGCGGTGTGGCTTTGTAGTTTACCAGTCGTACTGAAACATTTGGACAGAGCGCCGTGTACAATCAGTATGGATCAACCAATTAACCAATTGATCCATATATAAGGCGCTCCGGATTACAAGGCGCACTGTCATTTTTTGAGAAAATTAATGGTTTTTAAGTGTGCCTTATAGTGCGGAAAATACGGTAAATGATTCCTATGGCAGAAATCCCTAGGCCTCCATAGAAAGTATATTTTAAATTTTCCAATTCACCTAATAGCATTGAAATACAACATTACGTAACGTAAATATGCTTTATATGTAAAAATCCTGAGATTTGGTCACTGGTAAGTCTCTAAGAAAGAAATAGCCGCTGAAATAAAAACACTGATTTTCATTGTGCCGACTGCGTGAAGGCTCTTTTAACGAGTGTTAGTATTAAAAAATGCATTTGTACTTTAATATACTATATCTACAGTGAGAAATACTTTTTTTTAACACAATCAAATGAGAAATTATTTTAACACAATACTTTAATCATTACTGAACAAAATTTGAAGGGATCAGGCAAGCCTTTACATTACAACCTGCCATTTGTTGGCTTTGTACTGCTATAACCTCTTTATTCAGTTCATTTAATCAGAGAAATGCTGCAGCTCTAACCTAGTGAAATTCCTCAAATATTTATAAAATAATAAATGTCACCCGATCCAGCTCAAACTTGCCATACAAGCTCAAACTAATTACTTGTGAACATCACAGATCATTAGTACACAAACAATGCACACCTCATGCATTTTTTGATTGCAAGCACACACATGTTAATTTTATGATATTCATGTTTTATTGAAAGATGCATTGTTACCTGAACCTTTGTATATTGAAAAATTGTGGATAGAAATACTATGAATGTGCACCTTAGTTGTGAAACTAAACAGGAGGATCTTGCCAATGGGAGGGACTGTTATTTGTATACTAAAACTGTTCTTTTAGGATGTTGTCAGATTGTTTCTTGTCTTGCAACATATGTTGCCATATCTAAAAGCACATTTTAAGTGGGTATAAATACATAGAAATTAATCATATTCTGTTAAATATCAGATCCTGCCATGTTTTTGAAACATGTCATAATTTGGTTGTTGGACCAAAATGCAGACAATGGCGAGGGAACCAGAAGGTAAGTAAGATTGCCTTTAACAGAATGTAAACCGGATCATGGAGTCAACAGCATAGAGCAGGCAGCAAGCAGGAGGAACCAGTAGAGAATAATAAAAACTAGAGTGTATATAGATGCTGGTTATAAAATTAGAATATCATGAAAAAAGTTAATAATTTCAGTAATTCCATTCAAAAAGTGAAACTTGTATATTATATTCATTCATTACACACACTGATATATTTCAAAAGTTTATTTTTTATTTTTTTATTTTGATGATAACTGAATTTTTGTGAGTGCAGACAAAGCATCTGCATAGCATAGCATGAGATGATGTATGGTAATCACTGGGTCATTGCTTTGACATTTTAGTAGAACCTGCTTAGATTCGGTTGCAATGTTGCCTGGCCTAGCTAAATATCATGTCACATACGCTACAGAAAAGTGATGCTGGACTGTTAATTACTTAAAGCAAGGTGATTTTCTATGTCACTGAAATGCAAAGCAGATATGCAGAAGTGTGATGGCAGTAAAAATTATCTGCAAGGTTGCAAGAGGACAGTTAAAGTGATTGACCTCCTGTGCAAAAGAAAGTCTGATTAAAAAATGGTGAGCAACAGGGGGGAATATAAGCTTTCTTCTCCACCTTTGCACTTAACAGTAACACTCTCAGCACACACATAGGGTAAATGCAGGTCAAATCAAAACCTGCCAGTCTACTCAGCCAAATGTCAGCGAGACAGCGAGAAATGCAATTATATATGAAGGCCCACTTGGGGTAGAGCTGCCTACCTCCAGTACTTTCAGTATTTATTGGTGGCTATATTCATATACCAGGCCACCCCTGGTACACCCTATAGGCAGATTAACTGACTCTGCAGCACAGACCAGAAATCAATGAATCTTTAACTACAGAAAGACTGCAAAGAGTTGATTGAGAGTAAGCCAGAAAAAGTGGAAATTTGAAACTTTGTTTATATTTTATTTAAACTTCAATTTATATCTGCGGTTTTTTTGGAACTAAACTATTTGTCAAGATTAAATTCATTCTGTTGTTAAATAATAGTTTTTTTGTCAATAGTAATTTGCAAAAAAAGAGACACGAGCTTAAAATGAAGTGCATCCCAAATTCCCAACCTTATTTAACAGTGATGTTGTCACATAAGATGCTGTAGAAAAGTATTTCCCCTTACAGGTTTCCTTTATTTTTGTGTCACATTAACATGCTTCAGATCTTCAGACACATTTCAATACTATTTAAAGATAACCTGAGGCTGAAATCCTCAAGGCTTCATAAAAAGGTACATATTTTTTATTTTCTTATTTATTCAATGTCAGGAAAATACAGCTATACATTATGTAAATATACATAGATAAATATAACCTGTATAAATTTAAATGTAAAATGCAGTTTTGTAAAGTAAAGATGACATTGGTCAGGAATTAGCGCTATATAAATAAACTATATAAATAAATTGAATTGTTTATTTAATTATTATAGGGATGAAGCCATCCAAACCAGTCTGGAGTTTAGGCCACTTTTCTTACCAGAATTGCTTTAATATAGCCCCAGTAGAGGGTTTCTGTACATCACTGTGTTTAAGGTCATGTTGCAACAATTAGAATTAAGTCCAGACTTTGACTAAGCCATTGAAAAACCTCCATGTCATTTTCTTTAACCATTGAGATGTAGCTCAATGGTTTGGATCATTGTCCTGCTACAAAACCCAAGTGTGCTTAAGCTCAAGATGACAAACTGATGGCCAGATATTCTGCAGGATTTTGAGGAGAGAGCAGAATTCATGGTTCTATCAATTATGGCAAGTTTTCTAGATCCAAGTGAGCCATGCAGTGCTTTAGATGTTGTTCTTGGCTCTTTTGAGGTCTTTGTGACCTCCTGGATGAGCCTTTGAGTCATTACCTGGCTGTCTGGACCATACAATTCCTCTTTTATTTGATTTTTTGGAATTCTGTCTCCTTTATTTTACTTGGAAAATAAGTATATATAAACTCTTCTCTGATTGGTTATATAGGTTATTGAACCACTTACGGTGATACCTTTTTAAAATATATTTTAGCCAAAATGTTTGGTTCTCTCAGTTGAAATGTTTGTATTATTGCCAATCAAAAGTTCAAAGGTAATATGTACCCTTTACCATCATAATTCTTATGCTGATTATAAATGCTTATTGTCATCTCTTTGACTCAACATCAAAAACTCAAAAGCAGGTTACATAGCTTGATACAGTTTGGAACAACTAAGCTTTTTTTGATTTCCTTTTCAGTTAAAACCATGCAACTAGCACCTAGATCGTTTTTCTTCCAGTATTACAAATGTATTATTTAAGGCTCCAACGAGCCACTTTGGTGCCAAATGATTTTGTGGAAATGGTAGAGGCAGCTGATTGGTGAAAGTAAACAGATCTGTGGAAATGAACAGAAGCATCTTTGTGGTTTATCACAAACCTGGGCACACGGTTCGCCACATAAATCACAAATAATTTGTTTGTGCAAACACAATGTAAGAATCAGTGCCTACACATACACTGGTGTAGTTACTCAATATTACTTCTTAAGCAATAATTGTAATGATCTTAATTCAAATAAAAGAGGATTTGTTTCTATTGATCTCATGAGGATTTGTTTGTCTCATTTATGTAGCCTGCTTCAAAAAATACATTCAGCACAGAAAATCTTGAATGACTTGCAAAGAAGTGGTCATGAATAAAATGATTTAGTCAAATTGGTTTTGGCTATTTTTAAAGAATCTCCCTATGGTCCATTAAAAAAGGGCTCAGCAAGGTGAAATTCACTATGCTACTTTTCCTCTCACCCACTCACACGAAAACAAACACACACACTAAAATTGTTTATATCTCCCTGCCTGTCATCCTCTGTGCACACAAACAGGGGAGAAGGCCAGAGCAGAGAAGGTGGATGTTTACACGCTCACATCATTGCCAGCAGTATTAAACAGTGTGTCCTGTTCTCCCTCCAACTCTTAGCCAAGCGTATATTTATCTTCTCTGTGCTCTCTGTCAAAGAACAGGATAATTCCACTCACCAAAGTGTAAGTGGAAAACTCAGTTTTACTGAGCTTCTGAAACAAAACACTTTATGTCTTTTTGTTCTGAGCTATGTCAGCAGATTAAAGTTGAAATTGTGCAGAGAGATAATTTGTGACAGCAATGCAAGCTGTAGATAAACCCTGTGGATTTTGAGGCTCATTTAAAATATTCCTAAAGACTGCCTACAGAGACGCAGAAGAAGTTTCTCCACAGGATAGAATGAGAAATGCATTGCTGTCCCAATTGTCTGCTTGTGGGTTGCTCCTCAATTATGAAATGACACAGCAAATTCAATCAACACAAACAACAGTATAATGGCCCAACTACAAAGAAAATATTCTGGTCTAATTTATTAAAAAGCATTTAGACCTGCAGTTGTTGCGTTGATCTTTGAAGGTTTGTACAAAGCCTGGGGAAAGTGAAGAAAGTGCCTTTTCTGCTGCATGGACTGTGCTGAATGATGTTAATGCACAGGAGGTGGAATAACCATGCACTTTCAAACACAAAGTCAAGCATCTTAAACATTACTGATAAAATGATCATATAATTCTGTTAAATAAAATATATTCAGCTACTGAAATCTCCTTTATTAAGTAATTTAGTTAGTACTCAAACATGTTCCTGAAACTATACTCTAAACATGCTGGCCGGGTGTAAAAGAAGGCCTATTTCTTGGTAATTTATTGCATAGTTAAAAAAGGTAAATTTTGCAAAACGTTTAATATTTACACTGTTAATTATCTGTCAAAGATGTTGTATTTGCCGTTCTAACCCTCAATGTGTCACACTTGAGAAATAGTAACTCAGGCCCCTTTCTGATCATACTTTCATTCTGTGTTCTTCACACCTTGTGAACTGAAAAGCCCAGAATTAGGGGGGTTAAAGCTGACCCTCCAATATTATGCCCCTGATCCACTGCGGGAAGGAGTTGCACAGTAAAAAGCAAAGAGCAGCAGTAAGAGTCTGCTGTACGGACTGAGCAGAGGCACTGCGTGATCTTCCAATGTCCATCTGATGTGAGAAATATGTAGATATTTGACTAATCTGATGCACATAACATGTTGGTGATGGTGAAGAGCAACGTTGGTTGTATTTAAAGCACTGAATAGATAGGAAAAGCCTACGTGAGGATTGTTACACAGAGCTCACCCCTGTGGGAGATTTCCCTCAGTGTTTCATTTTACACTGGTCAACTGGCAAAAACTAGGAACAAAATCAGAAGCAATCGAAATTGGCTAAAATATATAAAATCATCAGCAAATTATATTTAATTAGAATAAATTAAACATCGGATTTGAGCATTTTTATGATTACTTATATTCATCATCCAGCAAAATACTTAACCAGTAAGAGAGGTGAATCGATGAGCAATAGGTACGTGGGAAGAACATGATTTGTGATTGGATACAAAATAGAAGTGGGGATGAAATGGCAATACAGTGGTACAAAATGGGTGTACAAACTGATGAAGGGGCATCTCAACCAGAACTGAAAGTAAATCTTTACAATCATGGAGATGTTCAAAAAGGCAATACACTGTCTGGCTTGGATAAAACACACCCATATTAAATAGGATTCCTTTTCCACGTGGAAAAGGAGATTAAAAAAAAAGTGGTTTATTCACAAAGAAATGTCAGAAGTTTGCTTGCCCAGACAAGTCATGTTGGTGTTTGGGCAGCCAAAACTGTAGTTTGACTACTATTGTGGCTGATTGAATAGCTAAAGATCATAATGACCTAGAATTATAGTTTGCTGACTCTAGATATTAGTATCTTCATTCTGCTGTTTTGCCGAACTAATCTCATGGACTTCAACATGAGTCCAGGACTAACTTTGAAAATCAGCTCCAGCTTGTCAGTTTGTTGGTTTATGTACAGTAGCTTTTAATAAGTCAGGGGTGCAGAATGACCGACAGTAAGGGAGTAATATCTGACAGCACACTGGCATGTTCTCCAAGAAAGTGCTGAGGAGGCAGGTTGTCCTTGAGTCTTAATCCCTCGGGAAAAAGGCAAGGATTGCAGTTTGTTTTCTCAGAAACTAAAAAGCTTGACTACTCTCTTCTACCAATTCAGCAGGATTTTGTCTTGAAATAATCAAGACAAGTGTTTTTGTTTGTGTGCCATCTCTTTTTCTGTCTTTTTGTGTCATTTTAGGGCACTCATTTAATATTTATTAGCAGAGTCACATTGTTTATCACACAACAAAAAACAGTCTGTAGGTGATTAAATACTAAACCCCTATAGAAGATTCTAGGAACTAAAGAAAACTGCTGTTTGAATGTTCACAACAACATTGGTTTAGTCATGTTATAATTTTCCAGTTTTGTCAAATAATAATATCCGTTGATAATAGTAGGTACTACAGTAACTAGTATTACAAATTATTTGTAGTTAGTACTACAAGTGAACTACCATCCCCATTATATCCAGCAAACCTATCAATCACCTGTAAATCCAGAGCAGTCATTGAAGGCGCAGGGACTATTGTCAGTCATTCAAAGTTTGCTACCAGTGGTGACTGGTCACAGGTTGGTAGGGAGACATTGCACACCGAGGAGTCCTTTGGGGTTTCTTAGTAATTCTGCGAGTTCGGTGTCAAGATACTGCTCCCCTCCAAAGTGCTGTTTGATCTTCTACATCACAGGAAAGTACAACTTGTTGAGACTTACACATTTATCAAACAGATTTGACACTGTCACAATGTTAAACCTGAATTATTCACTAAAAGCTGACAAACTCTGTGAGATTTTGTTGGAAGTTGGTCAGAAATCCTCAGAAAAGTGTTGATTGGTTTGATATTTTGTTGTAAAGTGGCTGCTCATCTTATTCCCACATATTATTTATGATATCTGCTTAAACACGTTCATATATTATTGGGGCCTGCCATAGCAATGCATAGGAGAGCAGTGCATTGCATTGCGAAGCAATGCAATGCACTGCCTCCATGCAATGCATGGCAGGCACCTATTACTATGCACCTCTAAACTGGTCTCTTTATTTATTTATTTTTCTTCCGTCTCCGTTAATGCGGCCCGAACCGCTGCGTGCACCCCCACAATATATACATCAAAACGACCGGCTCGGTTCCGTGAGGTGTGCTATTACTTTTATTGGCGTTTCGAGTTACTATGGCGACGTAATTAACGAAAAACCGAGCCCAAAATCCCCATAGGAATGAATGGAGTCAGGGGCGAAGAAATCCTCAAAATTCACTGTTTTTGAGGCTCTGCTGTATCGCCATACTTTCACCTAGAAACACAGTTTGACTTTCAGTTTGTAGGAAAATCCGTCGGCTCTTCAGAAGTGAAAACGGTTTGTTGATAACTGCTACGCTTTCTCTAAAATTAGACTCCAAGCGACACAAAGTTTGAGAGAAAATCACACTCTTAACAGTGGAGATGGCAGTTACTAGAGTGTAAAAAGAGGGGATTTTGTTCAGGAAAAATGAGTTTCAACTGGCACTCACGGCCACAAATTTCGCTCTACAGCCACAATTTTCGGTCAGATTGTAGTGCCGGGCCTCTGCTTTCACACAATAATTGCAAAATTGTTCTAAGTCTCATAGATTTCTGTCAAAACACCCTCGATCGCCAAGAGTCAGTAGATTTCTGTAGGCCTTCTCCCATGTATTTTCAATGAGAGCTTGACCTGTAATCCATGAGTGACACCATTTCTTTCAAAAATCATATTTTATACTGTGAATGACATAGAGCTATGAAAATATCCATGATTGGGGACGAGGGACAGCTGTCGCCCACAGTTTAAAAAAATTTCAAATACCATGTACGGATTCCGAGATATTAGACTTTGTTCGGGAGCATGTTCAGGCATTTTTGCCTTTTTCTCCATTTTCCCTTACTTTTCACCCAGTGTTGTGTCTTTATTATTATATTTTCACTAATAAAGGATGAATATTAATGTTCCCCTGTCCGTTCTGATAAAAACGGTCCAAGAATGACATCGATCGCCCCTACGGTTTCAGAGTTATGGCCAGTTGTTCGGGAGCATGCGCCTCCATGTTATAAAGCCTAGACCAGGGGAGACAGAGAGAGAGGTGCTGCGTGAGTGAGAAACAGCAGGTGTCAAGTTACACTGACGCTCTTTGCTGATTGGCTGATTCATTCCTCACTGTTCTATTTATAGCTCTGTGTATCTCCTACTGTATATGTCTGGATGTGATTCTGTCTTTCTTTCTGCATCTCTGTGTCTCACACTGGGACACACACCCACACACCCACACACAGACACACCCACACACACATGCATGGATTACTGTCTTTCTGAGGACTTTGCATTGACTTTCATTGATTTTCATTCATTTCTATGGCTTAAACCTGACCTGACCCCCTTTGACCAGCTTCATAGGAGGCAACTACATGGCGGCCATGTTGTGTGGGGAACTTAAACAGCATGTACTGCTGTTCCAACACCCAGACAACAGTGATTGACCCTAAAGGTCAATTTCTTTCATCAACCCTCCATGCTTACTAATGATTATTTAAAGCTTATAATAACATACACAATGGTTTTAGAATAGCAAGCATGTTCTATATAACTAATAGAAATAACCCAGACCTGAAAGGACAACCATGCTTGATTTTCAAAATAAGACAAAACCTGCTCTACAAAATAAAAGCCTTTAAACAATAGATGATTGCAGGAGTGGGCTTCACACTACTGTTGGAGCTCCCCCAGTGATGGGAATGGGACTATGCTGGTCCTTTGAAACAGGCTTACTGAAACTTTCAAAATAAAAGCCTCAACCTTCCATACTTACTAATTATTTTTGAAACCTGATAATGACATACACAATGGTTTTAGAAGAGCAAGCAGGTTCTATGTAACTAATGGAAGTGAACCAGACCTGAAAGGACACCCATACTAGGTTTTCAGAATAAGACAAAACATGCTCTACAAAATAAAAGCCTTTACACTTTAAACAATAGATCATTGCAGAACTGGGCATTACACTACTGTTGGAGTTCACCCAGTGTTGGAAATGGGACTATGCTGCTCTTTTGAAATATGGGTTACTGAAACTTTCAAAATAAAAGCCTCAACCCCCCATAGTTACTATGGAGTTTGTGAGCTCACAAGAGCATAGAAAAGGATTTTGAAATAGCAAGCGGGTTCTATTTAACCAATGCAACTAACCCAGACCTGAAAGGACACCCATACTAGGTTTTCAGAATAAGACAAAACATGCTCTACAAAATAAAAGCCTTTACACTTTAAACAATAGATCATTGCAGAACTCGGCATTACACTACTGTTGGAGTTCACCCAGTGTTGGAAATGGGACTATGCTGCTCCTTTGAAATATGGGTTACTGAAACTTTAAAAATAAAAGCCTCAACCCCCCATAGTTACTATGGATTTTGAGAGCTGAAAAGAGCATAGAAAATGATTTTGAAATAGCAAACAGGTTCTGTATAACTAATGGAACTAACCCAGACCTGAAGGGACAACCATGCTGGACTTTCAAAATAAGACAAAACATGCTCTACAAAATAAAAGCCTTTGCATTTTAAACAATAGATCTTTTCACGACTGGGCTTCACACTATGTTGGAGCTCACCCAGTGTTGGCCTTTTAAAATAAGGCTTACTGAAAATTTCAAAATAAAAGCCTCAGTCTTCCAGAGTTACTAGTAATTTTTGAAGGTGATTATTGCATACATAATGATTTTTAAATAACGGCCAGAGAAACTTTGTGGTCCCAGAAGCACGCACCAAGAGGCAGGCCCCGTCTAAATTTCTTCCGAAATTTTCTAGTTTAATATTTGTAGTCTTTGATCAAGGCAAGGTAAGGTAAAAGTTAAAATAGTCCCCTGCAAATTCACCAAAGCTGAAGAGAAAGATATTAAAGGAACATTTAAAAGCAGTAGGTCAATCATGCAAACCATGTCTGAGTATTTTAGTATACCTCTACTTCCATAAATATTTGTCATGGATAAGACAAAAAGTCGTTTGTATTAAAACCCTCATTATAAAAGTAGCCTCCTTACAAGATTTGACATAGCTTAAGTTGAGAATGTGTTGACATAATGCACCTGAATATGTCAACATACTCAACTCCATCTCCAATCTGCCTCCAGGTGCAATATGGCAGATAGTAGAGCCCTGCAGAGAATAGTGAGGGGAGCTACGAAAATTACTGGAGCGTTTCTACTCTGTTTAAAAGCTGCTGCAGGAACAGAACTCTGAACATTCGCAGGAAATCCTCAGGCCCTGCTGTTATAATTACACAATAAGGACTGCAAAAGAAAAAGAATCAACAAACTGCTACACAGCTTTCTGTTTCAAGTGGTTAACGTGCTGAACTACTGTTAACATTATGCACTTCATATTATTGCACTTATTTCATTTTTTGTGTAATTATCAAAATTTTTCAGACTAGTCTGATGAAGTTCCTATAATAACACTGTCTTGTTTAATGTTATGATATTAGCTATTCAGTTAAATGACATCGGAAATAGAGCTGCACAATAAATTGAATCGAAATCAGCAAAATATCACTGTGGAGTTTTACATTCAGAGAAAGCTTCTTGGAATATTGAATATTTGGTGGGATATAGGATACAGGAATACAGGTGTCCTGCATTTATGTACTGCATATCAGTTATATATTTGGTGAGTCCTTAATGCTCCAACCTGATGTATATTTTTAGAGAATCAGATACTAAAGCTCACGGAGAGTGGAGGAGACATTGTGTAATCATAAAGAAAGAAAACAATCTTTGCTTCCACAACATTCAGCAACAGTTTCCCAATAAAATATTTTACTGATGAAATACAATTTTTGATGGCAAATGCATGGTCGTCTGGTTCATGTTCTGCACAATGACTGAGTGAGGAAAAATAGTTATCTAACTGCAGGAGAAATGTCTTTATCAACAACCCGTAAAAGCAGATTGAGAGAGCTGATTACTGTAACCTGACTGATGTTCATATGTGTAAAACTTCAAGTCTGCTGACAAAAATGGTTTCATTCAGATGTGGAGCTACTAATAAATTTGGCTATACAGATAAGCAGCAAAAATGTGTTCTGCTTCAGCACCTATATAAACCAAAACAAACTAATCAAGTATGTTTTAATTTGTCTCAGAAAGCCACTTTCTTTAAATTATTGTTGAAAATGAGATCGAAGTGAAAAACAATTCATCTGTTATGTTTTCTGCTTCCTCTATGCCATTACAGCTTGTCTGCGATAAGCTCCTGTTTAGTCTGGAGAAAATTGGCACAAAATGTTTGGCTCCTGTCTTCAGGGCTGCAGCCAGCTGCAGATACAGTTAGACAGCTCTGTCCTTTCTGAATACAATTAAACATTTTTTTATAAGTAGATCACTTCATAGTAATAAGAGTCACAGAGGAAGAAGCCTGGTTTTATGAGGATTTCTTACTGTGCAGCTAATGAGATTTCTTAGAAACAGAGCAAAAGGCTCAACATAAAGCCCCATGGAGGTGTAGAAAATATCTTCCAGACTACAAAGTAAATCAAGTTAAAGTTGAAACACTGAACTCAAGAGTTATTTGGCAGATGGCCCTTTTTCCATTTCTGGTAAATCTGAATGAGAAATAATCACCTTAGCTTGACACCGCTGGTTAAATCAAAGAAAGAAGTGGATGAGCAGATTCCTGGTACTTGGTTTGTAATGGCCGAAAGCCCAGAGCTGCGTGTCTTTGAAGATTTTTCCGCTATCAGTCTGTTTAACTGCTCTGTCGAGTCTTGTGCATGTATGGAAATGCTCACATGTTAAACGCAATACAGCGACAACGTTTTAAAAACACATCTACTCTGAATTATTTACATTATACAAAAAATTTATTTAGAAATGTATTAGGTATCTCCTATAGTTATATTGGTCTCAACTGCATATCAAACATAATTTGAGCTTTGTTCTGCAACATAAACACAATAACATACATTTATCCAGAGCCCCCAGGAACTAGGATCTATCATCTGTGTTAAGAAGAGTGTCTTGTTAGTTCTAATAGTGGAGATTGTGGTAGTTTTGCTTTTTTATCATTTTATTCTGTTTTTATTAGACATTTTGTTTTGTTGGTGCCAGTATTTTGGGGTTCATCCTGTGTTGTTTTGATCTTTCCCTTTATTTGTTTCAGATGGTTTGCTTTGTGCCTCTCTCCCATGATTCATGTTCGTTATTCATCACGCCTGCTTTAAACCGTTTGCCCTGCATACAAAACTCTTCATGGGGTGGAAGACTTATACTGGATTTACTGTACCTTCAAAGCATGGTCCCTACGGTGAAACATGGTGGTGGCAGCATCAGGCTGTGGAGATGCTTTTTTTTGGCTGGGGAAAGCCCATGGGTAGGAGGAAAGATGGATTGAGGGTAAAACAGTCTTGGAAGAAAACTTGTTACATGCCCTGAGACTTGAGAATGGGAGCCTCACCTTCCAGCAGGAGAACGGCCCTGACAAGCTCCAATGGCTTGGTTTAGATCAATCACACTCAAACTGTGAGAGGTTTCTTGTTGTACAGAAAATACAGCGCATGCACCGAACTAATGTGAATTTCAGAGGAATCAGAAATTTGGGGTTAGACACAATAAACAACAAGCAGAGCGACAGCTGAACATCTATTTGGGCTTATAACTAATTACCTGACTCAGCAGGAAGACATAACAAATTTATCAGTTTTCTATTTGTAAGAAATTTTGAAAATTCTATATTATTTTGTCTCTCCTGCACAATACTACACTACCTAGTGCGTAATTTAAATTTCAAGAAATGACAGTTCCTGCTTGTAACACAGCACAATATAAAAACGTTAAACTGGTATACTTTTGCAAGTAACTCTATAAACTGTATCAAATATATGTGACATACAAAATTTTAACCGTCACATATTACAGTAATAGTAAGAGCATATTACCTTACACAATTGAAAATGGACTATAATTCACAGCAGCCTAAGCCCAAGGAGCATCTTAATGCTGACATTAACATTGATAATACGACTCTCTGCTTTCTGGGTTGAAATTGTTAGCTTTTAAAGAACAATATTCTTAGTTTCTGAAGATTAAAGCTTGTGACTTAGTTTTAGATTATTTCAGTGCATGTGTAAGTGGTTATAGTGCAATAAAAAGTGACAGTATTTACAGACGTCTGTGTTTTACAGAAGATGATGGTAATTTCAATGATCCTTTGGATTTTTGTTGTCTGTCTTCTTATACTCATGTAAGTATTCTTTACTGTTTATTCCCAGCTTTTAGCCTGCTTTTGTGACCCTTAACTGTAAAACGTTCTTCAGATGAACAATTATGGTAACCCCTAATTCCTACATATACAGCAGAAAGCACAATACACTGAGTGAAGGAGTAAATAAACAGCTCTAACACAACTACAAGGATCCATCTTCTTGTGTCTTTGTCTCCACTGTTTTACCTCAGATTAACTTCTCATATCATGCAAAACAATTTCAAATTTATGTTATTAGATAGAGTGCAGCATCCTTGATTATCAGTTTTAAAATACTTTATTTTAGCTTTGCCTGTATTTAGATCCCTGATTGCACACTGCAGTTTATAAGAGTCTTAAAACAAAAACCATAGCCTCACAATTATCTCTTTACCCGTGAACCAAACAACAACAAAAGGTAAAACACAAGCTTCAAGCGGCTGGAAATAATCCACCTGCCAAGTGATTGTGTGTACATAGGAGAGATGACGACAATTTACTTAAGCTGTTTTATAATAAGGAATAAAAAAAAAAACATCACATAAACCATTTTTCTTCCTGAAAGACAAGTCTGTCATCAAAACTGTGTTACCACCTTGTCAATTTTTATTCATTTTACTTGAGCAGCTTGACATGTGGGCATTTATTTTGCTGTCAAAAGTCAGACAAGAAAATCAATAGCACTCTTATGTCTGTGCAATAAGGCAGGAGGAAAAGCCCATTAGCTTAGATTAACTAAAGAAGAAAAGGAACAGGGAGTTAAAGCTACTAAATAACTCTGATACAGTTTCTGCACTTTAGGCCAACAAATAATGTAATACTTTACATTAATGTATATTAAACTAACAGAATGTGTGTAAATTCAAAGTTTTTACTTTTGTAGACTCAGACTAGCTGCTATCCATAAACTAAACAAAACATAGATGTGGGAAATGAAGCCAATGAGAACGTGCAATACCAGATTGCTATCTGAAACATCTCTATTCTCACAAACTCCTTTCCTGAAAATCAAATCACTCCATCTTTTATCAGAAAGTATTACTATTCCATTAGCTAGATACAATGTCTCTGATGAGGGTGCTGGTGGTACATTTAAAAGTAACTCCACCGTGGAATACTTAATAAGGCTAAAAATGCAATTTTGCTTTTTGATCAGTTTACTCCCTCTTGCCCAAATGGTGGACCATGGCCCTACAACAGGCCAAGATTTACATAAGAACGTACAGAACACCTACTTTACATAAGAAATAAAGGAAAAAATATAATAAAATTGAGAATTCATGTTCAGCTGATCAACATTTAAAACAAAGGTCTGTCATTTACTGCATTGCAAAGACACAACAACGGTTGCTGGAGGATGCTCCCTGGCTCAGTTTATTTTTAACATGGAGTGAAGTTACATGTCTGCAATGGACTGGCGACCTGTCCAGGGTGTACCCCGCCTCTCACCCACAGAGTTCTGAAGATAGGCACCAGCTCCCCCTTGACCCACTATGGAATAAGCGGTAGAAAATGCCTGACTGACTGAAGGTAAGGTAAGGTAAGTTTATTTGTATAGCGCTTTTCAGTAACGAGATACTCAAGCGCTGAAGTTACATGTCTTGTAGTTGTTTATGTGTGTTGTTACTTACAAATGTCTGCATGCTATGCTCAGTTTCAGTCACAGTCTTTCAGGTTTCTTTAATGTATAAAGTGTAACGGCGATGGTTTTATCAAGGGCAGGGTCAATGCAGCTAGTTTTCAGGAGATTTTGGAGCACTTCATGCTTCCATCTGCTGAAAAGCTTTATGGAGATGAAGATTTCATTTTTCAGCACGACCTGGCACCTGCTCACAGTGCCAAAACCACTGGTAAATGGTTTACTGACCATGGTATCACTGTGCTCAATTGGCCTGCCAACTCTCCTGACCTGAACCCCATAGAGAATCTGTGGGATATTGTGAAGAGAACGTTGAGAGACTCAAGACCCAACACTCTGGATGAGCTAAAGGCTGCTATCGAAGCATCCTGGACCTCCATAAGACCTCAGCAGTGCCACAGGCTGATTGCCTACATGCCACGCCGCATTGAAGCAGTCATTTCTGCCAAAGGATTCCCGACCAAGTATTGAGTACATAACTGTACATGATTATTTGAAGGTTGACGTTTTTTGTATTAAAAACACTTTTCTTTTATTGGTCGGATGAAATATGCTAATTTTGTGAGATAGGAATTTTGGGTTTTCATGAGCTGTATGCCAAAATCATCCGTATTAAGACAATAAAAGACCTGAAATATTTCAGTTAGTGTGCAATGAATCTAAAATATATGAATGTTAAATTTTCATCATGACATTATGGAAAATAATGAACTTTATCACAATATGCTAATATTTTGAGAAGGACCTGTATTTTAAGAAATTATGTGAATTCATTCCATGTGTGTGCAAAGTTTTGCTGTTCAATAATGTCAGAGCTTGTGTCACACCTTTCTATTTTGTCCTAATACCATCGCCTTACTGGGCTGGTATTCACAGGACAACCCTTAACAGACCGAAAAAATATTTGGTAAAATATTAAAATATTAATATTAAATATTAAATAATATTCTCAGATGAATAATCACAACAGTAAGTTGAAGATTTATTCTAATAATAATAATAAACAAAGAACTTCAAAGTGGCAAGACACTGAACATGGGCGCGGTGGAATCCAGGATAGCAAACAGGGTTGTGAACAGTTTCAGGGTAGACATTAGGAGGAATCAGTGGGAAACAATACAAACCAGAAAGTGTAAATATTGGGGGAAGTGGAGTACCAATGAACTGAGAAGGCTAATCAGGGACAGAATCAGCAGGGACAGAAGGGAGCCTAAGGAATACTGAGGGAGAGAGACTAATTAACACAAATGAGCAGGGAGTACAGGGAGGTTACAGAAAAACATCGAAATGAACTGGAGTAAATAAACAATGAGACTAACTAAAGAACATTAACAAGGGGGAACTAGATCTATAAGGAAAGTATAAACCAACTCAACACAGGAATCCAGAAAGTAGTCTAAACACAAGAATAAATCATGAGCCTAATCCAATATGAACAGTAACTTAAAAAACACAGACAGAGAATTACAGAGAAACCAGCTAAACACCAAAACCTAACAAAGACAGATCCTGACATTATCTCCCCTTTAAGGGCGGATCCAAGACGCTCTTCAGAGCCAACAAAATAAAAGAATCAAGAACTTAAAACAACCTGACCAGGGCAGGCGGAGGGGGCCATTGTTCAGGAAGACGGTCGTAAAGTCGTCCCGAAGAGACACAGCAGGAACAGACTTCAGGTGGATGGCTTTCGGGGTCGTCCCGAGCAGAAACAGACTTCAGGTGGATGGGTTGGAGGTTGTCCCGAGGAAGCACAGAGTTCATGAGACCAGAGGTGTAGAGATCTTGGCAGCTGATGCCGGTAGCGATGACAGGGACCTCTAGGAGGGCAGCGACGACTGAGTAGGAGTCCAGGAGGTCTGCGACAGTGACGAGGGTCTGGAGGCTGTGGCGAAGGAGCATATGGTTTGGAGGCCGGCGACAAAGGAGCAGGTCGTCTGGTGGCCAACCACGGTGCGTAGAGGACCCTCTGTAAACTTGGTCTGGAAGTTTCGGTCTCAAATCAGGATCCTTGGAGGCCGGCAGGGGAACCTGAAGAACCCTTGACTGACGTGATGGAGAAAATAAAGGTGTTGAAAAGAGCCTTTGAGGCAGCAGTAAGGGTCTTTTTTGGCTACCTAAAACCATCTGCCTCACGTTTTAAGAGTGCTTCAGCCCCTGCTGATGTCCAGCTTGACACTTCAGCTGCTCCTTCCGCTGAAGGTCAGCCAGATGCTTCAGCTCCTGCTTTTGCTGAAGGTCAGTATGACTCTTCAGCTTCTGCTCCGTCTTTTCTACGTCTCAGCTCCAGCTTCTGCTTCTATGGGTCAGCGTGATTTCTCAACTTATCCCGACAGAGAGAGATCCTGACACAAGCTCCCTGTGCAAGGATCCTCAGTAAACTAAGATGGTCTTTTTGTAACAGTAGTCCTACAGAGAGATCAGTGATAAAATGGTACATGTTTTAGGTGAAGTGTTAGAATATTAAAGCAGCTTCCTGAAATTCAATTACCCTTGTAATGGATTAGGAAGGGCTGCACAGTGACACAGTTAGTAGCACTGTTGTCTTGCAGCAAGAAGGTCCTGGGATCGACTCCCGGCCCGGGTCTTTCTGTGCGGAGTTTGCATGTTCACCCCGTGCATGCGTGGGTTCTCTCTGGGTACTCCAGCTTCCCACATCTCAAAAACATGTTAGGTTGATTGGCCTCTCTAAATTGCCCTTAGGTGTGAATGGGAGTATGCATTGTTGTTAGCCCTGTGATGGATTGGCGACCTGTCCAGGATGTACCCTGCATCTCACCCGTAGACTGCTGGAGATAGGCACCAGCTCCCCCGCGACCCTGTATGGAAGCAGCGGTTATAGAAAAAAAGGATGGATGGATTAGTGAAGGCTGTCCAGAAACTCAGGACAAAATATCGGTTGCTGTTAAAATAAGTAAAAACAATAAATTATTAAAATAATCCAATTAAACTCTTATTATTTTTTCCACCAAACTGTAAAAAGTTTACCTAATTATGTTTTGGTAAAAGAATGTTCCTGCGGGCCACACTTTAGACCCCAACAATCTAACTACACAAACTGCACTAATTGCTAATAAATGACACATGGCATGATCTCACATGATATATAATTAATTAATAACTACTCAGAGAAGGAATGCAGAAACATCTATTTCACTGCTATTCCTATTTATTATATTTGAGTTCTGGAAGAGAAAACAGAATGAGACAAACTCAGTCAAAAGCCAAACATGCCTTTATAATGGAAGCTTTAATGCATGAGAAAACAAGGAATGGTAAAATTTGTACTTACCTTGATTTCAATTGAGGTTTATTACATAATAATGAAGACTTTTCATTTTACATCTAATAAATATGTAGTGGAATAAAAATGGCTTGCCTCTTCTCTTTCTTTTATGTCCCTGTATGACACAGGCACATATTTAAAATCTAATGCAACATAAAAGTAAGCTGGTTTGAGTTTGAATCCATATTGCCTTGCATCATCAAAGAAATAGAACAGAAACATTATTAATCTTCAAGGCAGAGCAAGGAGACAACACAGAAGATATATTACTTTAACACTTCAGCTACAAGGCTTCAAGAACAAGGTCACAATTCACAAATATTCTAATTTGATTAGTCACAGTTTCACATGCCAGCAGGTTTGAGTTTGACTTGTAATATATAAGTTTTGCAGTGAAATGAAAAGTTGAGTATCTGTCCTGCAAGTGGTTGCAAATGATCTATGATAACAGATCCCATATGAGCGATTAAAAACACACAAAGGAACCAACTTAGTTGGTTAACAACGTGATCTGTAATCCAAATGTATTCTTTTTTTTATTTATCACTTAAACAAAAAATAAACTCAACAAAGACTTTAATATTTTTTCAAAAGCACTGACTTATTCTAATCCATCCGTCCGTCCATCCATCCATCCATCCATCCATCCATCCACCCATCCATCCATCCAGTTAGATACCCTTGTGCAATAAAAAATTACCCTACCATGTTTATATACAAGAGAAATCAAACAAGTCAAAGAAGTAGAGTGAGACCATCTATATTGACACCCACAACCTTCATGCTCTGAGGCAATGACTGAAATACCACACTTTGCTATAAACAACAATTTGAATGATAAAGCTTCTCTTACAAACTAAACAAGGCTGACCCACGTCATGTCTTTCAATCATTACTGAGTTTCAATTATTCCTATAGGCATGAGCCTTTTCTCTCCAGCTGTCTAGAGCTGCAGAATAATATCTGAAGCAGGGACTGGTAGGAAAGAGTTCCACAGAAGCAGGCGTTGCTTTTGTTATGTTTTGTGGCTTCTGTTTCTTTACTTTGCTAACATTTGTCTTCATTTCAGTTATTAAAGATTGTTCTTGTTGTTTTGTGTGAATGGTGTTCTGTTTAGGCTCACCCGGAGTACATTTACCAGTCACTTCCTTCGGCAAGTACTCCCAAGATATCAGTTGCCCTCTGTTGCATCCTTATTGTTTCCTTCCTCCCCATGTAGTCCACCAAGTAGTTAGCCAGGGAAACCTTGATTGCCACGATGTTTGGCATGGTCAGCTACTGAATATTATTCCATTTTTATGAGAAACGTCTAACTCACTTTTTTACATTTGTGAACGACCAACAGACAGCATATCCACTGGTGCTCTTTTTGTGGTGAGTTTCGAACAAAATTATCAAGGTGAAGGGCTTTGGTTAAAAAAAACCCAACAAAACCTTAATTTCATTTTCTGTCATGGAAGCTGGATGACTTTTTTTTCTTTACTAGTCAGTACTGCTGTAACTGAAAGGCCAGACCTCATAGAAATCCATAAATAGAAACCCGAGAGTAAAGATCTGACTGGTGCAGCTCCACTCTTTTCAAAAGACATATGTTAATAAAAGTGTGAGTAGAAAACCATTTTTGGTCAATCTACAAACAGCACATTTAAATAAACAACCTTAAGAGAGTAAAACAAAAATCTGTTACCTACATGAAATTAAAATATGAGAACATGTGTAAACATGGGTACACAGTAGTATTTCCTGACAAAAGTTCTCAATAATACTGCTCGCTTGAATGCCAAACTGTATACTTGAAACATAACATTCAAAACCACTGGACTTTGCACTGTTTCATGCAAGGAGGGCTTTTTAGTTAATTTAGTCGGTATTTTAATAGGAATGTGGATAAAGAAGCTCAAAAGCTCTGCTGTATTAAGAAGATGAACATGAATAGCTCCCCTTAAGACCCTGCTCTTTGAGGAAACCGTCATAATGAGCTACAACAACATTTAATTTCCCTTTGGGATTAATAAAGTATTTTTGAATTGAATTGAATTGAACAGGACTGTGTGCTTATCGGAGATGGATGACTAGATGGATGTTTGGATGTCAGATATGCACTAAGCAGAAAGGAATTTACATTAAAATTTCCTAGTTTTACTAAAGGTGTGAGTCTAGACAATAAAAGAGTCCAGTAATGGCTCCCTGTATCTTTTCAGAGCCTCAGACTGTTGATAAATGGAAGATCTGATAATAATTGTCTCCAGAATTCAGGTTCCATGCAGAAATGATTCCAAATCACAGCAGCATTAGTGTTGCAACCCTAGAATATTGAAGAAATACCTGCTGTTTCAGTCAACGCTAAAACAAATGACCCATTTTATGTGGTTTGGCAATGTAATTTATTACATTTGTTTTAGGTGTTCTGATTCAATTTCTGGAAGAAACACTCTCTTTTGACCTGAACCCACCTTATTCCTAAAACTCTTGTACAGATGACATCTATAAATGGGATTGTGATTAAATGGATTGCTGCATAAATGAGAGACACAAACAGCATGGCCATCCATCACAGGATGGATGGCCATGCAAAGGCAGGAGGTAAGATGGAGAGTCTGAGCTAAACAGTCCCAACAGCTCCAATCCTAACTAGATTTACTCTGAAAGAGTGCACCCTCATACCTACACTGAGTTTAAAAAAACTCCATCAATCCCATCCCTGCTGGGAAATGTGCTGTCGTCTCTATCTCTATCTGCACCCTTCATACTGAGATCTACTACCCAGCTCCTGCTTGAGGGTGAAAGTTAGCACATTGGATTGTTCGAAGGATCTGTGGAAACCATCCACCATTCAGTTTATTTCGTCATCTCGTGTCTGCATAGGCTGAACTGAGACAAACGAGCTGTGCAGCCAATGTGAAAGTAATTTGTGCAGTCTCGAATTTATTGCAACACAAATCTGAATTTATGACTTCCTCTTCAGGTCCCTGGATTCAGATCCTTTCCAGGGTTGGAACACAGTTTCAGCGTGAGAGTAATTGATGTACGAGAGGCTGCAATTCATGACAGCAGGGAATGATTGATGCTTCTTTTTGTCCGGGGGGGAGCAGCGCTGATTGATTCAGTGATCAAGTGGATACTTGTATGTCTCATCCCATCAGGATTGATGAATGGTAACACATGGATGTGGTATTTGGTTGTTAAAATCAGTGATGGTCTACTTAAAGCTCCTATTCATCTTGTGTTCAACAAACAAAAACATCATATTCAATATTAGACTTGGAAAATATTACTTGAATTAAAATCTAAAGTATAAGTAACCAGTGCAGGGAGGATATAACAGTCTTGCTTAGGGACCGAGAGTGGCAGTCTATGGGATCAAACTAGGAACTTGCAGCCTTCTCAGAACGCAAGCATGCTGCTTTAACCACCAGACTACCAGTGTATGTGTGCATGATATACAGAGGTTGGACAATGAAACTGAAACACCTGTCATTTTAGTGTGGGAGGTTTCATGACTAAATGGGACCAGCCTGGGAGCCAGTCTTCATTGATTGCACATTGCACCAGTAAGAGCAGAGTGTGAAGGTTCAATTAGGAGGGTAAGAGCACAGTTTTGTTCAAAATATTGAAATGCACACAACATTATGGGTAACATACCAGAGTTCAAAAGAGGACAAATTGTTGGTGCACGTCTTGCTGGCGCATCTGTGACCAAGACAGCAAGTCTTTGTGATGTATCAAGAGCCACGGTATCCAGGGTAATGTCAGCATACCACCAAGAAGGACGAACCACATCCAACAGGATTAACTGTGGATGCAAGAGGAAGCTGTCTGAAAGGGACGTTTGGGTGCTAACCCGGATCGCAAATCTTGGGCTGTGAACAATGTGAAACACGTATTGTTCTCTGATGAGTCCATCTTTACTGTTCCCCACATCTGGGAGAGTTACGGTGTGGAGAAGCCCCAAAGAAGCATACCACCCAGACTGTTGCATGCCCAGAGTGAAGCATGGGGGTGGATCAGTGATGGTTTGGGCTGCCATATCATGGCATTCCCTTGGCCCAATACTTGTGCTAGATGGGCGCGTCACTGCCAAGGACTACCGAATCATTCTTGAGGACCATGTGCATCCAATGGTTCAAACATTGTATCCTGAAGGCAGTGCCGTGTATCAGGATGACAATGCACCAATACACACAGCAAGACTGGTGAAAGATTGGTTTGATGAACATGAAAGTGAAGTTGAACATCTCCAATGGCCTGCACAGTCACCAGATCTAAATATTATTGAGCCACTTTGGGGTGTTTTGGAGGAGGAGGTGTTTTGAGTCTTTAATGATAAAACATTTAATGTTTGTGGCCTGAGAGACATCACTGTTTTTAACTAAAAACATATGATTGCTTCAACAGCACTGTAAATAGCATGATTCAGATCAAAGCGTATTTAGTTTGAATGGCCCAGTCAAAGTCCTGACCTAAATCCAATAATAAATCTGTCAAACGAATGGAATATTGCTGTTCACAGAGGCTCCCCATCCAGTCTATTTTACAGAAAAGAAAGTCCCAAAATTGAATTCTCTATACGTGCAAAGCTGGTAGAGACCTGGAAACATTTCAATTGTAGTTGCAGTAAAATGAGATTTTATAAGGCACTGAGTCAGGATGGCTAAATTATTCTTGCAGCCTTCTACTCCTGGTTGACCTTTCCTTTGCCATGAAAGTTTTACCATCAGTCCATGGCTATAATGTCTTTTACTAGATCTTCTTGCATGTTAACTATTGCAAATTTGCATCTTACCTCAGTTCTCCAAGGACAGCGCCTATATGTGAACAATGCATCACAAAGAATGAGTTCAAAATGTTCCCATCTTTCTATATTTCTGTAAAACCCAACACTAAGTATGCTGTGGACACTGCAGAAAGGTTTCAACGTATGAAACTGTGTTTCATAAGTAATAAACTGTCACTGCTATCTATTTTCAGTTGTGACAACTGCTCTGTGATGCAATTTGTCCCTCTACTTTGTCTGATCCCATCTCTCCTCTCTAAATCAATACGTCAGTTACAGTCACATTAAAATGACACGAGAGCCTCATGCAGCTTTGCATGAGCATTCGTCCTCGACCATTCAGTTGGGACCGTTTGGTTGTGTTGACGAATAAGCAAATATTGTGCTCAGGTTTGTGAATTACATTCATGCATCTTATTCTATTCAGATTATTCCATTTTAATCCCCCCTATTTGTTGTAGAGATGGAATAAAAGCTAGTTCTATTATTATTGTTATTTTTACATTTAGGAATTTAGTTGTAATTTTACTTCACTAATATTTAGACATGTCTTATCTAAAATATATCTATAGCTGCAATTCTCTTAGCCACCTAAAGAGCATAAACTAAATAAAAGGTGTCAGATACCAAAACTAATTTTTATTTTAGATAAAGATAATCTGAGTAAATACAAAGTGCATTTTTCTAATGATAATTTCATCATTGAAAAAAAATCCAAACCAAACTGGCCCAGTGTTAAAAAGAATTGCCCCTAAATCTAACAAGTGGCCATGTCAGCCGTGGTGGCAACAACTGCCATCAAGCATTTGTGATAGCAGGGAATCTTTCACATAACCATGGAAGATGTTTGGTCCTATATTCTTTGCAGAATCGTTTGGATTCAGCAAAACTGGAGGATTTTTTTTTTTTGCATAAACAGGCTGTAATAAGGTCATGTCACTGCACCTTAGTCCTTCCTAAGACCTCAATCAGACTTTGACTAGGCCACTCAAAACCTTTGTGTTGTTTGTTTTTTTTGGTATTCAGGGGTGGAGTTTGGATCATTGTCCTGCTGCATAGCCGAAGTATACTGAGGCTTAAGATCACTGACTGATGGTCGGAGGTTCTTCTTCAGGACTTTCTGGCAGAGAGCAAAAGTCATTGTTCCAACAAGTACAGCAAGTCATTCGGATCCTGAAAAGGCAAAGCAGGCCAAGACTTTCACATCATCACCATGTTTGAATGTTGGTACAATGTTCCTTTCTCGAAATAGTTTGTTAGATTTTCACCAGATGTATCAGGAGGAATGTAAATTTCTGTCTTTTCAGTTTACAGAATATTTTCCCAAAAATCTTGAGGATCATCAAGATGTTTTGATAAACGTGAGATGGGTTTGGGTGTTCTTTTTGGTTTTTAGTTTGTTTTCGCCTTGGAACTCCTCTATTCTAGCCGTTTTTGCCCAGTTTTTTTCTTACTGTTAAAACATGAACTCCGACATTAACATAGTCTAATGAGACCTGCAGTGCTTTCGATTTTGTTCTGGGTTTTCTGTGACCTTCTGGATTAGCTGATGATGCCATCTTGGAGTCATTGCGTTAGACTGTTGATCTGTGATCGAGAACTTGATTCAGTACCTGAGATCAGATTGGGAAATACCTATTTGCACAATAACAGATAATTATAGAAAATGTTAATATGCATCATGAATCAAAGATCACTTGTATTAGATTAGAGGCTTATTATATCTAAGCACTATTTTTAGCCCTTAATCTAGTTAAATTAATTTGAATTAATTTCACTCCCTATTTGATATTTCTTATATTTATTTAAGATAAGTGATGATTCCAATTATATTATGTATATTATCATGGTTACAATAAACTAAAGTTGGTGAAGTGACATGTTTTTGTGCCATATAGTGTTCTAACCTTTGCCGCAAGCAGCATTTATTGCACATTTCCAGGCATCCATCCGGTGGCATTTCCTGCCCCTGCTACTCCCTGCTTATCTTTTATATTGCAAATGTATCACGTTGCCACTGGTCATGTCAGAATCAGCAGTGCTGCACTGCTTCTGCACATGTTTTGTGTGTGTGTGCGTGTGTGTGTGTGTGTGGGTGTGTGTGTGTGTGTGTAGGTTAGTGGTGGAATCAGCAGGATGTTCAATTACACTGGCTCAGCTGATGCGCACAGACAGAGGATGGTTTACTGAGTATCTGTACACACTCACACATATCCAGTAAAGCGCACACACTTTCAGAGCTAATAGTGTTTCATCAAAGTTCAGCCAGCTGAACTGCTTGGGCTTAATATCCTGACAAGCCACAGGGCTTTGGCTAAAGGACCAGGATACAAAGAAAGGCAGCGAACAGTAGAAAGCCTGGATTGAATCACAATGAGAGATCAGCTTCCTGTATCTTCTGGTTTAATTCATCTGGACCTCGGAGGGATTCACGTTGAAACACATCATTCAGGGAAACAACCTGACCTGTGTATCGTACATTACAATCTGCAATCATATTGTGAAGTTCGAAACCTCTTTAAACTGATGCATTTATTCAAAGTAAATTGTGTTTTCATTAATAAAGTACCACCTTGGTGACCAACGGATAAGCTACTCTACTGAAGTTGTTGCATATTAACTGCAGTGTAGCTAAAAAAACACATTTTATTTGAACCCATCCAACCTTACCCACTGCAGAGCTTTAGTGGAGCAACAGGATTTTTTCTAGTTGTCATTTCTGTGTTTTGAGTTACAAGAGATTAATTATCATCATTTAAGAGGTGTCGCTGAACAAGAACAGCACTTGTACATGTTCACCGCTGTGAGTAGTTTATATGTGTGGGCGTGTTTGATGCTGTCACTTTGTCAGCTCTTTGATGGAGCACTTCTAACACGCATGATAAGAAGATCAGGTCTTCTTTAAAGGCAAGTTGCACAGGACTAAAGGACTGAATTTAAAACTCTCCAGAAAAATAATGCAGTTAAAATAAATGACCAGATATGTATTTCCTTTACATTGCCTAAAACTATAATTTTTCATAAAAAAACTAAGATATAAAATATGAATTTACATGGCAGTATTATAACGTTGAAAACAAGTTTGCTTTAAAAAAAAAAAAAAAAAAAGTCTATTCCTGCTAACCTTAACCAAGAAATGACATAGTCAACAGCTGGGCCAACAAGGGCTGACTCAACAAGTGCTTCAATGTGAGTTGTAGGCATTACTAAACACCATGTTGTCCCATCCAATGAAAAGGACTTTTTCCCCAGGTTTAAAACTCAGAAAGAAGCGGCGTTTCAGCTGCCAGGTTTCAACCTTGTATGTTTGAGTCAGATTATTACTCCACAAGCAAGGAAGGATGCTAATGTAGAGGCTAAAATTAGTGGTGATGAGAATAATAATTGTCTTCCAAACTTAGTAATGATAAGAGCCTGTTTGTATTACTGATGTAGGTTTTGATTGAATTAATTTGCACATATGTTCACCACTCATAAAACACAATACTCTGCTGTTGTCACCTCTGTCCTCTGACATCCCAGCACAAAAGTCATAAAGGTGTTAGGACTTGAGGAATGGAGGACCCCAGAATGCAGACGAGCAGGCAGCATGACGGTAAGTGAAGAAACTTTAATCAACAAAAACTCTCACAAGAAGAGGCAGGAACAAAACAATAAACAGGCAGGCAAGACAGTCATGGCACGATCCGAACAACAAGACATGAGCATGATCTGAAAGCAAGACTTGAGCATGATTTGAAAAATGTTTCTGCAAGGAATAAACAGAACGAAGGTGTATATATGGAGTGTGAACCAGGTGAAGCAAGGAGACAGATTAACTAGGTGCAGGTGAACCGAATAAACTTAATTGACAGGAGAGAACAAACGTGACTGAGCAAAACAGGAATTCAAGAATACAAACTAATGGGAACATAACTAGAAAAACATGAAACGAAAGCATAACCAGATCCAAAAACCAAACTTGACAAAACATGAACAAAAACATGACCAGAAAAATAAACAAAAACATGATTCAAAATTTCAACTGTGAAATAAGACCAACAAAACCCAAAAACACCCACGAATCATAACAAAAGGTGACATAAAACTCCACTGTTATATACATTAAACACTCTATAACATACATAAACAGAGTGAAATACTTCGTTCGTTCGTCGTCTTCCGCTTATCCAGGACCGGGTCGCGGGGGCAGCAGAGATGCCCAGACGTCCCTCTCTCCAGACACCTCCTCCAGCTCCTCCAGGGGGAGCCCAAGGCGTTCCCAGGCCAGCCGAGAGACATAGTCCCTCCAGCGTGTCCTGGGCCGTCCCCTGGGCCTCCTCCCGGTGGGACGTGCCTGGAACACCTCCCAAGGAAGGCGTCCAGGAGGCATCCGGTATAGATGCCCGAGCCACCTCAACTGGCTCCTCTCGATGTGGAGGAGCAGCGGCTCTACTCCGAGCTCCTCCCGGATGGCCGAGCTCCTCACCCTATCTCTAAGGGAGTGCCCGGCCACCCTACGGAGGAAGCTCATTTCAGCCGCTTGTATCCGTGATCTCGTTCTTTCGGTCATGACCCAAAGTTCATGGCCATAGGTGAGGGTAGGAACGTAGACCGACCAGTAAATTGAGAGCTTTGCTTTTCGGCTCAGCTCTCTCTTCACCACAATGGACCGGCACAGCGCCCCCATTACTGTGGCAGCCGCACCGATCCGTCTGTCGATCTCCCGCTCCATTCTTCCCTCACTCGTGAACAAGACCCCGAGATACTTAAACTCCTCCACTTGAGGCAGGAACTCCCCTCCAACCTGAAGAGGACAAGCCACCCTTTTCCGGTCGAGTACCATGGCCTCGGACATGGAGGAGCTGATCCTCATCCCAGCCGCTTCACACTCGGCTGCGAACCGCCACAGCGCATGCTGTAGGTCTTGGCTAGAGGGGGCCAGCAGGACCACGTCATCCGCAAAAAGAAGAGACGAAATCCACTGATCCCCAAACCAGACCCCCTCCGGCCCTTGGCTGCACCTAGAAATCCTGTCCATAAAAGTTATGAACAGGACCGGCGACAAAGGGCAGCCCTGCCGGAGTCCAACATGCACTGGGAACAGGTCCGACTTAGTGCCGGCAATGCGGACCAAACTCCTGCTCCGCTCGTACAGGGACCGGATGGCCCCTAATAAAGGGCCCCCGATTTCATACTCCTGGAGCACCCCCCACAGGGCATCACGAGGGACACAGTCGAATGCCTTCTCCAGGTCCACAAAACACATGTGAACCGGTTGGGCAAACTCCCATGAACCCCCGAGCACCCTGTAGAGGGTATAGAGCTGGTCCAGTGTTCCATGGCTGGGACGAAAACCACACTGTTCCTGCTGAAGCCGAGGTTCGACTATCGGTCGGACTCTCCTCTCCAATACCCTGGCGTAGGCCTTACCAGGGAGGCTGAGGAGTGTGATCCCCCTGTAGTTGGAACACACCCTCCGGTCCCCCTTCTTATAAAGGGGGACCACCACCCCAGTCTGCCAGTCCAGAGGCACTGTCCCCAACCGCCACGCAATGTTGAAGAGGCGTGTCAACCATGACAGCCCTACAACATCCAGACACTTGAGGTACTCAGGGCGGATCCCATCCACCCCTGAAGCCTTGCCACCGCGGAGCTTTTTAACCACCTCGGTGACTTCAGCCTGGGTGATGAAAGAGTCCAACCCCGAGTCCCCAGCCTCTGTTTCCACCACGGAATGCGTGATGGCAGGATTGAGGAGATCCTCGAAGTACTCCTTCCACCGCCCGATAATGTCCTCAGTCGAGGTCAGCAGTCTCCCGCCCCCAATATAAACAGTGTTGGCAAAGCACTGCTTCCCCCTCCTGAGGCGCCGGACGGTTTGCCAGAATCGCTTCGAGGCCAACCGGTAGTCCTTCTCCATGGCCTCACCGAACTCTTCCCAGGCCCGAGTTTTTGCCTCTGCCACAGCCCGGGCCGCAGCACGCTTGGCCTCACGGTACCCGTCAGCCGCCTCAGGAGTCCCACAAGCCAACCACAGCCGATAGGACTCCTTCTTCAGCTTAACAGCATCCCTTACTGCCGGTGTCCACCACCGGGTTCTGGGATTGCCGCCACGACAGGCACCGCAGACCTTACGGCCGCAGCTATGGGCAGCAGCATCGACAATAGATGCAGAGAACATGGTCCACTCGGACTCTATGTCTCCAACATCCCCCGGGATCTGGTCGAAGCTCTCCCGGAGGTGGGAGTTGAATACATCCCTGGCCGAGGGCTCCGCCAGGCGTTCCCAGCAGACCCTCACTATGCGCTTGGGCCTGCCAAGTCTGTCTGGCTTTCTCCTCCTCCAGCGGATCCAACTCACCACCAGGACAGCTCAGCCCCTCTCTTCACCCGAGTGTCCAAAACATGCGGCCGAAGGTCTGATGATACGACAACAAAGTCGATCATCGACCTCCTGCCTAGGGTGTCCTGGTGCCAAGTGCACTGATGGACACCCTTATGTTTGAACATGGTGTTCATTATGGACAATCCGTGACTAGCACAGAAGTCCAATAACAAAACACCACTCGGATTCAGATCGGGGAGGCCATTCCTCCCGATCACGCCTCTCCAGGTGTCACTGTCGTTCCCCACGTGGGCGTTGAAGTCCCCCAGCAGAATAATGGAGTCCCCGGGAGGGGCACTATCCAGCACCCCCGACAGGGACGCCAAGAAGGCAGGGTACTCTGCACTACCACTTGGCCCGTAGGCTGAAATGATAGTTAGAGACCTCTCCCCAACCCGAAGGCGCAGGGATACAACCCTCTCATCCACTGGGGTAAACCCCAACACGAGACGGCTGAGCTGGGGGGCAACAAGCAAACCCACACCAGCCCGCCGCCTCTCCCCGTGTGCCACTCCAGAGTAGAAGAGAGTCCAACCCCTCTCAAGGAGATGGGTTCCAGAGCCCACGCTGTGCGTGGAGGCGAGCCCGACTATTTCTAGTCGATATCTCTCGACCTCCCACACAAGCTCAGGCTCCTTCCCCCCCAGTGAGGTGACATTCCACGTCCCTAGAGCCAGCCTAAGCATCCGGGGATCGGGCCGCTGAGGTCTCCACCTTCGTCCGCCACCCAATCCTCTTTGCACCGGTCCCTCACGGTTCCCCCTGCAGGTGGTGGGCCCACTGGGGGAGAGTGAAATACTTCATTTTATGAAAAATAATTATTAAAATATGGAAGAAACAACACATGTTTTTTTCCCTTAAATAGGATTTTCCATTGAGTCTTGAGGTTGGAGTCACATTTAGATAAAAACACCCTACTGATTTATGATCAAACAACAATGCAACTTGTCAAAATAAGGTGAGATCTTTCCATGTAATCCATGCAACATTTAGTAACTGCTCACAGTTAACTCCACAAAAATTACAATAAATATCCTTATATCCTTATGTGTAATCCATGCAATAATTATTAAAACACACAGTTGAAGCAGTGGGGAGTGAAACAAACATGTTCTGATATTCTGGAGCTGAGAGACTGGAGAGGCCTGTGTTGAGCCACGTATTATTTGCCACATGTTATCTGTCTTATCTTTTGCAAAAATATAAACAAGTATATCCAAAGAAATGATGTATGATGATTTCATATTCTTTCACATGTATTGAATAAAATTAATAATCTTTGATTAACAAGTTAAAAGATGTATGATTGAAATGTGATTAAGAACTGAGAATTAGAGGAAAAACATTAAGGTTTGACATTCTCAATCAGCTATATATGAAAGAAATATAACATTAATCATTTGTAAATCATTAATAAAAAGAATGAAGTGATGGTTTTGCAATGGTGTTTTAAAGTAAATGCTGAAAGCTGAAGAATGAAATGTGTAATACTGTGTAAAGTTTAAAACTGAGCAGATTAGGGAAAAATTGGAGGATGACAAGGAGGGACGAGAGCCAGCTGCATGCTAACGGGAGGAAGGGCGGATGCGACTACAGACCAGCGGGGCTATTGTTGGCATCTCCAAGGCTGAGAAGCAGAATCAGTAGGTCACAATGACCATGACTAAAGTATTGAGCAATAATCAAGAAGCTGAGCTGAATAGGTTGCGCAATAACTAAGAAGCCTAATAAGGGCCTGACCGGTGAAGGCATCAAGCGCTATAAAAACAATGCTGAGAGCAGAAACGGGGTTGTTTCCTCGCAGAAGACCAGCGAACAAGATCGGATGGAGAAAATAAGCTTGGATGGAAAAGGAACAGAGACAGCCCATCAACCATCAAAGTCTGGAGCATCAGTGCCTGCCACTTAAAGGAAGAAACCTGAAGATTAGGTCGTATTCCCTTCAAGAAACCACTCTTTGTTACCAGAAGAATTCTTCTCCATCAGGTGCATGGATGAGCCTCCGTCTTCAAAGCCTCTCCATACCCACTAGTTTCAGCATCAGGGAAAGACAGGTTGAGTTGATTAATTCATTTCTATTATTGAAATTATTTTGTATTGCCGAATTTAAGCTGTTACTGACCCCTGCAAAAGCATTACTAATTAAAAAAGCATATAAAATTCTAGTTAAATCGTGGACATTCAATTATTTGAGTCACCGTATTGTTGGTTTTTCATTGGTGGTAAAAAGTTTTGTTGCCTGGTTCTAAGATATTTTAGGAGGTTTTTATAGGTTGCCTTAGTCAAGTTTGTTAAAACAGCGCCCTTGGGGCTCGTGCTGAGCTACTAAAATTAACCTAGCCAATATACCAAGAGCCAGTTGTAAATTAGGGAATGAGCAGCCGTGAACAAAAGTGACTGTCGAAGGTAGGGATGACTGCGATAGGCTACTCAGTCGCCCGGACCTCCAGTTGAAGAAGGGCGAGACTTTTAGATGAAGGCTGTCAGAGCCTAGGCGAGTCATTTCCCGACACCAGCTTAAACAGAACTTTCAGTAAACCTGCTTAGTAAGATCTTTCAGGTTTAGGGAAGTCCGGACCCGTTGGATGGAGAGTTGGATTGAGCAATCCCTTTAGACATGGGGAGGGGTTAGCTCATTGGACAACGAAAAACTATAGTCTGTTAAATCATTGGCTTATAAAGGTACATATCTTTTATTTTAGAACTGTCTATACAATTGGTGATATTTTATTAGCTTATTATTACTTTTAGCTGAGTAGATGTGAGTTTAATTTGTGGCGTGCTGCTGGTAGCCGGTCAGCTTGCTGCATACCTCATGCAGCCTTCAGGGATGTTGATGCCTGCAGTAATGAACTGGCATATCAAGAAGTTTAGTGGCAGAGATAAAACTGAGAAAGAGGGGCCAACTTTAAGATAACTGAGTCAAGATTTTGGACCTTTTTGATGTGTCAGAAAAACAAAACACTTTGTCTACTTCCTTCTACAACCCATTAAAATAAAACCATACTTAAACCATAAGTAAAAGTCACAGGATTTTTGTTGTGTTGAACCTCAGTATTTGTATTTGATTTTTCCGGCCTTTTTAAGACTAGATCTAATTTGTTTACCTCTGCTACACCTTTCCATTCATTCATCCATTGTCTTTCACTTATCCAAGATCAAGTTGTGGGGGTAACAGGTCCAGCAGGGAAACCCAGACATCCCTCTCCTTGGGTGACACCCTCCAGCTCATTCTGGAAGATCCCAAGGTGTTCCCAGGCCAGATGGGATATATAGGTCCCTTCAGCGAGCTTTGGGTCTTCCCCGGGGATACTACTTCCTATTCTGTTTTACAAGTTATTTTCTGCTGTGCCCATATTCTAACGTGCCTTCCTCCTATTAACTTGGGTTATTGTGTTCTGACTTCTTTACATTTGTTTTAGGAACTTTTCCTCATCACTTTTTTTGTTACAAAATACATGAAAGGCTATACCAAATACACAATCAGCCTTGTGATAGCACTCATTCCCAACCTTGTTTTGCAACATTCAACATCCCTTTTTGTGCTCTTTGACCTGTTAAAAATTTATTTATGTTAAATCTGATATACGAAGTGTTTGTCTTTGAAACTGATATCCTGTTCTGTAGCATGTTTTTTAATTTAGCATTAAACATTTTTTTACCATATGTCATTTTTGTGCAGGAAAATAATCAAATTTTTGTGTGCAGCAATTGACAGTTCAGGTCTGCAGATGACATCTTATCATCCATAAGCAAATTAGTCTTAAAGGGTGTGACACTAAAGCCTTTTTAAAGAACTGTAAATTACGTATCTCCTTTGAAAAACAATGGAATGTTTGTCACTTCTTTATGATGGTTTTCTGGGTTCTAATATGGGCAATGGAAGCCACCCTTTTATAGCAGTACAGGTATTAGTATTTTTTTCTCCAAGGAAAAGTCAAAGTGGTTGCTGTGTAAAATGTCTATAATACAGATCTGCCCACCAACAGTTGCTTTCTTGTGCCTACTTTATTTATTTCAAATTAATCATCTCTCAGTAGGCAGGACTTACATAAGTTAACTAAAGTTTAAGGAATGTGCTTAATTGATCAGTGAAAGAAGCTTAATGAGAAAAAAATGTTTTGTCGAACTGTTTCAAATAGAAATTATATTAACTTTAACATTTGTTTGGACCGTTTCCCAAAAAATATAAGTCAAGGACACACAGGACTCACAGCTATAAAATAGTTCTCTGCATCTATCTTTTACACAACAGCTGCAGAACCATAAAATGTAATGTTTAACGAGACTCATATGCTGTGCATGACTGTAGAGTTAGACGTGTAGATATATCCTCAAACACTGACCAATAAAGAATCAACACTTTCTCCACAGCTCCCCCTCTGCTTCACATCAGACACATAATTAATAATGCTTTGATAAATAACACAGCGTGTTCTCTGCTAAGATCTTGTAATGTTCAGAGAGGTGTCATCTGTTATGCCAGGATAATCCCTTTTTAGCACAGGATGATGAATAATGTGTCTGTTCAAAGTGCAGAGTCAGTACTTCTTTTCAGTTTGAGTATGTGTGTGTGTGTGTGTGTGTGTGTGTGTGTGTGTGTACACGCGTGGGTCCATACTGAGTTGCTGCCTCCATAAATGTCTAAAGGCAGCCTGAGGGTCATTGCAGTTGGGATCAATCCATTGTTTTTGTTCATGCAGAGACACACAGGTTGTGAAGGATGTCCTACGTGTTTTGTGTGTTTTTTCCTTGTGTTGCAAATCTGTGCAGAGATTGTTTGCTAAGCTATTTGGGGAACCTGGACCAATAATAATCTTGCAGTAATATTTTAGACTCCATTTACAATCCTGTCTCAGATCTATAGGGATTTCTCAAAGAATCTGATTATATCTTTTTTTTTCTTTTAAAATGTTCTAAATTACATATAAAACCGAAATAAGGGGTTACTTCAGAGACTGCAACTTAACCAATATGTGTTAAAAAGTCCCTGTAAGATACTTTTTAGCATTATTATGAGCCTCATCAGCTTCTGTTTTTGTATTAATCTTTATGTTTACTGTTCAACTGCATTGTGTTGTCATAGGTCCAGCTGCTGAACTAACAGAAAATAAGATGGTTGAGTTTTCATTTAGTCAATGTAATTTAAGAAGAGTTGTGTCAGCAAGTCAAATTTGAAATCTATCTAGGATCCAGAAGAAAATATAAACAGGTTTCTATGTAATTTGATGTCCAGGGTGTAACTTTGTATGCAGATGACAAATGTATTTGATCACTGGCATTTTCTTAACAACACACAACATGAATGCCCTATACATCTTGTCTTTTCACAATACACTCACCGACCACTTTAAGAAGTAAACCTGGTTGTCTGATTGTTAACACAAATAGTAAAACAGGAAATCACAGTGCAGCAGTTCAATACGTTTCAGTTCGTGTTGCCCTGCAATGGACAGGCGACCTGTCCAGGGTGTACCCCGCCTCTCGCCCGTAGACTGCTGGAAATAGGCACCAGCTCCCCAGCAACCCACTATGGAATAAGCGGTAGAAAATGACTGACTGAATGTTGAACTGTAAATTTAAGTACACTGTAAGTATGCATATGTCAAGCAGTCTCTATAGGTCTCTGTTGTGTAATTGAGTTGGCATGCATCCTGCTTTTCTCAGAAGAGCAGTGCAGATAAAGAAAGAGAATAATCATCATCAACATGCTTCGCTTGAACCCTGATGTTCAGCTGCTAAAATCTTTACCTGTTAATGCAAACATTATGTGTGCTGTGTACACAAAAATCTGTTTAAAGTGACCAGTAGGACTGGTTGCTTTGAACCAGTAGTTCAACGCAACCAGTCCTACTGGTACTTTGGCAGGACCCCCAAAAACATGCTGTTAGCTGTCTGTCTGGTTTTAACTCTCGTTTCTCTCATGCTATGTTGTTTTCCTGGTGATTGGAATTGTGGTCAGTTTTTATCTGTATAGGTCCACCTCTCAGTTTATCTAAAAATGTTTTCAAATCTGAGCTGTTCCCAAACAGCATTTGAACTATATTTCCATTTCTCTGTGGTTATAATTTCTTCATTTTGCAGCATTTGATTCTTAAATCATTACCCCAAATGTTCTTTCTCTGTCTGTCCTCCATCCTCTTCCTCTTGCTGCTCCCTACAGCTAGGCGGTCTTATTAAAAGTCAAACAATGTCATTTTTTTTATTTTTTTGAACAGCAGTCCACTCTCAAGGCTACAGTCAGCTCTGCACGCTAACAAACCTATGGCACCAGAAGACAAAGGGAGCATGAAATCAGATAAATGGGTCTCAGTCACGTATGGTGGACTGATCAGTGATTTTTGTTTAAACAGCTGCTGAGCCGCTCAGTTCATGCTGTGGTGACTGAGTCCATTCCATTCTCTGATTAGAGTTTTGATAAAAGTGTGCTTTAATGATCCTGTTTTCTGCAGAAGGCATTAGCCAATTTTATTACACAGTAATTGGATTTTCAATAATAAATGAAACGTTTTGGATGAGTTACCTCTTCTTATAGACATGCAGCCTTTATGTCTCTTGAAACAAATGAGGTAATTGCACACACATTTGGGAGCAGTAATTGGAAAAACAAGATTAATTTTGACAGTTTATCTTATAGTTATCCTTCCTGTGATATAAATCTTTTGAATGCATTTCTTTAAACTATAAAGCAATCCAAAGAGGAACACTATACAACCTAGGAATAAGTTAAAGAAATACATAAACAAAATACATACTTATAAAATGTGCAATAATAATTATTTAGCCATGCAGTTCTGGTCGAGAATTGTGCACAGACTCATTGTGGGCATAACGCTCATGGTATGCTGCTTTTGGGCTGTTTTGGGGTGGAAGGATCCTACAACAATCAACATCAATGGATTTAAAAAAAATTAAAAACATTTGTTTTAAACACATGAATGCACAAGTTTAGATTTATATTTTAAATGTCTCTAATCCAAAATGTTATGTAGAATGGCTCAAATATACAGTATATCCAGCATGTAAATCCCCACTAATATTTAAATAAATAGATACCTCAGCAAGTTTTACCTCACCCACACAACTTTTGTAACCATCACCATACACTTGGAACAAGCAAATAAGAAAGAATCTTCCACTCCAAGCCTAAGACTATCCAGCTTAACTAACGTTTGTAGCTTCCCTCAAGGACAAGTTAAATGTTTTCTGGACAAACAAAATTGTGGCGAGACAGGAAAAGGTGAGCTAATTGTCCTAAATGACAAAGTGAGACTTAGAGACCCAAGACACTGTACAAACTGACAAGCAAGGTGGTGGTAGCATCATGCTGTGGTGCTGTTTAGCTGCCATTGGCACTAATTCCTTGCACCAAGTGGATTCAGTATTAGTCAAACACTAATACTAAATAATCTGAACTGAAACTATCTGTGTAGTTATGCTGCTATAGGCTTAGACTGCTGGAGGACATAATGACCACTTTCACCCTCTTTGCTACATTCTCACACTACTCTCC
This sequence comes from Girardinichthys multiradiatus, assembly GCF_021462225.1. Taxonomy (NCBI): domain Eukaryota; kingdom Metazoa; phylum Chordata; class Actinopteri; order Cyprinodontiformes; family Goodeidae; genus Girardinichthys; species Girardinichthys multiradiatus. The sequence continues at coordinate 15,255,658 of NC_061814.1, forward strand.
AATTTTGCATTATTTGCTGTTATTTCAGCTTTTAACCTTGTTCTCTCTTTTCTCTTCCTAGAAGCTACACCTGGCCGGGCTCTGTGTCTACCTGTGACACCTTTCTGGAGAGGGGCATCGTCCGAGCTTCTGCTGGCAACAACTTAATGCTCACCCTCTACCGATGATCCACATGGCCCTGTCTTACAGTGTTTAACCCTTTCTCTCTCCTAGACATGGAAATTGACTGAGCTTTTACTGTAACTAATTATATGTGCTCTCTTTCAGACTCTAACCTTGAAAACTGGCTCAGAGTTTATCTGTTCTTTCTTTCTAGGTGAAACGACTAAAGGAGCTACATCCATTAACATTTACTTTTCCTTCCCATAGAAAGGACTCCTGGATCAGTGCTTCTTTGTTCTCTTTGTGTCTCTGCTCTGTTCTCTCAAACCCCCAGTCGGTCGTGGCAGATGGCCGCTCACACTGAGCCTGGTTCTGCTGGAGGTTTCTTCCTGTTAAAAGGGAGTTTTTCTTCTCCACTGTCACTACATGCATGCTCAGTATGAGGGATTGCTGCAAAGTCAACGCCAGTGACTGTCCACTGTCTCTACTTGCTCATCCGAGAGGAGGGAATGCTGCAAGTCACTGACTGGATGCAATCTGCTGGGTTTCCTTAGATAGAAAAACTTTTTATCCAATTTGAATAAATAACTAACTCCGACTGCACTGTTCAATGGTTAGGATTAACTGGAATGTATGAACCTGACTGTTGTGAAGTGCCTTGAGACAACATGTGTTGTGAATTGGCGCTATATAAATAAAACTGAAATTGAAATTGAATATATGGAAATATATATATATATATACACTACCGGTCAAAAGTTTAGAACTATTTCTCATTTATTGCTTTTTTTTATGTTTATGACTATTTACATTGTACATACATTCTCACTAAAAGCCTCAAATCAGTGAATGAACACATATGCAATTATTTAGCAAAAACAAGTAAAAGAACTTTAAATATGCTTTATGTTTTATATTTCTTAAAGTGATATTGCTGTGATGACTGAAATATTAAACTTTGGCTGTCTCTGAATGAGCCTCTGGGAAGTTCTTTCAAGACTCTTTGGAAAACTATTTCAGGTCACCACCTCATGAATCCCATGGAGAGAAAACCAAGAGAGCAAAGCAGTCATCAAAGCAAAGGGGGGCTATTTGGCAGAATCTAAAATATAAAAATGTTCAGAGTTCACATTTTTTGTTTACTATATAATTCCATGTGTGTTCATTCATAGCTTTATTGCCTTTGGTGAGAATCTACAATTTAAATGAAAATAAGGAGACCCATTAAGTATGAATAGGTATCTAAAACATGACATTTCAGCTCATGATAGGTTTATATGAACTTCTGACTAGAATAGTTTAAATTGTTTAAAGTCATGTTTTGCTTTCAGCTGGCATACATGTTGAAGGAGGGTAATACAACACTGCAAGCTAAATATTTTTCTGAAGAATTTCCTGTAGTTTTTTTGTTTATGCGCTGAGAGATTCACGAGTAAATGTAACACTCAGCCCTTTTATGGTTCTGATACATGAAACCATGCATATCCTGTGGTGCAGTTTAATACTTAAGGCTCGTTAAATCCTAACACGGCATCCATCCCCTGACAATAATAATTTCCATATTGTCAAATTTTTTTCATGACCAGATATTTTAAACTTGCATCATAAACATGCAAGCACAATTGTTAGAGGAAAGTAAACAAACTTAAAAAAATTAACTATCTATATTATCCCACCTTGAAACACACATTTTCAGATGAATATGAGAAGAAATATAGCAAAGCAAAATCATCAATTTAATTTGCATTGCTATACATGTGCCCAGAGTCAGATACACTTCATAGCTTCACAGAAAAAATCTCCATCTCCAAATTTGCCCCATTAACATGTCACAGCAAAATATCCCAGCTTGAAAATAAAACAGTATAAACCAATACAGGGCTCTCTGCACTGGTATGTACACTGACGTGGCTGGACACACACTGAAAAGAGATGAAGATATGTTCTAATAACATCAGTGAAATGAGCACAAGCAGGGACACTACAATGCATCTTTACAACCTGCTACAGTAATATAGACAGTCACAGATCAGCACATCTGTCCGCGAGCTCTCTACACTTAGTGACTTATCACTTTCTCATCCACTCTACACCAAGCCACGCGATGCACAATACAACACCAAAAATGCAAAGCTCACCTTCATGATGTTTCGCTCTGTTGTTTCTCTGCTCCCAAACACATGTGCTTCTCTTGGTGTGTGACAACAGAAGCAGGAAGAGTCTGTCTACGCCTGCTGATCCTTAACTCCCACCTTTTACCATGGAGTCACAGGGGAGGAGATTTCTTCCCTCCGCACAGCACAAATCACTGTGTTGCTGTTTGTAAATGCATCTGTATGTGTGTGAAAAGAGTGTGTGGCTCAAAAAGACAAATGAAGTGCCTCTCCTTCTCAAAGTCTCATGCACCTATATGAATACAAATTTAATCTATCTATCTATCTATCTATCTATCTATCTATCTATCTATCTATCTATCTATCTATCTATCTATCTATCTATCTATCTATCTATCTATCTTTCTTCCTTTCTTCCTGTTTCTTTTCTCCCTTCTCCTTCCAGTGTGTCTCTCACTTTCTCCCTCTCCTCTCATCTCACTATATCGAATGTTCGTCCACCTTCTCCTAATTCTCCCTCCCTCCATCCTTCCTGCCTTCCTTCCCTCCCTTCCTGGGGCTATCTTGCCACTCTTCTCCCTCTAATAGTAGGCTCACATTTCCCTATTCACCCCCACAGACCCATAAAGGGGGGAGGGAAGAGAGGGATCCTAGTCCAGCCATACATCCATCCTGCTTGTCTCCTCTCACCTTTTGGTGCATGTTTCTCTGTCATTAAATGAAACACAGTATGGATGTATTTGCTAATGTCTGAAAAGCTCTAAGACACAGCTTCTGATCAGCAAAACTGCATTACGCAACTGAAACAGAGAAGCAAAAGGTAAAAACTAAGAGGGTTCCTGTTTTTTTTTGATGACATCAGTTACAGATGTACTGCAAATAGTTGCTAAAATAGTTGCCCGTTCCTTTATGAAATGATAATCAGAAAGTGCTCTAAAACTCAAATGAGCTTCTGTTTACACAGATGCCCACTCTGCAGCTGTGTGCTGACTCAGAATGGTCAATAGAGGGGGCTACTTCACTTTATTGTTAGGCATCGTTAAGAATATTGGAATAAGTCGTGTGGAGCGAGGACAAACATTTAAGTTTTAGTGCTTAATGTACTTTGTTGTTAAAAAAGCATATACCTCCTTATAGCAGTCTTCTGTTTTATTGTCACACTTAAATGTTTCAGATAATCAAACAAATTTGAAAATCAACCAGAGATAACCTGAGTAAATACAAAAAAAAACTTCCAGATTCTGATTTAATTTATTAATGGAAAAAAGTTGTCCAAACCAGCAAAAAATATAACTATGCCTTTTGTTAAAGCACGAATTAACTATGATTTATGACATTTTCGGTAAAATTTTACTAGCCATAGAAAGTCCTGATTACTGTAGGATTAGGAAAGTGAACAGAAACCTTTTTAACAACATAAAGTAGGCTTAAAGATTTTATAAGGTAATGCATCGACCTGTAATCAAAACAAATTCAAGGCAATATACTAAGCAAGATAAGGCGGGTTTATTTGTATAGCACATTTCAGCAGCAAGACAATTCAAAGTGCTTTACATGATGAAAACATAAGGAAACAAAACATATAGAAAGTACACTGCAGTGTAAAGGAAAGTGAAAAAGGTGTAATAGTTTAAATAAAACAGGCATAGGCAGCTCTTAACAAATGGGCTTTTCAGCATTTTTGCAGTTTTATGGAATATTATTCCAGATTAATGGAGCATAAGAACTGAATGCTGATTCCCCATGTTTGGCACTGGTTCTGGGGATGCAGCGTAGACTTGTACCAAAGGACCTCAGTGGTTTGAAAGGTTGACACAAAGACAGCAAATCTTTAATGTATTTTGGTGCTAAGCCATTCAGTGATTTATAAACTAACAGATGTATTTTAAAGTATATTCTCTGATAAACAAGGAGCCAGTTTAAGGACTTTAGAACTGGGGTAAAATACTCTACTTTCTTAGTCTATAGGTCTGGAAAGGGTTACAAGACCATTTCTAAGGCTTTGGGACCCCAGTGAACTACTGTGAAACACCATTATCCACAAAAAGGGAAAGCATGGAACCGTGGTGAACCTTCAAAAGAGTTATTAAGTGCTTATATATGTCATCCAGAAGGTCACAAAAGAACCCAGTGCTGCAGGACACACTTGCCTCAGTTAAAGTTGGTGTTCATGATTCAACATTAATAGAGTGGGCAAAAATGACATGCATGAGAAAGTTTCAAGGTGAAAACAGCTGCTGGCTTAGAAGAACATAAAGGCCCATCTTACATTTTCTAAAGAAACATCTTGAAGATCCTCAGTATTTTTTAATAAACATTCTGTGAAATGAAGGACTAAAAGTGTAAGAGTTTCGAAGTTGTGGCAAAACCCCATACCTACAATCAAACATAGTGGTGGTAGTGTGATGTTTGGGGCTGCCTTGCTGCTTCAGGACCTGGACAAACTTGCTGTATTTGGTATAATCATGAATTCTGCTCTGCTTTAGGGTCTCTTACTTTTCACATTGGGCCGGGTTGGTTTGGATAGCTATTAACCTTTAGTATATGAAATCACCATTAGAAAAATAAAGTTATCTTTTTCAGATATTAAAGTTAATTTGATGATCTGAAACAATATAGTGTGACTGAAACAAACAGAAGAAATCTGTAAGGGACAAACACTTTTTTTACACCACTGTAAATCACCCCTGCAAGAGCAGTTGAAGTTATTGTGAATTAGACTGTACCTCACATATTTATTACTTCATATGGGACCAATCAAAAGTGTAGAGGAGGACAGTAAACTTGTTTTTTGTGGTTTTGAGTTTTGTTCGGATGAGTTTCATAGTTGGAACCAGACATCTTACAACACCCTGATGATTAGAGTAATTTTACTACTTTGGCAATAAAACTACGAAAAACACTATAAAGAATCGAGTAAACCTTTGGAAAATATAGGGAAGACTGAAAAAAGATAATCTTTATATGATGCTTTAGATTCAATAGTTGGATGACTGAAGTTTCTAAAGTTTGTGTCTTAAATTTGCCAAATTTCCTGTACAAACTATAAGTGAACGTGCTTGATCCCCGGTTTTGTACACAAAATAATATTGATATGGCTGACAGCAAGTCAGACGTACAAAAACTTGAAAAAATATTTACACCCCTTGAACTTTTTTCCTGGTTTTAGACCACAATAATTTATTAGTATGGTGTAGGGCCTCCTTTTGTGGCCAATACAGCGTCAATTCGTCTTGGGAATGACATATACAAGTCCTGCACAGTGGTCAGAGGGATTTTAAGCCATTCTTCTTGCAGGATAGTGGCCAGGTCACTACGTGATACTGGTGGAGGAAAACGTTTCCTGACTCGCTCCTCCAAAACACCCCAAAGTGGCTCAATAATATTTAGATCTGGTGACTGTGCAGGCCATGGGAGATGTTCAACTTCACTTTCATGTTCATCAAACCAATCTTTCACCAGTCTTGCTGTGTGTATTGGTGCATTGTCATCCTGATACACGGCACCGCCTTCAGGATACAATGTTTGAACCACTGGATGCACATGGTTCTCAAGACGCGCCCATCTAGCACAAGTATTGGGCCAAGGGAATGCCATGATATGGCAGCCCAAACCATCACTGATCCACCCCCATGCTTCACTCTGGGCATGCAACAGTCTGGGTGGTACGCTTCTTTGGGGCTTCTCCACACCGTAACTCTCCCAGATGTGGGGAAAACAGTAAATGTGGACTCATCAGAGAACAATACATGTTTCACATTGTCCACAGCCCAAGATTTGCGCTCCTTGCACCATTGAAACCGACGTTTGGCATTGGCATGAGTGACCAAACGTTTGGCTATAGCAGCCCGGCTCTGTATATCGACCCTGTGGAGCTCCCGACGGACAGTTCTGGTGGAAACAGGAGAGTTGAGGTGCACATTTAATTCTGCCGTGATTTGGGCAGCCGTGGTTTTATGTTTTTTGGATACAATCTGGGTTAGCACCCGAACATCCCTTTCAGACAGCTTCCTCTTGCATCCACAGCTAATCCTGTTGGATGTGGTTCGTCCTTCTTGGTGGTATGCTGACATTACCCTGGATACCGTGGCTCTTGATACATCACAAAGACTTGCTGTCTTGGTCACAGATGCGCCAGCAAGAAATGCACCGACAATTTGCCCTCTTTTGAACTCTGGTATGTCACCCATAATGTTGTGTGCATTTCACTATTTTGAGCAAAACTGTGCTCTTACCCTGCTAATTGAACCTTCACACTCTGCTCTTACTGGTGCAATGTGCAATCATATATATATTTATCTATATATATACATATATAGATAGATATACATCTATCTATATATGTATACACATATATGTATTTATAGTGGTTAAAACTTGTCTCTTACATTACTTATCTAACTAAAAACAACAAGCACAGATTCTTCTGACATGATAAAATTCAGGGAAAGATTTGCTTTCATAACTCGGTGTTTACTGCGCTAAACACCTAGATATTTTCTTAACGGCGGTGACACATCTACTTTGAGTTGCTGACTCACGTTTTGCTGCTGATAACTCAAAATAGAGGCAACCATACCAGTTCAGTTATCTTCTAATACTCTGTCACTTTACGTCCTGCAGTGTCAGTGAGAACAGAATTGGTAAATATAAATCTCAAAGGCAGATTTATCTGTTGGTGCTCATCATTTGTGTGAAGAACTCTATGCAGAACCTGAGGCTGACTAATTGGTTGCCTTTTGGTTTGTAAAACTCTATCTGAGCCCATTGTGAGTGTCTGAAGTTTGTGTGTGTGCTCTACATCGCAGGAGCTGTCAAAGAAACTATAATACCAAGCACACATGAAGCACTTATCTCACACACTTGAAAGGACATGTTTTCTGGCACAAAAATATGTTAGATATTTGAAAAATGTGTCAATTTATATTTCATTGTGAGCTGTTACTTTCAGCCTTCTCCCTGCTTACAGGAGATTTTTTTGTTTGACCCTTTCTACTGTGGACACCTTGGTGTGTTGGTCAAGTCATTTCACAGCTAGCCTTTACAGTTGAGCTCCGGACTTTCTTTTTGCCATGTTCTCTGACAGATGGTCATGGGGGTCCTCAGATGCTACACATCATGGAAAGGTCAGCTCTTACTTCAGCCAAACGCTGTGTAAGTGATGTGTGGGTGTGTGTGTTCTAGCTGTTTGTCTTTCTGCAGCCTGTTTTGATGTTTTTAGAGGGCATAAATCTAGAGATGGTTCACAGTTATCAAATACTAGCTAAACCCACCTGACCTTTGCATAAAATATTTCACAGATCAGGGGGAACTTTCTAACCATATAATTGTAAAAAATATAATTTGTCTTTTTAAATGCAGAAGCAGAACTCAATGGGTTTCTGCTAATTACCTAATAAATTAAACTCACAAAGCAGTCTGGTTATGGCTTTCATTGGTTTCAACATTAATATGATTCAGCATGTTGTCTCATTTGAGGATATGCTGAGCATGAATAAAGAAACAGCTTTAATTACAGGCTGCTGTAAAAACAGGAGAGTAAGCCATCAATGTAAGAGGGGAAAAGACAACAGTAAATGTGAGTTGGATCTAAAGTATGGAGGTCTGACAGTGCCATACTTTAACCCACACATCCTGAAAAGACAGTCAAAGCTGTTACCTTTCTTTACATGCATAAAGGCAGCCAGATGTGTGTATGACAACTGCTTACCTCGAGATCTTTTTCTGCCTACAGATTTATTTGCTACCTTGTGCAAGCGCTCCCTCTGCTGGTGTAACAGCAGAGGGAAACAATCTGTGCATTCATCTTAGTAACATTAAGGAAAAGGTCTAAGCACTCTTGTAAAGGTAAGGGAGAATGCATTTATGATAGCCTTGCAACACTTGTCTGCAGAAAACATGCAGCATATTTCAAACGTATTCACACCGCCTGAACCTTTTTGTATTTTGTCACATTACAGCCACAAAGTGCTGTGAATTTGATTAGGATTTTATGTGTTAGACCAGCATAACTTTGAAGTGGAATGACAAAGATAAGGTATAAATAAAATCCAGTGCAACCAGTTGCCCGGAAAAGTCAATTAAGAAGTAAACAGAGTCCACTTGTGTGTAATCTAATCTCAGTGTAAATGCAGCTGTTCTGTGAAGGCCTCAGAGGTTTGTAAGAGAATATTAGTGAACAAACAGCCTCATGAAGACCAAGGACCACAGCAGACATGTCAGGGAGAAGGTTGTGGAGAAGCTCAAAGCAAGTTACTCTTATTTACTTTATTTAAACAAAGACAAGGCACAGTTCAAACAAAAACGTCACCATTTGATGCTCCATACCAGATTATAGCTTTGAGCTAATACTCATCTGCAGTTCCTCACCAGGTCAAAATAAGAAGAAGGAAGCTGAAGAACGGTCAGAAATATGAATTGTATATACAGAAACAAACAAAAGCCATCAACAAGATATCACATGCCTGCACATAATGACATACATACATTGCACACACTCAGTACCATACAAACATCTGAATCAGTGACCACAATCCTGAATGGTCTTGAACAGACTTTTTAGATGAGATTTAAAGGAACCGATAGAGCTACAGCTCATCACATCATCAGGTAATGTGTTACACTGATCTGTAGCTTTTACAGAGAAAGCTGATTACCCAAAAATGGCATGACAGAGGTTTATGGTAAAATCTCTAAGGAGGATATTCTAAAAAATCCAAAAAAGTTCAATGTGTGAGTTCAATCTATGATCCAATAACGGTGGAAGCATCTGTCAAAGCAACTATTAATTATCTACTCCACAATTCTGCCCTTTACGGAAGATTGACAAGAAGAAATCCACTGTTGAAAGACAGTCCCAACAGCAGGCACGCCATGTAGAAACTGGTCAGAGTTGATGGGATGGTGGACATAGCTAAATACAGGGAAATCATGAGGAAAAACCTGTTAAAGGCTGCAGCAGACTTAGTCTGGAGCCACAGTTTACATTCCTGCAGAGCATAAATGCTATGCAAAAAGCCAGAGCCATAATGCAGTGGTTCAAAACAAAGCATATTTATGCATTAAAATGTTAAAGTTAAAGTTCAGACATAAATCTAATTGAGAATCTGTGGCAGGACTTAAAAATGACTGTTTATGGATGCTCCTAATCCCCACTGTGAAAGCAGCTACTACAGATTGGATGAAGCCAGTAAATTATTAGTAAATTACAATTATCTTTAGGACAAACAGTTCTGTTGCTGCTGGTTTATTGATGGGAGGGTAAACCTTTGCCAGGCTGTCAAACACCCTGAGCGTCTATGGGTATCTAGAGCTGCATACAATGGGGAGAAAAGGAGATGCTTCTAGCCAGATACTTCTGCTCATACCTAGATAGATGTTTATTTTCAGGTTTCTGATAACACATACAAAACATAAATACAGGCACCTTCTGTCAAATGGGTAGTAAAAAATATCTTTTAATGCAAAATCTTGTTTCCTATTTAATTTTATTGGCTTCCCATCCCTGGCTGCCTTCCATTCCCTCCCAAAAATAAAGCATCTACTTTAATAGACAACAAGAAAGAGCTTTAATTAAAGCAACTCTGAATGCTGAGAGGAAAGTGTGAGGCAGCCGAAAGATCAAAAGCATCATTATTCAGAAGCTGTTTGATGCTGAACAGCTGAGAAACAATTACAGCACAAAGATAAAGGTGATTCATTTCTCCTGCTAATGACTGTCAGATAAAATTCACAGACTACAGATAAGAAGGGAACAAAGTCTGAAAGCAAGTGTCTGGAACTGCTGAAAATGGGCCTTGGCTGTTGTAAAAGTGGACACAATGCCTGAGGTGTTAATAAACTAACAAGGCTGGACTACGGAGATTCTCCTTGAAGGAAATGAGCAGAAAAGATAGCAGCAGTTATGAGATGGTTTTATGTTCCTCATCTCTCTATAGTGGTAAACACGTTTAAACATTAGGATACATTTCTGCTTGGATTGTTGGCTTTCTGGACTTTTATACACAGACTGCAAAGACTGGGATACTTAAATTTAATAATGTTTTTTTCACAGTTTATATTTATTTAAAGTTGAATAAGTCACTTAAATTAAAACACAATATATAGCTTGTGTCTACTAATTTACATCTACTTATTGTCTGCACTACTACAGTAATGAGGGTTTTTTCAAAATGTATTCAAACTAGTCTTTTTAGGGGTGGACTGATAATACCACATACAAAATTATACATGCAGACTCAAAGGTTTCTGTCATGATTTTCCTGAGATTTCCCATCAGCGAGGAGACCCTGTGGCTGACACTAAACTTGCTATAGAGACTTGATTTTAGGACTTGATTTTAGAGACTTAGTGCAATCCAGCCTGTATGCACTAATATTCCAGGTGTACTGCCAAATCCCCCCCTGGTCCAAAAGGCAGCAACACATCAAATTCCCAAGATTAAACTGATACATATGCCATTATTTATGCGATTGGTAATTGGTAAGTCTGAATAAATGCTTCAGTTGGGATGAATGATGCTTTTTCTCATGGACTTCCCTCCATAAACAAACATAATGAGAGGTATGGAAAACAAATGAATCAAACCTCTCCTTAGTTGTACTCAGGGGGATTCCCCTCAGTGCCTGATAAAGTTTGAACCACATTACAGCCGACCCAGACCATCCATCACCTCCACTGTCATTAAAGGAAAAATGCAATCAGCTTCTCTACTCTGAACTGTCAATGCCTAAAACTCCTCTGGGAGATTTCACTGTCTGATGAGTTAGCCTCCTAGTCTGCCTGTCAGCTGCTGATCTGTCTTCTTTAATTTCAACACATCAGAACCAGTAGCTCCAGCACAAGAAATTAGAGATTGTAATGTATTTACCTGGGTGCTGTGTGAATCTGAAAGCGAGCAAGTAAACTAAGAGAACATTAGCGTGCAGGAAGTCCAGAGCATTGCTAATTTGCTCATTTGAGGTAACAGACAATCCACTCAACCTTAATGCACCATTAAATGCACTTAGTTCTATAAAAACCACTCCAGTACCATGCAATGTGGATCTGAAATAAAACAGTTAACATATGCTTGTGATAGTGGAGGGTAAAGTTAAAACCAGCTTCTAATGGTTGGAAACTAATAGTATGACTCACCAGAGCACTTGGGGTTTGCTATGTTAAAATGCATCTAAAGGTGAAACAGTGATAAATGAATTCAAATGAATGCCACAGTTTTTAGATTTTATTTGTAAAATAAAACTGGAAAGCATGAACCATGTTCCTTCCACTTCACAATTCTGAACTATTTTGTGTGAGCTGTCACATGAAATCCCAATGAAATTCTTTGATGTTTGTGGTTGTAATGTGACAAAATGTGAAAAAGCTCTCTGCTCTTCATGTTCTTAGAGACCTGTAATGTCTGCCAGTGTGTAGCAGATTGAACGAATCGTGAAAGGGATGTGTAAGGTCTTTCACAATGTTGGGGACCCTAATGCAACATCAAGACTGGTAAATGTGCTCCATAGGGGGTTAAAGACGACCACAAATATCCTGAGGAGTTTTAACTACCTTGTGGAGAGCTGCTCTGTCAGCTGCTGCACAGTTCCCAAACCAGATACCTAGCCAGTATGTTTATACACTTTGTACTGCTGATAGGTGAAAGACTCTAGCAGTTTGATAGACAGATGGGCCTTCCGCAGTGCTCTAAAGAAGCTTCGCTTCTGATGTTCACATAGCATTTAAGGTCTTCACTGTTGTTAATCCCCGGGGATTTAAAACTAGGTACTTTTTCCACCTCCTCTTTCCTCTCCTTTCAAGCAGTCTGAGCTCCTCTCTGTGAGAAATCAGTAATGATTTCAGACGTTACAGGTGTACCACTCAGAGAGTCCATGCACTTCATCTCTGCAGGTGGCCCCATTCCCATTTCAGATGAGCCCCACCACTGTTGTGTCGTTCGCAAACTTGATTATCATATTGGTGGGGTGGAGAGGCAGGAAATCCTGAGTGTAAAGGGCATGATGGAGTGGACTGTGCACTCAACGCTGTGGTGCCCCTCTGCTGAGCTTCAGGGTTGTTGAGGAGTGGGACCCAAGTCTCACAGTATTTGGGTTTTCAGTGAGAAAGTCCAGGGTCCACTGACACATATGACTGCTGAAGATGAGGTCCTGCATTTTGTGACTAACTTGCTTTGGATGATGGTATTAAAGCTGAGCTGTCGTCCACAAAAAGAATCCTGATGTATTTTATGTTCTTCTCTAGATGTATCAGAGCAACATGGAGGGCTGTGTTTGTGGCATCCTCTGTAGATTGTTTTGTCATGTATGTGTACTGGTGAGGGTAGAGTTTATGTAAGGTGACCTAGAATCAGCTTTTCAAAGCACTTAGACTCAATAGATGTTGGAGCAATGGGCCTGTAGTCATTCAGGGAAATGATGTTTGTCTGCTTTGGCACTGGGATGATGGTGGAGATTTTCAGACAAGCAGGCACAGTGGTGTGTGCTAAAGAGAGATTAAGGATGTCTGTTAGAATCCCAGCAAGCTGTTGAGCAGTCTCCGAGGACCCTGCCTGATATCTCATCCGCTCCAGCGGTCTTCCAGGCATTAACAGTTCTCAGGACCTGCTTGACTTCCTCTGACTGATGGATAAGTGGATGGTCAGCAGGGCTTCGATGGAGAGAGACGTTTCTGTTTGGACATCTCTCGAATCAGGAAAAAAAGGGGTTCAACTCTTCAGCCAGCGATGTGTTTGCAGATGTTGATGGGCCTCTGCTGCCCCTGAAATTTGTTAAATGCTGTATTCCCTGCCATGTGTGTGTTGTGTCTCTGGATCTGAAGTGGTCATCAGTCCTCTTTTTGTAGGACATTTTGGCTGTTTTGATGTACTGCTTAAGGTTGTATCTGGCAGCACTGTACAATTCCTTGTTGTCAGATTTGTAGGCCAGGTCCTGCTCCTTCAGAAGATGCTGGACCTCCTTATTCATCCGTGGTTTTCTGTTTGGGAAAACATGGATGCGCTTGTTGATGTTAACACATTCCGCACAGCATCTAAAATGAACCCCTCCAGTGGTTTCCTCTAGGATGTGCTCTGAAAGCAGTTGTGCAGTTGGGAGGTTGCACTCCTTGGCCCAGTCTTAATGATTGTGGTGATGGGTTCATACTTCCTGCTGATGTGGTGCTCTTCACACAAAGATTACCAAATTACAGGGGTTGGACAATGAAACTGAAACACCTGGTTTTAGACCACAATCATTTATTAGTATGGTGTAGGGCCTCCTTTTGCGGCCAATACAGCATCAATTCGTTTTGGGAATGACATATACAAGTCCTGCACAGTGGTCAAAGGGATTTTAAGTCATTCTTCTTGCAGGATAGTGGCCAGGTCACTACGTGATACTGGTGGAGGAAAACGTTTCCTGACTCGCTCCTCCAAAACACCCCAAAGCGGCTCAATAATATTTAGATCTGGTGACTGTGCAGGCCATGGGAGATGTTCAACTTCACTTTCATGTTCATCAAACCAATCTTTCACCGGTCTTGCTGTGTGTATTGGTGCATTGTCATCCTGATACACGGCACCGCCTTCAGGATACAATGTTTGAACCACTGGATGCACATGGTCCTCAAGAATGGTTCGGTAGTCCTTGACAGTGACGTGCCCATCTAGCACAAGTATTGGGCCAAGGGAATGCCATGATATGGCAGCCCAAACCATCACTGATCCACCCCCATGCTTCACTCTGGGCATGCAACAGTCTGGGTGGTACGCTTCTTTGGGGCTTCTCCACACGGTAACTCTCCCGGATGTGGGGAAAACATTAACGGTGGACTCATCAGAGAACAATACATGTTTCACATTGTCCACAGCCCAAGATTTGCGCTCCTTGCACCATTGAAACCGACGTTTGGCATTGGCATGAGTGACCAAACGTTTGGCTATAGCAGCCCGGCTCTGTATATTGACCCTGTGGAGCTCCTGACAGACAGTTCTGGTGGAAACAGGAGAGTTGAGGGGCACATTTAATTCTGCCGTGATTTGGGCATCCGTGGTTTTATGTTTTTTGGATACAATCCGGGTTAGCACCCGAACATTCCTTTCAGACAGCTTCTTCTTGTGTCCACAGTTAATCCTGTTGGATGCGGTTGGTCCTTCTTGGTGGTATGTTGACATTACCCTGGATACCGTGGCTCTTGATACATCACAAAGACTTGCTGTCTTGGTCACAGATGCGCCAGCAAGACGTGCACCAAAAATCTGTCCTCTTTTGAACTGTGGTATGTCACCCATAATGTTGTGTGCATTTCAATATTTTGAGCAAAACTGTGCTCTTACCCTGCTAATTGAACCTTCACACTCTGCTCTTACTGGTGCAATGTGCAATCAATGAAGACTGGCTACCAGGCTGGTCCAATTTACCCATGAAACCTCCCACACTAAAATGACAGGTGTTTCAGTTTCATTGTCCAACCCCTGTTGTGTGTATATATATATATATATATATATATATATATATATATATATATATATATATAGTCAACTGGTTTTGTTTGAGTGGCTTCCTGGTGATGGGCAAGGTGCTACTGTTGGACACATATAGTGTGTGCAATTTTCCATTCAATAAATTATTGTAACATGCCTATTAAAATATACAATTAAGTAATGGTCAAAATATAAGCTTTAAATATCAAAAATAATAATCCGCAAATAACTGGATTCGTTCTTTGCTTGTTTGCGCAGAAAAAAAAGATGGGAAAAATCAGTTAACCTGGATTTAAGTATGGCTGTATTGCAGTTTTAATATAACTATTCATAAAAGAAAGATTTTAATGACTCATCAGTTTTCCCTTGTAAATAACCATTTAAAAAAACTCCAGTTACTTTTACTAACAGGGCAACAAATCTTATGGTAAAGTTAACTAAATTACACGTAATAACAGATGCCCTGTGCAGCAACTCTTAAACAAAGATCACAATAAACTCCTTTTTACAAAATCCATCATAAGTGGAATGGACTATCTATAGAGTGGACAGCTCTCCTAGCGGTATACCACAGCGTTTAGCTAGATTTCTGTTTTGGAAAATATAAGATAGTTCACCATTGTTATTAGATACAAAGAGCCAGTTAATATTATAATATAAACATTAATTCAAAAAGGATATACAATGGTTTTCAAATGGTTTTCAACTATTTAAAGGTCTGCATATTGGTTTAAAAATACAGAACAAAAATAAGAGAAAAAGAGAGACTGTTACAGTTTTCCTCAAATTATACTTGCTGATTCTCATGGTTGGATGACACTTTAAATAAAACTGGCCAACACTAACATATGCATCACTTTTTAATCCAAATCCTTATCTGTTTCCTCTGTTGTTTTCACCTCATTTATCATCTCTGTCCGCAGGTTAGCTCCTAGTTCTCAACTAAAAATATGTCCAGACCTTCTCTTTCAAAGAAAATTTCATTAATTATATAGTTTTCCATGGTTAGTCAGGGAAATCTAATCTGTCAGATGTTAACAACATCCAAAATCCGTCACAATTTTCCCCAACCCTCTCCAAGATCTGTAAACAGCTTTAGATTAAATCTTTCATTGCAGAAGTATCTCACACTGAGCATTTTAGAAAAATCCAACCCTTTTTGCCAATAGGACAGCACCTAATCTTCTCCTCCTCAAGTGCGGGCAACACAGAGAAGGATCTTTGATCATTATGTGTCATCACTTTCGCTCACCTCACATGTTTTCTAATAGATTTAGGTCCAAAGATCAAGATGCATATAGAAACTATTGATTTTGTGACTGGTAAAGCTTTTCTTGCTATATTTAGCCAAATATTTAATATTATCCTGTCGAAAAACCCAATGATATTGTTTCTAACATTTTCAGGTTGAATCCATCGGATTTTTATTTAAAATCCACACGAATTTAAAAGAGTTTGTGACATGTCCTCCAACAAGGCCTTTGAAACTGAAACAGACCCACAGCACCACAGATCCTCCACCATATTTAATAGTTGGCATGAGGGGCTTTTCCGCATATCCATTCTTTTTTTTTAAGTCAAACCCATCTGGAAGGCTTGTTGCCAAAAAACTCGTCAGAACAAGGCACACAGTTCCAGTCTAGTCTAGTTTCAGTGCAGCATCACACATTTTACCTTTGTAATGGTAGGACAGAAAAAGCTTTTATCTTGCATGCCTCTAAATTAACTGCTTGGCATGTAGAGTCTAAGGGTTGTTATAGAGACTTGGTGAAAAGTTTATTTATATAGCACCATTTATACACGATGCAATATAAGGTGCTTTACTGGACTTCAAAAGAAAGACAGAGAGAAAATAAAAAGGTGTAAGCATACAAGCATTGAATAAACGATATCAGAAGCATAAAATAAACAAATGTTTCAATCTTTTTTAGATAGATTGTTTGATAAAAATGTGCTGTAAAAAATATTTTCAGTCCTGATTTAAAGGATCCAACATTTTTTGAATTTGTTCCAGAGCTGAGGAGCAAAGAAGCTTAATGTTGCCTCCAAACACTAAGTAAGCAGGTCTCTGAGGACCCGAGAGGTCTGCATGGTTCATACTTGAGAAGCAACTCATGTATTTTGACCCAAGACCATTTAGTGCTTTCAATGCTAGGCTATGTTTAGACCATTTATAAACCAATAGCAGAATTTTAAAATCTATTCTTGGCCAAAAGGGTAGCGGGTCCAGTAATGCCTGTGATCTAGCATTTGTAGATAAAAACTTTGCAGAAAACCTTGTGTGTCCATCTGCAGAAGGGAGACAGGCTGCTTCATCATCCTATTTGATTATGCAGACAGACCTGGAAACAGCTCTCAGGACCTGACGCTGTTAGCTTCCAGCATCAAATATTCAGCACACAGCTTTTCTACGCTTTTCCCTGATGCTAAATCTCTCCGCTTGTATTGCTTGCATTGAATGTTGATGCTGTTAACCTGCAGGCAGAGAGCCTCCAGAGGACCTTCTAATTTCTTGTCTGCTAATGAACAAAAGGCTAGGAATAAAGAATAAGTTTAAAAAACAGCTTGCATGAGGAAATTTCTCACAGAGTGCAAATATCAAGATATATTTAAGCTCGTTTTATTTTGAAAAAATAAAAAATGAAACAACTGGCACATGACTAACATGTATCATGGCAATCTATTTTTTAGGTGAACAGAGACTCTGCAGCTAATTTAAAAACTGTAATAAATTATTATGCCTACAACAGAATAAAGATTTTTTTATCTACTTATACTTCGTCCGCTCATCTAATCTCTTCATTTTGAATATAAAAATTACACAAATAATACCTGTAAAGCTTTTTTGTGGATATGGTTAAATGTTTAACCAATATATAATTGAATTCTGAAAGTGTAAGGAAAATATACATAAGATATTTTATAAAAATGAATAGGTGAAAATTGTAGCCTTCATTTGCATTAAGGCCCCTTTTCTATGATACCTCCAAATGAAATCCATTGCAATCGATTGCCTTCAGAAGTCACTTAGAGTCCACGTGTTTAATTTCAATTGGTATTAAGCTGTTCTGCGAAGAGCTCAAACATTTGCGAACAAACAGCATCATGAAGATGAAGAAGCACAGTAGACAGGTCAGGGAGAAAGATGTGGAGATGTTTAAAATTGATTAGGTCATAAAATAATATCCTGATCTTTGAAAATCTGTAATCACCATCCAAACGCAGAGTAAAGCAGAGGTGCAAAAACTACCAAGAGATGGCCGTCTACCAAAACTGATAAACCAAATAAAGAGAGCATTTATCAGAGAAGCAGCCAAGTGGCCCATGGTGACTTTTAAAGAGCTGAAAAGCCACAGCTCAGTTAGGAGAATGTGTTGACAGGAAAATCTGACCTTTATGGACAGGGGTGAGAGCCATACCTTTGTTGAACGATTGCTAAAAAAAGTACTGTTAGTTTTTTGGGTAGCTACATTGGGGTTTAAGCAAACATGTTGAAGAAAAAGAACAAAACATTTTTAGCTACAAGCAAAACGATGTGTGGCAGAAAACTAGCGGCACATTCACCCTTCCCACTGTAATACATAGTGGTGGCAGAATCATTGTGTGGGAAAGTTCTTTTCAGCAGGGCCAGGAAACCTGAGTTTTTCTATGCAAAATACCTCAAGCTCAGTCGGATTGGATGGAGTGACTGAACATCAGTTTTCAAGTCTTGCCATAGATCTAAACCATCCCATTGCAGCCCTAGCTATAGGGTTTAGGGTATTTTTTCTGCTGGTTATTCAAGATCACCTCATACTTAGCTCCATCCATCCATAACATATTGACTAAATTAATCAATCAATTTCACTCCACAATTCAAACATGGCCATATTTTAGCAATAACACTTTGATGATACAACTAATCAGTTTGAACCCTGAAACGGACAAATGGTTCTTAAATACTAACAGATCAATATTTGTATGACAACTTATACTCACACATTTACTTTAGTGTCCTGAAAACTCTGATATAACAGTGATCAGTGGGGCTGCATGGCTACACACCTTTTTAACCTCTGCAGAATGTTAACAATCAGAACTTACATGCTCAAGTTTTTCCTTCCTGCGAAGCCAAACGCTGGCTGAGTAGTCCTGTTGCTGGACTGCAGTTATCATGGAGCTGGCTGGGAGTCCTGGGGACTGGAAGCCAAAGCCAATCCCCTGACCCTTCAGATCGTGTCCTCCTATTTGGCCCCGGGTCCCTCGTGCCTCCATGGCTGGGTGTTTGAGTGATTTGTGCAGCAGTCTGTCAGTTTTAGTACAAATTTATCTTTTAAAATGTATTTAAATTGCTTGATAATGTTCTGTTATTGAGTGTGGAAAATTCACTGTGCATCAATTGCATTTAGCTAAAAATAACTGTTAAAGTATGTGGCACATCCTAAAAAAGTTTTACTTTTTGAATAAAAAAAGTAATATGCGTGCATTCAGTTCCTGTCCTTTCAGAGATATTAAAAAATATTGAAGAGTTACAAATAGGATTTCTTCAAATGCATCAATAAATAGCTTCAGCTGCCTTCATACCCCTGATTTCGTAGAAGGTGGGAGTCCTGTCTTCAGCACTGTAGGCATGAAGTCCAGAAGCTGTAGGTAATCTTCCAAAGTCGTTCTATTCAAAAAGCGAGAATTTATTTTATCACGGAATCCCAAAAAAATCTCTGTATTTGAATTAGGTTTAGCCAGACCTTTTAAGCTCTTAGCAGACCAGAGAGTCTGTCAAACAGTGATCAGGGCTTCCACTGATCCAGGCATCCCTGGTGAGGAAATGTGTGTGTGTATGAGGAAAAGAAGGAGGGAGGAGAAGGGAGGGGGTTGGCAAACCCAGAGAAAGAGGAAGAAAGAGAGAGGGGGTAAAAGGAGTTGTGGCACTGCTCGTACAGCTTTAAAGAGGGAGGAAGGAACCCTGTGAGAAACACCAACGGAACCCAATAACACAGTGGATGGACACACCTTCCTGCGCCTTCCTCCTTTTCCTTTCTTACATCAATCAATTTCTCTCCTTTCTACATCTTTTGACAGCTTCCTCTCACTCCTTCTCTTACATGTCAAATCCTTCCTTCTTTCACAAACCTGTCTCCTTTTATCTAACCCAAGAAAACTTAATTGTGCTCTGTTTTCACGTTTCTCTTTCCTTTAAGTTATTAAGCAAGTACACGTCCACACATACACACACACCTATCTCCAACGCAGCAGAATGGTGCAGTGGAGCTGCAGTACCTCTGTTCCCTTACCTTGCCTCATTGTGCCAGAGAAGCAACGGAGCCTAAAACCTTTAATTGGCTTGAAAGTAGCACCTCATGGGCAAACTCATACACTGCAAATACTCATATTTCAATCTCTACACACAGAGTGTGGCTTCTCTTGGTATTTATTTAAAGCTAACTACAGCCATAGTTACAGTCTGAGCTCTTTTAATAAGAAATACTGTCCCCCTTCAGAGAATGTGTTACCAAACAGCGACCATGTAAAGTGAATTAAGTCCCCACAATTTGAGTAAGACAGCTTTACTTCCACACAAAAACACAGGAGAAACAACTAAATCATTAGTGGCTAGCAGCTAGAGATCCCTGAGCACTGAAATGGAAATGATGAACCTTAATTGGATGCCAGAACGCTCAGCTTCTGTTGTTAAATGTCTGCAGCAGGTGTCCCCTCTGTCAGCCTAAAATAAGACAGATGTGGTTGGTGAGTTGATGTAAAACATATCTAAGAAAAAAAAAGAGATGGGACCAATTCGTTAATTTACGGACATTTTCTGTTAATTATGAAGAGCTTTCAGCAAATGAAATCAAGACATTTAAGATCAGAATTGTAGGTCAGACCAATAAAAAAACAAATGCGAGCTTAATAAAAAGAAATGAAAATCATAGGGCACTTTTGGTCTGACAAACAAGCCTCGTCAGAGATATTATGGTTTCTCATATGACTGAAAATCTGTACATCTATTGGAAAAATTAATTATAAATAGCAAATAAAATAGGATCAACTTTTATTTCAGGTGGTTTATTTATTTAGCTTTAAAGAAAGCAATGATCCAAATAGTTTGCATGTGATATTACGTACAGTTAGGGCCAAAACTATTCATATCCCTACAGAGTTTGATTTAATTTATTTTTTATTTAACATAGAGGTTTGTCTCTGGTTGAAATTGACACAGGCATATTTGACAGGATAATAAAACAAGGCAAGAGGAGAATCAATTTGGAAAAAAATAACTGTCGTTATTTACATTTTGTATAAAAATTGTGTCTGGGAAATTACTATTACCCCTATTAATAATCAGTGGCAAAATATTAGCAAACCCTTCTTATCATTGCTGACCAGTTTTTTGCATGTTTGTAGTAATATTTAGACAATTTTGTCTTTGCAGCTAAGTTCCAAGTCTTTTACAAGTTTGGAAGGCCTCCTTGCCATCACCCTACTCCTTATCCCCCTCCCCAGATTCTCTATCAAAATCAAATCAGGACTCCAAAACATTAATATAATGTTATTATTACTTCCCCTTCAGAATAAACCTATTGGTTAACTCAACTAAAATCTGCTGATTAGCTTAATTCCTCTGTATCTTATAGCATGAAAATAAAGTAATATTTGAAAGCATATTTTGTTTTGGTGGCATAGAAATGGAAAAATGAAGCCCAGTGAGGCTCTAATTGAATTTAAATAAAACAAAAAGTTGAGAAACAACATTCTGAAACTCTGGAGCCATTTTGTGCACTACTACACACCAAAGGAGGTTCATCCCAGGGTGCTTTAACACAGAAAAGATAAACTGTTTTTGAAACTTTTCCAGGTGCCTTTTCAGGGGGTTTAAAGGAATTTTTGCTAAGTTTTATTTCCCTCTTAGACTAGACATTTATCGGGATACATCTAATGTTTCACAGAAGTGTCCTATACGTTGTAATGTATTGAGTTTTAAAATGAAAACAAGAAACTTTATTTCAGTTTTAACAACCATGGATAAGCTTCATTGCAGAAATATATTAATGTATTGTTGTGTGTGTATAAAATAAAATATAGGTGGAAGAGGAAAACCATTTAAAGCCTGTTCAAAGGTTTTCAGG
This sequence comes from Girardinichthys multiradiatus, assembly GCF_021462225.1. Taxonomy (NCBI): domain Eukaryota; kingdom Metazoa; phylum Chordata; class Actinopteri; order Cyprinodontiformes; family Goodeidae; genus Girardinichthys; species Girardinichthys multiradiatus. Next base: position 15,277,434 of record NC_061814.1, read on the forward strand.
GTCAGTTCTTTGAACTTTATTGCATTGGAAAATGAACTCTGGAAGAAGCTGTTTTACATTATTGATCTGAAGTTAAAAGGTAGGGATATGTATAGTGGTTGTATAGTTAATCTTAAAGAAAGCTAAAGCAGTGCATCTGAACTCTCCATGCTATTGATCCAGATATATTCCAAATGCTGCCTGAAACAAATATTGTGCATTAAATCATTTGCCCCAATGTCAACAAAAGCTGACTGTTACTGTGTCTTTAAAGCCTGAATAGAAACTATGTCTTTATATAGAAATAAAGCATTTGTATCTTTAATTAAACAGAGATTGAGGCCCTGGGCATACAGTAAAATTGAGAAGAAAATCCATAATGCATTTGCTCTTCCTCACTTTCTCATGTGGCAAATAATCTTTTGGTTCCATCCCCAAGAAAGGCTGAATCATGCACTTTTGGAAGAAATTGGGCACATTACAGAGCGCTCCTTCAGCTTCCTTTCCTCGAAACCACTTCTGCTGTTTTCCAGTCATATTCCACTGTGCAAGCAGCTGCACCCAGTGGCCATCATTAGAAACACCAACTGAATACTGAACACGCGGGTTAATGAGAGCACTTTACTGAACATGGGCCAACTCTGCCCACTAAAGCGCCTGTCCCTTCCTGAGATTTCAAGCTGCAGAGAAATGCATCAAGCTGCTTGGTATACAGCAAAGGCGTATGATTGATGAAGCACTTTCATTTCATTACCTGGAAGAAAATTGATCCGCAGGTGGAAGAAATGACCATAAATGAGAGCTTAAAACTTGCAGAGAAAGCTTTGCACGTTATTTGCATCATTTCTCTTTGCGTAGGGCATTGCAGTAATATGCAAAGGTTTTGCAACAAGATCTTGTGTACAGTAAAAAAAAAAACAACACAGCTAACTGCCATCAAGTGCATCAGTGTACATAGTGCAATTAGAACTCTGTTTAAACTGCAGCACAGAGGGTGGAGAGGAAGCAGACAGCATTTTATTAGTGCAGTCAGCCAGTTAATTATCAATCAGGAAACGATAACTGCTGATTATTTGTGTGACAAGAAGAGGCCAACAAAATGTGAAGGTTTATAACTTATAAAGAACACTTTTGGCATTGGAAAATGAAAGTTTAGAGAAGTTCTGAATTATTTTCTTTCCTTTTTGGAGCACTTGGTTTGACTGAGTTGGTAAAATTGTCACCATCAAAGGCTGCTTACAGTTTTTTGTTTTTTTGCAAACACTGCATAAAAGATATTAAATGTCAGTCAGTCATTTTCTACCACTTAGTCCATAGTGGGTCGTGGGGGACCTGGTGCCTATCTCCAGTAGTCTATGGGCAAGAGGCAGGGTACACCCTGGACAGGTCGCCAGTCCATCGTAGGGCAACACACAAACAACCATGCACACACACATTCATACACTTAAGGGCAATTTATAGTGACCAATTAACCTAACAAGCATGTCTTTGGATGGTGGGAGTAAGCTGGAGTACCTGGTGAGAACCCACGCATGCATGGGGAGGACATGCAAACTCCATGCAGAAAGACCCCAGGCTAGGAATTGAACCCAGGACCTTCTTGCTGCAAGGCAACAGTGCTACCAACTGCACCACCGTGCAGCCCAATATTAAATGTCTTCTTTTCAATGTCTGACTTTTTCATATATTGTATTGAATCATTTGCTGAAATATCGTCCCATTTCTCCAGACAGAACTAGTCTGTGTCCGGTTTGTAGGCCACCTTGCTCATATAAACACCCTTTCAATGCAATTCAATTCAATTCAATTCAATTCAATTCAGTTTTATTTATATAGCGCCAATTCACAACACATGTTGTCTCAAGGCACTTCACAAAGGTTTTGGAATGGGGAAAGGGTTGTTGGGGAGGTTAGATTAAACTACTGAGTGTTAGTTTGGCCATTTTAGAATGGGCTATGTGTAGGGGTACTAAGTAAAATAATAAACAGGTGGCCATTGTTATACTAAAAACCACAAGGATTGGGGGTACCTCTTTCTGTTAGACTGATTATAACCATTGCAAAAGAGAAGGGGTCGCACAGGTAGCAGAAATGGAGGGTGTGTTTGCACCTTAACCATAACTGAGCCGGTTTAGGCTAAACCTGACTTCCCTTTAATCCATCCAACAGGGCGGGAGGAAGGCAGAGGTAAAAATAATTGGAGAGTGTTGTTTCGGGTTGCATTGTGTGAAAGTTTTAAAATGGGCTAAGTCAATTTAATCGAATCATATAGATTTCAAGTCTGGTACATACATTCCAATTAATCCTAACTATTGAACAGTGCAGTCAGATTCAGTTATTTATTCAAATTGGATAAAAATACTTTTTATCTAAGGAAACCCACCAGATTGCATCGAGTCAGAGATTTGCAGCAGTCACTCCTCCTGGATGAGCATGTAGAGACAGTGGACAATCACTGGTGTTGACTTTGCAGCAATCCCTCATACTGAGCATGCATGTAGCGACAGTGGAGAGGAAAAACTCCTTTTAACAGAAAGAAACCTCCAGCAAAACCAGGATCAGTGGCCATCTGCCACGACCGACTCGGGGTTTGAGAGAACAGAGAAGAGAAGGAAACAGAACACAGAAGCACTGATCCAGGAGTACTTTCTATGGGAAGCAAAAGTAAATGTTAATGGATGTAGCTCCTTTAGTCATTTCATCTAGGAAGAAATAACAGATAAACTCTGAGCCAGTTTTCAAGACTAGAGTGTGAAAGAGAGCACATAGAGTTAGTCACAGTAGAAGCTCAGCCAGTAGCTATGTCTAGGAGAGAGAAAGGGTTAAACACTGAAAGACAGGGCCATGTGGGTCATCGGTAGAGGGTGAGCATTAAGTTGATGCCAGCAGAAGCTCGGACAATTCCCCTCTCCAGGAAGGTGTCACAGGTAGACACAGAGTCAGGCCAGGTGTAGCTTCTAGGAAGAGAAAAGAGAGAACAAGGTTAAAAGCTGAAATAACAGCAAATAATGCAAAATTGGAGAGTAGAATAAGAATGTAGCAGATAGAGAGAAAGTGGTTATTATGTCCTCCAGCAGCCTAAGCCTATAGCAGCATAACTACAGAGATAGCTCAGGATAACCTAAGCCACTATAACTATAAGCTTTATCAAAAAGGAAAGTTTTAAGCCTAGCCTTAAAAGTAGAGAGGGTGTCTGCCTCACGGACTAAAACCGGGAGCTGGTTCCACAGGAGAGGAGCCTGATAACTAAAGGATCTGCCTCCCATTCTACTTCTAGAGACTCTAGGAACCACCAGTAAACCTGCAGTCTGAGAACAAAGTGTTCTGTTAGGAACATATGGAACCATCAGATCTCTGATGTATGATGGAGCTAAATCATTAAGGGCTTTATATGTGAGGAGGAGAATTTTAAATTCTATTCTGGATTTAACAAGGAGCCAATGAAGGGAAGCTAAAATAGGAGAAATATGATCTCTCTTTTTAATTTTCATCAGAACTCTTGCTGCAGCATTTTGAATCAGCTGAAGGCTTTTAACTGCATTTTGTGGACATCCTGATAGTAACGAATTACAATAGTCCAGCCTTGAAGTAACAAATGCATGGACTAGTTTTTCAGCGTCACTCCTGGATAGGATATTTCTAATTTTGGAAATGTTCCGTAGGTGAAAGAAGGAAATTCTGGAAACCTGTTTAATATGGGATTTAAATGACATGTCCTGGTCAAAAATAACACCAAGGCTTTTTACTTTATTATCAGAGGTCAATTTAATACCATCCAGGTTAAGATATGCTTGTGGTCTATCTTACCTTACAATGGACATTATTCAACACTTCAATTTTAGTATCAACAGACCACTGGACATGTCTTCAAAAATGAATGTTGTTGTTCTTGACTGCATTCGCAAACTGTAATCTCGCTTTTATCTGTGGCCTTGAGAGTGATGGCTTCTTCCCTGCTGAGCGGCCTTTCAGCCCATGTTAGTACAGTACTCATTTGTGTCATATTTGAGGGTTTGGAGGCAGGACCGGAATGCAGAACATGGCGAGGAGGCGGCATGGTGAGTAGATGACTTACAGGCAGGCAGGATACTGTGTACCGGCAGGTAATCCAAGAGAACAGACTCAGGAGGCAAAACAGAAAACAAACCACTAGCAAGGACTTGGGAAGATAACAGGGTAGTTGACAAGAAGAACCAGCGGGAAAAAATGACAACTAGAGAGCTTATAAACTGAGGGAAGTGGAGTGTGGACCAGTGAGACAGGGAGGCAGGTGCTCAGAGGAAACATGTAACAGGTGTGGACCAGGCTGCAGGGTGGCTGAGGGAATGTGTCAGGTGAAACTAATGAGCAGGAGAAAAGCAGGGACAAGAGAAACTGAGCAAAATCTAGACTAAATAACAAAACCAAGGGAAAACAGATCTATAGAAAAATGTAAACAAACACATGAAGCACAAGAATCTAGAAAGTAACAACTAACTGAAGTAATCTGAGAAACTGGAGGAACAGAAAAAACACCTGAGTGATAAAAAGTAAACAAACACAAAACACTAATTGGCAGATTGTGACAGTTTGACTGTGATAGCTTTCTTGTCAGGTTCAGCCAGCACCTTCACAAGATAACTTGCTTTTGTTCTTGGTTAATACGCACAATCTGCCAAAAAACACGTTCCTCTCGGGGATCTTTTCCAAACTATTTAAAAGCAAGGTATGTTCTTGATACCTTCTGAATTTGTAGAAAATCATAACTCAATTTCAGAAAAGTTTCATTCATATTATTCTGACATTCTGAGCAAAAACAGGAGAAAAAGTTAGATTTTTAAAAATTGTACTTGTTTATCACAAGGTAGAGTATGTCTTTTTAGTAGGTTTCTAATTCTGTGCTGGAGGAATATATATTGCATTAACTATGCAGATAATGTTTTGTTATTTTAAACCTGCAAACCAAATTGAAACCTCTGGTCATAAAATTGATATTCCAATAAATTATGTTCCACAAACCTCCACCAAACAGCTGTTTGTTTTCAAATGTCCATGGCCTACAGTAGATTCTTATCCCCCCTTCCAGTCACAATCCAAAAAGAAATCTGTCTTCTCAAAATTTTCATGACACCAGTACATATTTCCAATGCACATCAGTGTAATGACTGTGCCATAAGCTTCTGTGACCTTTCTTTTACAGAGGCATCCAAGGATTAGTCAACCAAATGAGTCTAAGCCACAATCAATAACCTGTCTAAATCATCAACAACACTGAATATTAGGGACACCTTACCTCCATGGCTCCTTAATCACCTACAGTCCAGAGGAATGTGCTATGACAGTGTTTCATCTCACCCAAAGATGCAGACTGTCACTGCAGCTTAAAGAGGCTATAAAATGTGGTATCTCTATCTGGTCGGTCATAAGGTAACCCAGAGTGACGGGAGGTTAATGGACTCTGTGCTACAAAAGTTAAAGAAGAAGAAAGAAGAGGAAAAATATTATTTATGTTGCTACAAATGTTTATATTTATAAATGTGTTACAGCATGATTCCTCTTGCAGTTTTAGTCACTCTGTATCTTCTAATCTTTGTGTCTGATTAGAATAATATTGCTTTCATCTTTCCCAGCCATTTTCTTGCCTTCTGTAACTCCACTCTGTAAATCATACCATTGACCGGGCCTCCAGGCTTTTAGTTCTTACACACAGGGAACCTCCAGCACCTTGATAGGGAGAAAATTTTAAATTCTGCTCAGACATACTGAGCAGACAATATTTATGTGGGACGATGTTTGTTTTCAAATCTTTATATGTAATGCTAATTTAGCATCAGAGAGCTCAGATTGATGGGTATCTACAGGTCCTTCTCAAAATATTAGCATATTGTGATAAAGTTCATTATTTTACATAATGTCATGATGAAAATTTAACATTCATATATTTTAGATTCATTGCACACTAACTGAAATATTTCAGGTCTTTTATTGTCTTAATATGGATGATTTTGGCATACAGCTCATGAAAACCCAAAATTCCTATCTCACAAAATTAGCATATCATTAAAAGGGTCTCTAAACGAGCTATGAACCTAATCATCTGAATCAACGAGTTAACTCTAAACACCTGCAAAAGATTCCTGAGGCCTTTAAAACTCCCAGCCTGGTTCATCACTCAAAACCCCAATCATGGGTAAGATTGCCGACCTGACTGCTGTCCAGAAGGCCACTATTGACACCCTCAAGCAAGAGGGTAAGACACAGAAAGAAATTTCTGAACGAATAGGCTGTTCCCAAAGTGAGGTATCAAGGCACCTCACTGGGAAGTCTGTGGGAAGGAAAAAGTGTGGCAGAAAACGCTGCACAACGAGAAGAGGTGACCGGACCCTGAGGAAGATTGTGGAGAAGGGCCGATTCCAGACCTTGGGGGACCTGCGGAAGCAGTGGACTGAGTCTGGAGTAGAAACATCCAGAGCCACCGTGCACAGGCGTGTGCAGGAAATGGGCTGCAGGTGCCGCATTCCCCCGGTCAAGCCACTTTTGAACCAAAAACAGAAGCGCCTGACCTGAGCTACAGAGAAGCAGCACTGGACTGTTGCTCAGTGGTCCAAAGTACTTTTTTCGGATGAAAGCAAATTCTGCATGTCATTCGGAAATCAAGGTGCCAGAGTCTGGAGGAAGACTGGGGAGAAGGAAATGCCAAAATGCCAGAAGTCCAGTGTCAAGTACCCACAGTCAGTGATGGTCTGGGGTGCCGTGTCAGCTGCTGGTGTTGGTCCACTGTGTTTTATCAAGGGCAGGGTCAATGCAGCTAGCTATCAGGAGATTTTGGAGCACTTCATGCTTCCATCTGCTGAAAAGCTTTATGGAGATGAAGATTTCATTTTTCAGCACGACCTGGCACCTGCTCACAGTGCCAAAACCACTGGTAAATGGTTTACTGACCATGGTATCACTGTGCTCAATTGGCCTGCCAACTCTCCTGACCTGAACCCCATAGAGAATCTGTGGGATATTGTGAAGAGAACGTTGAGAGACTCAAGACCCAACACTCTGGATGAGCTAAAGGCCGCTATCGAAGCATCCTGGGCCTCCATAAGACCTCAGCAGTGCCACAGGCTGATTGCCTCCATGCCACGCCGCATTGAAGCAGTCATTTCTGCAAAAGGATTCCCGACCAAGTATTGAGTGCATAACTGTACATGATTATTTGAAGGTTGACGTTTTTTGTATTAAAAACACTTTTCTTTTATTGGTCGGATGAAATATGCTAATTTTGTGAGATAGTAATTTTGGGTTTTCATGAGCTGTATGCCAAAATCATCCGTATTAAGACAATAAAAGACCTGAAATATTTCAGTTAGTGTGCAATGAATCTAAAATATATGAATGTTAAATTTTCATCATGACATTATGTAAAATAATGAACTTTATCACAATATGCTAATATTTTGAGAAGGACCTGTAATTGTTTCTGCAATCCTCTATTCCTCTGATAGTCTGGTAGTTTACGCCAAGTGTCTCGGTTTACATCTATTGATATGATCAAAAACCCTGTAATGTCCAGTTGGAAAGGAATTGCCCTAAACTTTCAACAACAAGGCCTCCTTCTGGAAGGAAATAAAAAAAAAGATGCTGTTAAAGCACTTACATGCCTTGCAAACATATTGATTAAACTTGCCCACAATTTCATCTACTTACATCCACAAACGTCAAAGCATCTTCAATAGATTTTATATGACAGACCAACATAATGTCGTGCATGCCCTGTGTTTAACTCCATCTATATTCCCATCAAATCTGAACAACTCCACTGTCCCTGCAGAAAAAAACATCTCTAAATGCAATGCTGCTAATAATTCAATTCAATTCAATTCAAAAATACTTTATTAATCCCGAAGTATGAGTTATTGTAGATGCTGATGGCTGTGGGCAGGAATGATCTCCTGTAGTGGTCTGTCTTACAGCAGATCTGAAAAAGCTTCTGACTGAAGACAGTCTGTTGTTGTAGGACAGTCTCATGAAGAGGATGGTCAGGATTCTCCATAATGTTCTTAATTTTATGAAGAATCCGTCTTTACACAATGATCTCCAGAGGTTCCAGAGGAGTCCCCAGAACAGAGCCACCCTTCTTTAGCTTTTTTTAAGTCCCTGGCTCTGATGCTGCTTCCCCCGCAGATGATGGCAGAAGAGATCACACTCTCCACAACAGACTTACAGAATATATGCAGTATCTTGCTGCAAACACTGAAGGACCTAAGCTTCGTCAAGAAGTACAGTCTGCTCTGTCCCTTCTTGAAGACGGCTTTACAGTTGCATCTCCACTCTAGTCTGTTGTCCAGGTGAACACCGAGGTATTTATACTCCTCCACCACCTCCACTTCTTCTCCCATGATGGAAATAGTGTTTGACCTATTCCTGTTTCTCTTAAAATCTACAATCATCTCCCTTGTTTTATTCACGTTCAAGATGAGATGTTTCCACACCATGCCACAAAATGGTCCACCAGCTTCATGTACTCAGCTTGTTGTCCATCTCTGATCCACCCCACAACTGCAGAATCATCTGAGTATTTCTGCAGGTGACAGGAGTCTGTTTTGCACTGGACATCTGAGATGTACAGAGTGAAAATGAATGGTGAGGGTACTGTGGTCTGTTTGCCAGGTATTCTTTGATCCAGGAGATTGTTGAGGCCTCCACTTGAGTCTTCTGGAGTTTCTGACAAAGTAAAATCAGGTTGAATTGTGTTAAATGCACTGGAGAAATCAAATAACATGATCCTCACAGTGCTGCTGGCTTTGTCCAGATGAGAATTGGTTTGTTGAAGCAGGTGTATGATGGCATCTTCAACGCCAACCCCCACGTGATAAGCAAACTGAAGAAGGCCTTGATAGTTTATTGTTTGCTTACTCAGGTGTGCCAACAGGAGTCTATCTAGGACCTTCATGATGTGGGATGTCAGGGCAACAGGTCCGTATTCATTGAGGACTGATGAGTGAGTTTTCTTTTGTACCGTAATAAGACAGGAGGTCTTCCACAACACTGGAACCTTGATCTGGACCAGGCTGAGGTTGAATAGGTGCTGCAGAATGTCACAGATCTGCTCTGCACAGACCTTCAGGACTTTAGGACTGACATGATCTGGACCTGCAGCCTTATTCTTCTCCAGTCTCTCCATCTGCCTCTTCATCTGACTTCTTGAGACACACAGGTGGAAGGTGGAGGCAAAGGGGGCATCAGTATCTTCTGATGTGGTTGAAGGCAAACATGTAGAAGCAGAAGGGTCCATGGCCAAGGTAGAAGATAAAACATTTGAGGTGTGACAGGAAAGCAGTGGGTCAAAGGAGGGTGGGATGTATTTTTGGCTGTGAGAAGGAGAGAAGGATGTTGAGCTTGTTTCTGAACTGAACCTATTGAAGAATGTGTTTAGTTCATTGGCTCTGTCCAGACATCCATTGGTGTGATCATCCTTCTGCTCGAAGCCTGTGATCTTCTTAATCCCTGACCACACATCTCTGATATTGTTTTGCTGGAGCTTGCTTTTCAGCTTCTTCTTGTACACCCTTTTTGTTGTCTCTTATCAGGACTTTTGGTTGCTTTAGTATACTCCTCAATAATTCCCTGTCTTCCTCTCTGAGGGCTCTGTTTTTTATTGACCAGGCCCTTCAGGTCGGTGGTGATCCAGGGTTTGTTACTGGGGAAGCATCTCACCATTCTGGTGGGGATGGTGGTATCCACACAGAGGTTTTTATAGTCTGTTACACATTCAGTTATGGCATTGATGTCCTCTCCATGTGGCTGACTCAGTGCGTCCCAGTCTGTAGCCTCAAAGCAACCTCGCAGGACTTCTTGAGCTTCCTGTGACCATTTTCTCACAGTTCTTTTTATTACAGGTTGGCTCTGAACAAGGAGCTTATATTTTGAGCAAAAGAAAAAAAACAAAAAACAGACTGTGATCTGATTTGCCTTGTCGAGGTCTTGCTTTAGAGATGTATGAGTCATTGACATTTACATAAAACAAATCCGTTTTCTTTTCTCTGGTAGAGCAGCTGACAAACTGTTGAAAAATTGGAAGTTTAGCAGAGAGAGAAGCATGGTTACAATCATCAGATATTGCTACAAATGTATTGGGGTGTTGTGTCTGTAGCTTAGCAACCACTGAGCTGATGGCACCACATGCAGTGTCGGCAACAGCGGATGGTGAAATGTAAGCCGTTGTCAAAATAAAACTGGTGAACTCTCTGGGTAAATACAGGTCCTTCTCAAAACATTAGCATATTGTGATAAAGTTCATTATTTTCTATAATGTAATGATGAAAATTTAACATTCATATATTTTAGATTCATTGCACACTAACTGAAATATTTCAGGTCTTTTATTGTCTTAATACGGATGATTGTGGCATACAGCTCATGAAAACCCAAAATTCCTATCTCACAAAATTAGCATATTTCATCCGACCAATAAAAGAAAAGTGTTTTTAATACAAAAAACGTCAACCTTCAAATAATCATGTACAGTTATGCACTCTACTTGGTCAGGAATCCTTTGGCAGAAATGACTGCTTCAATGCGGCGTGGCATGGAGACAATCAGCCTGTGGCACTGCTGAGGTCTTATGGAGGCCCAGGATGCTTCGATAGCGGCCTTTAGCTCATCCAGAGTGTTGGGTCTTGAGTCTCTCAACGTTCTCTTCACAATATCCCACAGATTCTCTATGGGGTTCAGGTCAGGAGAGTTGGCAGGCCAATTGAGCACAGTGATACCATGGTCAGTAAACCATTTACCAGTGGTTTTGGCACTGTGAGCAGGTGCCAGGTCGTGCTGAAAAATGAAATCTTCATCTCCATAAAGCTTTTCAGCAGATGGAAGCATGAAGTGCTCCAAAATCTCCTGATAGCTAGCTGCATTGACCCTGCCCTTGATAAAACACAGTGGACCAACACCAGCAGCTGACACGGCACCCCAGACCATCACTGACTGTGGGTACTTGACACTGGACTTCTGGCATTTTGGCATTTCCTTCTCCCCAGTCTTCCTCCAGACTCTGGCACCTTGATTTCCGAATGACATGCAGAATTTGCTTTCATCCGAAAAAAGTACTTTGGACCACTGAGCAACAGTCCAGTGCTGCTTCTCTGTAGCCCAGGTCAGGCGCTTCTGCCTGGTTCAAAAGTGGCTTGACCTGGGGAATACGGCACCTGTAGCCCATTTCCTGCACACGCCTGTGCACGGTGGCTCTGGATGTTTCTACTCCAGACTCAGTCCACTGCTTCCGCAGGTCCCCCAAGGTCTGGAATCGGCCCTTCTCCACAATCTTCCTCAGGGTCCGGTCACCTCTTCTCGTTGTGCAGCGTTTTCTGTCACACTTTTTCCTTCCCACAGACTTCCCACTGAGGTGCCTTGATACAGCACTCTGGGAACAGCCTATTCGTTCAGAAATTTCTTTCTGTGTCTTACCCTCTTGCTTGAGGGTGTCAATAGTGGCCTTCTGGACAGCAGTCAGGTCGGCAGTCTTACCCATGATTGGGGCTTTGAGTGATGAACCAGGCTGGGAGTTTTAAAGGCCTCGGGAATCTTTTGCAGGTGTTTAGAGTTAACTCGTTGATTCAGATGATTAGGTTCATAGCTCGTTTAGAGACCCTTTTAATGATATGCTAATTTTGTGAGATAGGAATTTTGGGTTTTCATGAGCTGTATGCCAAAATCATCTGTATTAAGACAATAAAAGACCTGAAATATTTCAGTTAGTGTGCAATGAATCTAAAATATATGAATGTTAAATGTTCATCGTGACATTATGGAAAATAATGAACTTTATCACAATATGCAAATTTTTGAGAAGGACCTGTAATATGGAAGAAAACTTACTGCTATCAGTTCAATGTTTGGGCTACAGAGACAACACTTCACAGTAACATGTCCTGGATGACACCATCTGTTGTTCACAAGTACTGCCAGCCCTCCTCCTTTAAGTTTGCCGCTCCTTTTTAAATTTCTGTCTGCTGCTATGGTCAGAAAGCCTGGCAGAGAGATGCTGGAGTCAGGGATATGATCCTGCATCCATGTTGAGTGAAACACATAATACTGCATTCCTAATACTCTGGCAGGGTCTTTTGTAGGGCTTGGAGTTCATCCAACTTGTTTCCCAACGATCTCACATTGCCCATCATGACTGATGGAAGAGATGGTTTGAACTTCCTCCTTCTCTCTCTACTCTTTGCTCCTGCTCTGCATCCATGGTGCCTCCTTTTCAACTTAACAGGGATTTGAGGTTGTAGTTGACATATTATTTGAGCTTTGGAGATATTAATCAGCTGCTCTCAGCTGTAAAAAAAAACAAAACAACCTGTTGCCATGGTAACACATCATAACAAATTTCTAAAAGTAAAAGAGTATCAGCAAAAATCCTTCCAGCTGCACAGCATCTGACAACGGAGAGGATAATCATCCAAAAAATATAAATTTTATCAGCCACAAGAGAAATTTGTGTTGTTAAAAAGAAATAATCAGAATAAAAAGGAACAGAGCCACTCCAACCTGCTGCCACCTTGAGGGGCGCAATTTTAGTAAGTAATTCTAATAAGCTAGGCTGTTCAGATTTTCCTTCAATGCTGTTTTTTTATTTTGGTCTTTCACATGAAAACCCAATAAAATACATTGAGGTTTGTGGTCATTAAAATGTGGAAAGTTTTGGCTTTCTGCAAACATAAAGCCAAAGTTAGAGGCAGGTGCTGTAATGATTTGTGATGTTTATGGTTGAGATGAACACACTATAGTAAAACACTATTTCATAATGAATATCAAAGAAATCTTACAAAGACTAATTTACAAAGATAGAACAAACAGGGAGATTAACCAAAACAAAAAAGGATCTTCTAACCAAAAATAAATAATAACTAATACTAATAAAAGTCTACACAGATAACAGAACACAAAAAAAGAACTAAGAAACTGAAAACAAAGAAATAAGCGTATACGGAAAGACCTTAATGGCGATGACAGCTGCTGGTTGTGTTCATTTAAAAGGACTGCAGGTCACTATCCAGAGAATCTCGGGAAAAAACAAACGAAGGCAATGAGGTTTTGTTGAATTATAAACTCTGGGAGTATCTGTTTTCTGTTTCTTGCCTGCAATTTACTCTGCTTAGTCCATAGGTGGCGTGGGAGCTCATGGGTGACAGGTGTGGCTGATCCTGCTGATTGCTGCTGGGAGCATTTGAGCAAAAGTATACACAGTATGCCAAGGTGAAACACTGCAAGCCCATTAATAGTTCAAAGACTGACCATTAAGATCAATTTGTTCAGACCCAAATTCATAAATCAGTTTACCAAACTGTTTGAAAAGCAGACATCTCTGTAGAAATCTGGAAAGCACTTTAATTTGATGGGACTTTTATTTTAGTTTGTCTGGGTACATGCACATGTTGCTGCAAAAAGAAATGTAATAGAAGCTTTAGTTGTAAAACAGCCTATTCAAAAGTAGCATTGTTGATACAGATATTAAATTCAGAAAGAGGTAAGGAACATCATAAGATAGGGTACAATCAGGGTAAGATAGAAAAAGCAGTTGGAAAAAGAAGGGTGTTTTACAGAATTGGGAAGAAGAGGAGGAATCAAGGCAAAAGAAACAGTTATATAATTGTTCTTGGATTTTGATATGCAGGATTGATTAATACATCAATTATTGTCAGAAAATGTAATATAGACAAATGTGTACTGCAGAGAAGATGAGGCTGCAGTGGATGTTTCATTACATTGCCACAGGTATGGAGAAGAAAGTACACAAAGCTGGATCCAACGTATTACAAAGTAATTCATAATGTCACAACTTTGATGTTTTTTTCTAGAACAGACACATTTTCTTGAAAGAATATTTTTTTTAGCGTCGTTGTGATTCGTTCTCCAGCCGGTTAGTGGCAGTATTCTCCAATAGTTTTTTTTTTTCCCATTCGTAGAAAAAGAAGTATTGTTATGACTTTGCCTGTAGAGCTCAATTTCTTCTACTTTTAAACAACCAAGGAGACTCTTTTGGATAAATTCAAACAATGTCAGATGACAAGGTGGGTGCTTTTACGTTTAAACGCGCTTTTTAATGTGAATGTCACTTTAAAACTGCGCTGTCATTAATGTAGCCCTTCCTATGGTCGTTAGCAGTTAGCATTAGCTTCGAGCTATTTCAATCAATGTAGCTTTCTCTCGTATCTGGCTTGCGTAGGTGTACACTTATTTAAAGAGCTTTATATCGAACAGAAAAAATAGCAAATAACACAATTATTATCGAGCTGTTAAAATCAAAAGTTAACTTTTAGACTGTGCTTGTTCTAAGCGGTTTAGCTGCCTAAATAACGCCAGAAATTTATGAGAAACTTTGAGGGACCTTTAACACATAGTTTGTAAATGGATGAAATTGCACTTAAATCAAGGAGGCTTTTGTCAGGTAAGAATAATCTCACGGTTGGTTTCCTTTTATGATACAAATTGCGATAAAACAACCAAAAGTATAAACTATAGGCATAATGCAAAACTTAAAAGCCGTTTCTGCCATGCTTCTTGAACTATGAAAGTAGTTAATTGTTGTAATTAAATACACATGTTAACATTGTGTTTTAGGAAGCTTCCCTAACTTATTCCTCTGTGTTTCTCTGTGTGCGGATGTGAATGTAGAATACTCTGAGTCAGCTCAGGGACCTGGTGGAGCTGAAAGACCAGCTGGAGGACATCCAGAAACGAATGGAAGATGAAATACAAGCTGGGATTCCTCCAGTAAGGTTCATGCTGGGCTAAATGTGTAGATGTTCAGGTTATCTTACTCTGAGTTATTTTCAGTGGCAAGGAGTCTGTAAAAGCATAAGACTGATAGTAATATATTTGGGGGTTAAAGTGTTACACACCCTTCACTGCTCCATGTTGCTTTTATTGAGCTTGATTCTCATATTATTACCAGCAGTTCTCCAAGCTTTCAGAATGTATTTCAAATACTGGACATCAGTAGTCTTTTTACTCCCCTGTTCATTCTTCTCCTTATACTGATCCAGTATAGCCCCTGCTCACATTTTGCACCCTCTGGTTACCATGTCAGCCCTTCCTATTTCTATTTCTACCCGGAACCAAATCATTTCTGAAGCATTTATTATGTATCAATCTGTTTGTCATTTGTAAGTAATTATTATTTTAGATAATTATGGAGAATTGTGTAGTTCTATTTGGTTCAAGCACTGAATGATCATTCTTGCGCATGCGCAGGTTGAGAATTTAATGACAACACTGTCACATGTGACCTACCGGTGGCTCACGTGAGTCTATATAGTTACATGACACCTGGAGCCCAGTCCCTTCCTTGATGAATGCAGGTGTTGGCCTGTATTCGTTGTTCCTCGTTCCTCTTGCTGCCAGAAGCCTTGTGATCAATTGTCGTCGGCGATGCAGATGGTTCTGCCCTCCAGAGGCTGCGCAAGCTGCTTTTTCTTCCAGGTTTTCTGGTAAGTTCGCTGACTCTCCAGTGGCGTTTTCTGCTCGTACTGAGTCTGTTTACTTTCTTCGGCAGTGGTTTGCTGCTTGCTTTGATTTGTTCACTGTCTATTGGCTCGCCGGTAGCGTTTTTTCTGCTGAGTCCCTTTAATTTTCGGCAGTGGTTTACTGCTCGCTTTTGTTTATTCCTATTTGTCTTGACTCACCAGTGGCATTTTTGAGTCCTACGGCTTTTTGCTGTTGTTGCCGTAACAGGGTCTTGATGGCGTTTTTTCTGCCCGTTCGACCCCATCTGTTTCAATCTGTCCCTGGGTCATGGACAACCTTTGTTGTGCGTCCTGTTAGACTCCTCTGCAGCCTGAGGACGGTCATGACGTGCCCTCCCTGGCTTGGTGTTGACCATCTCAGGGAGGCGCTTTCGGATCATGCTTGCTCTAATTGCAGCGTTCTGTCCCAAGCGGTGCGGTTGGCCCGGCTGTCCTCGATGGAGCAGGCTGCTGACTGGGCGGTCTCTGTCCAGCAGGATCCGTTGCTGCTTGGACAGGCTTTGGCCTTGCCGAAGCGGTCTGCTGCGGATGTACCTTTGGCGTCTGGGAGGAGAACCAAGCGGCGCAGGCCCCTGGGACTGTCCACTAGAGTGGATCAGCTTTCGACGGAGCTGGCCCAGATGAAGACCGTCCTTCAGTCTCTCCGGGTGGATGGTGGCCGCGGCGAGACTTCCCCTCCTAAACAGGGCAGGTCCTCGAATTGCGAGGATGACGCTATTTTGGTCGCGGCCTCGGGCTTCCTTTTTCAAGAGGACCTTCCGGAGTTGGGCCCCAGGACCTCAGGTTTGGGCTCCGGTGCCTCCCAGGGAGTTGCAGGGGAACCGGTGTCTGCGGCTATTAGAACGGCTCTGGGCCGTTTGCAGCTGGATGTTCCCCCAGCCTAGTCAGCTCCATCTAGCGCCTTCTTCAGGCGCAGTAATGCCAAGGACAACTTTGTCGTTCCTCCCTCGGCGGAGTACGTCCAGGATCTGCATGCTTGCTGGGCGGACACGAAGGCCTTTTCCCGCCTGATGGCGGACGGCAGGTCCCTGGCTGCCATGCATGAGGCGCCCAAGTTTGGGTTGGGCTGCATGGCCCCTGTCGTATCTGCCATTGCATCTCTTATTGTTCCTCCTGATGAGGTGTTGAGGCCTAATGCCCGTTGTCCACAACCGCAATGCCGTGTCACGGACGATTTACATTGTAGGGCCTACAACTCCGGTGCCCGGATGGGCCGGATTGGAAACTCACTCTCCCATCTAATGTTGGGCCTCTCCTCTTCTTTGGAGTCGGTTCGCTTGGACCAGTCGACTCAGGGCTTGTTGGACACATCCCTGAAGGCCTTCGCCCTGATGACGCTTGAGCTTAGACGCACGCTCTCTACGCTGGTCCATGCTCGGCGCGAAGTGTGGCTGCGCAATCATCCTTAACCTAGCCTTGCAGGAGAACACTGAGGGCTCTTCCTGTGGTTCCGGGGGAACTCTTTGATGCCGCGCTGAAGGCCTTAGAACGTACAGCCCAGGCCTAAGAACACGGCAGCAGCTGGTGGGTCTCCATAGACCTCACCGCCGGCCTTTTGCTGCTGGGGCAGCTGGGAGCTCGTTGCGGGGTTCCCTCCCCCCTCCTGTCCCTTTCTTGGGGTCCACGAGCATGGCTCCTAGACTGAGACCGGCTAGGGCCCAAGGGGACCATGGTGGGGCTCAGGGTTTGCGTCCAGTTTGGTCTGCTCATTCCGGTCGCCGTTTCCGGGGGTCCACCGGTGATGTTTTTTTCCCCGGGCCAGCTCAGTTATTGGGCTGTTTACGCCCGGACTCATGGGTGTTGTCCACTCTGTCCCGGGGATACTTTCTTCAGTTTTACCGCCGGCCTCCCATCCCCAGCCGAGCCAAGATGACTGTCATCTGCAACCTGATGAAGGCTCAGGCCCTGGACCGGGAGATCTGCACCTTGATGGCCAAGGGTGCGATTGTTCCGATGGACCCCCTGTGGGATCCAGGGTTTTTTTATTCAGTTTATTTTCTGGTTCCGAAGAAGATTGGCCTCCGGGGTCTGAACGCTTTCCTCAAGGATATGCCTTTTCCCATGTTGACCACCAAGGAGGTCCTGCAAGCGATCTCCCTGGGCAACTGGTTCACGCCTATCGACCTGAAGGTAGCTTATTTTCATGCCCCCATTGCTCCGGATCATTGGCGGTTTCTCCGCTTTGCGTTTCACGGGAGGCACTTCCAGTTCAGGGTTCTTCCCTTTGGTCTTTCCCTCTCTCCTCGGGTGTTCACCCGGTGTGTGGCAGTGGTCCTTTCCCTCCCGCAGGCACGGGGACTGCGGATCGTGCCTTATTTGGACGACTGGCTCATTTGTGCTGTAACCCGCAATCAGGCGATCCAAGAGACTCAGACGGTGCTCGCCCACATACGTCAGCTGGATTTTAGGGTGAACCTGGAGAAGAGCAGCCTGATCCCCTCCCAGGTGACTGTTTTCTTAGGCATGATTCTAGACTCTGTTGCCATGACCGCCTGTCCTTCTCCTCGGCGGGTCGCCAATATTCTGGTCATTCTTCCGAGCTTCCGTCTTGGCAGGGCTCAGCGGTTTGTGGAGGACCTGCGTCTTCTGGGCATGCTCAATGCTGCGTCCAGCGTAGTGCCATTGGGGCTTCTTTCATTGCTGCAGATGTGGCTGAATGGGGTCGGCCTGGACCCCTTCCGACGTACACACAGGCTCCGACGGCTTCGGGTTGTGCCTCGGTGCCTACATTTTTTGTCCCAGTGGCGGAACGGATCCTACATCATGGCGGGTGTTCTGCTCGGCCCCCTTCTGTGTCGGACGGAAGTCGTCCATGCGGATGCGTCCTCCAAGGGTTGGGGAGCGACCTGGCAAGACCGTGCGGCTCAGGGGTTGTGGTCCCCGCAGCAGTGCAGTGTCCATATCAATGTTCTGGAGCTGATGGCTGTGTTCCTGGCGCTCCGTGCTTTCCTTCCAGGGCTGCTGGGGAGACATGTATTGGTTCGGTCGGACAACACCACGGTTGTCTTTCACATAAATTACCAAAGGGGGTCCAGGTCTTTGAGACTACTGTCCTTGACCCACCGGCTCCTGGTCTGGGCGGCACCACGCCTTGCCATCCTCTGGGTGGCCTATATTCCGGGTCCACAGAATGTGTCTGCGGATTTTCTGTCTCGGCAGGTGCCGCTTCCGACAGAGTGGCGGCTTCACCCAGAGGTGGTGGTTCGCATTTGGGCGACCTTCGGTAGGGCGGAGGTGGACCTGTTTGCCTCCAGAGATGCAGTTCACTGTCCCCTCTGGTTCTCCCTGAGGGCAGTGCCAGTCCTCTGGGCTGCGACGCACTGGGGCACAGGTGGCCCCGGACCCTTCTCTATGCCTTTCCTCCATTCCCCCTGATCGCCCAGACGCTCCTGAGGGTTCTTCAGGACGGGCACGAGCTTCTGTTGGTAGCCCCGTTTTGACCGGGGAGGACCTGGTTTTCTCTGCTACGCAGGCTCTGCTTCGGCTCGCCAATGCAACTCCCCTCCAGGAGAGACCTCCTCTCCCAGATGGGGGGCTGGATTCTCCACCCCGATCCGGGCCG
Organism: Girardinichthys multiradiatus; assembly: GCF_021462225.1. Classification (NCBI taxonomy): domain Eukaryota; kingdom Metazoa; phylum Chordata; class Actinopteri; order Cyprinodontiformes; family Goodeidae; genus Girardinichthys; species Girardinichthys multiradiatus. The sequence continues at coordinate 15,296,469 of NC_061814.1, forward strand.
CCTGCAACACTGACTTTGGCCTCTACAGGCTCTGCCTTCTCCCATTATGGGGGCAGGGTGGGACAGATCATGACTGGCGCATGGGCACTGTCCACGCGGGCCGCCTATGGTGCTAAGTGGGCGGTCTTTGCTGACTGGTGCCTTCGGGTGGCATGTCGGGTTTGGTGGTTGCTCTGTTGGCCGGCATGGGGATGTCACGCTGTTCCTGAAGGGTGGCAGACGCTTGTGTTCACCCAGGCGTAACCATGTTGTTATTAAATTCTTGACCTGCACATGTACAAGAATGATCATTCAGTGCTTGAAGCACTGCCTCTGGCGGTCATCCGGGATTCATAGAACCGTATTTACAGTCGTAACTTTCATTCTCAAATCGCTCATATAGTTCGATCTAATTGCAGCTGTGTAACTTTTTTTTTTGAAGGTTTTATAATCTAGTTTTTAAAATTTGTAATCCTTTTGTTTATCTCATTTAACACTATGACTTATTGAAGTATGATAAAAGGCTCATAAAGTCATGGGACGAACCAGTGATTTCTCTCCACATAACAGACAACTTGGCAAATAACCAACTTTATATAAGATCTTTCTGATTACATGTTACTGGCAGCCATAATATGCAGCACATCATCTTAAGTTTGACCTCCATTAAAACTTTAAAATTTGACCTTCTTTTTAAAAAGAAAATATTATATTTTGTTCCTGTGAAGCTAAATGTGAAAAACGTATGGGTGATTTAGTGCTTGTTGCTGGCAATCAACTGGAGAAACCAATCTTATTTATCTTCTCTTTTCCAGGGAGGGAGCCTGCTTGCTTCTCCTTTCTTAAAGGGTTTTCTAGCCGGTTACGTCGTTGCCAGGCTACGCTCTTCAGCACTGATGGGTGTTGCAATAGGAACATGCACAGGGATATATGCAGCACAAAACTATGCAGTTCCAAATATTGAAAACACCATCAAGGAATACATACAGAACCTGAAAGGAGGACGTAAATGAGAGGAAAGCGGCCAATAGAGGATGGTTACTACATCAAGATGCTACCAGTACAGCTGTGCACACGGAACAGACGTGTATTTATATTCACTTTCTACATCGATCACTGTAACACTCAGTTCGTGTGATCTAAATGTGGTCTCATTTTTTTTCATTCAGATTTTGGATCTGTGTTGAGCAAAATTCATGCCATATGCAGGGGATTAACTTTAATAGATTTTCTAAATTGAGGACAAAAATGAAATGTCAGCAGCTTTAAAAAGAAAGAAGTATATTCCTTTGTAGGGTGCCCACTGATGGAAATTAAAACAAATTGTGAATGTATGAAGGAAAATCACAAAATCCTGTTATAATGCCCTAAAAGAAAAAATGTTTAAGCCAAATAACGTTTCTCAAGATTTTATCCAGTTTGTGCAATTTTGCCAACTTGTGTCCGTCATCTACCTTTCATTAAATCAGCCAATTATCCCTTGATTGTCTATGATTGTGCATCAGCTGGTCAAATACTAATAATGTTAGATTATTTTTTCCCCCCGTTTATTAAATGTATCAAGGTGGTCTAAGGGTGGCCATATTTTCAGGCTATAGATAACCAATAGGTTTCACTTTTCTGAGTTTAATAAAAATCAAATAAAATTCAGAGACATACTTTGATCCATAAACTAGAGTAACTTTATATTTCTTTCATATTCTGTTGAATTCAAAAACATCTGCTTGTATCAAAGAAGCTGCAGCAGATTTAGTATTTTTTATTTTGCATGTTTAAGTCCTTAGACAGTATAATGGGAAGCAGCCTCGGTGTCAGAGAGAACTGGAGCTCTGTATGGGCCAGGAAAAACCTGACCATTGCATCTAATGTTCTGATATTGTTCTCCCAAAGGACTTTGCTTCATCTCATGCCCTCTGTTGGTCACAAATTACCTACAGAAGCCTTAACCTCTGTACCATTTTTCCCTCAGTGTAAAACAGCCTCACTTTGCATCTGAGAGTATGTGTGTGTGTGTGTGTGTATATAACCTGTCAAAACCTGACTGGCTTTTCATCGTTTGCAAATGATCAAACATTTGTGCTGTAGAGTGGCAGAAAATCCTCACTTTTCTTTAGGATTACAAAATTCATAGAAAAATAATTGGTATATCTGTTTTTAAAATTACATTCTTATTATATATGCTGGACACACTTTGACATTGTCAGACTTTCCATTCTGTGCTCGTCAGCAATATTATCCGGAGTTTATAGTGCCACAAAAGCAAAAAATATATTTAAACTGTATGTAGCGTTAATGCTTGTAGGGATATTGGGAAAATGTGTGTTTTATGTAAAGGTATTTGCAAGATTTGTGCCTGATCTGGTTTGAACTTGATCTCATCTCATGCCATATGTGCATTTTCACAGAGATCTGGCTGCCTACTTCATGCTGGAAATTAGTTGATTTTTGCACTTCTGTTACATTAATTTGACAAACCTTTTTTTTTTTTTTTTTAACCTGATGTGTCAAATCATGTTTGTTTGATATTTAATGTATTTGAAAACGTCCTTCTGTTTTGGAAGAAATGCATGTGCACTCTTTATTTTAAAACGGGCCCCCTGCTGGTTTGTTTTTATCTTTTTCTGAAACTGATTGATTCTAATTCTGCACTGTTAATTTCTTACATCTATAACAACACAAATTAAATGATAGAACACTTAAAAAAAAGTCCAAAATATAATTATGTTGTTATTGGAAGATATTTCAAAATGTAGGGATGGCCTGAAAATGTCACATTTTTCCACATTTGTACAGTTTAAAACTCTTGTTCTGTCAATTTTTGAACTCTGTAAAAGTATGTTCTTTAATAAGAGATGGCTGTAAAGCAGCACTGAGGGTTTCACATAATAATACATCACTGATGGTGTGTTGTTTCCATTGTGACATTGTCAGGTCTCTAACGGGTATACGAAAACCAAGCCATCAAAGAAAATCTGAATTGAGATTGTTTTCGTTGTATAACTGTGTTAAATTGTTTTAATGTTGCTTTTGAAGGTATGGCAGGAAAAAAACAAAACATTTGTACTGTATGACTAATATCTGCAACACAAAAGTGAAGATGTGCCTATTGACAATCATTTTGTTGCCCCTGTATTATGTATGGTTTGATCTTTAAATTTTTTATTTAACCTTTTTTGTTCTTTGTCTTTAAGCAATATCTTTTCTGGAATGGTGATTTGGAGCAGTTTTATTATTCTTACTTTAACTGGGTTTGTTTTGGGGTTTTAATTCCTGTCTGCAAGACTCTGGAGAAAATAAAAACACTCCAGATAAATTCCACTCACAAGAAGAAACCATCGAAAAAGTAAATGATTTATTTGAGTTGTTCAAATAAATTGAAAATTATGTGAGCCCTATTGGTTTTGTTATGTAGATTTTGTTTCAAATACAGAACAATACATTTCTTTTAACTTTCGACATCCAAAGACCAAATCTTTTGTTACAAATTCAGATTCAAGCAAAACTTTATGTAGACATGAAATGCACAGAGGCAAAGAAATATATCTGATTACACAAAACTATGTGCTGTCAATGTTGCTTGCACATAAGTTGCAGGAAAGTAGTAAAATAAAAGAAAGCCAATAAATGATTAGATTGTCAGCAACACCGAAGGCCACTAGCTAACTAACTTCATCTCTAAATTACTGAATATACGTTGCTTAGATATAAGATGTAATTAGGAACTGAATCGATGTTGGTTCCTAATTTCTTCATTTGGAAGAGATTCAGGCAGTCTCGGTCTCCTAAAACAAAAATAACATTTATTGTAAATACATAGCTTTACTACAAGATAATGTTCTTTCTCTTAAATGTCATATATATACCGTTTAACTGGATTTGGTTTTAAACTGCACTGAACAGAAATTAGAAAAATTTAATATATACCACAAGAAATTTAGTGATTTGTCCCATTAAAGATTTCTACTGTTTTGTTTTGTTTTTCTCATTCGTTTCAGATCATCAAACAAATTTTATAGCCTGAGTAAAAAGAAAATGCAATTTTCAGTTGATTTCATTCTCTGAGGGGAAAAAAAAAGTTGGCTACAAGTAATTGCCGCCTCATTAAATCTGAAATTAATTGTAATTAAACACTTTTTTTAGAAGGTGGGCTCATTTCACAAGCCACACCCAGGCTTGAATACAGCCAAGTCTGTATCTTAAGATATCACTTAAGCAGAACCCATCTGACAACATGAAGTAGGCTAAAAGACTTCAAAATGCAAGACATCACATCCTGATAAAAAAAAGTAAAGAACAGATAAATAAATTTATCTCTATCAGTTTGCAAAAAGGTTATAGAGTGGTTTTCTAAAGCTTTGGGTGCAACATCAACAACTCTTCCAGGGGCCCAAAAACAAACCAGGAACATCTAAAGCTCTGCAAACCTCAATTGTCTCAGTTAAGGTCAGAGTTCATATTTTAACAAGAGACTGGAAATGTGGCATCCATGGGAACTTCTGAGCAAAAATGAACATGAGGGAACCTTTTTACATTCGCCAAAAAAAACATCACACCCAGAGTTAAACATGGTGGTAGTGGGATCTTCTGGGGTTACTGTGTTTGTTCAGGACTTGAACTTGCCGAACTTAATAGAACCATAAAGTCTACTCTCTAGCAGAAAACCCTGAAGGAGAATATCCGGCTATAGATGTGTGACCGTGAGCTCAAGCTCACTTCGGTTAAACTGCAGGAAAGTGATCTAAATGAAACCGAAGGAAAAGAATTCTGCAAAGAAGAGTGGGCCAAAGTTCCTCCACTGCAATGTAAAAGACTCACTACCATCTTGTTACTGTTACTTTTTCACTTAGAGATGTGAGTATTTCCCTTAATGAATGAAATCAATTAAAAACAAATTGTTTTATGTACTCAGGTTTACTTTGTCTGATATTAAAATTTATTTGAGGATCTGAAACACACAAAGCATAAGCAGAACAATCTGTTAGGGATTAAATAGCTTTCTAAAAATGCATCAATACTGAAGCAGAACAAAACCATATACATTTTTTACTTACCACATCCTGGGTGAGAGTCATGAGGGCACCTTCAAAGATAGATTTTCAAATGTCAATGACCTCATACCTTTTTTTATGAATCTAAAATAATCTTTTCTATTAAACAAGTCTAAGAATTGTTTATTACATTCAGAATAAATACAAACAATCTACAAAGTTCTTGATAATAAATAAATTAGGTCTGGCTCAAAATAGTTCCTTTCAGCTTATCTATTTTTTTCTGACTGCATTAATTACTCAGATTGATCACCTAAATAAAATTAAATAAGATGCATTTAAAAAAAATATATATATTAATTTACTAAATCTGATGTTCTAGTCATCTCACCAGAAAAGGTGGATCTGCTGCAGTCTGTGTCTGTGGGGATCTGTTGCCCATCGGCTGGGTTCACACACCAGCACGTCCCTTTGAAGCACTGCTGGGGCAAATAGAGACCCTGCTTGTCACATATGGGACGGAAACCAGGCACTGGCACTGGTTTTATCCCAACAGCTTCCAGCTGGCATTGGGTGAGGGGAGTGGCTGGAAGAGAATTCATTTAAAATATCAAGTTAGATCATTGACTTGTCACCACAACTTTTTTTATATTGTATAAAGAAGAGTTTTGCAATATGTTTGTAAAAACACATACAAGATTTTTCCATTCCGCTTGATGCCTCCTGCAACACAAAACAATAAAAGTGACAACTGATACCAGTGGTTTCACAAAATTGAAAGATAACATTTATGATAAGAATATATAGTGAAACATACAATATGGATGCAAAACAACAATGTAATAAAAGCAGTGTTTACTTCCTCCACGGTGGTATCCATCATCTCGAGTGCAGGACTCATGGGGATGTGCATCCTCGCTGGCATAGAAGCTGCAGACAAAAAAGAGAAGCAACATGTGTTAGAGTAACAATTTGTCCTATTCTGAGGCTTTCTCATGACCTCTTAGTGTTGCATTGTATCAAATTTCAATGCGTATCAAATTTCAATGCTGGGGAAGCAGCATCAGAACCAGGGACTTAAAAAAGCTCAACAAGCTGATAAAAAAGGCTGGCTCTGTTCTGGGGACTCCTCTGGAACCTCTGGAGATCATTGTGGAAAGATGGATTCTTCATAAAATGAAGAACATTATGGAGAACCCTGAGCATCATCTTCATGTGACTGTCCTACAACAACAGAGTGTCTTCAGTCAGAGGCTTCTTCAGATCTGCTGTAAGACGGAGCGCTACAGGAGATCCTTCCTGCCCACAGCCATCAGCATCTACAACGGCTCTTTGAAGAAACCTACATAATATGAGCTATAACAACATTTAATTTCCCTTTGAGATTAATAAAGTATTTTTGAATTTGAATTGAAATGGAATTTGAAACCATTATTGTTTTCCAACTATATTCAGATAGATTTGTCACATAGGGCCTAAGAAGCTGACCAAAGACTACTACTTCCCCCAGCTGGTTAGGCAGAAACCTGCCTGTCTATGTATAACTATGTTTCCACCCAGAAAACTGCCTAAACTGTTCCCCTCACACGAGGGGGCAAAAACGTGTAGATTACAATACAGCCCTCCTATCGTGAACTGAATGTTGCTTCCTCACCAGATCCTTCCCTGGTCAGATGCGTGTTTATTTTGTTGTTCTGATCCTCCAGATTCTTGATGTCGCTCCTCTGGCTGAAGAGAAAGTAGGTAATCGCTGCCTGACTCATAATCAGGACACAGGCCAACAGGGTCACTCCTGCCACCATATAGGCACGGGTGGACCGGGGACTAAAAAGAGACAGAATGGAGGCATACTTGTTCAGTTAATAATTAAAAAGAGAATGAGTAAAATCTGCAATCTTGAGGTCACAGTTGGTAGATAATAAAATCATTTTAAAATAACTACAAGTGACGTCTGTGAGAGGTCTTCTTGGAAACTGGGGAAGTTCTCTAAAAGAGGAACTTTGCCCAAAGTCTGTACCACAAACACCTACAGATGACATCAGTTGTTGCTAACCAGATAATTAAAAGAAAGGTTGGCAATATCTTTTTTTTTAGCTCAACTGTAGATGCTGAACATTCCTGTGATTTTATACAACATGCCTCCTCTCAACATCCAAATATATCTCCGAATTACACAAAGACTATAACTTTACTGTTAATTTGATTTTAAATGCCCCGTAAGGTAATATTTGCTCATTCTTCTATGACTTTCACAGGCAGAATAATTTCTTTCACAATGACGGTAAATTTGCCTTTGCAGGTGTAATGTCTTCTACTACCACTAAATGTACATTTTTTTTTGTCTTCTTTCAAGCTCCTAATTTCCCCAAAATAGATTACCCATCATTTTTAGTTATTCTTGCTACAGTTCCAATATTGTGTAATAGTTTTTAAAGATCTTTTATACAGCAGGATGTAAATAAAAGTGATAGATTATCCCTTCAGTCGATGTGACGCTGCTGATTATTATCATTTTAAAAAATCCAAGGAATTCAAAAGGACTAAAAGATATTGCAGACTCAAAAATCCAGTTACAATCTCCGAGGTACAGGTATTTTCCACAAAGCCAAGGTGAGGACAAGTTTAAAAAGCAGGTGTATATCCATCAGAGGAGTACATTTATGGAACTGCTTGGATGACCAACTTAAATGTTCTAAAACAATTAATATATATTTTAAAAAAATTACAAATCCACCATTATAGAAAGTTACAGAAAATGTGATTAATGATATTTAAAAACAAAGGCAAAGGGAGGGGGAAGAAATAGAAAAACATTATTATTACTGTTATACTTTTTCTGTCTTTTGTTATTACAGATGTTTGATGTTTATTGAATGGGATTTCAGAGTTAAGTGAAATTAATGCTAGAACATCAGTGTCTTTTCCTGCGCCATCTTTGAATTACATGTTTCAATTGTATTTGGGGTTAGGCAGAATAGGTTTACTTCAGCCTAATCCGTTTGGGTCAAATCCCCCAATGCACTTGAGAGCATGAGTCATGTGCTTCAAATGTATTATTGACCGGGAAATAATAAACTAAACTAAACTAAAAAACTATCATACAAAAATGAAATTCACAGCAGTGATTTACAGAAGTAAGTTGTTTCTTACATTATTTAGAATACAAAATGATTTGAAATCTAAACTATCCCAAAACTCAGAAAATCAGGCTTTGTTACAAATTACAAAGACTTAAATACTTGAGTATTATACATGCCTTTGCCTTAACACTGAATTTAACACAATACTTTTCAATGATTTTGAACAACACAGACCTTTCTGAACCCAAGAGGAGGATGATAACATACCATCAAAACATCACAACAACATTAATGTTATACAAACATACAAGCCCCAAATCTTTACACACTAAATATATAATTTGAGAAATTGTGATGATAAATAAATATATACACTCCTTCCCTACCCCTGTGCTGGTGTTCCCACATTGATGGCTCTTTGTCCAAGAAGAGGTTGGTTTGGGGTCTCGGGGTCAGGCATTTTTCACTCAAACACAACACCTAGAAACACAAATATCTCATTACTTGCTTTAAACAAAGAGAGCAATGATATCCTGTCAAGAACCAGAGACAAGATGAAACAGACAGTTTACCTTATGTTAGAACAGGTCGCAGGTTGTTTCACAGAAGTGTCTGAAGTCTCTGAGATTTTGCCCTTTTCACTAATCTGAGTTAGAGAGAACTGAAAGGAGGTGGCAGGGAAAACCCAGCTACACTTTAAGAACCACCCCCTTCTGTGATGGCTGTTTTTTCTTCCCTCGTCTAAGTTTTATGCTTGGTCGTTTACTCTGACTCATCTGTTACCAGGAGAATCAGAAGGGCCTCAGTATGATTATTTCCAGTAATACAATAAGTATCAACAAACAATAACAATGTGCTAAGTTAAAAATAAAAGAAAACATTGCTTTTGTGAACCAAATAGTTTTTGATAACAGGAAAAAAAAAAATCCCAAAATAAGGATTTTAAATTACTTTCTGTTTTACTTTAAATTGCAGTAGTACCTTTATTTAAATTTTTTTATGTTTTAGGCATGAGCTTCAAACTTGTTTTTCTTTTTTCCTTGAATAAACATTGGAATCCCACAGTCATTATGGTTTATTGTCTCAGTTTTAAAATGTCCCTATTCCCAGCAAGCCTTATCTTCAAGAAATGTTGAAACTTATCATTTTTAAAGTTCAGTCATTAGGAATTTACAAGGGGAGGATATAATGAAATAAAATACAGTAGAACAGAACAGAAAATAAATAGAATAAAATAATATGGAAACATGAGCTTATTCTGCTTAGAGAACTTCCTGAATTTTCAAAATCTGATTAAGGGACTTTTTTTTTTTGACAAACATTTACAACCACGACTAGTAAAGCACCTTTATTAATTATTGATGTTGATTTACTGAGGCAACAAACTGACAAAATAGGGGATCATTTTGGCCATCCATTTTTCGTTTGGCCTTTGGATGAGTTAAATTATTCAAAAGTAGTAGAAGGCAGTGGTTGCTGGATTTCCAAAGAAGACACAAAAAGAGTTAAAACTGAATTGAAAATGGTATTATTTATGAACATCACCTTGACCATCTGTACCTATATATTATCAGTGTTTAATGGTAAGCCAGTTAACGTTTTGATGGTAGTGTAACTTTTGGTGTGATGTTAGATATCTCAAGGTAAATTGTGTGAAATCTATATATCAAATGAAGACACTCATATACAAATATATCCCCTCAAAGCATCTTTTTTAACGTTAGAGCAGTTTGTCAAAAGTAATATGGCATGAGTGAAATGACATGACCCAGTCTATGAATAAGTTTCTTTTCAATACACCTTTAAGAGCCATAATAATGTGAAATAAACCACCAAAAACACAAAATTACAAAAGGAAACACAACCATACAATATACAACAAGATATATCTGAGATAGTCTAAAGTCTCTGGTTCTAGTTTTGTTCATCTGGGTTTATTTTGAATTTTTCAGATCCTTGTTTTTGTTGAGGCCTGTGGCTACCTTTCAATTTTCTTTTGTATTTCTAGTTTTTGTTCCGAATTTTGGGTTCCTGTCATCATGGTAGCTTCAGAGAAGTTATAGAGGTGTTATGTTGCATCATCTACCTGACCTCAGATTTCAGCCTGTAGCCTGGTCCGTATATGGGTTAACATTAGGAAAATAACTGAATAAATAACTATAAAGAAATATTGAGACAGGAAGTGTCAGCGAATTGATCTTAAGTAATGGGAAACACAGTAGGTGTCATAATGCTAATAATTACATTTCCCAGAGCTTTTGGTAGGATCCTCCAACATGAGGGGCTCAGCCCTTTGAGGATTCTCACACAAATCTTGGATTATGTTTGACAAATTTTAGTGCTGAAAAATGACACAAAATGTGTACTTTCTAAGTAGTTTTTTTTTTTACGATGTAATGATGTACTTTGTCATGTTAGCTATGATTATTGCCTAAGTTAGTTCCAAGACTAACTTAACTTCATTTCCAGATTCTTCAAGATAATCCTTGGTTCTCAAACATAAATAACATTGCATGGTAATGTTGCATCACTCTTTTGGTCATGGTTTTAAACCATCTGTAATCAACTTGTTTATATTGTACATAGCCCATTAGTCTTCGTTATTCTTTAATTCTGCTTGATAGTTTAGTTGGATTGTTTTAGCATAGTAAAGAGTTTGTTGATTGAAATATGTTTGACTTTGAGTTGACTTATTTGTGTTAATAAATTCTTGTATTTTAAGAAATTGTGTGAATTCATTCCATGTATGTGCAGAGATTTGCTGTTCAATAATGTCAGAGCTCATCTCACACCTTTCTATTTTGTCCTAATACCATCGCCTTACTGGGCTGGTATTCACAGGACAATCCTTAACAGACAGAAATATTATTTGATAAAATATTAAATAATCTCAGATTCATAATCCTAACCCTAACCCTTGAACTAATAATTTGTTGAAGCAACTTTTAAATCCATTTGTGCACTCAGTCTTATTTGGCACATAACTAACATCAGTTATAGTAAATCTGATTAATAACAAATAAATTTCATTTGTCTTTGTAGGATCTCCCTGACATTTGCTCAATGTATCGTTTAGCCAAAGTCATGGTTTGCAGAGGGTTACAAAAGATCAACTGGATCTCATCATGCAAAAGTCAGTGGAAAGGACATCACATTATGCATATACCATGGCACAGTAAAGAAACATCAATAATTTGAGAAAATATGAAACAACATTGAGATTACTAAAACCAAAAATGAATGAAAAGACATAAACTGGTCAGTGAGGCTGACAAGAAGCCAACAGCAACACTGAAGGAGCAAAGTGTCATATTCTACATGTGGATGGAATCTCCTGTTTTCTCTCTGTCTGATCTAGAGTAAGCTGTAAAACAGGAGCCTTCCAACGAAAACTTCCAGATTTGAATCAAATCTTCCACAACATTGAGGGAAAATGGGTTAGCGTCTGATAAAACCAAAGTTGGGTCTGATGAAGGTAAAAGGCCACAATTTTAAGAAGTATGTTTGACACAATACTGAACATCACCACGGAAACATTTACTCATAATGAAACATGGCGATGACAGGATCATGATATGAGGTTACTTGTTCCAATGGAACTGGGTTTTTGTCAAGGTGGATGAAATTGTAGCATTAATAAACACACAAAGACTGACACTGAAGATGTTTATTCATGTTGTAGGGGTCTACAGGACATAAGACTTTGCTAAATAACCTTACAATCCACAGACTTTACTTTTGAGATTGTCCAAAACGGTTTTATTTAAATGCATGTCAAATAAATGCTCTTGGAGATTATTGTTATTTCTGGAGATAAATACATTTTTTATTTTTCAGCTTCACAGTGTCCCTAAGGCAAGCCTAGCAAATCAATAAAGAATGACTTATTGAGAGGAAAAATAAAGCTCTGGCAGGCCTGGCCAGAATCCTGAACTAAATTTGACATTTGGGGTCACCTGAAGAGGGTGTTTGAGAATAGATGCAGTTATAATCTGATGGATCTTAAGAGCTTTTGCAAGTGAGCAAATATTGTCAAGTCAAGATATGTCAAGCTGACAGGTTCCTACCAAAGGAGACTGTATGCTGAACTTGAATAAAAAGGTGCTTTAAGTACTTTTCAAGGGTGTGCACACTGACAACCAGGCTATTTCTCCTTTTTATGTTTTACATTTCTTTTCCTAACAGATTGGTTTGTTTTTCAGTTATTTCATAGTCTAATTGTTTTTAGATCACAAAACATGCATTTTAACAGCAGTGGGTAGACTTTTGAAAGTCACTGTACATGTTGGCATACAATATTTGGACAGCAAAGCAAAACAATGTTTAAATATAATTAATTAATGGATTCAGACAATCTCACCATTATGGGTTAAACAGAATACCTGAGTAATGCAATGTATTTTATTACTTAGTTTCTATTTGTACATTTTGTAAAATTCTAGTACTTTCATTTAGATTCGGAGGTATGTGTCTGAAAAAAGGTAAACACGTACAGTTGATTGAATGCAGTGTTTAGTAAACCCACGCACCACCACACGCTAGGGGGCGATAACCAAGATGTGACACCACAATGAACTCAAAGACGTAGGCCTACGCGTGCTGTGATTGGTTGAAACGGCACTGTTGCAGGAAGCTGCTATTCAGCTTTTGTATTTTTTGGTGAAATAGATACACATAACCCAAACATACTCAGTGTTAAAAGAAAGGTATATTTATTTATTCATGCTTCATAAAATACGGAGAAACTGTGCCAGACCTAAAAAGGCGTATCAAAAATGTTTTCTAACGCCGTTTAACATTAACGTGAAGCGGCACATTTGAAAAGCTTACTTACCCAGTTTGCTAATGGGAGCTAGGCAACTGTTCCGTGCTCACATTTGTTGAGTAATTTCAATTTTAAATTTAAAAAAACAAAACATTATTTGTCCCTGTTCGTTTTCCATAAAATACAAGAAGACTGCAACCGTTTAACAATAGTTCACGTGAAGCCGCTGACAATTAAGTTAGCTAAGAAAGTGGCTAATGTATCGTTTTAATGGTTACAGCTTTGCCTTTTCTAACAGATGATGCGAAGACCCAGAGCGACGACAGCCAAAGCTGTAATGTACAGCGAAAATAAAAATATGGACTCCGACCTGTGAGTTATGTTTACCTTTTTATATCCTAAGGCTGTGCATTGATAGTGGACATGTTCGAACTAGTAACTAGAAGATTTGAAATGACCCAATCTTGTATTATTATTGTAATACTTACCTTCATTTAGGATGACAATGACTCTCTAAGATTTATGTTTAGGTAAAACTCTACACTGCCTTGCAGAAATCTTCGTACCCAATAAACAGTTTCAAATCTTGTCACATTACAATTAAAGGGTTCTTTGTGTTTTATCGGGATTTTATGTTATAGGCACTCACTCAAACGAGGGCATAACTGTGGAATCAAGAGTATATGGTCTTCAAAATGTTTTGCAAAAAAGAATCTGAAAACTTTGACATGCCTATGTATTCAGCCCCCTTTACTCTGATGTAACCAAAGAAGATCCAGTGTAGACAGTTGTTTTCAGAAGTTACCTAACTAATAAACAGAGTCCACCTGGGGGTAATTTAATCTTCATTTGCTGTCCAGCTAAATCGATTGCCTGGTAAAGGAACTTAGTTGTGCACTCCATAAATCTGGCCTTTTTGGAGAAGTGTGAAGAAGTAAGCCATGGTTGAAAGGAAATCATAAAAGATTATGCTTACATTTTGTCCCAAGCTATGTATGGAACATAGAAGCAATGTCTTCTGGTAAAATGAGACCAGCATTAAACTTTTTAGCCCACATGCAAATCGTTATGTGTGCCAAAAAACTAAAACCACACATCACCCTGGACGCACCATTCTCATGGTGAAACATGGTGGTGGGAGTGTCATCCTGGGGGACTGCCTTTATTCAGCTGTGGAAGGGATGCTCGTCAGAGTTGATAAGAAGTTGGATGGATCTAAATATTGGGCAATGCTGAAAAAAAAAAGCTGTTAATCGAGGCTGCAAAAGATTTGAGACTGGGGTGGAGGTTCATCTTCCAGCAGGACGACAACCCTAAATATACAAACACAGCTAGGGATGGAATAGTTTAGATATCATGTGATAACATTTATGTGTTAGACTAGCCCAGGCAAATAACACTGAGAAAAGACTCATAAAAATAAACATCTGTAGCAAATTGATGTCCAAAGTTGTTTTTTGTGCAAAAAAAAAGAGCAAAAAATGTCACCCTTTTTTGTAATACTGATGTAATTTATTTATTCTTGCTGTACCTTTAGGTCTTTTCCTCAGATAGCGAGTAGTGATGAAGACATGGAGGAGTGGAGGCCACCAGAGTCAAAAAAAGCTGCCAGCAAAACTGCCAGACCACCTACAGCTGGGGGGATGAAAGCAGCTTCTAAGAGGACTGCTAAACCAAAAGAACCAAAAGCTCCCAAAGAACCCAAAGTCCTTAAAGTGCCCAAAGATCCTAAACCAAGGGCACCCCGCAAACGTGCTGCAGAACAAAAATCACTGAACACTCAAAGAACAGAAGACACTGCCAAGTCTGTGTCTGCTGGAACAAAGAGAAAAAAGACTAACGATGATGATTTAGGAGAAAATAAAAGAAACACTGATTGCCCAGAAGAACAGAGGGTTGACACTGGTATCAGAATGAAGCAAGAGGTAATTATAATGGCCAGACAGAATAAGCATGAATAAACTTGGTTAGGTTCAGACTCACATATAGAGTCCTTTCTTGGTGTCCAGGGTGTGCATTTCTTATTTATTCACACAAATTATAACCCTGCTTATGACAAAAATATGCATCTGGGCTGAGTTAGATGTTACTGTCAAAATATTCTTATTAAATAAAACTGAAGCCACTCTTGCCTTGCTGATATCAGTAATTGCCAGAATACCTCATTATCCATTTAGAAATATTTCTGCACAGCAGAACAAAAATATCTTGATTTACAGCAACGCTTTACATAGCATATATCTATTTAGATCTTGTTATTTATATTTTTCACCTCATTTAAGTTTCTAGTGATATTTTTATATGGCTTCAATTTTTTAGAGGATCTCATTTATTGTGTCGGACGCCCATCAGACAGACGGATGGGCAAATGAAGGGACATCACAAGCTGGGCTCCATGTAAAGAAGGAGGAAGCGTCGCAGGAGGATTTCACTTTTGATGAACCTGGTCTAAAAAAACAGCGGACCAGACAGGTGTGCCAGGGGCAGCGAGCTACCTTACCAGAGTCCACAGCACAGTCTCTGAGGAATAAACTCAATATGAACTGGGACCTGGTTGAGGTAAGGAGCTTATAACTTATGTCGGACCCTTTTTTTTACCGAGAGACAGACACCAAATCTCAATACGTAACTAGATTTCAGTGGCAATCATGTGTGACGGACTTTATACAGATGCTTAGCATGCTGCAATTGTGGAATCATTTTACTTTGAACTTTTTTGATATTCTCATTTAGATGATATTAAAACTAAGAAGTACAGTTTGATATTTTAGTCCAGGAAAACAGTTCATCAAAAAGAAACGATAAGCTCAAAATGGGATAACTGCCTTATAAACAAAATGATAGTTGCCTCAAAAGTATGACTCCATATAAACAAGAAGGATGCATGAATTAAATAGTTTAGTTCTCTGTCGCACCATGCTGTTCTCTCTTCATAATAAAGACACCCTAAATCACCCTGCTCCCCATATTGGTCGCAGAACAAGTGTTTGCAGATTACTTACCAGTTTATGAACAAGAAAAAAATCAACTTAAACTTTTTTTGAAATTCACTATTACTTTGCGGTACGTCTTAACCTGAAAGAAAACAAGCAGTTCTTACAATGCACACAAAGACTCAAAAGCTAAGTGCATGAAAAGGTATTTGCATTTCACCATTTAACAGGCATTATCTCTTTATTACTCAGCTTTCTACTGTTTCTGCTGTTCTCCTCAGCTTCTCTCTACACTGACTTGTGTTGAGCAGTGGGTTTGTGCCAATATCATTATGCTGCTAAGTGAGGAAAACACTGTTCCCTTCATGGTGCGCTACCGCAAAGAGATGATCAACCACATGGACGCAGATGCGGTTCGAGATGTCCAGATGGTCTATGAGGAGTTGTGGTAGGCAAATGTAGCTTAGCAGACAGAATAAATATCATGTTTCAAACCCCCATCACAATGTGTCCGCCATTGGCCACTAGATGGTGGTAGTGGTTCAGCTTTGAGGCCCACAACTTTTGTATGACCCTGTGAATATTAATCTGTCCCATGTTTGTTTTACTTGGCTAAGATGTTTTTTTTTTGTCTTGTTTTCTTCATATGCTTCAGTTCTCTTGCTAAAAAGACCCAGTCTGTGATTCAGACCCTGAGGAAGGACGGTGTTTTGACACCTGAGTTGGAAGAAAGCCTTAGGAACTGCCGATCAGCTGATGACCTGGATCATGTGGTCAGATTTTTATTTTATGATAAACTATAATTATACTGGCGTTTGAAGATCTCATTTTAGGTTGAAGTGTTATTAAGACCTGAGTGACACAAATATACCTTACAACCCCTGTCAAAAAATATGAAATCCCTACTCTGAGAGGATCTTCGGTCAGTTGTTTTACTTTGTAGAAACAAGAATGCAAACACAAATATGACACACAACGTTTTTATTTAGTAGCCAAGCCATCTGATGTTTTAAAACACACCTAAAACTGATTAATGGATTTTAGTGTTTGATTTGTTTTCTATAAAAACGTCCAAATAAGGCCCAAGAAATCTAAAGAAATTCAAATGTGGGTTTTATCTTACTTCCTCTTTGGATGGTCATGTAGCTCCCTAATGTTCTTCTATAAACAACACATTGATTTGGATTTGATTTCACTGGATTTAATTTTAAGAGCTTTTTAGAGTAAAACAAATCTCTATTATCTTATATGTTTTATGATTCATACAATTTGTACTAGTGTTAATTATTGCAGTAACAATAGCAGTCAATCCACATTTTTCCAGCTTTTCTGTTTAGCCATTACCATGACCCCATTCTCTTTTGGTGAATATTAGGCCCTGTTCATAGCTGCTACTAAATGCGTTCTGGCTGGTTCATATAAAATCGGACAGAGTAAAGCCCAGTGATTCACACCCGGCAGTTCAGTCCACCTTGTGTGATCAGATCCTAGCTACCCACTTCACATGTAAATAAACATGTAAACACTTTACTCAGCAGTCAACCATACCATAAGCAAATCTATTGCTGTTGCTTTGTGAAACTACAAATACATGAAGTCATCTGCACCATTTTATCATTCAGATAAAAACACTGTTATGAGTTATTTACACCAGAAAAAAGCGTTTATTGGGCGTAGATTAAGAGATGTCATGTGAAGATAAAGACAGAATTTATAAATGAAGAATGTACGGGAGCTTTGCTTTGTGTTTTGCCTGCAGTATTCTCCCTACAAGAAAGGCAGCAAGCTCACAAAAGCTCGCAGGGCCAAAGCATTAGGTCTCGAAGACGCTGCCACAGCGCTGCTGAACTCACCACATACTCTGGATCTCAGGGCTTGGGTAAAGCCCGGTACTGAAGGTAGGAAGCAACCAGCTGCAGTTACGTGCAAATTAATACTGGTCTGAAAATTATTGTTTTCTTTTTTCAGTATCCTCTGACTCTCTGAAGGTAGATTCTTATGAAATGGAGATATATGTGGCTCATTTTTTTTATTGTGGACAATTCTGGCTCATTATAGCATTTTATTTGTAACTGGTGAAGTGACATATTTATAAATAGATGTACAGGATGTAAATAGAGACCTCTTTTTCTGAATTCAATATGGATCTGTGCTTGTTCATGTATGACAGGTCTGTCATCTGTAGAAGAAGTGGCAACTGGTGTGGAGCATATTTTGGCTGACATTATAGCCAAAGATCCTGAGACACTCACCTACATTAAAACATTGTAAACATCATTTCTCTTTATTTCTGCTACTGTAAAGCGTCTCTTAAACGTTTCTGAACAGGTTTAGCGTTTTTTTTTTCTTTCTGTCAGATGTGAAAAGAGCTTTGTGACCATCCAGTCCAGTGTGTCTAAGACAGCACTAAAGGAAAAAGAGCAGGAGAAATTCACCCAAGGCCCCAAGAAACCAGGAGCAGAGCAAAACAAGAGCAAAGACTTTGACAAGTTCCAACTCTATTTTGACTTCACCTGCAACGTCCAGCGCATCCAGCCTCATCAGGTAACAAGATGCACCACTAAAATTTGCCATTCTCACAAGCACAGGATAGATTAGTGCTAGCTACAGTAACTGGTCCTTTTGCTAAAGATGTGTAACAAGCATTACAAAAATCTAATCTTTTATTGCAGCAGCATAATCTCACAGTGAAAAATAAGCAATCAGTAGGCATGTATTGTGGATGAGGAGTTCTTTATAACATCTTGATTCTGGATGATCTCTGGATCATCCAGAATCCTGGGTCCTCTTGTATGTACATTTTTTTTTAGCTCACCCATTTCTGATTTTCTGCAGAATTTACATTTGTGGATTAAGATGACCATGGACATACACTGCTCAAAAAAATAAAGGAAACACTCAAACAACACATCCTAGATCTGAATGAATGAAATATTCTCATTGAATACTTTGTTCTGTACAAAGTTGAATGTGCTGACAACAAAATCACACAAAAGTCATCAATGGAAATCAAATTTATTAACCAATGGAGGCCTGGATTTGGAGTCACACATAAAATTAAAGTGGAAAAACACACTAGAGGCTGATCCAGCTTTGATGTAATGTCCTTAAAACAAGTCAAAATGAGGCTCAGTATTGTGTGTGGCCTCCATGTGTCTGTATGACCTCCCTACAACGCCTGGTCATGCTCCTGATGAGATGGTCTCCTGAGGGATCTCCTCCCAGACCTGGACTTAAGCATCCACCAACTCCTGGACAGTCTGTGGAGCAACGTGACGTTGGTGGATGGAGCGAGACATGATGTTCCAGATGTGCTCAATCAGATTCAGGTCTGGGGAACGGGCGGGCCAGTCCATAGCTTCAATGTCTTCATGTTGCAGGAACTGCTGACACACTCCAGCTACATGAGGTCTAGCATTGTCCTGCATTAGGAGGAACGCAGGTCCAACCGCACCAGCATATGGTCTCACAAGGGGTCTGAGGATCTCATCTCGGTACCTAATGGCAGTCAGGCTACCTCTGGCGAGCACATGGAGGGCCATGCGGCCCTCCAAAGAAATACCACCCCACACCATTACTGACCCACTGCCAAACCAGTCATGCTGAAGGATGTTGCAGGCAGCAGATCACTCTCCACGGTGTCTCCAGACTCTGTCACGTCTGTCACATGTGCTCAGTGTGAACCTGTTTTCATCTGTGAAGAGCACAGGGCGCCAGTGGTGAATTTGCCAATCCTGGTGTTCTCTAGCAAATGCCAAGCGTCCTGCACGGTGTTGGGCTGTGAGCACAACCCCCATTTGTGGACGTCAGGTCCTCATACCATCCTCATGGAGTCGGTTTCTAACCATTTGTGCAGACACATGTACATTTGTGGCCTGCTGGAGGTCATTTTGCAGGGCTCTGGCTGTGCTCCTCCTGTTCCTCCTTGCACAAAGGTGGAGGTAGCAGTCCTGCTGCTGGGTTGTTGCCCTCCTACGGCCTCCTCCACGTCTCCTGGTTTACTGGTCTGTCTCCTGGTAGCGCCTCCAGGCTCTGGACACTACGCTGACAGACACAGCAAATCTTCTTGCCACAGCTCGCATTGATGTGCCATCCTGGATGAGCTGCACTACCTGAGCCACTTGTGTGGGTTGTAGAGTCCGTCTCATGCTACCACGAGTGTGAAAGCACCACCAACATTCAAAAGTGACCAAAACATCAGCCAGAAAGCATAGGTACTGAGAAGTGGTCTGTGGTCCCCACCTGCAGAACCCCTCCTTTATTGAGTGTGTCTTGCTAATCGCCAAAGATTTCCCCCTGTTGTCTATTTCATTTGAACAACAGGATGTGAAATTGATTGTCAATCAGTGTTGCTTCCTAAGTGGACAGTTTGATTTCACAGAAGTTTGATTTACTTGGAGTTATATTGTGTTGTTTAAGTGTTCCTTTTATTTTTTTGAGCAGTGTATATTGATTTTGTATCTATTAAACCATTTCTGGGTGGATTTGCTGCATTTTTCTAACTGAGCTCTGGAGACATTTTTACCTCCCTTACTATCTAGCTGATGGTGAGTGGAATCAAGATAATAATAATAAATAGTTATTATTATTATTATTATTATTAAATAGTTATTATTCACCACTCCCCAGGGGAGTGGTGGCCTAGTGGTTAGAACAGGAGGTGTGTGTTCCAGAGGGGACACAAGGGGCCAGGTTTGTATCCCACAGATTGCCACTCTGGGTCCCTGAGCAAGACCGTTAGCCCCAGAATGCTCCCCGGGCGCCGCACAATGGCAGCCCACTGCTCCCTGTAAGGGATGGGTTAAATGCAGAGGACACATTTCGTTGTAATGTACATGTGCAATGACCAATAAAGGTGATTATTATAAAAAAAAAAGATAAATATGGGTCCTCATACTGCCTAGTGGCCACTGGCTAACAGTAATGCTCCAGGGGAGACGGAAAGTCATAGATTACTAAAAATATGTTTTAGAAACTCTGTTCAACTTGAAAAAGTAAAGTATGAAGTAGAGCTGCACAATACATCGAAGTGCAAACATCATCTCTATATCGGTCTCTGTAATGTTTAAATTGCAACGGAATATTCAGATGCAACACTTGGTAGGATATTTTATTTCAGTTATTATACATTCACATTTTTCATAATGATTAATATATTTGGCCAGTTGGATGAACTATAACAGCCCTTAGTAGCAGACTTGATGTATATTATTGTGGTTTAGTAAAGCTGATGGGGACATTGTGTATTAGTAAAGAAACATGAAAGAATCTGATTAAAGTAGGTTAATCAGAATTGATATCGTTATTTTTCAATTTTCAGTAGTAGTATTGCAATTACATGTTTTCCTGATATTGTATTGCTGTCTTATAATTTTAAGATCGAGTTACTTTTATTTTTGAGGCTAAGTTACCAACAATATTTACAACAGTATTTTTGTCTAAGACAAATATTTCTTTTGTCTAAAATAAATTATAGCTTGGATTTCTTTAAAATCTTCAGTGTAAAATTATGCCACTGCATTAAAAGCTGAAGCTTTTTACACATTATTGTACCTGCCAGTAGATATGACTAGCACTGTATGTGGTGTATTAGGACTAGAGCAGACGAGACGTTTGCCTGTAGTGACAAATAATTACACAACTTAAAGAGAACAGGTATGAAACAAATAGCCACTGCATTGAATCTGCTGGGCCATAATTAGTTTTGTTGTCCCATCCTATGTGTTCTTCACGCCTACCTGATAAACACCTACACACACCTATAAATTAACACACTCCCTCTGTTTGTGTCATCGGTGCTTGCTTCCTGTGTGCGTGTTCTGAATGCTACCCATGTCAGTCACAGTTAGTCTTGTCTGTGCCTTCATATTTGCCCCTCCTGTGCCCCGCTGTGCCTCCTCGGCTCCCCCTCGGTCCCTCTAGTGACTGGTGGGTTACTCAGAGTTGGTCCCAGGCCTCATGTGTCACCACAGCTTCCATCACCCGCTGTTTCTGCCACGCCACACTCTCTGGCAACCACGCTCTGCCCTACAGTCATTTAATCACATACACACAGGCATGCACACACTTGCTGACACACAAGCACACCCTGCAAGTCCCCTCGTTCTCTCTTCTTAACATATGTGACATGTCCCCTGCCGACATGCCATTGGATTAGGAAGCTTTGATTGACAGGCGG
Source organism: Girardinichthys multiradiatus (assembly GCF_021462225.1). Classification (NCBI taxonomy): domain Eukaryota; kingdom Metazoa; phylum Chordata; class Actinopteri; order Cyprinodontiformes; family Goodeidae; genus Girardinichthys; species Girardinichthys multiradiatus. Next base: position 15,318,392 of record NC_061814.1, read on the forward strand.
TCCTCTGTGGTGACAGCCTCTGCTGCTGGGCCCACAGGCGGACAAAAGGATGGGGAAGAGGGAGTGGGGGCAGTAAAAGAAAGAAAGCACGGAGAGACGAGCGACGCTGAGGTGCGTCTGTCACTTATCTCTCATGCTCTCCTCTGATCTGCCTCATTCCTCTTTTTCTGACTAAACCTCATCCCTCCAATCCAATCCACACCTCACCTCCCCTACCCTCCCCTCCCACTTGTCTTCTGTGTATGCAAGGCATTTAATTCGATGACTCGCCTTTGTCACGCAGCGTTAACCCACAGGCTGCTGTGACCCTGTTAGCTGTCAGATTCCGGCTAAAATGAACCTTTTCTAGCCACGAAGTTGGCAGGGGGAGGAAGCAGGTGAGAGATGTGTTTTGACAGAAGGCATGTGTGTTTGTGCACACTTGCCTGTATGCTTTAGCACATTATATTAAGCCTCAGCTCTTTTTTTGTGGAAGGAAAAGGACAAGACGAGGTAGTTATTGTCCCTGGGAACTCTTAATGAGTCCCTGAAATTAAAAGCAACTAATAAACTTAATGAACCTTGAACTTATATGGAAGGAGGAGTGGAAGGAGCGTATGGTTTTTGAAGCATTTTTTAAACATTTATAGATAAATACATCTTATTTATATCAGTATATTTGTGTATGTTTTTAATTTATTTTTCTTCTTGTTGATGATTGTTAATGTGGAATCAATGACACAGAACTGGGTTATGCTGCATGGGAGCATAAAGATGCTTTACATGCTTTCATCAATTTAGATCTGCTAATTTTACTTTTGCTGTGGTTCACTGATCACTGAAGCAATGAAAAAATGCTTTTTGAAAATAACAAAAAACAAAAATAGAATTTCAGGGAGATTTCTCTTTATAGCTCCGTTAATGAACCCTATTAAACATCGTAACAGCCCTAAAAGGTTTTTTTTTCTGATATAGAAAAGTCTGATTACAAAAACATGATAATTATTTCCATAAAATGCTGCTGTCATTTTTTTAGATAAAATGTCAGCAGCTTTATAAAATCATATGAGGCCTGTTAAGGGGAAGCTCTGGCATTCAGCTTGTCTGAAAGTATAACGCTCATCCCAGATGTAATCCCATTAGACTTGATTTGAGCCTTCTTTTGAAGGGTACACATTTACCTTATAGCCATTAGACTCCAGCATGCTCTGCAAGGTGCCAGGGCAGATTTATTGAATGCGGAGGAACGCTGTTCTTAATGCGATTTGCACTCTGATCAAACAGGAGTTTAGCACATCTGATTGGGATTCGCCTGCAGAGGAGCTCAAACAATAGAAAATGCTTCATCAGTTAAGCAGAATTGTGTGATAAATAGTAACTTTGATTTTGAGGTTACACATATGTAAAACATTGCATTTGTGTTTCTGGTTTGTTAATATAATGACTATGCAGTGCCTTGTAAAAATATTCACCAGTTGAACTTTTTCATGCTTGCTCATTTTACAACCATAAACTTCAATGTAAGTTTAAGGAGTTTTTAATGTGATAAATTCACACCAAGTAGTGCACAGTTGTAAGGAAAAGGAAAAGTTTTCAGATTTTTTTTGACAAATAAATCTTAGAAGTGAGTCATACAATTGAATTCAGCCTGGCTGAGTGAGTACCTCGTAAAACCACCTTTTACACACCTAGAGACGGAAACTTTTGCCCATTTTTCTTAGCAAAATATTCATATTTCAGTCATATTGGATGAAGAGTGTCTGTCAACAGCAATTTGACATCGACATCGAAGGAAAGACCATCAACAAGAAACACTAAACCTTTAAGTTTTGCTCAAAAACAGACCTCAATATGTCAAATGCCTAAAGACATTGCATAAAATAAACAAATGTTAAAATGCTGACATAAAATGCAACTTTTAATCCAAATTTAAAATCAAATTTAATTATGAATTGTTTGAAATAGTAAAACCCGAATCTTTTTTAACTCAACACCGATATTGTAAAAAAAAGAAAAAAGTCATAAAAGTTGAAATAGAGGTTGAAAAAAGTATGGAAATTTGAAATGGAAATAATGTAGGAACCCTGCTGATAGTGCCAAGTGTAACAAAAAATCAGCAGACAGCTTGATTCCACTCTAATAAACCCCATTTAGCCCTATATTGCTGCACACCAGCAAGGTCAAAAACAGTGGAAATTCTCTGTGAACGTTTGTCAGTGTGCAATCATCTGTTTGCTGTTGATATGGTGGATGGATGGATGTGTTGATGACAGTATACCTCTACAGAGCAGATGAGCGAGAGGAAGAGACAGAAAGAGGATAGTTGTTGGCCGACTGCCTCCGCTTTGGGGCTGGTGAAAGGATTAAGGAAAGCACAGAGGAAAGATTGTCTTTCTGGTCTTGTCAGGATTTGACTAGCACTTGGCTTCCTGTCACTGCTGGGATGTTTAATACATAAACGTATTTACACTCTGCTTCACATCCCTCTTTCATATCACGCCATCTCTCACCAGCAATCAAGCGCAAAGAGAAACTGAGATTTATAGATGGACTGTAGCTGTATCCTGTCCTTGGGAAAGACTGTGCTGCAAAAATAATAAAACAGGGCAAAGGATAACATTTCTCTAGTCTTAAAGGCCGTAGCGTTTAGATGCTATCAACCAGGTAGAGAGATGTTTTTTAGAGATTTATTTTCTTTAAGTTAGAAGATCTCAATAAGCAACAACTTGCATGGGTTAGGGGAAGTGAACGAAGGTTTATGGTCTTCATTTTAACATTGGCTGTTTTAAATCTGAACTGGTTATAACTGGTTATTACATTATCATTTCCAGCATCATTTCCAGCACACGCCACAATTATTAAACCTCTGGTAAAAATGTCTTAAAAGGCTTAAACATTTCATGAGATAGTGATCTTTAACCACTTCTGATTGCATCATTTCTCTAGATCAGCTTAAACTTCAGCGCACTTTAGTTTTTCTGTAGGATTTAGGACTGGGAGGTCGAAGAATATTGTTTGTGTTTCCCGTGATGCATTTCTGTGTTGATTTGGCCCGACGTTTTTGATCAGCATCTTGCTGGAAGACTCATTGTAATCAAATGTCAGTTTTCTGGTGGAGACAATATGTTTTTTTTACTCCTAATATACTGGTATTTAAAGAAGTGCATGACAGGGTTTCCTATGTCTTTGGGAGAAAAACGTGCCCGCAGCATCACAGATCCACCACCATATTTAACAGTGAGGTTGAGGCATTTTCCACATGTTTATCGTTTGTTTCGCATCAGGAGTGTTTGTTACCAAAAAACGAAATCTTACACCCCTGTGTCACACTATTGAAGATCTGGCCTTTATTTAGATGGCCTAGGAAGACATGATGTCATGCTAAAATAAAACTCCCGCTTCGCCTTACATCACATATGAGATTGTCACAGATGTTTTGGACATGTGAAAAATTCCACTGCATTTGCATAACAGTTTACCGACAGCATGTGTACCGCACATATGCGCCACTGCAACAGAATTAACGCAACCCAGTATTAACTTTACATAATCTGACACTACGTTATGCAGAGACTCCCCTTGGGGATCCAGTATGCGTGAAACTAAAAGTTAAACTTGTGGCTTCACTTGCTGTCTCATTTATTTTGCCTATAATTATCTGACCACTTGGTATTTCTCATTGAGAATTGAAATTTCATTAACAGCTGACCGTTTGACAATAAAAAATTAGAGCTAAACAGGACAGTAACAGCACATAAAAATAATATACAGGGTCATGATGCAGCAGATCACTGTGAATTCTACACCACTGATGCCACTATAGACATGTACTACTCAGAATGGGAGCACATCAAAAGCAACATGCATACTTCAATGACGTAACATGACTTCCTTCTCATTTCCCCGTCACAACACTTGTTTTTCAAAACACTAGCTTGCATGGCAAGATAGGGACCAGGCTTTAATCTAATCTGACTATAGCACACAGCTCCAGGTAGAGCCACAGTAGTTTTTAGCAGTTTCTGGGTGTTTTCATTTGTCATGGTAGGACTGCAAGAGTTTTCCTGTCATGTCTATAAACAACTGCTTGGCATGTAGATCACTTCTGAAGGTTGTTACCCCTCATGGCTGCAGTCCTGGCAGCTCTGGAAAAATTATTTGTACCTCTTTTCCAGGCTCGTCCCTCTGAGGGGTAGCAAGATGAACTTGGGTCTTCGTCCAGCCTTATTTGTCACCGGTGCTCTTTTTTTTTTAATTATTACTCTGACTGTAGCTTTGGGCAAGTTTAGGTGAGCTGCTGTTTTCTTGGAGCCATTTACAGACTCCTGATACTGATGGATTATCGATAAAAAGGTTTTAGACTTTCATCAATTTGAAAAGTAAGGTATAAATTACAAAAACCTTCAATTACATTGTTTTTACAGGTATTGTTAAGGGTGCCAATAGCCGGTGATTTGGTTAAAACAAACTTTTCTTAATTTGTGCTTTTCTCTCCCCACAGAACAACTGTACTTTCTAAAGGTTTCAACTTGAGATTATGCTACTTCATAAAATATTATGAAATTTTAAGGCTTTTTATACATGTTTGGGGGGGAACAATAAATATGGCGGGTGCATTACATCATTTTTCATTGTATATCATTTAAAAAAACTCTGAACCTTTAGGACAGGGGTTTTACCATGCAGTTTTGCATTCACTAGTTTGATTGCAGTCATGGGTTTTCTGAGATACGATTTGTTTGCTTCTTTAACAACATGTTAAACTTTAGAGGTTTGATGAAGATAGTTTCAGAAATCTCATCACCAGCTGTTGAGGGAGCCTTGGGGTGAAACATGCCACCAGAGGAGAAATCTTAACTTCGTCAACCTATTTTACTGCTTTAATTCACGTTTCCGTAACGCCATTAGCTGTGTTTTAAATTTTTATTTGTGTGTGTGTGTGCTACATATGGATGCACTACATCCAACAGTGCTGCTGAGTGGTAATGGTTGTGGCACGATGTGTGGGAGTGGGTGGGGGGTAGGCCTTGCGGTCTCAGAGCTGATGGTGGCATAGTGGTGGCATTTGTCAGCTCGCTTCTTCCGCTTGGGCTCCAGATTGACGTCTTGCTTCTTGGCCCTGTTCTGTGGCAGGCTAAAGGTTCCCGACTGAAAAGGTCAGACACTTACTACTGTTTGCTTAACAGCATGTAACAGTTCCTCTGAGGGGGAGCCAGCACACATCACAGCAGGCCTGGCCATGGGACACACTCCTAGGGTTATCGCTTTTTATGCCCATGTGAGAGAGTTGGGCTTTTTTTTTTTTAGAATAATTACCTTCACCGTCTTATTTTTGTAGTAGTTAGAATTTGCAGGTGAGTTTGAGATGAACAAAATAATAATTTTTTACTGGTGTGTTTTTTTTTTTTTTTTTTTTAGAATTTAGACTATAAAATGTTTGCTACACATGATATACTGTAAGATATATACACTTTTACAATTACTCACACAAAACAAATAAAAAATAAAAATGTAATCAAAAATCTGATTTTTTTTATTAATACGTACCAACCACTTTTACAGGTTGTCCTCTTTATATAGTGCCATGAAGCATTTTTACCTCCTCGCAGATTTCTTTAGTTTTTGTCTCTTTTTAGATCATTATCAAAAATTGAAATATCAGACATCCTGATAGTGGATATTTTACTTTATTTTGGCTTCTCCACAGCATCCGGATTCGTCCTGTAAGCCACCAGTTACAGGACTTTTCCAGGAGCAAATCAGCCTCAGACAGTTACACAACCCCCCCTTATGTTTGACTGTGTGTTTGATGTTCTTCTGAAGTGCTTAGTTACATTTAAGCCAGATGTAAGGGGAAGCACACCTTTAAAAAGGTCATCTTTTGTCTTCTCAGTCCATATAGTGTTTTCCCAAAAGTTGTTGAGATCATCAGTATGTTTTTGAGGAAATGTGAGATAGACCTTTGTTCTTTTTGGTTAGCAGTTGCTTTCACCTTAGGCCATTTTACTTTACTTTCTTTCTTATTGTTGAAGCCTGAACACTGACCTTAACTGAAGCACGTGAGGCCTGCAGAGCTTTAGATGTTGTTCTGGGTTCTTCTGTGACCTCCTGGACGAGTCATCAATGTGCTGGCCACTCCTGAGAAGGTTCACCATCTTCCAGTTTTTCTCCATTTGTAGATGATGCCCTTCACTGTAGTTTGGTCACGTCTAAAAACATTAGAAATAAATTTGGAACCCATTTCAGACTAATTGATGTCATTGACTTTGTTTCCTATCTGTTTTTAAATTTCTTTAGATCTGGCACGATGTGTTGCTTTTTGGCATCTTTTAGCCTACTTCATTCTGCCATACAGGTTCTAATTAATAAACCTATTGATTGTACAGTACAGGTAATAATCAGGCCAACATTTAACAAGGGAGGTAATAATATTTGTCTGATAGTAAAATGTATTTGTTGATCTGAAACATTTTGGTGTGACATAATGCTGTACGTTTGAGCAGTTATCAGAGTATTGTACGTTAAAGTGTGGGCTCTCTAAAGGTTGTGAGTTGTATGATCACATGGTGGCATGTATATCTGTGTGGAAATGTGGGCCTTTTCACTCAGAAATGTTTGTGTTCAGACACTGGCGATTAACCGAGGGGAGAGTCTGAAGATTTTGACAGTGAAGGTGAACATTCCTGACAGAGTGAAGAGCGACTTTACTCGATGGTGCATCCACAACAGGTCAGAAACACGACAAAACACAAACAACTTCCCACACGCCGACAGGCCTGTCTGCAACATTTATATAATGTTGCAATAAAGATGTCAGCAGGGGGTTGCTTTAATCGGCTTCATGATACCAGAGAGTATGACAAACTGTTGTATCAGCAGAAAGATGTGCAATCCTGAAGAACTCTTTGTTTGTGACTATCACCTAGTATTACAAATAATCATTTCATGTTTATTGCTCATTTTTTTTCTTTGACTTTTGTTTTTTCTTGATGAGATCTTAACTTCATCAATAACTCCATCCAAGGCAAATGACAGTGAAAAAAAAAAAAAAAGATCAAATGAAAATTATTGAAACTGTTAAAAATGGGTTTGGGGCTTAACACTCACTGCTGTCAAATGTGTAGCACAAGACTAGGATTATGATTCTGAACTGAAGAGAGGCAATAATTTGAGCAGCTTGTGTGTGGGGATAAAATGTCTTCTGATCTAACACCCTGTTTTTATTAGTTGCATTTATTGCCCCCAAGACAAAATATGTTTACTAGAATAAACCAAAACGTTTTTGTTATTTTGTTTTTTTTGCAGGTGGAGGACAAAGACATCGGCAATAGAACAATTTAATGCAATCATCAGAAATGCAGTAGAGGACTCGTATAAAAGGCTAATTCTGCCTTTCCTCACTCGAAGCTACAGGTATTTTTATTATTAAATAATATTGTTTACAGTTTATGAAAGACAAATAGTTTTTGCTGTCAAGGAGGTTTTAAATTAAGAAATTTTTTGTTAATTCAGTGTGCAAACGATGGAAATCTAGGTATTTAAACATAATTTGACCACTAGATGGCAGCAAAATGCTTCGGAATAGAATTCTTAGTATGTGTGGAAAATCCAGCAGTATAAATTAGTATTAGTACACGTTTACATCCTTGGCTGTGTGGTGGTTGAGGCAAATTCAGACTAGTGCCTGGTTCTGCTGGAGGTTTCTTCCTGTTAAAGGGGAGTTTTCCTCTCTCCACTGTTGCTACATGCATGCTCAATATGAGGAGTTGCTGCATAGTTAATGCAAGCGACTGTCCACTGTCTCTACATGCTCATCCAGGAGGAGTGACTGCTGCAAGTCACCGACTTGATGCAATCTGCTGGGTTTCCCTTAGAAAACTTTTAAACCAACTTGAATAATGAACTGAATCTGACTGCATTGTTTGATAGTTTGGGTTAATTGGAATGTATGAACCCGACTTGAAATCTGTATGATTGGATTGAATTGACTTTGTACAGTGCCTTGAGACAACATGTGTTTTGAACTGAATGTAATAGTTTTTTGTTAGGGGTTTAGTAATTTTAGTGGTTTCATAGTTTTTTTTCTATTATTTATTTTTACCTCTTTCCCATTTTAAAAAAGTTACTTTTTACCCTTAAAATTTAACAAAAACAACATATTCCTCTTCTTTGTATACAACATTTTTAGTAATATCTGTACTGTGGCCTCTCCTAGTCTGATTATCTCAATCCTTAGGACTAAACTAACAAGTGCAGCAGAAAAGGAATCCATCGCCATGTTTGTGCGAAACCTCCGGCAGCGCCTGTTGGTCTGTCCAGTCAGGGGCTGTGTCATAATGGGGGTGGACCCTGGCTTCAGACATGGCTGTAAACTGGCTATCCTCTCACATACAAGTAAGTAACACCAAGTCCACCCTATTGCCTTTAGACATTGCATATACCTTAATATTTACTTTTCCATCGAGAAGTATTTGAGAACTGGTGTTCATAGAACAAACGCATCTTCAAGATTTTGACTTTTATTTATACCTTAGTTATTACAAACTGGAACGATTGTGTTTTACTTTGAAACTACAATCAGGTATTGAAAAGAAAGTCAACCTAGGTCTTTGATTAATAAGGGTAAAGTTGCAGCCACTGTTGGCGACTTTACACAAAGAGTACTGTGATGTCAACAAATTTATGTTAATGAAACTTCACACTTTATGAAATGATGGGATTAGACTAATTTATAGAACTTTACCTTAATTAAAATGTGTATTGCTTAGAAATTTTGTGAAAAAGAAAATACTTTTAAAATGTTGCACCTTCTTACGTCTACGTTTGTGTTTAATTCAGCATCTCAATGAAATCTCATAGTAGAAACCTATCGTTAACGTCCAATGTAGGCTTTCCCTGATTAACACAAGAAATCGCAGGGTGCTTTTAATGTTTAGAAGGCAAAAAGGCCTGCTTTTTACACAATGGAAATGGCCTGCACTATTGCAGGCCATTTCCATTTCCATATTAATCAAGTCCGAGGACCCCAAAGCACTTTACACAACAATCAGTCATCCACACATTCACACACTGACAGTGGCAGACGACATTGTAGCCACAGCTGCCTTGGGGCAGACTGACAGAAGCGAGGCTGCCATACAATTGGCGCCCCCCGGCCGTCTGACCACCTTCAGCAGGCGAGGCGTGTGAAGTGTCTTGCCCAAAGACGCCACGACTGAGACGGACGGAGCGAGGGTTTGAACCGGCAACCCACCAGTTACAGGACGAACCCCTACTACCGCCGACACCGTCGCCCCTACAATACAATAATGCCTGTTGTGTTCCTGTGACATGTACAGAAATCCACATTTGTTCATATGATGGACCTTGAAGCACAAAATCTTAGGAAAGCATCTATATTTGTGCTGCTAAAGTTTAGTCCAAATTGAAACTAAATGTTTCCTCAGGGCGCAGGAGATCATGATCAGTTTAACTGCATTTACATTCTGACAGTCGATTTTATTCACTTTAGTCCTTGTTAGATTAAATCCAATGACAAAGATTCAAATTCTATCTAATAAAAATGCAACTCCAAACCGTGAGATTCAGGCCTATCAGCCAAAGCTAAGCCATAAGAAAAGATTACATTGAAGCTTTACTTTTGTGCAATTTTGTGAAGTTGACATGGTTTCTGAAATTTTCTAGTCCTACCCAGACAGTCACTCAAAAAAAAAAAAAAAAAAACAACAAGCAAACCTGACCTCTGAAGGCTCTTCACCTTCATTACTTAGACTTAAAGGTTTTGAGACTGATCTCTTTGTGCAGTTGTAGTATTTTACAGTTCTGGCTCAGTCTATTCCCCAATAAGCCCTTTTTTCAGCAGCAAATAAATATTATGATGGTGTCTCTGATTGATGTCATATTTGTTTCTATCTAACTCCTTGTCAATCCCACACCAGCCTTTTTACTATCTTATTGGTAATAACCAATTTGGAACTGTCGCTAACAAAATACTGTTGTGTGGTCTAAACCACGTTTCACGCCTGGTGTTTTCTAAGTCACCAAGATGTTGTTGATAACAGTCGGCCTGACCTTAGTCAATGCATAATGTTGAGCATGCTGCCGTGCTTTAAGTCTTGGCATGTCTCTCACAGTGTGTGGCTTCAGACTGTGAAAGGTAATATCCCTTCCTCAGGGTGGCCTGCTGTGTGGCCACAAGTCATGCTGACACCCAGCTCAGGCATAGATCAGGTGTTGGGCCCATCACAGTGTGGTCGGAGGTTTGTTTCTCTGTTTTATTTCTCTGCACTCCATTCATCCTAGGTAGTTGTAGCTTTATTCTATAGTGTCCAGTAAAAATATAATAACCGATAATGGCTTCTGTTGTTTTATCATAATAATTTATCAGCAGCATTCTGGGAACTTGCTTTCTCTTTGTCCCAAGGTCAGATTCTACATACTGATGTTGTGTACCTGCATAACTCAGGACAGCAAAGAGAAGCAGAGAAATTGCGCCACCTTATGATCAAATACAGGTATTACTTCTAAGTAGTTAATGTCAAAAGCATAATTATGTGTTTGGTGTAATTTGAACTAAACTGCCTAAAATATTATGAACAAGAAAATAGTATAATTAACATTATAAAGTTTGAAAGACTGTTTTAATGCCATCTTATTTGTTGCCCTTTTTTCTCTGTTTCATCAAATAGTTGCACCAACGTTGTCATTGGCAATGGTACTGCTTGTCGTGAAACTGAGTCCTTCTTTGCTGATCTCATCTCCAGACGTTATTTTCACCCACTAGATGTGTCCTACTGGTAAGGTCCTAATGCAGTACATGGTAGTTACATGTGATTCTTAACATAATTATAGCTCATTAGGACATTGTAAACAGATAGAGCAATACTCTGCCGTAAATATAATATAATATGCTGTAAATTCTGATGCTATCGTGTTTGCTCAGTTTTTGGAAGATTTATACATAAATGTTACTTTTCCACTAAAAGCCCCTTTTTGCTCCTTTTGCCCTATTGCTATTTTGCAACTTGAATACCAGACAGCAAAGCCATTCAAACATATTAGCAAGGACATGATTAAATTGTCAAATATTAAGTCGTTTTATTCCACCGCTGTTATTATTAAATATTATTATGAAGCACATTGCAATACAGGATTTGCAGCGACTGAATCAACCATTTATTTCTCGGATATAGATGCAATATGAGATGTTCACTGAAGTAGTTTGGAGTTGTAATGATTTATTTCTAGTACTCAGAGAGTTGGACTATTGCACACATCCAGATTACGAATGGATTGGTTATATGAGGAATGATGACATGTGGGAAATTGAACAAATTTTAGAAAGCGAATACATTTCAGAGAGAAATTTATAGTTAAAACTGAACAAGAAGGAATGTGAGAAGTAGGCAACCATTCAGAAATGTGTGGGGGGGATTCAGAAAAGCTGGGTGAGATGGAGGGAGACTAATTGGAATGTGTCCTCAAGTGAATACCTATTAAAGCCATCTGGAGTTCGTTTCACTTTAGTCCAATTAAAGAGATGTTTTGTGGTCCAGGTCTCGTCTGTGACTAAATCCAGTCCAAGCTTCAGAATACAGCTGCACAGAACGTCTGTCCAATCATAATAACCGCCACTGCTTGCACATTCTCCTTTACTCACCGCTGAGTTCAGTGTGCGTTTGTTGACTCGAGGTCAGCAGTGGGACCACAGCCTAATTTCATTCTGAGCTCCGTTTGAATGTTTATAAAAGTTTTTCTCCTGTATTTTTATGTTCACACATGTGCACGTACTTCAGAGGTCATACTGCAGGTGCAATGGGGTAGTTTGTTTTTCTAACATAAAATTTTCCTTTTCAAAAGCAGAACCAAAGTGGAGCATTTACTAAGTTAACATCCATTTTATTCTTTTTTTTTCCATAGTTCGTGTCTCCTAATATTTATTTTTTTTAATAATTTTTAGCTCTCCTTTGCTCCGGTATTTCTGATGTTTCTTCTGCAGCAGCCTTTGGGATTCATGTTTTTCAAAAGACAGGAATGTCTTATAAGACTCATATAACACATTTTTAGCAACACATACATGTGAAAACAGTTCTTTGCGCTTTACTATAGTTTGGTTAATTATAAAAGGGCTTCTAAACAGTACATGAACTTTATAAGACAACAAACGAGTTGTTGAAATATGATTTTTTTCCCCAGATTTTATTACCGTACTCTGCAGTTACCACTTTTACGTTTTTTAAAACTGAGGCGGAAAAAGACCTAAACCTAACCTTTCTGTCTCTTACTCCAAACATTGCAGCCAGTATATTAATTTTTTCTAGTGTTTTTGTGCCTATTAGAAATTCATTGAAAATATATACATTTTTAGGAGGGCTTGACAGAAATGCTTCATTTATTGCTGTAAGGTAAGAAAAACTTGAAGAGAGCCAGTAGTTTAACATAAAATTTAACAATTTTATGTTGTTAGTCATTCGACTAACAACATAAAATTGTTACATTTTTTAAATTCTTAAAGCCTGTCAGCTTAAAGCTGGCTTCTAGTGTTTACATATGGCAGGACAGTCATGATTTTAGGGCAGAGAAGGATGATTTATCTCTACAACTGAGTGTTGCCAATAACTATGAGGGTTTTACTCCTCCACTAACTGACCCATTGATGCTTTCGATGTACCATTAAGGAAAATTCCTTACTGTGAAGGTAATGATAGCTGAGATGGAGAATATTTACAGTGCCATGGGATTCATTGCAAAATCATTCATACCTTTAGAACTTTTCTACATTTTGCCACTTTATAAAAACAAACTTTAGTGTATTTTCTGAAGATTGTATGTGATAAACCAGCACAAAGTGGCCAAATTGTGTAGTGGAAGAAAAATAATCCAGAGATTGTTTTAAAAACATCTTTTACAAATGAAAATCTGAGGAGTTTGGCCTGCATTTATTTTGAGCCTTTGCTCCGATACCCCTAAACAAATTCCTGGGCAAACAGTTTGCTTGAGAGGTTATTTTATTAGTAAATAGTCAACCTGTGTGTATTTTAATCTCAGTATAATTGCAGCTGTACTATAAAGGCCTCAGAGGTTTGTTAGAGAACATTACTGAACAAAAAGCATCATGAAAACCAAGGAAAACAGCTGACAGGGCAGGAAGTTATGGAGAAGTTTAAAATAGAGTTAGGTTCCAAAAAGATATAGAGAATTATTTTTTCTGAAAATGGAAAGACTATGGTACAACTTACTAAATGAAACTAAAATGGAACTTTTTTGTGCCTAACACTAAGTATTTCAGAAAACATAAAACATGTTAGTGTCAGCATCGTGTGTTGGGGGGGCTTTGTCTTCAGCAGGGGCAGAAAAACTGGTCAGAACTCATGGGAAGCTGGATGTAGCAGTAAATACAGGGTAATCCTGGACTAAAAACCTGTTAAAGGCTTCGAAAGATTTAACACCTGGAGGTTTTAGCAGGACCCTAAACAGACAGCCAGAACTGACACAGCAGGCTGAAAACAGAAGTATGCCATACTTTTCAGAATACTATTTGTACGAAAGATTTAAAAGTCGTTCATTCTTTTCCTTCTGCTTCACGATTATGCCCAACTTTGTGGGTATAATTGTTCTCTGCTGCCAAAATGTGAAAAAAGTTTAAGGGGTTTGATGTATGTGACCCCAAAAACAGCAAGAGTTGTGAATCTCTGCAGTATAATTAGTTGACCAGGATTCTGGTGCACGATGAGATTACTTTTCACTTGAGGTCATGCTAAAGTAAAAAAACAGGTCTTGGTTTTTCTTAGTCATGTTTCTACATTCAGAAAGCTCACAAATATGATTAAAGGTAATTTCTCTCTGTGTTAAAATCCACATTCAGTTGGCTTTCTTTGGTTGCTTTCTAAGGCTGAAAAATATATTGCAACTATATCGTCTGCGCAATATCTGTGTGCAATATTCATATTGCAAAGGACTAGTTGGAGTGCAGTAATTGTTGGCTAATATCCAAATGTTATGAAATTGCATATGATATGCTACTGTAATATTCAGCCAGTTGGACAAAGTCTCACTGCAGCAGATGCTTACACCAGACATAAATGACATTACCAAAAGTAATAATGGTCACGGAGTGTAGAAAGCACAGATGAGAAAGAGAGGAAAGAAGAAAATAGGCATATATCGCACCTGATATTGTCATCACAATGTTTACCAGTATTGTCTCCAATGCTTTTCTAATATGGTCCAGCATTATTTCAATTTGTGTTCTTCTTCAGCCGCTGTCTTTTCTTAAAGCTTTAATCCATTTCTAATAGCTGCAGAAATATCTGTGAACTATATGTTTGAAATGGGTACTGACTAAATAATGGTTTATATTTAATGTTTATTGTGATAAACTGTATGACCATGGCTGTTGAGAGCAGCTACTTAAAATGGCAATGTCAGACAAATAGTTTTCTTTCTTTATTTACTGAGTTCTGTAATACTATGCTTACTATGGTTTGTGAAGTATTACCCAGTTGTAGCTAGTTCAGTCCTAGTACTTGTATCTGTTTGTGTACAAATACAAACATATAGGCTTGTGTAGTTAATTTAGCCTCTTCTAGATACTCATTCCTCCTTCTCTGTCAGCCTTGACTGCAGTAGTTCATTAAAGCCCTCCACCTCGTTTACGCCGTCTGCTTCTTGTCGCCCTGTGAGCCTTCATTGTGTCTCCTCCCCCACCCACCGCTGTCCTCCAACGCCTGTCTCTCTCTTTCTGTTCTTTTGCCTCAGTGCACAGCTGAAATGACAGCCAGCAATGGTAGCCTGTAGGACATCCTTCCTTGTAATGTGTGTGTGTTTAAGTGTGCTGGTGTTAGGCACGTCTGTATAAAAGTGATAATTACATTCATGTCACATATGTTTGTGTCTTGATATTTGCATCTTATTTCTCCACCTCAGCCATGAAAACACGACTCCTAATACTTGGGTGTCTTTTGTTCATGTTACCCTGTTCATGTTTCCTTTTTTAATCCACTGTTTTTAGTAAGATTTTGGGACTGGGGCACAGGGTCATGCATATCTAAAATGTATTTATTAGTTTTTAAAATATCATCAGATTGTCTAGGAACTTTTCATTAGTAATCTGTGTCTTCTTACTTTCCCGAGGTATAACTATTATCTGATTAGAGTCCCATTTCTACTAGCCACTCTTCAAAATAGGAAAGGCAAGATAACCTGGCAGATGGCCGCTCACACTGAGCCCTCAGGTTTTGCTCAAGGTTTCTTCCTATTAAAGGGACGTTTTCCTTTCCACTGTGGCTATATGCATGCTTGGTATGAGGGATTGCTACAAAGTCAAAGACACAATGCAAGCGACTGTCCACTGTTGCTGCATGCTCGTCCAGGAGGAGTGAATACTGCTACTCAGTGTTGCAGTCTGCTGGATTTCCTTATTTAAAAAACGTTTTAACCAATTTAGATAGAACTAAATTCGGTTTGGAATATAATTGACTTGAAATCTGTTTGTATGGTTGGTTTGAAATAACCTTTTTCTTTTGTAAAGTGTCTTGAGATGACAGTTGTTGGTAAATTAGCGCAATATAAATAAACTGAATTTTTTTGTAAGTTATTTTTGGGTTCCAGTGGCCGTTATTATAATTTTTTAAAGTATTTTGTTTTGACAGTATGTAGACAGGAAATGGTGTAGAAAGAGTGGCGTAAGGAAGTGCAGAAAGCATTAACGGGCCGGGATTAGATCCCACGACAGCCTGCGTCAAAAACTGAGGCCACCGTAAATGGGTTGTGCTCATCCCCCTACACCACCAGTGCCGCACCAATAAACCAAATTGAGTTGGATATGCCATTCACGTTTTCCAGATGTGTGGTGATAATTCGTTAAAGTTTAGTCGAGTAGCATTTACAGCTACTTGACTAAACTTGCTCATATCTACTTTTTAAACAGTAATTACAAAGTATAAAACCATACCAACGATACTGTTTATTTATGTAGCTTAAAAAAATGTCATTTAAAGCACTTAACAGAATTCTGTGTCGTGTAATGCTTTAAAACCAGACTAAAATACTTCCAAAATGTTATGCTCATCCAGGAGGTCCCTCAGTTAGGAGTAAACAATTTTTTCCAGTATTTTTCTTAGAAAAGGCAACTTGAAATTGGCTAAGAAATCTGATTCTAGCCCAGGTTTCTTCAGCAGAGGAGGAACAGCATGCTTAAAGTCCTTTGGTACCTGGCTGAATGTCAGACTGCTATTAAGTTAAGAATAGAAGGTCCAGGAGTGGGAAAGACCTCTTTCAGCAGTCGATGAGGTACAATGTTGCATGAAAAGCCACATGGATTGGTAGTAGACATAAACTTCTCTAAACTAGAGAGAAACGAGGTGGAATTGGTCAAGCAAACCTGATCAGGACACTAGCATAGATAGGTTATGGAAGGCAGTAAGATCAGGGTCTGATTTTAAGAACTTTTTCCACAAAGAAGAAAATTGTTGCACATCTTATCCGAGGCTTGCAAAGGGACATGTTCAGATTAGATGACACTAGGACTAATCATTTTAGCAACAAGCATGTCAGATGAGCCAGGTTTAAACAAAGGATGATGTTATGGAAAAGATCCTCAGGCCCAATGTTATGTATGGTGGGGGATCTGTGATGCTGTGGGACAGATTCTCTTCCAAAGGCACTGCATTACACAGAGGTTTCGAAATACCAGGACACTTTTGATAATAATCTAGTGACCTCTACCATAAAACTGAAAAATCATACTCATTGGCTCTCTCAGCAGAATAATGATGGGACATAAGATCCCATCATGATGGGACATATAATCAAATTAACACAGAAATTATTCGTCACACACAAGTCATTCTTCTTCAAAGGTCATCTCAGGGTCCAGATCCTGTAGAAAATTTGTAGATTCAGCCAAAGAGAAGAAAGTACAAAAAGGGACCCCGGACTCTGGATGATCTAGTGCAGTGGTGTACAACTCCAGTTCTCAAGGGCCATACCTACTTGGCATGTCATCATGTTCTGCAGGAGCCTGCTAATGACTCACGCATTTGATTGAATTCAATTCAAATTCAATTCAAAAATACTTTATTCAACCCAAAAACAAATGAAATGTTGTTGTACCTCATATTATGCAGGTTTCTTTAAAGAGCCGTTGTAGATGCTGATGGCTGTGGGCAGGAAGGATCTCCTGTAGCGCTCCGTCTTACAGCAGATCTGATGAAGCCTCTGACTGAAGACACTCTGTTGTTGTAGGACAGTCTCATGAAGAGGATGCTCAAGGTTCCTTATAATGTTCCTCATTTTATGAAGAATCCTTCTTTGCACAGTTATCTCCAGATGTTCTAGAGGAGTCTCCAGAACAGAGCCAGTCTTCTTTATCAGCTTGTTGAGCTTTTTCAAGTTTCTGGCTCTGATGCTGCTTCCCCAGCAGATGATGGCAGAAGAGATCACACTCTCCACAACAGACTTATAGAAGATATGCAGCATCTTGCTGCAAACACCAAAGGACCTAAGCTTCCTCAAGAAGTACAGTCTGCTCTGTCCCTTTTTGTAGATGGCTTCACAGTTGCATCTCCACTCTAGTCTGTTGTCCAGGTGAACACCGAGGTATTTATACTCCTCCACTTCTTCTGGAAATAGTGTTTCTGGAAATAGTGTTTGACCTATTCCTTTTTCTCTTAAAATCTACAATCATCTTCTTTGTTTTATTCACGTTCAAGATGAGATGATTGTTTCCACACCATGCCACAAAGCGGTCCACCAGCTCCCTGTACTCAGCTTCTTGTCCATCTCTGATCCACCCCACGACTGCAGAGTCATCCAAGTATTTCTGCAGATGACAAGAGTTTGTCTTGTACTGGAAGTCTGAGGTGTACAGAGTGAAAAACAATGGTGAGAGTACAGTCCCCTGTGGTGCTCCTGTGCTGCTGACTACTTGGTTAACTGTGGTCTGTCAGGTAGTTTTTGATCCAGGAGATTGTTGAGGCCTCCACCTGAGTCTTCTAGAGTTTCTGACAAAGCAAACCAGGTTGAACTGGGAAATCAGTTCAACCTGGGAAAACTGGAAAATGCACTGGAGAAATCAAAGAACATGATCTTCACAGTGCTGCTGGCTTTGTCCAGATGACAGTGGGTTTGTTGAAGCAGGTGTATGATGGCATCTTCAACTCCAACCCCACTGCGATAAGCAAACTGAAGGAGGTCCTGATAGTTTATTGTTTGCTTACTCAGGTGGGCCAGGAAGAGTCTCTCTAGGACCTTCATGTTGTGGTATGTCAGGGCAACAGGTCTATAGTCATTGAGGACTGGTGAGTGAGTTTTTATTGATACCCGAACAAGACAGGAGGTCTTCCACAACATTGGAACCTTCTTTAGATGTAGATACTCTAACCTGGTGAAATGTTATAAAAGACTAAATGCAATACTATTGACAACATGGGGTTATAGACACTATTAACAGCAGAGGCACATTTTTTTCAGTGTAAGATCTTGCTACTGTTACGCTTAGCATAGAATGTAAAGTAACTTTATAAAATGTAGTTTTTTTACACTGCACAAAAACAAATAAAGGAACAATTTAATCAGAGTATAATATAGTAGTAAGTCATTTAAAGGTTTGGAATATTGATCTGGTCAGTTAAGTAGCAGAGAGGGTGGGTGATCAGTATCAGCTGCTGTGATGGTAATGAAATTAACAACATGTGCACTGGAGGGTAATGACAAGAACAGCCATAAAACAGGAATGGTTTTTACTAGTTTAGGCCACTGGTATTTTTCCCTCCTTATCTTTTTGGACTGCTTTTTGTTGCTAGGTTTGCATTTGGTTAGGGTCAGAGTCGCTACTCGTAGCAGAAGGTGATGCCTGGACTGTACTGAGGTGCCACACCTCCAGTCTGGCACGTCAACATGAGCCATTGCCAGAAGAAGCAGCGTCACCCTGAGCATGTGACACATGTGAAAAAGGGTCTGGAGAGATCGTGCAAAACGTTAGGCGACCTGTAACATCATTCAGCATGATGGGTTTGGTGAAAATCAGAGGAGGCATATCAATGGAGGAAATCACAGACCTCAATTAGCCCTGCCATTAGGTTTCGGAATGAAAGCCTTGAACCCATTGTCAGATCTTGTGCTGGTGCAGTGGGTCTAGGGTTCCTCCTAGTGCAAACTCAGCGCCTGGCTAATGTAGTGAGAGTATGCAGGCGGTTCTTGGAGAATAAAGGAGCTGATGCCATTGACTGGCCCCGACATTTGGCTGACCTAATTCCAACAGAAATCTACTGAGAGTTTGTTTTGGTGTGCGACAAGCACATTTTCTTTTCACTGTTATTTGTGTGGTGCCTTTGAATTCAGTCCACGGTTGGCTGATGATTATTTTGTTTTATAAATTTTTTGCTAGTCTACATCAGTGTTGATATACAGCATGAGTTTAATCTTCTTTTGAGATCTGATGTGTTTTCTAACCATACCTTTAATTTATTGGAGCAGTGTATGTGTTCGATGTAATGACATACAAGGACATATAAATAATATTTTGTGCAATGTGCAATCAAATGCCATAATCACAACATCACAGCAATATCTCAGATTTATCTGACATATTGGTCCACTTTCTTGTAGTCTGTACTAGAAGTGGAATAAAGACCGATATATACTTCACAAGAACTAAAGTGCAGAACTCCCAGGAAGTCTTCGTAGGTCTCTTCCAAATTTCTCCTCTCCCTCCTAGTATGCATTGGCCTTTACTCACTTGATGTGACTCCTTAACCCATGTTAGATGTTCATCAAGGTGATCCCCCATTTAGGGGTTGATAAAATGGTGGCCAGCATGGTGGTTGACAATATACCGCATTATTAAGGCATTATTAAGTTGACAAGATTTGTTTGTTCCTGTGATTTCCATAACTGTTTCTTCAACAATGCTGGATGAGGTCAATAGCTTTCTAGATCAGTGATTTTCCTGGTCATCAGGGTCCACTGTCCTTCATGTTTAAGATGTGTCTTTGCTCCTGATTTAAATGATTGAATTAACTCCTCAACATACCATCAAGTGGTGCATAAGCCTGGTAATCATCCATTCAGTTAAGTCAGGTGTGTGGTAGCAGGGAAACACCTAAAACATGCGGGAGAGTGGATTCTGAGGACCTGGATTGAGAACTACTGTTCTAGATTATAGTTTGATTAAACTTGTGTTTTTAAAAATGACTAGCTCACCACCTCTATTGTGTACGTCTTTCTGTTTTGGTTTACAGTCAATTGTGTTTCCCACTCTAATGTTCTCCACTCTGTCACCCTTGTTAGTGAATAGTATTGTTTTTGGTTTTTTACTTGTTTTTCATGTGCTACCTAGGAAACATGAACACATACATTGTAAGTCCTGATTTCGGTGATATTCGGGATGCAACTCTTGCATATTGAATATCACGAGAATTCAGCCACATTCAGTGAAGGTATTTTAAATTGAGGCAGCTTCGAGAGATCAGCCTGTTTTGATTTAGGTTTTATTACCATAATACAGAAAACAAATCCTGTGTAGTTGGGTAACAGTTCAGCTTAAAGCACTATGACATTTATTACTGAATCTTTAAAACTAGATGGTCTGTTGTTGACATACTCAGACATACAGGTGAATCTTAATAAATTAGACCATCATTTGAAAGGTAGTTTATTTCAGGAATTGAATTAAAAGATGATATTAATGAAGGTTCATTAAATGCAGAGTAATATATTTTAAGCATCTGTTTCCGTTAATTTTGATCATTATGGTTTAGTCAATGAAATTAACTAAACCATATCATAACTAAACAAGATCATTATGGTTTAGTTTGTGAAAACCCAAAAATTAGTCTCTCTGAATAAGACCAATAAAAAAATTTATTTTAATACAGGAATGTTTATGGACTCAGTACTCGTTCTGGGTTTCTTTTGCATAAATTACTGCATAATTGCAGCATAGCATGGAGGTTATCAGCCTTTAGCTCTGCTGAGATGTTAAGGAAGCGCAGGTATCTCTAATTGTGGCCTTCAGCTCGTCTGCATTCTTGGAGCTGATGTGTCTCATCTTCCTATTAACAATACTCTATTTGGTCTCTAAGGGGTTTAATTTAGGTCAGGCCAATTTGCTAGCCAAGTGGCACAGTGATGCCCTGGTCATGAAAGCAGGTCTGGGTACAGGTCCCACATCCTGCAGGAAAAATAAACCAGCATTTGGAAAACCTTGTCAGCAGAGGGAAGTATGAAGTGCTCTAAAATCTCCTGGTAGATGACTGTGCTGACAGAAACCACAGTGGACCAACACTAACAGATAACAGGGCACCCTAAATCACCACTGTCTGTGGGAACTTCACACTGGACCTGAAGCAGCCCCTCTACTCTTCCTCCATACTGTTGGACCTTGATTTTTTTAATTAAATGCAAAATGGACTTTCATCAAGCTCCTGAAGTTCTGACTCCACACCTTGTTAATCTCCCTCAAACTTCTGAGTGACTTTTGCTTCACAACCCTCTTAAGGCTGCAGTTGCCCTTAAACGGAAAGTTTGTAGCAGTGTTTTTGAAATCTATATATTATGAGTTTCACTCTTTGACTTAAATTATTAAAAGAAATTAACTTTTTGAAGATACAATTGCAAGTGACAGTGCTATAATAGTTTATGTTTGTTAGTCTGTTGCCTCAGACCAAATTCTACAAATTGAAAAAATCTTATCAAACATGGAGATTTGTGCTTTCTTTCTTTCTTTCTTTCTTTCTTTCTTTGTGCTTTATCTTGTTTCTAGCTGAGACTTGTGATGGATTTTTTGTTTTATTCAGTGCTAAAACAGCATATACTTTTGGTAAATTATATATTTGTGTTTCTGGGCAGCGTGCATGATGGGTGAGAGTGAGTGGCTGAAGTATGCTTCTGGAAATAAAATAAGAGGGCAAGAATATGTGGAGTAAGGTTAGCTGGGTGTTTCGACAACATGGAGGATATACATGTGTTCCTTCCACAGCTAAGGGCAAATTTGAAATGACAGCCAATTTCGTGACCACTTTCATTCCTGAGGGTAAGGAGATGTCCGACACCTACTGAAGTAACCAATTTTTGATACTCGAAAGGAATAAATTATCATATTGGAAGAAAAAGATGTGGTGCTTTTTAATTTCTTTCATCAAGGCAACTCTGTATAATCAGCCAATATTGGGCTAGGCCCAACAATCCCCTCTTCCTACACCAAAAATCTTAATTACATTAAAAACAAATGGAAACAGTGTCTTTGCCTTCCATTTAAATGATTCATAAAAGTGGTTGAAAGTGAAAGATGAGAAGATGTTTGCAGAAGGCGTTTAGCTGAAGTCTTAATGTGGTTAAAAGTTGTTGAGGCTAATTTTAGACATGACAAATGATCTAAATGCAGTTTTTAATGTGTACTCGTACTCGTCGTCTTCCGCTTATCAAGGTAAAAAGAGACACTGAACATTAGACATTAAGGAACGAATAAAATGACGTCCATAGACCTCCAGTGTTTGGAGCGATATGTTTTTGTCTGATATTATATTCAGTTGTTAAAATTGCCTGGTATGTCATCACTTGTTTTTAATTAGTCATTGTTTTTTCTTTTTCTTTTCATTAGTTCATGTATGTGAAGCGTCAGAGACCAATCTAAGTGACTGCAGTCAGAGGCATAACTAAATAACTGTCCTTTCCATCGCTAACATACAGGCATCCTGACAATAAGTCCTTGACTGTCTTGCCCTCTGGCTTACGTCTGTTGGGATGAGATCATTATTACTGGCTAGCTGATGGACCTGGAGGATAGTGGTGAGGAGGCTGGATTCATGACTTTATGTGGGTTTGGGTATGTGTATCCCCTGTCATGTCCTGTTTCCGGGCATGCTCCCAGAGGCCAAGCTGAGAGAATGATGAACATACCTTTGGCAGGACCAGTGATGATTGAGTGTGATCCAGGCTCTTAATACCCCCAGAAAGGTTTGAAGGTTGGCTAGATGGAGGGACAGATGGATTTAGAGGCAGGGAAAGGCCCCAGCCTTGCTATGGGGTACAGCTTTATATCAAAAGAAAAATGAACCTACGGGTGAGTGATAGTGAAAAGGTTATGTCTTTGACATTTGAATAGACACTGGCATCTTTGTGCTAACGTGTGCAGTCCCTCGATCTGTCCTTCCATCCATCTATCCATCTCTCTAGTCAGGCCTGTTTGCTGGGCAATCAAACACCATGGTCATTGAACCAGCTTTTGGTACCTTTAGCAGTGTGGGCAGGTGCCAAGTCCTGCTGGAAAACTAAATCAGTATATCCATAAAGTTTTATCTGGAGAAGGAAGCATGATGCTCTAAAATTTCCTGATATAATACAAATATCCATTATAGTCCCACAGTGGGGAAATTCAGGTGTCAGCAGCAATGTAAAAGGCAAATGGAAGTTTACAGCTACTTACTTACAAATGTAAAATCTATAACAATCAAAAAGTAAGAGTAGACTGAAACATTTTCAAATTAAGAATAAAAACACTTTATAGTTATTAAAAATGTCGTACTCAGATTAAATGAAATGTGCAACTGATTGGAAAATTTACAAAAAGCACATTGGTAATTGTGCATGAGAAAACAACAGACAAAAAAAATGTAAAAACCGTGCAAATAACAATGTGTGTGTGGGGGTGTAAAATACTTATTGAGACGTATTGTTGCGAGCAGTGATGGTTATAAAGTCTAACAGCTGCTAAGAGGAAGGATCTGCAATAACGCTTCTTTGTGCATCTAGGGGGCAGCAGTCTTTCACTAAAGAAGCTCTCCGGTTCTGCAATAGCTTCATGCATGGGGTGGGAAACGTTGTCCAACATTGGTGTTATTTTTTGCCAGAGTTCTTCTGTCTCCCACCACCTGCACTGTGTCCAGGGGGTATCCTAGGACAGAGCTGACCTTCCTGATGACCTCATCTAACCGCTTCCTCATAGCTATGAATAAGCTGTTGTTCCAACACACTACACCATTGAAGATAGCTGATGTCTAATCAATCTATAATCACTCTGAATGGTGACAAAAATATAGAATTTTTTCACTTCTAACTTTTTGATCTATACTTGTGTACTTGTATGTTGACTACACCTAGAAGCCTTGTTGTTGACTTGTTGGTGAACTTTTATCAAATACATCCTTGGAGAGCAAAGTGTACCGCAGTCAAACTCCTTGTTGGTCTGTACAAACTTGGCAATAAAGCTGATTCTGATTCTGATCTTCATGTTTAGATTTCTACATTGTTTCTCTTTTTCTTCTTGACTTTGACCGCTAAAATAACCATGAATACTAAAAGTATTAAAACTGCTTTTACAGCGATGGCATCTTTCTTCTCTGGTGTTCTGTTATACCCTAGAACCTCTGGAACATATTCTAGTACTGTTGGACCCACAAGCGTGTAAAAAAAAACTTATCACGCTACTTGTGGGTATAAGAGATATCTTCATCTTAAAGTATTTTTTTTTATATTTCAATCTAAGCGTGTCATTATTAAAGGGGCGGGCTGTCTGGTACCATTCTTGGCATTTGTAAGTGGTGGACAGTGAATATCTGCCAGTCTTCCTCTTATCACCCACAGCCCTGCCCCTCTTCTTACCCAGCTGAACTGGTGGCCAGCCCGTGTCTCTTCTTCTTATTTTTCACCCATTACATTCCCTCAGGGTTACAGTGTTCACCGCAGTGGTCTTGCATGTGACAAACCTGTAATGAGTCTCCATGAAACGCAATGTGTGTATATTTGTCATATTTAGGGTTGGGGGGGGGGGGGGGGCTACATTTGTATCCTGTGTATGGCCAAAGCACAGGGTTTTCCTGCTAACAGATTGACATGAGTGTCTGTGAGGCTTTGCTCTTTTCAGACATGTCTCACCCTGGCAGCTGGAGTTTATGTGTGTGTGCGCGAGCGTGCCTGCCTTCTAGCTCCCGATGGAGACTGACGGCCCCTGACACCTGCCATTTGGACGCTTTTCTCTGTAAAAAATGTCATCGTCTTTAGACCCGACATGCATGTTTGTGTATGTGTGTGAATAAGGGAGAGAGATATGGCACATCCCTCAGTTTTTGCTCCCTGGGGTCAAGCTTTGCAGCTGACTGAACAATGGATCCAAGCTGTTTGAGCAGCCAGGACAGACACAGTGTGTGAGTTTTATTTTTCTTATATTTAGTTTTTTTTTTAATCTATTTTACATTTTTTACATCTCTCTCAAACCAATGAAAATAGGCCACACAGAATTCTGAACACAAAGAGACTTTTTGAAAAGAGCAAGTTTTAAAATGTTTAGACCAGAGGGTTTTTTTTGTGGTTTTTTTTCCCTTTTGGCTAAACTGTATAGCAGCTCTTTCTTCATTACGGTACTCTTAATTTGGGACAGATTTTTGTAAATTAAAATTGGTCAGTAGAAATGTAATAACAGGGAAAGTATTTAAAAAGATAGCTACAAAGTTAGCTGCCTTTCTGCAACAGCTTGAAGTTCCCCAAACATCAATTTTTTTTATTTTGTCTTCCTTGGTGATGTTCTTTCGTGTTTTTGCTTTAGCTGAGGATGTTGTTTGAACCAATTTTCTGTCCCAAAAATATTTTAGCTGTCTAAATCAATAGTTTTGTGGTTAAAAAATGTAATATGATGTAGGTAAATCTAAGAAGAATTGCAGTCATGCTCTTCGCCACTTCATTGGGTAGGCAGGTTCAGTTCCTTGGTTAAACAAATAACAAATCAGCCAATCACATGGCAGCAACTTAGTACGTTTAAGGATCTAGATGTGAGGGGTTAACTTGCTGAAGTTTAAACCGAGCATCAGAATAAGAAAGAAAAAAACTTAAAGTGACTTTGAATGTGGTCTGGTCTTGTTTTTTCTGCAGGGATTTGTATGCACAACTCTCTCATTTACAAAGAGTGGCTGAAAAACAATGAAAATATCCAGTAAGCGACAGTTGCCTTGATGGCATCAGAGGAGTAGAAAGGGCAGAGTGGTTTTTGAGATTATTTAAAGATAACAGAAAATCTAATAACCACTAATTACAACCAAGGCATGTAGAATACCATCTCTGACTGCACAACATGTCAAATCATGAAGCAGATCGGCTACAGCACTTCATTTCACTTGTGGTATTCAGATGGGAGCATCAGAATGTGGTGTAAACAACATTAAAACGTTGACCCATCCTGATTTACATCAACATGTCAGGCGGGTGGTGTTGGCATCCTTTAAAAGAAACAAAGCCAATTTTTGAAGTAGGGGCAATCTATCCTATCTTTCAAAAACTGATGTTTCTATTTTGGTACATACTGTTTATCTAAACCAGAGGTCTCCAACTTCAGTCCTCAAGAGCCAACCCTCCTGCAATTTTAGATGCACCTCTTCTGTAACCTACCTGAATAATATGGCTGAATACCCTCTTCTGTGTTTGAATTCAGTAGAAGCTTGAATTCATCTAGAAGTTGCAGGACAGTGGCTTTGGAGGACTGCAATTGAAGACTCCTGACCTAAACTCTGTTGTTATCCAAAGACAGACTTTCATAGATATGGTATTCCCTAACTTTAGTGTCTTTTTGAGACTGGATAACTGTATTACTGCACATTTTATTGCAACATAACATTCGTGGAATGCTCTGAACTAACAGTCCATAAAGGTCTCACCATGCAACTTACAAAACCCAATTAGTATTAAATATATGGTCTTTATTTTATGCTGATGGCTATCCCTTGTTTTTGACTTACAATGCTTTTTATGTTCTAAGATTTGTGATTCGTTAGTGATATTATTGGCCCTCTTATTTTTTTGCTGATTCGTTGAAGCTGTTTTGAATTTACACTTATGCCACATGTGCCTGAAGGCTTTAATGAGATATCAAAATGTGTATCCATCTCCTTCACTGTTGCCATTCTTTAGGGGCAGCAAAGGGGGCAGTCATTATGTGTCTGTGTTTGAGTGAAGCTCAAGGGTGTGTCTCAAATTCATCCAGTAAGGGGTAGGAGACAGGGAAACTGGTTTGTGACTTTGCCCTGGGAAGCGACCGTGCTGAGGGCGGACATGTGTTTGTGTGTGTGCAATTAAGAGAGCAAGCATAAGCACGAATAAATGATAACCCTAAATGGCCAGAAGTCATCGCTTTACACCGAGAGACAAGCTGTGACTTTGTATCCGTCCACACGTCGGCCATCCAACCACTGTCGACCTTCTGCTGTCTGCCAGGGCGATGCCCTTACTGTGGCGACAGTCATGGACGCTGTGGCAGAGAGGGCTCAGAGCTGTATCCATGACACTGCTGTTACTGAGATGGCCCAGCAGCCGCCTTAATTAATATAAATGTGATGTGGCTTGTTGGGTATCCTGCTTTTTATCTTTATGTTTTTGTTAGTTTTTGATATTATTTTTAATCTATAATGGCTTTTCACTTTTGTTTTTATTTTTATTGTCCTACACAGCCTTTGTAAAACTCCCTTCTTCTATTAGTACCCATACCTGAAATTGTATTAACTTTGGAAAGAGAGTACATTTTTATAAAATAAAATAAATGTTAATATTTTTCCTTTTCTGCATGTGAGTGTCATTGTGCAGTATACATGTGAAGCCGAATGTGTCATGTTAATGACCAGCATGCCTTTGACCTCCTTGAAGGTCATGTGCCAGTGCTTGTTAGCAGCGTCATCATGGCGATATGTCAGCTGTCAGCACAATGGACTGGAAGCTGACCAAAGGAACGGGGGCAAATGTGGGGGGTCCATGATGAGATTAATAGAGAAGAGGAAGGATAGGAGGCAGGGGAGAACAAGTTCATTTAAATATGAGTCTCATCAGAAGGCCTCTGCCACTCCTCATCAACAACATACTCATAATGGGCAAGGTTGTTGTGGCACAGTCTAAGCCTCTGGTATTGTGTGTGTGTGTGTGTGTGTGTGTGTTTAAAATGGTCTATCTATAACAGAAATGAAAATAAATGAAACACACAGTATATTATATCCTCCAATTCTATCTTGATTTCTGAGTTTAAATATCTGCTGATGTTGATATTTTCTGATCTTAAATGCCTTTACTTAAACTTTTCACAATATAACCCTAGTTTCAATAAAAAAGGCTGCTGCTGTCAACTGTACAGATTTATTTGGATGTAAAAGTTGTTAAAAGGGTCTGAAAAGCCACCACATGCAGTAACAAAAAAGCCCTCCCTAACAAGCTATTCTAAGTAAAATAAAATAAAGCAGCGTCCTGTATTCTAGTTAACTTTACTGTTGCTGCTGAAGGTTCTTGTTCCTCAGTTGGGTTTTCACCTCAGTTATTATTGTAACAGGTTAAGATAGCTTCCACTGCTCTAAATGTTTGCACCAAACAAACAATAAACATTTATTTTGTATTTTCTACTTTTTAACATTAAAATACATTTGAAGAGGGTGGTGCTGTGCAAGCAGAGGGCTCACTCTACATTAGAGCTTTCTCCACTGACAGCAGGCTCTGCCTGTATGTTTGACTCTTAGAAATCTGCCTCTGACCTCTAGCAACACCGGACCATGCTGCCTGGATTGGTGGCCTCAGTCTAAAATCCAATCCCAGAATCATTTCATTACTGAACCTGATATCAATGAATTGAATCAGCCCGGTCTATGAAACATATCCAGTTTTATATGTAAACTAGATATATTTGATTTGATATTTATTCTAACAATGAAACTATATATTTAAATACATATTTAAATATATGCATGTTATTTGTCCATGTTTTTGCAACAAAACATTTTTAAGTTGTAAATCTTATATGTTTCTAATGATTTTACTCAAGAATTTGCAGTCTGCCACCTTAACATTAACTAATTACTTGTTATATAATGGAAATTATACTCGTAATTTAAAGTCGGTTATAAAAAAATAAAATCTTTCAGTCAGATCAACAACAATGCCCTCACTCTGAGACAGTGACATTTTTATGAAGGGTGCAAACACCACTTGGTAAAGATTGAGATATTCACCAATAGTCAGTACACAGCAGTGAGCTCTAGGTGGCAGTAGTGTCACATGAGTTTCTATAGAGTGGCATTCATGGTCAAAAAAACATGAAAATGGCATTATGGAGCTTTTTATTAAAACCTCAGTCATGTTTGCAAGACTAGAGTTTTATTCTCTAACCTTCTAAGTATGTAATGTGAATGATTTATAGTTATCACAAGAGTGACCCATGCTGTGGGTAGATTATCTCAATCAGCCATCTGAATCACCAAATTACTTGTTCTGACCTTATTAAGTAAACCACATGTAGTTACAAAGGCCAGGAATCTATATATTTTAGGTGCATGCTGTTTTTTTTCTTCATGCTGCCAGGTGTCAAAAAGATTAAAAGCGTTTGAAAGACTGTAATTTTGTTGTTAACTTTGAGACTGCTTGTCACATTGCTATTTAAGACATAATATTAGTCACGATCATCAAGGGGCAGCTTTAGTCAGATGTGGAACCAGTCTGATAAGTTGTCAATTGCAAAGTGCAAGGCAGCAGCAATTTTCTTCAACATGTGCCAGCATTGTACCTGCAAAACTTAAATACCTGCCTGCATTTTTTTGTGTGAACTCTTGTCACCTCTTAACCTAATCACTTCATCCTCCCCGGTACTTTTACTGGCTGACCTGCCTGTTATTTCCTGTTACCATATAACTCTCATCCACCATCCGCTTTAATCTTTTCTTTTTTGATATTTTTCTTTTAAATCCTTTCAACAGTATAACTAATGAGGCAGGAGCGTCCATCTACAGTGTGAGTCCTGAGGCGGTCAAAGAGATGCCAGATTTGGACCCAAATCTTAGGAGTGCAGGTACATCACACAGCTGGGTTGGAGTACCACATCGGCGAAGCCATGTGTGCTGTGGCACATCCCCTATTTACAACTGGGATAATTCACATTATTGATAACTATTCAACAAAATCCCTAAATCCTTTACTGCAGTGTCTAAACAGACTCGAGATTATTGATATAATTAGCTCACCACGTAAATCTTTTAACTGGTCTTCTTTAATTTCTCATCCAAACACAGGAAACATGAAGTTGTTTTGAAAGTTTTGAAACTTATTGTCCATGTTTTGTGTTTTTTTTCTTCAAAAATCTGTTTATTGACCTTTCCACGTGTTATACAGAATACACACACAAAAAAAAAAAAATCATACGGAAAAAAATCCCACAAACAAGGTGCCAAACTGACTAGCAACACAGCAGGACGATATTGCTTAAGTTCGTTACATCAGGTCAACAGATCGAATTCTAGTCCAAGTCCAAACTTACCGTCACATTTACACTGACGTAAAAAAAACAAAGTTTGCATTGTAAGCTGTGTTGACAGTTCACTTTTTTTTACTCAAGACAAGCTGAGAAAAAAATGTTTTCACACAGCAAAAAAAAAGCTGGAAGGTAGTCTTTCCTCTAAAAGTGGACACAAACCGATATTTATTGTCTCTTGAAAGAAGACAAACAAAGATTGTCTTATGAAGATTTATTATGAAAATATATACAGTCCTATATTCTGCAGTAAGATATGTTTAAAAAGCAGAGTTTGAGGTAGTTTGTTATCAAATGGATCAAGTAATATTTAGTTAAAGTTAAGACATTTTGAATGATCTTCTTTAACTAGTTACCAAGCAACCAACAAGAATTTAGCATCGCATATTATTAACACTTATTTACATGACACCAGTGCATTTATCTGAAACCCAAAACAGACAGAGACTTGCGCCCTTTAACACCTGCGGAGTTGTAAAAAAAAAAAAAAAAAGACAGATTCAAAGTGGAGCACACTGATGGGCCCTTAACGGGCATAACTGGTTAAACTGGATACTTAGTTAATTATACTTCAATATAATGTTCTGTGTTCTAAGTTTAGATTTATGTTTGATTTCTCAAATTTAGTGTTTAATGTCATAGTTACTAGATTGCAAAGTTAATATTCTTTGCTGTCTCTGAACATCAGAGTTTAGAAAGAAAAAACTTACCTCTGGATAAAAAACCTTTCTGTCCCATTTCCTTCTACCTATTTTTAGAGACATCCATGCAAAGTTTCTTCTCCAGGCACACTGGAACACACAATAAAAAAACGCATAATAACCTTCAGTATTTTTCTTTTTACCTATCTCTACTTCCCTGGAGTTTGACTCCTCTCTGCAGAGACAGGACAGCTGTGGGCTCCTGCTATATTACCATAAGTACCATAACCTTTAGAAAAACAGCTTACATTAAATGAACTACAATAAACACAAAGACATGAGGTTCAATAACAATTGATCTGGCTCCTGAGAAGACCTCTTTTGAGTCTGGATCTGGACCGTGGTTCGGCATTAGGGGAAACGTGACATAGGAAGAAACTGCAACTCCCGAATACATAGCAAATCAATAAATATTTGGATTTCCTAGTGAACTGTAATTTGTTCTAGTTTGTGGAAGTTCAACATGCATTGTGACCACACCGTGTTCACCCTTTAAACAGGCTGTTATGGCTCAGTGCAGTTTTTGCACAGTGGGGTTTGCAGCAGATGAGAGATGAATAAAATGAACAGTGTGTCATCACAAGATTAAACAAACTCTGACTTTTTGAGAACTTCCACATTAACAGGCATAAATCAGGTTATATTATTCCTTATTAAGTTTTTGTGGTCGCCTGAACTTAGACCCACCTTTATATCCTTTATAAAAGTCAACTATTATATGCTTCACACATGATAGTTTATAAGAAGTGTTGATCCATTTCACTTTTTAATGCTTTTTCAAAGCAGTTTGTAATTCGCTCCTGTTAAAGCTGTTAATTGTTAATATCCGAGACACATAGTGGAGGCCTCACCTACTTCCTATGATCTTGCCCTTTTTTTTTGTTCTCTTCAAAGGTTGTTGTTACTTTTTGGTGTTATCCATGAAACAGCAGTCATGCTGCCATACCCTGAAAAATTCAAATAAGTTCAGTTTGATGAAGCTTTTTTAAAAAATGGCAGTGCAGCAACCATCGTCGTTTTCACATGTCGAACAAAGCGCAAGTCTCTCTCTCTTTCCAGGCCTCAATGTGTCTGATGAGGCTTGTCATCTGTGCTGTATTTTGGCTCATAAACTTTTAATAAATGTTGGGGAGTTTCACCGCTCTCCATTTCCAAATCAACTTCTTACAGAGAGAACTGGGCGGAGAGTCAGGGAAACAGGATAGATGGAAAGTGTATTTGGAGAGTTCTGTTGGTGCACTGAGCAAGGTTAGGGTTGAAACTTCACCCCTGTCTAAATATTATCTCAGCCAGCAGACTCCTGCCACAGCCAGAAGAGAGAGAAGAGCCATTGATTCCAGATATGCTCCCTCCACTGCATCTCATCCTCCCCTTTCCCTTTATCTTTTCCGCCTCCAAGATATGAATTGGACACATCTCATGCTGAATTACACTCATGCAAACCTCGAAAATTCAAACATGTATTTTAGTGCCTGCAATTAAAATGCAGCCTAGCGCTCCGAAACGGGGACCAAAGAAAGGACAAATGAATCATGTAATTTAGATTGAATGCATCACATTTTAAATTCAAATTCAAATTTTAAATTCAAATTCAATTTTGGGCGCATTGCTTATTTTTAAATTATAGATTAAAATAACTAGGAGGGACAGATTCAACACATTTTCTCATTAAAAAAGACTAAAAGGAACAAATTAGCAACAATTCTATGAATTAAAGCCAAAACTGGTAGCATCGTTTCCCTTTGTCTGCTAGTGATCTTGTGCCTTTTCTCATTTTTGCATTTTTTTTTTCATTGTTTCTTGTACTTGACAGCATAATCATAAAATGACACTATTATTTGTAGTTGCAAGATGATGCTTTAAAAGCTACTTTGGTTAATGCAGACTGTGAGCGTTTGTGTGCTACATTTCATTATGAGCCAACAAGCTCCGGATTGTATAAATGAGTGGCTTAAGGGTTCATGGCTTCGCCGTCCATCACGATGCAAAATGACAAGTGCAGAGGCACTCCTAAATGGCAGCTTTAATTATTATTATTGGGGGGCGGAGGAATCACAATTAGATTGGGCTTGCCTTTAGGGAGGCTCTCTATTATGCAGATAATTAGCATATTCAGTAATTGTATATAATGTGGTTTTGCATATTCAGTAACTGTTGTTAATTCATGTTGCAAGTTTATAAAAAAACAAAAATGTGAGATTCTCATGAGAAACCTGATTTCATGATGTGTCTCTGTGTGCACGTTTTATTTAGTGTCTATTGGAAGACGTGTCCAAGATCCACTGGCTGAGCTTGTGAAGATTGATCCCAAACACATCGGCATTGGAACGTATCAGGTACGTATTTTATTTGATTTTGTATGTTAACAATGGTTTTTGAAGAAAAAAACCAAGTAAAATTAGATCTAGATTTAGTTTTTGCTCATTTCGTACCAATCAGCATCTCTTTGTGAAAAGACGTCTATGGTCAGTGGCACAATGAAGGTTCTGCAGGCATTTCAGTTCCTTTTCTAGAACTTTATGCTCAGGTTAGACGTTTATTTCTTTTTATGCCAAATGCAAGAAAGCAATTATGGAATTGGTGTCGTAGGAGAAAGGTGAGAATGCTGTAGAAGAAGACAAGACAAATAAAAAAAAGACCCTGTAAACATGTCAATGAAAGGAGGAGGCAATCAGGGACGAAGATGAACTCAAACAGATGATGCACAGGATGACTCACTAAATTATTAGAAGTCAGCCATGACATGCATTAGAACCTTGGTTTTTGAAATTTCTTGTCATTAGTTGCTCTAGGGAACCTAAACAAGACTTAGGCTGATTCTGTCATTTGTGAGTTTATTGTGTCATACTCCTGCTGCGCCTTGTGTCCAGGAACTATACATTTTGTTTTGTTCTCCAATTGAGGTAGGGAGATCCTGGAAAATAGATCTGAGAGAATACAAAAAAAGGTAGAAGAAAATGTTATCATTCAATGATCTGCCTTCCAGCTCTGCATGATGAAATCAGACTAATTTAATGATTAAAGAAGACAGATAACAACATCTATGAAAAGTTTAATTTAAAAATGTGTTTTATATCAAGCTAGGGGGTAAAAAGGAAGGCATAGAGCTTAAAAAATTTGCTCCTTCAGCAGTTAAAATGCTAAATGTGTAGAATTCCTGTTTGTGAGGATGTGAAGCTAATTTAATCATTGAGTTGTGATGCGAGAGAGGAGTTTATTTGCTGCAAGGCTGAGCAAAAGCAAAGCTGTTTCAATGAGGAAAACGCTGTTTTTTTGGTCAAGCAATGAACAAATGAATGATCAGTTACAAAACTGTTTAATATAGATTTGTTATTATCTAGTTTTGAGTAGACTTGTAGGTTGGGCTGTAATAAATCCATGATTTCCTGACAGATTCACTAAAAACAAAACAATTTATCAGAGCCACTTATATGTGGAACCTATATGTGGAGGAGTGTTTAATGTTTAGATGCAAATGTTAAAATGTGGCTTTTGCTTAGAGATGCACCAGTCAGTTGGACAGTTTTCTGTTGACTGTCTCTGATTGGACTTCTGTAAATCAAATGCAAAAAAAACCCTAA
Source organism: Girardinichthys multiradiatus (assembly GCF_021462225.1). NCBI lineage: Eukaryota > Metazoa > Chordata > Actinopteri > Cyprinodontiformes > Goodeidae > Girardinichthys > Girardinichthys multiradiatus. Next base: position 15,352,912 of record NC_061814.1, read on the forward strand.
ACCTTCTAATTAAGTGCATCACAAATAGTCACTCTCACTTTTTGTGGTCTATAAATACATCAGCTTGCATTGTGATGTGTTCATTTGAGTTTAGTAAAAATTAGAGAAACGGTTTGGGACCTGTGCTTTAATGCATTATGTGGATAATCGTTTTTTCTCTTATTTGCCATAGTCCTTAGAATAAAATATCAGAGTCGGTCAAGATAGAAATCCTCAGGTCAGACCTCAAGGAAAACCAGAAATTAGTATCGGTCAGGAAAAAAGCCTGATCGGTGCAGCTGTATTTTCGCTATAAGCAGGAGCTACAGAAAGCCCCAGTGGAAAACCACTTTTTATTGAAGGAGAGAAAACAGAGATGAGGGTTTGAAAACACAGCAGATGGTGACAAATATCAAAAGAGCAGGGATGAGCGGAAAAAGCTAAAACGGACATTTGCGAGTGAAAGGAGAAGGTCAGGTTGTGCAGCTGCTTGTGTGTGTGTGTGTGTGTGTGTGTGTGTGTGTGTCAGCAAGCGTGTTAGGTCACTAGCCCTTGTCTCTCATCACATTCTGCCGGGCTCTCTTGGGTGCCCACAGTTCTGCACTTTTCGCTCTCAGATCATGTGACTGGGTCAACAAATGATAATATAACAGAGTAAATAAACTCTGGGCGCTGACAGATATGAGATGGGACATCAGTGAAAGCTGCATGTGAGCTCACACAAACACACTCACAAACATACACTTTTCCTCCCTGTTTCTTCTTAGAGTTAGCAGGTAAGAGTGCATGCACTTAAAGACATGTGTAATACATAAGTCAAAGTGTTTTTTTTTTTTTTTTGCATGAGTGTGAAAAAAGTGAGCTCATGCCTACTTTTTTCTTTTGTGCGCTTCATGGCATTTTGAGGTTTCTTAAAGTTTATTTCTACTAGACCCAGAAAGCATAAGGGCAGATGTAACTCTAGACAGCTGGCACAGCATGCACTCTCTTTCTCTCTAACTCTGCTAAGCCAGTGAGTGACAGCTCTGAGAGAAAGGCGGAAATGAGCTGTGGGCTAAAAAAGTGAAGCCCATTAAATTCAGATTGGGTGTAAGTATTGGTGTGGGAACATTATTTTCACTGCAGCACCCCTGGTTTAAAGGTCTCGCTGTGTATAAAAGGTCTTATATGGCATGGTTAAACCTGCAGCAAGTGATACTCTTTTCCTTAATGTTCATTTTTATTCATTTAAAGACTGGTGCACATTTGAGAAAGTTAAACTGGCACATTTTAAAGCAGTTTTTCTGTCTTAATAATTGGAGTAGCCCTTAAAATAAGTTAGTGTCACTTGCTTGCTGTGGTTGCTGTGCTTGGTTAACAGTTGGCCAATCCATACAGCGGTGGAACTAATTGCTACTGAAAAACACAGACAGAAACACACTGCTGTGTAAGAAAACATTACCCACCAGCCGGATATTAAAGGAACTGTCAGTCTTCTCCTTACAGCTTTCAGACATTCCCTCATTCTTGCTTTTTGCCTGTATTTTCATATTTCTGACGCAATGACTGATCTTCATGAATCAAACATCAATGTTTTGAGATCAGACTTGGAGAATTGTTTTTGTCTTTTCAATAATTTTTTTCATGGCTAAACTAAATGTAAACAACGACAAGGCCTCACATAAAAGGATGTCTCTATTGTAAATGCTTTTTATAGAAAAAAGTGTTGTTGAAGCAACAAACTAAATCCACTGATCCAGTGAACATGGCCAGTTTTAGGACTAAAATAAAAGCCAGTAAGAGCACAAGTTTGAGGTTTCTGCTTTCTTTCAGGTAGTTCATCATTGGGGCTTCAACAATAGACCCACCACACAAGACACCATATTGGGTCACCAAGAACGAGGCGAGATTTTAGCAACATGTTGGCAAAACAGTAGGAATCCACATTTTAGTTTTCTCAAATATAGTAAAGGTTTTACAAGGAGACATATGAATGATGTTGTGGGTCCGATTGTAGCTTCTGCCTGCCACATTTCATTGTGCTCCGGAGCAAGGCACTTAACCTCGAGTTGCCTACTAATCTGTGTATCAGTGTGCTGGAGTTTGTCAGGATGAATGTGGCTCTAGGTGTAAAGCGCTTTGAGTGTTTGGTATGACTAGAAAGGCATTTATAAATTCAGTCAATTTACTATTTACAAACAACAATTTAGTTTTAAAGCTTCCTAATCTGTATACTGACGTTTTTACGCTTGTCTTATTTTAAGGTGATTCCAATACCAAAAAGCATCAGAAATTCTTTCTTCCTATTCTCATTTATCCTTTTTCTTTTATCCTTCTTTGTTTCCACAAAAAGGTAAGAGGTTTCTTAAGAATCTGTTCAGTGCAGAATTATCCAGTTCATCGTTGAACTAAAGCGAATCAAAAGCAAGACCGATTCACTAAAAGGACTAATAGTTTTAGATTTGATTAAGATAGATAAAATTAGATAAAATACAAAATGTAATTTTGCCACAGCCGAATATGAATTAGTGAACAAGTTTGAAACAGTGTGTAAATTATAAAAAAGTGTAAAGATTAAAGTAAATAAATAACTGAAAAACATTAAACCATATTCTCTACTCTCTGATAAGACCTTTTTCAACAGCAGTGGGCTGTTGTTTAGATTCGACATACTTGGTGGAATAAACTTTATACAGGTCCTTCTCAAAATATTAGCATATTGTGATAAAGTTAATTATTTTCCATAATGTAATGATGAAAATTTAACATTCATATATTTTAGATTCATTGCACACTAACTGAAATATTTCAGGTCTTTTATTGTCTTAATACGGATGATTTTGGCATACAGCTCATGAAAACCCAAAATTCCTCTCTCACAAAATTAGCATATCATTAAAAGGGTCTCTAAACGAGCTATGAACCTAATCATCTGAATCAACAAGTTAACTCTAAACACCTGCAAAAGATTCCTGAGGCCTTTAAAACTCCCAGCCTGGTTCATCACTCAAAACCCCAATCATGGGTAAGACTGCCGACCTGACTGCTGTCCAGAAGGCCACTGTTGACACCCTCAAGCAAGAGGATAAGACACAGAAAGAAATTTCTGAACGAATAGGCTGTTCCCAGAGTGCTGTATCAAGGCACCTCAGTGGGAAGTTTGTGGGAAGGAAAAAGTGTGGCAGAAAACGCTGCACAACGAGAAGAGGTGACTGGACCCTGAGGAAGATTGTGGAGAAGGGCCGATTCCAGACCTTGGGGGACCTGCGGAAGCAGTGGACTGAGTCGGGAGTAGAAACATCCAGAGCCACCGTGCACAGGCGTGTGCAGGAAATGGGCTACAGGTGCCGCATTCCCCAGGTCAAGCCACTTTTGAACCAGAAACAGCAGCAGAAGCGCCTGACCTGGGCTACAGAGAAGCAGCACTGGACTGTTGCTCAGTGGTCCAAAGTACTTTTTTCGGATGAAAGCAAATTCTGCATGTCATTCAGAAATCAAGGTGCCAGAGTCTGGAGAAAGACTGGGGAGAAGGAAATGCCAACATGCCAGAAGTCCAGTGTCAAGTACCCACAGTCAGTGATGGTCTGGGGTGCCCTGTCAGCTGCTGGTGTTGGTCCACTGTGTTTTATCAAGGGCAGGGTCAATGCAGCTAGCTATCAGGAGATTTTGGAGCACTTCATGCTTCCATCTGCTGAAAAGCTTTATGGAGATGAAGATTTCATTTTTCAGCACGACCTGGCACCTGCTCACAGTGCCAAAACCACTGGTAAATGGTTTACTGACCATGGTATCAATGTGCTCAATTGGCCTGCCAACTCTCCTGACCTGAACCCCATAGAGAATCTGTGGGATATTGTGAAGAGAACGTTGAGAGACTCAAGACCCAACTCTGGATGAGTTAAAGGCCGCTATCGAAGCATCCTGGGCCTCCATAAGACCTCAGCAGTGCCACAGGCTGATTACCTCCATGCCACGCCGCATTGAAGCAGTCATTTCTGCCAAAGGATTCCCGACCAAGTAGAGTGCATAACTGTACATGATTATTTGAAGGTTGACGTTTTTTGTATTAAAAACACTTTTCTTTTATTGGTCGGATGAAATATGCTAATTTTGTGAGATAGGAATTTTGGGTTTTCATGAGCTGTATGCCACAATCATCCGTATTAAGACAATAAAAGACCTGAAATATTTCAGTTAGTGTGCAATGAATCTAAAATATATGAATGTTATATTTTCATCATGACATTATGGAAAATAATGAACTTTATCACAATATGCTAATATTTTGAGAAGGACCTGTATTTCTTAGAGTTGGATTTTTATCTTTCCCAATACCTCTTTCCCAGTTCACAGGCGTACTATATGTTTGAGTTTTGAGTGACTGAAAGGCGGTGCAATAAAAGTTTGTCATGTTTTTGTATTTACAAATAAAAGGATTTCTAACGAATTATCTGCACAAACAATTTTGTTTAGTGCCCAATATGATTCTTCTAGGAAAAAAATTACATGTGGACAGACTGGAAGTCACAATTAGCCAAGATCTGTCTGTTACATCTCTTTTAGGAGCATGATATGTTGGGGAAGGAAGTTAAAAGTTTGGCTCAAGCAACTCATAATTTGACTGCAATCAGCAAACCTGAAGTCTTCATAATAATCATATATTTATGAAGTCTTCATAAACTGGAAACTTTATTTCCACCTAACCAAATCAGTAGCAAAACACCATCTCCTGCCAAATATCTATGGCCAAAATGTACTGAATCTTATGGTTTTTTATGTAAGTTGGGTAAGTGATGTCACTTTCACAACGTTGCTACTGATTCTTTCCTGTACGGGCGCATACCGTTATTCCCCCTTGAATGGCAGTGGCTGGAGGGGAGACAGGAGCAGACAAAGCAGAAAGTAAAAGGAAGAGTTAGAAATTGAGGCTTAAAGTGAATGATGGTTCCTGCTTTGATTTATCGGGACAAAAGATAACAAGAACTGAAGAGATGATCAGTTGCAGAAACTCCCAAATGCATCCTGGTATTATTTTAATCATTTCCTTGTGACATGCCCCGGCACGATTAAAATATGTTCCAGCATGATCCAGTGTCATTTTAGTGGGCTCATTGTTAGGCCCGAGCAGAAAAACTGCAAGGGCCTATTGTAATCGCTAGAATTATTAGGCCCGAGCAGCAAAGCAGCTGCGAAGGCCTATTGTAATTCGAATGTTTATTATTATTATTCAGGCAAGAAATGAATCGCCTTTTTCGCGGCTTTAACATATTCAAAAAGTCTGCAAATTTGGCGGAGCCATCAGTCGTGGTGAAAATTTACGTATTTTTAAGGGTTTCACAAAAGTCGCAATAAAAATGGCTCAACAGCGCCCCCCTGAAATTTTCAAAAAAGCCTCCGCATTGAACTTAGTTTATCATACAGTTATGAAATTTGGTACACTTCTAGAACTCCCCAAGAACTACCTAAAACTCTCTTGCACCCACGTCCTACAAGAAACAGGAAGTCGGCCATCTTGGATTGAGTTTTGAATTTTGACCCCATTTTTGCCGTTTATAGCCTCCGTATTTGATCGAACTCCTCCTACAGATTTTGAATGATCGCCTTGAAATTTGGTCAGTTTGCAGAGAAGGGATGGGGGATCTAAAGTTATCAAAATTGTAACTTTTTGAGCATGCTGAGGGTGCGGAGCCAGGCCTCAAAGTTTGACGACTCGCCAAAAAAATTGAAATTGTTATAGCTCTTACTAGTAAAGTCGCAGACACACAAAACTTTCTGGTATTGATCCACATCTGGCCCCAAACAATATTCAATGGTCACATCCTGCCATCATCAAAGCCCCACCCCCTGAGAACAGGATGTACCATGTTTTACTGTGAAAGGTCCAAATTTCACCCCTGTTACCTAATCAACACGAAACTGTCCCTAGTGACAGATAACAAGATGGTCTAAGTTGGTTTGGAACACAGAGACTTTAGGCGGGAGGGTGTGGCCATGGCGGCGTGGCGATGACAGACGTCACGCCATGGCCTTACATTTGCCTGTTATTTCCACATTTCTAAGCCGATCGCCACCAAACTCAATAGGATTGATACTGGTCCAGCCCCCTAAAGATTTCCAGTGATAAAATTGGTGGGCGTGGCCTAATTGCTCAACAGTGTCCTCTAGGAGCACTAAAACAACCAGCCCCAAGCCATGCTGTGTCCCAGGTGTATGACATTCAGTACACTTATATAACTTCTCAGGACCTACAAAAAAATCTCTTGGACCCATTGTCCAAACCCCACAGGAAGTCGGCCATTTTGGATCAAAGCCTCCATTTTGTCTCATTTACACACGTGGAATCTGAGCAAACTCCTCCTACAGCTTTTGACTTACAGAAATCGAAATCAATGAGCATAGTCTTAAGGCATTGGGCATTAAACGTTATCGAAAGCTTTTTGCTACATGAAAGTATGTGGGCGTGGCTAAGCCTCAAAATCTGACTTCTCGCCATGAAACACGAAACTCTTATAGTTTCTACAAAGAAAGTCACAGACACATGAAACCTTCTGGGATTGATCTACCTCTGGCCCTGAACAATATTCACTGATCAGATGCTTACATCATCGAAGCCCCGCCCCCTCAGAACAGGAAGTGTCATGTTTCACTTAGTGTGGGCCATATTTGATCTCCTTCAACTAATCAACATGAAACTGTCTCCAATGACAGATAACACGATGGTCTAACTTCATCTCCAGTACTGACTGGTTTGGCTGGAGGGTGTGGCCGTGGCGGCGTGGCGAAATCTGATGTGACGCCATAGCGATACGTTTGCCTCTAAAATACACATGCAGGGTCCGATTTACTCCAAACTCAATATGGTTGATCCTTGTCAGCCCTTAAACAGCTCTATTAGATTACATATGAATTTGGCTCAACGGCACCCCCTACGACACTTCAAGTGCTCTAGCTCCCTCATGCCCGATCGGATCCACTTCAAACTTACTGTACATCATCATGTATCAAAGCTGGACAGGTTAACACAGTCAATACATTACATCACTCTAGCCCCGCCCACTAATAAACACATGACTGTAGCTTCCATATGGAAGGTCCGATTCACTCCAAACTGAATATGCTTGATCTTTGTCACCCCCTAAACAGCTCTATTGGATTACATTTAAATTTGGATCAATAGCGCCCCCTAGGACACTTCAAGGGCTATAGCTCCCTTATACATCATCGGATCCACTTGAAATGTAGTATACATGATCATGAGTTAATGATGGACATTTTGACACAGTCAATTGATTACATCAGTTTAGCCCCGCCCACTAAGAAACAAATGAGTATAGCTTCCATCAGGAAGGTCGATTTACTCCGAAATGAATATGGTTGATCTTTGTCAGCCCCCAAACACCACTATTGGATTACATTGAAATATGGATTAACAGCACCCCCTAGGATATTTCAAGTGCTCTATCTCCCTCATACATCATCAGATCCACTTGAAATGTAGTATACATCATCAGGGATCAATGCTGAACATGTTGGCACAGGCAATTCATGGCGTTGTTTTAGCCCCGCCCACAAATAAACAAGTGAGTGCAGCTTCCATCTGGAAGGTCCGATTTACTGCAAATTTTGAATGTTAATTGACTCATTTAAGGTATCGCCCCTAATGACGACAACCAATCAGCATCCACGGTTACGCCCCCTTGGACACACCACCTGCTTGACCACGTGACCTCCTGCCCACATGGCACCCACATGGCGCCCACATGGCGCCAACCGGAAGTCCCGCCCTCACCGGAAGTCCCACCCACCTGTCAAAAAGTTTGATGAAAGGGTGTACTTAAATTCTCTCTATTGCTCATGTTCTTACAAATCTTTTGTACAACTGAAACTTGAAACTTGCAACAAAATGCATTGTTGCCTTTATTTATTTAGAAAAATGTATGAAGCAGTGTGCTTGTGTATGAAGGGGTGGGGAAGTGGGGTGTTTGGTGGGGGTGGGTGTTTAGAACTGTGTGACATTACATGTGCTTTGGAGCAGTGACATCACACTACTTCAAAGCACATGACATCAGCCTAGATCTAAGAACAGAGATGACATCACAGAGCCTTAAACGTGTACACTTTTAATTCTGAGGCCAGAATAGTCCAGTATACTAGTGTTTCTGGACATATAGTTTTAACATTTTAAAGATCATTTACAATTCACAAAGATATTCTGAAGATGCCTGAATTCAGAAAGCTTGAAGCACTTCCAACGAAGTCAACGGAAGGAGATTCATCTTTAATAGGTGCCAATTCTCCCTCTTTACCACACTTGGCTGAAGAACTAATCGTGGATAGATTTGATCAGGTTACGAACGATGTTAATAAACTATTGTGTTTGTGTTCCAATTGCAGACAAGTGGAAAGGATTGGGATTACAACAGTAAATGGGATCTGTAGAATAACTCAACCTGGTCACTATAATGCAGAAGTGACATCCTATTTGAAAGATTTTTTTGCAAGTCGACGGGCTTCGATAAGGGCAGAATATGAACAATCTAACAGTAAACTGGCATCCACATTAACTGATATTCTTGAAGAGGAATCCACTGTTAACAATTTGATTACAAATGAGTCACCAAAAAGATCTATCAGAGACAGTAATACCACTGATAAAGACAGACCCAGTGAAGATCAGAAGCCTGAACCAAAAGCCTCCAAAACCATCTGGCAAAGGGTGAAATCAGCTTTTAAGGGCTTAGGAAAGTGCAAATCTCCTAAAAAGAGGCAACAGGATGAGGAGAAAGACTTAGATGATGATGCTTTTAACAAAAGCAGTGTAAGAGACTCATCTACATCATCTTTGGAGTCAAAGTTCCCAACAACACTGCCAACATCATCAACTGCTTCAAAAGATCTGAACTCTGTCCATGTAGAGATGGTACCTGTGGGAGTAAAAGATAAATGTAAACCCGGTGAAATACTCTGCTCTGGCCTTGTAGAGCCAATCACTGAGGCTGGGAAAGAGGACTGTAAGTCGGTGGAGACTAAAGCACGTTCAACAGATCTGCCGCACAGTATTGAGGTGGAATCCACTGTCACCGATGTCATTGCAAACACAGAGCTGGCTAGTAAAACCAAATCCCAAGAGGATTATTCTTCTTTGAATGCCAGTGCATCTGGGGGTGAACCTTTTGGGAAACTGCCACAAAGAGACTCTACATCTACCACAAACTGTAACATCGCTGATACAGATGGACACAGTGAAGATCAGAAGTCTAAACCGAATGCCCCCACAACCTTCATTCAAAGACTGAAATCAGCTTTTAAGGGCTTAGGAAAACACAAATCTATTAAAAAGAGACTAAATGCTGAGGCCGACGCTGGAGAGGACGAATGTAAGCAAGAGGGGACTGAAACATTTTCCTCTGTCCATATAGAGGCGATCACCGAGGTAGAAGGTGAAGAATTCAAATCAGAGGACCCTGGTGTTATCCATGTCGATTCAACCAGTGAGGCAGAAAAGAAACAATGTAACTCAGAGGAGACTCCTTCTTATCTGCCCTATGATGGTTTTTCCCATTTAACAGGAAATATTGAAGAGGAGTCAACTGTCACAGATTTCGTTAAAAATATGGAGTCAACTAGTGAAACCAAATCGCAAAAAGAATCTTCTCATTTGGATTCCAGTGAGCCTGGAGGCGAACTTATTGGAAAGGCATCTAGCTTTAGGTTACCTAGCTATACAAGCCATTCACAAGAAGGATCTACATTTATCACAGACAATAGCATCACTGATACATATGAAACCAGTGACGATCAAGAGTCCAAACTCACAGGCTCTGTAACCTTCATTCAAAGACTGAAATCAGCTCTTAAGGGCTTAGGAAAACACAAATCTATTAAAAAGAGACTAAATGCTGAGGCCGAGGCTGGAGAGGACAAATGTAAGCCAGAGGGGACTGAAACATTTTCCTCTGTCCATATAGAGGCGATCACCGAGGTAGAAGGTGAAGAATTCAAATCAGAGGACCCTGGTGTTATCCATGTCGATTCAACCAGTGAGGCAGAAAAGAAACAATGTAACTCAGAGGAGACTTCTTCTTATCTGCCCTATGATGGTTTTTCCCATTTAACAGGAAATATTGAAGAGGAGTCAACTGTCACAGATTTCGTTAAAAATATGCAGTCAACAAGTGAAACCAAATCGCAAAAAGAATCTTCTAATTTGGATTCCAGTGAGCCTGGAGGCGAACCTATTGGAAAGGCATCTAGCTTTAGGTTACCTAGCTATACAAAAGATTCACAAGAGGCTCTGAAAGGCTCTGAAACCTTCATTCAAAGGGTGAAATCAGGTGTTAATGACTTAGGAAAACACAAACAATGTCAAAAAGACCAACAGACCGAGAAGAAGGACTTATCAGAAGGTAGCAGCAAAAGTATTGCTCCTGACACTGTATCAATTACAACAAAATTGGACCGGAGTTCTTTCTATACAGAGGCAATCAGTCAGTCAGAAACTGAAGGATTTAATTCAGAGGAGATCCAACCAGTGGGTACGTCTATGAGTAAGACGGTTTGCTGCATGCCTTCTCTACTCTGTACAAAATTCACTTACACTACATCTGACCCGATAAAATCCAAACTCCAAGCTCGGCATCTAGATTCATCTGATCAGAGTGAAAATGAATCATGTCAATTACAAAAGACCAAAACACTCTCCCCTGAGATCTCTGCCATATCCTTATCTCAAAAACCACAGCATACTGAAAAGAAGCACATTCAAATAGGCATGGATCTTCAGAAAGAAATGACATCTATACCAGCAGAGCGGTTGGCTCACTTAAAACAATTAATTACCAATGACATTATAAGGATCTTTGATTTTTCTGAAAAAAACATTTCTGATGCTATTTACATTAAATTAGAAACCATCAGAGACACATTGATTGTTAGCATGGAGTCAACCTTTGAAGAGTTTATTAAAAGCACACATATGCCCTCTACCAGCTCATCTACGGCATGTGAGAGAGCAAAATACCCTCAAATGACAACTCCCAGTAAAGCTAGTTACCCCACAAGCCATTACCCTAGTATCCCAGGCCACCATGCCAGAAATACCTGTCACAAGAAAAGACCGTGGTACTTTTGTTTTAAAAAGAATAATAAGGTTGCACCATTGCCACCATCACAACAAAACTGAGTCTATATATGTGTGTATATATATATATATATAGATATATATATAGATATATAGGGAAGTATAAATTGTGGTTTTCGCACACATTATAAAACGTAAACATATTTCTAAAATCAAACAAAACAGGGAACCAATTAGGTTGCTTGATAGAAAAAAAGATGAATAGTATAACATAAGTAAAACACATTTAACCCCCAATGAGACTGATTGGCCAACCAGTTACCTTTAATTATAATCCTATTCACCACATTTAACAAAAACTTAGGTAACAGTAAACAATTCAGTCTAAAATAGCTTAATTTTCAAAGAAAGTCAGTCAGAATCTGTACAATATCTGGTGGCTGCATTGGAATTTGCATGTCCTCCCTGTGCATGTGTGGGTTCTCTCCAGGTACTCTGGCTTCCCCCTATAAAAGCTGACCTTTAAAAAAAATGACATTTTAAAATAAATAAAAAACAGCTTGAATTGCATAATAATAGCCTCAACAATAATTAGGTAAAAATTTTATATGAAAATTATTTTATATTAATGGAAAATGAAATTTATTTCATAATAATGAGCTAAGAATGTAATATGCATTCAATTATTTCACAATTTCATTGTCACATTAAATCAGTCAGTCATTTTCTACTGCTTATTCCATAGTGGGTCATGGGGAAGCTGGTGCCTATCTCCACCAGTCTATGGGCAAGAGGCAGGGTATGCCCTGGACAGGTCACCAGCGAGTCGCAGGGAAACACACAGACAACCATGCACACACTCATACACCTAAGGGCAATTTAGAGAGACCAATTAACCTAACAGGCATTTCTTTGGACTGTGGGAGGAAGCCATGCAAACTCCATGCAGAAAGACCCCTGGCTGGGAATTGAACCCAGGACCTTCTTGCTGCAAGGCAACAGTGCTACCAACTGCACCACCATGCAGCCCCTTAATACAAGCATTATTTGTATTTTTATTTTTTTTTGCAATGATTATGAATATGAGAGTATATTATTTGATATTAATATATATATATATATATATATATATATGTACTTGTATTTATAGTATAGTGTAGATATATGTGGAGATATGTAGAGATAGATGATGAAACTCAGCTATGCTTATCTATAGCATAAATGGGGACTCGAACTTCGGACTCGCACATACAGTGACTTCAGACTCAAACAGACTCTAGGCACTCAATAAATTTTAGACACAACTCGCGATTTGAGACTTGTGAACTATTTTTTATTTTCAATTAGGCCCAAGCAGGTAGGCCTGCAAGGGCCTATTGTAATTGCTCGGTTTAAGGTAGGCCTGCAAGGGCCTATTGTAATTGCTCCGTTTATTCATTTATTGTTCAGGCGACAAATGAATTGCCTTTTTTGCGGCTTTAACATATTCAAAAACTCACCAAACTACCCAAAATTGTCTCCCTAGTGAAATTTAAGGTTTTTAATGGAATTGAAAATGGGCGTGGCCAAACGGCTCTACAGCGCCCCCTAAAGTGAGATAGGCCAAATGGTAAGTCCTAGAGAGTTGAAATTTGGTTAGATCTCCCCAAATCATGAAAAAAAGTCTCTTAGGGGTATGCCGTAAAACCAACAGGAAGTCGGCCATTTTGGGTCAAAAGGTCATTTTTGGACATTTTTCACTTTTCATACATGTCGAACTTTAACAAACTCCTCCTAGGGATTTTGAGCTACCGGCTTCATATTTGGTCAGTATGTAGTTAAGGCATTGGGGATTAAAAGTTATCAAAATTGTGAGTTTTTGAGCATGTTGCAGGGGCGAGACCAGGCCTCAAATTTAGCCTTTTCGCTGCAAATTTCAAACAGCAATAACTTTCACATAAATTGGCTGAAATACACCAAACCTGGTATTATTGAACCCTCTCAGGTCACCAACAATCCTATGGGGTCAAATGATGACATTATCAAAGTCACGCCCCTTGAGAACAGGAAGTCACTTTTTTCACTTACAAACGTGCCTCTCTGACCATCTTGACCCATTCAACTTGAAACTGTGTCAGAAGACAGATAACTAGTGGGTCAAACTTCATTTGAAGCACAGTGTCTTTTCATAAAAGGGCGTGGCCATGGTGGCGCGGCGAAGTTGGACGTCACGCCATGGCCATACGTTCGGCTTTAATTTCCACATACATCATCTGATCTGCACCAAATTCAATGTGATTGATCATTGTCCAGTCCCCAACAGAGATCTGATCAGATATTTGGTGGGCATTCCCTAATTCGTCCACCGCGCCCCCTAGAAAATTATAAAAAATCAGCCCCAAGCCATGCTTTGACCGAGGATTATGAAATTTGGTACACATATTTCACTTGTCAAGACCTACAACTTGGAGCGTTGGTCCAAACCCAACAGGAAGTGGGTTATTAGGCCCGAGCAGGAAAACTTCAAGGGCCTATTGTAATCGCTCGAATTCTTATT